>NW_027191407.1:20000-618374 GCF_041146345.1 Neodothiora populina | reverse complement strand
CTACCTAACCCTAACCCTAACCCTAACCCTAACCCTAACCCTAACCCTAACCCTAACCCTAACCTTGCACGGGCCGAACCGTAAGCATGTAATTACCACAGACAGCTAAGAGGCACTTCAAGCTATAGTAAAGGGCAACGGTATTAAGCGAGGCAGGGAAGCACTTTAAGGCACCCTTTAAACGCTTCGAGACGCCGAACGGAGTGGACTTAACGTGACCTTTGTCTAAGTACTAGCACATACAGGAAATGCAGGAAACGAATGTGCTCACTAGGCTGCCTAAACTACTACAGAGACAGGCACGAAACTATCTAGGAACTCCAACGTCCGAATTAAGGAGAGCGGGGTGGTCCAAACACTCCTCGTTAAGGACCTTGCAGAACAAAGGCGTTTAAAAGCTTAGACGCTAAGAACGAACAGATGGGGTCAATACACATAGAGGCTAGATGCAGCTCTCTTAAGCAAGCACACGCTTAAGCTCTACGGAGCGCTAAACTCCGAGTAAGCGGGTATTCTCGTACAAGCAAGAACGAACTATACTCATCTCCGATCCTATCTAGCAAAGATCGGAGTCGAGGAAAGTAGTAAATGCGAATGCGGGCAGGAAGACGAGATAGTAGCTTACGTGCTTCTCCGGTGCTAGCGCTAAACAAGTATACGAGCAGAACTTAAGCAGATAGCAGGGAACAGATGGGGTGACTTGTCCTTTCTACTAGGAGGGTACAATAAGAAAAGAGAAATGCACACAGATCAGCTAGTAAATGGCCCGCTCGAGTAGTGGAGACCGAATTTGAAAATGGTGAAAGCGACGGTCCGGTTTCTTCAACAGACAACTAGGATGGCAGCTATCCCTCCATAGCAACAGGAGGGTGGCGATTAAGGAACAAGGGGCGTTAGGGTTCTTCTTTTATTATCCGTGAGGCTAAGCAACAAACAAGAAAACGAGGGAACGACATTGGACAGCTCATACGGACGATAAGACCGTGAATAGCTTGATAGACTAATCAATCAATCAATCAATCATTGTAATTAGACAATGTTCCCCTATGGAACATTGTGTTCAATTTCATATTCGTTACCAGTGATTGGAATTACCTCTTCACGTGTACCTTGATACTCCTCTTCACGAGTCCAACCCAGGAGAGACTATTACGTAGCCTCACAACCAATCCTTAACAATAGGCATAAGCCTACAAATAGCTTATAGATTAAATCAAATCAAATCAAACCTATAGTTAGTTTGTTTTTAATCTGTGTTCTCAACTCGGTCCATTTCTGTTGCAGCTCTTCTTGCGACGTGTCGAACGTCCTCCTCTATCCCAGCATTAGCTCCAATCTCTGCAAATCTCTGCTTCCAGGACGACCAATACTCTAAGCTAAGTGATCTTTGTTGGCTCTGACATAAATTGAACAGACATTTTCCAGATGTTAGTATCCATGCCGCGGCAGGGCATATGTACATACTCGCCTGATATCGCTCCTCTGGCGTTGTATATTGCTGGGATAAGGCCTCTTTCAACCACCCATAGGCAAGATATCCCATGAAATCTGCTCCGGTGTTTAGGTACATCGCCGCGAATACCGTAGCATTCAAAAGAGGAGTCGCCTGAGAGTACCAGTCGTCGCAGTTTTCTGCATCGCGGTCAATATCTGAATCACGAATCAGTACCGATATCTGTGTGTCATAGCTGAAACGAACCAACGCCGTATTGGCGAAACACCTGGGGAAAGTCGGGCAAGACCCTCCAGTAGCTGCCATCCCAGTAGTGGAGAACAGCTTGCCCATCCTTGTCGATAACTTCGGGAAGCTGTGAGATCGCAACAACAAGATTGACCAGCTGTTCTTTCACTCCTGCTACCTCACCCAAACTTCTCACAGCGTCGCAGAGCACTTCCCACAGGTGCGCTAATGGAAGACTCTTTGGATCACGTGTGATCAATGGCTCATATGTAGCAGCGAGGCTGCGAGCGCATTCTTCCACCGTGATGTCTTCGTTCAAGAAGTCTTGATACAGCCCGATCGTAATTTGGTCGCTGGTGGACTGTCGGAATCTTGCAGAACGGCAGGAGTCAGCCCATGACGCGATTATTTTTTGCGATGAACAGGACATCCGCGCAATCTTTGTGATGTTGTCTTGATATGTGTAGTGGAGAGATGAGTTTGGTCTCGCAATGCGAAATACAATGAGAAGTACTACTTTGTTGACGCTCAATCTGAAGGTCTCTTCCAGGTGTTCAGTACATTCAGTACATTTCAATGGATGATGTTTGAAAGAGGAGATGGACAGGATAGGGCGAAGAATGACATCGAGTTATTTTGGACACTAAGTGTGATAGGCATCCATAGTCCAGCGTCACTCTTGGCGTCATTCTTGGCAATGTCTATCTTTCTCATTATCGAGCAGGTAGAGGCGGGGTAGAGGCTTTTGATCCGAGAAGTGAACCCAAGGATACCTAGTAAAAGCATGGTGTCTCCAACAGTACAGAGGTCACTTGCGCCTGGGTGGGTCACCTCCACTTTCCATGTTGAGAAAGTGGGTAATTTGTAGTAAAGCGGTTGATCAGCGTCAAGCCAGGAAAGGCTTAATTCAGGGTCTCTCTAGCATATCTGCCTTACGAGCATTGAATGTATATTTGCTTATTCTCCTGTTCGAGGTCTACACTAATTTCATATTTTGCATCCTTCAAACCTGTGTGATTGAGTTATGATTGGACACTAGAATGGTAGTTGTTTAAGGATTCACCTCAAACTTTAGGTAGGATTTGGACTCTCTTGTATCACCAGTACGTCGTTCTTAACCAAGTTATGAAACGAAGCGGCGGGACTCGGGAAAGAACCCTATTGCTACTGTATTCGTATGATCTAAGCTCACGCCTTTGCTCACAATCATGATCACGATAGATTACAAAGATACGGGCAGAGTTCGCTCTAATGAGGTTGTCCTTAAGTGTGCTCAAATCCGCTAAATTCAATGGAATGATGCTAACAAATCGAAGTCTGTGCGCTTAGATGCGTAGATACGGCCGTCAATAACACGCTTCTGAAGAATTTCTGCACGCGCATATACCAGTATATGTGAGTCTTTCGGACATCTATGGCAGCCGCTCCTTGTCGCATGTTGAAGTCGGTTTGTTCCACCCGAAATTCATGGCTTATAGGGCGGAAAAGCTAGGGTGTAACCAGGTTGGGCATGGTTGATTCCATCCCAGACGAGCGCATTGCCATTCTCCAAGTCTTCATAGATATTACGCATGTGGAGTAGGAATACAACTTGTACTCACATAGGCGTCATCGTCAGTTAGAAGGTGAACTAGGGCAAAATCATTTAGTGAGATATCGTTCGATAAGGTAATAGGATGGCATTGTTTCCTGCCGTGACTTGCCCGACCATTATTTAACTTCTCGTAGTAGCCCGAGTCGACTGAGTGACTGTTATTCAGTGTCAGATCAGTCCAAGTATTGTTGCGAGGAGCGAAGTAGTGAGCACGCATCGTGTATCATCCCGTATGTAGATCCTAAATATACTGATGAATCGATCAATTAAGCAGTGGAATACCTGTGAGCGATAGTAGCGTAGAACTTCAGATCTACCTATCTTTATGACAATTACGGAATTAGAGGGTTTGGTAACAAGACGAGCCTTCTATGAATTGGCAGCTTAAATATATCATGATAATCTACAAGGGAAATCTATGGCTCTCCTGCTTCTTAACCAAACCATCGCACTGTGAACATGATTATCCGTTTAGAACACCCTCGGAGACCATTCTATAAAGTCGGTCTGATTACCCTTCTCTAGAATAGTATCTCCCCTACTGCTGATATCGGCTGCGTTAACGATAAAGACGTCTGTATCTTCATAGCGTCGCAACCTTAGAGAACAGACGGCTTTCTTATACACTGGCTTTAATGCGTCTACAATATTACCTAATCCCTTCTAAGAGCGAGCAAGTCTTTAAAGTGAAGGTGTATAGCGCAGCTATCAAATTCAAAATCTTGGACGTTGGAAGCAAAACGATGACTTGACAGATTTGTGGAGGCTCGTTAATGTCGATACTAGAGTCCAAAATTGCTTGGTACAATGCTTTTAGCGAAGATGAATTAATGCTTAATGTAAACGTGGATGTTAGTCTTACACTATACGTAAACATTATCGGAGAAACTGCTGTCATAGAGGCGTCTAGGAGCTGTACCACTGCTAGGCTCGCTACTAGAAACTCTTCGGCCGCTAAGTCGGTCGGCTGCGTCTCTACTGTCGAGGTAGACGGCGAAAGTTGTGATCCCGGCTTAGGCGGTAGCGTTTATCGTGCTAAGTCGACTAATGACACTTCTTGCATTGCATGTACTATAGGCGAATCTTACGTGCATTCTTTCAACATTAGGTTTACAATCTCTTGTCTTAGCGTCGTCGACTTCTTTAACTGAGACAAGAGTTGCCATAGACGGTATCGAAGTAGAGCATAATGAAGGCGTTCGGCTAAGTAAGCGCCGAGATGAGCGATGCTAGAAGGTATGTTCGCTCGAATTAATGCTGCGGTCATAATTGCCGCTCTAATATAGAAGACTATAACGGCTAGAGCCATACTTATCCTTTTAGATCCTGGCCTCTGATAATCCAAGAATTATTATTGTAAGCAGTGATGGTCACCGGTTGAACCCTTTCCGCTTTGACGACTACATTTTCGATGTAAGCTCCCCCATCTTTTTAGTACCTACTGTTCCCGAGGGTCTTTGGATCTATTAAAATAACATAGGATGGCAAAACATACAACAGATGGTTCGCTTACGGCCAGTCCAAAACCGCCAACATCTTGACTGCTATCTCTCTAGCAGAGAAGCTCGGCTCCAAACATAATCTGCTCGCTTTCAGCCTACACCCGGGCGTCATTTGGACTGATCTTGGCAATCATTTAGACTGGAGCGTGGAGTTGGATGGACTTCGTAAGTTGTCGAGCTAGAGTCGCGGCACCTTGTCCACTACTGACAGTTCCTGTAGGAGCTGCGGACAAGATGCTAGGCAATAAAGAAGGATGGGGAGGATTTGACGCAAAGCCTTTAGAACGAGGGGCTGCGACTCATATCTATGCTTCGTTCTATCCGGACCTGAAGAGTAAGTTCTTTCGTAACAAAACAGAAGGAGAATACCGAGAAACTACAAGACCTGATAGCTGACACCTTGTGTAGCTCATAACGGAGGTTATCTCATCGACTCTCATGTGGCAGACCCTATAATAGATACAGTCAAACCATGGGTGCTGAGTAGTTTTGAGGCAGAAAGATTGTGGAAGTTGAGCGAAAAGCTGGTGGGCCAGACGTTCTCCTACTAGAGCCTCCCTAGACCAAGCTTAGGTGTAGAGAAACACAGGAATTTTAAAAGGAGCCTTTGAATCAGAGACTCTTACGTATAGCTAAGCCATTCGCGACATATCACACTACATCTTATGGCAATCTGTTTGCAAGCAAGATGCCATGATTGGTATGGCCATGAAAAAATCCAAACACGTATCAGGGTATCTCGCCTTGTACAGGAAATTTGTAGCTGAAGATCAAATTGTTTACAAAACCAGAAGGGTCGACCAATGACTACCCAACTAGGTCACGAAAAATAGCATCTATGAGACTTTGTTGGAATTGCTAGAAGCATTGAGAATAAGCGGTGAAATCTGGTGATATTTCCATCGAATGCCTGCGGCTTGTCAGACATTCGGGGTTTGATTAATGACCACAATGGCTGTGACCGAGCGAGAAGAATGGAAAATAGACGTCATCTGCGCTACATCATATAGCCAGCGCAGAAGACTGCTATAGCAGCCGTCACAATGCCTGCCAAACACACTATAAGTCGACTGACAGCGCATACAGACTTCTTCTGTTCCAGTGCCAATGGTTGTCCCATCATCTTCTTGTTCTCGTCGTTCCATGGCACTCGCCCTCTCGCAAAACCACCGTCAACATCAACATAGTCCAGCTTCGGAGCGGCCTTGATGATATCGGCCATCTAATCAGTCAACTTAGCTTCTGCTTGATATGGCATAATCCATGTGGCTATCCACTTCAACAGTATACCGTCCCAAGCCTGAACTCTTGTGATCAGTGAGGAGAGCTCCATAACCACCCGGACACGGGGCTCCCGCTCAGCTTGATACTGTGCGAAAATTTTACGCAACGTCGCTGGACTGAGTTTCCCGCCGCCATGGTCAGACACAATTCGCTGTAGATGGTTGCACAGGACTACGATAGACTCCATTGACGAGTTGCCACCCAAAGCAATGTTCGGCGTCATCTTGTGGACCGAGTCGCCAGCCAGCACGATCCGTCCCTGCGATCAATGCTCCAATACTCCCTCTTCGAGGGATATCAGCGTACCTCGGGAACGCTTCTTCCAGAGTTCACCAAATACCAGTGTTCCAGAAAGCGGACAGGTCGCCACACTGGCCGCCAGTTCTTCTGCATCCGCATCGGTGTAGCGTGTACTTGTAGGCCACGTGGTGGATTTTTCTAGCCGGAAGAAGACAAAGAAGAAGGTCTGGTCCGGTTGCGTAAGGATGAGGAATGAGTAGCCGTCATTGTGGACGACGGTCATGTCGCATTGGCCCAGCTCGGGAGCGGACGGAGCCACTCCTATCAGACATTTTCAGTTGTGACAATAGCTGGTCTTCGGTCAGTATGGAATGAAACTTGACGAAAGGTGATCGATTTGAGAGATTCCGTACAAGTTTTTTCCTTCACAGTGATTTTCCCTGGACTTTTTTGATTGGCAAGATCCGACATCTGGCTACGAACGAAGCTATGAACTCCGTCGCAGCCTATGACAATATCACCTCTTTCGCTCGTTCCGTCTCGGAGAACAACTTCGACGCCATCTCGACTTTCGATGATATCATGCACTTGGCACCCGAACCGGATGTACGACTTGTTTGGCAGGTGCTCGTAAAGGATACGCAGGAACTCTCTGCGCTCGAGAAGAAGCACATCCTGCCCATGACTGGATGTAGTGAGATCATCAGTAGGCTCCCCAGGTCATTTGTGAGATGGACAGTTATACAACATACTTTTCATTGACAAGGTCGAATAATGCGAGATCGGAAAACAGCTGTCCATCAGGACCTCTGGTAACGAACCGCCGACAAGACCGACAAGCAGCCCGTGCCGCCTCAAGGCAGCCTAGTTGATGTAGAATTCGCGCACCGTGTGGATAGATGGCAATGCTAGCCCCCGCTGGAGGCGCCACATCGGCCGATCGCTCAAGCACCACATGGTTGATTTTGGCTTTTTGGAGGGCGTGCGACGCAGTATGTCCGGCGACGCCGGAAATCATAGGTCATTGTGGGATTTGTTCTGTACTTCGATGGAAGCGAGGCATGCTACTTCTTGCAATAGATATGTTTGGATCGTTGGATCTAGGTCAATATGAAATGGTTTGAGAGTATTCAACTATTACTAGTCATCTTTCGCAGGGTGAGAATGATCGGGCCGAGTGCTGGATTGTCCTCGGGGAAAAGCGCACTAAGGTATGATCAAGACGGGTTGCGGATGTCGGTTGAACGCTTGCTCGGGCCGAACCTTGATGGTATTCCCTGCTTCTCGTAAAAAGGTAAAAGGCACCTAACCTTACAGTATCTTAGCTCCTTCATGATGCTGTGATGCATCATTCACAAGAACACGCTTAGCAGTGTCCAAATCATTGAACGCAATGATGTTAACCTTGTCCGCTCCAATGCAGCACTTCAGCCTGTATACAATCACATCAATCGATGCTGCCGCGTAGAATTGTTACATCTATCTATAATTGCTCAAAATGATACAGCGTGCCCACTGTCAGCACTACGTTGAAGGTAGGTCTCGTCTTTGAAAGTCGTATCTATACACAAGCCGAGTTTCTATATGTACAGTAAGGGAGATGTCCCTATATAGATACGTAGTCACGATTAGAAGCGAAGATAGCACAGTGCACCCGCTGATTTCTGGAACAAACCAATTCAAGCTGACTCGGCTACACGCGAGCGTGGACTCTGGAAGTTTGTTGTTTCCTATCTTGATAGAAGCACACGTAGTGATCAAATGGGATGTCGTTGCACCCATTGTTAGACAGTAATGTGCTACTGTATCAATATATGTCTCTATCCCTTATTCACTGCACACAGTATCATTCCAAGACTGTTGCGATAACCGCTAACATTCCTTCCATAGCATTGTAGAAATCGGGTTGAATAAATCTCATAAACCCCGTTGACACTCAAGCGAAGAGCTGATATCATAGTGAATGCGGAAAAACTCAGCCGTCTCGAAGTCCTTTCTCTTAAGTTCCGTCTAAAGCGAACTCAACTGTTGCTGAAAAGTCTCAAGCTTTCCCAGTGAGTTCTACGGATTGTTGAATAGCACCCACTGCTCCGTATATGCGAGGTTGGTAGCCTCTTGTAGTCGTGCTTCGAGAGTTTTAAGGATAAGTGAGTAATTCACGTTAGGTACCTGCCTGGCCCAAGCTAGGTACTCTATCACCGCTGTTGTTATTCCATTGACGTGGGCGTGGCTGTTGAACATGGCCAGTACATATCTGTGCAGTTCTCGGAAGACAGTGCACGCATCAGTGTTGTTCTGGAGTTGCTGCTTTCCAGTCCAGGCACGGATATCCCGCAGACTGGGCATTTCTGATGTGGTGGTGGCGGGTTCGAGCGCGTGTGCATCGGCTGTTGGGTGGTCGGATGGCATGATCACGTCCTTGACCGTCGGTGTTGGTGGCGGTAGACTCCATGGGAGGACTTGGGTTCTGTCTGGGTCTGAGCCAAGGCCGACAGTTGTACTATTCAAAACACTTGTGCTGTCCTGATCTGGAAATGTGAATCCTGAGATGTCATTTATCGAAGATGTATTCATAGTGGGAGAGAAGCTGAATACTTGTGTGGAGGGTCTCGCGTGCTCTTCATAGGTCTTTGGAGGAGAGGACCTGCTGAGAGCAGCAATAGAAGGTACATCTGGTATGCTTTGCTGATGTGAACTATTCCAGCTCAGTTCATCTTCTGCTCTCCCTGGAAAAAAAAGGGTATCAGTAAGCTCAGTAGCCACCAGGGATGATATATTTACTCAATCGCTCTTGGAGAATCTCAACAGTCTCAACAAGATCTCGCTTAGTCTGTTTAGCGTGTGGGATGTATACACATGACTCTCCAAACCGGTTGCACTTTCCGCACGATGGTTGCTCACCACTGCAGCGAACTTTTCGCTCACGGCATAGCTTACACGCCATGTGTCGAGAAGTGATACTCATGATGACTTAGTTGTAAAGTGATATTAGAAAGCAATAAAGTCACTATTGTGCTTGCCTCCCAATACTGTAGCCTACAGAATTAGAGTGGGATCATCTACGGTCTCCTAGCCACTCATATATATTCTCAATATGACTTGCGGTCCTCGGGGATGATTGAAGGAACATCTTCCCAGACCACCGGTACCGACCACTTATGTCGTAGTTGATGAGGATCATGACATCCAACCTAGAGATACAGCTGAGAACTTCTTAGGCGAACGACAATGTAGATACTGACAAGGTGGCAGGGTGTGTTGGGACCCGCTAGGCTTGTTGTTTCCTGCTATCTACGGTCATGCTATCATATATGCATACGTACTAAAGACTTGCCGTGTGCTATGCGTACAGTCTCGAAAAGAGCATCGTAAGCCTAACGAGTATAATGCAGCAAAACAACCGTTGACATGTACGATTTACTGACTGTTCCTATATCGATACACAGCCTACACTGACGCCGTGTGGGTTCAGCTTTGCGTATGTGGAACAACTGTAGATTTTATGTGTAGGGTGGTTAACAGAGCCCCCCTCCTTAGATATAGGTAACTATCGCGTGTGTTCAGTCAATATTTCAGCAACCTTTGACTTGAATAGCGGGCCGAATAATCGCACCCCGTACAAGATGTCTGATTTGTATCAGGCTTATGGTCTTCGAGAACAGTGAGACTTCCATGCTTCGACATGTATCAGATGTAGGAGTATGGATATGTCAGTCCTTGCTAGATCTTCTTCAGCCTCATCACGTATCATGTGGGTAGACGTAAGCCAGTTGTGATACCTCGACGACGCCGAGTTGCGCTTACACCGGCCGAGGTGAAGCTCAACTGCATAGCAAAGTGGGCCCTACAGGTCATTAGCTATTCCAGCTTGCGTAACCTTGTGGGTTCTCAAGCACATATCGATATTACGGACACGTATACTATGATGCCACACATGCATGCTGCTTTCGTTTTCGTGTAGCAACTTCAATCTGAGCAGCGGCGAATGCAAACTAGCTCCTGAAGATAGCAAAAGTTCTCAAATTATAGGTGTTATGTGCGGAATCCACTTCGCCACTAGCGTCAATTACCTCGCACCATATCGTGACCGAAGATACAACTATGCTAAGAGTCCGGCTTACCACCGTATTAATGAGAGATCAACGGCTGGGTTACCGCACTTTCTTAAGTATGCTTGGGGTTCCCAAGCAAAACGACGATCGAGCAATCACCAGATTGACTAGTCTACACCCTGTTGAGATAGCAAAATCTCATATGAACATGTGCAGCAAGCCGTGGATAGTAGTAAGAAGTACTCGCATGCTATACTGTAGCTCTAGCGGCTGCTGGGAAAGGTCATGACTGCGGTTGTCGGTTGTAGGCGGGCATGTGCAACTATAGTAAGGAGGTAAGACAATACTCGACTATCAGTTCAGGACCGAATTTGATGGTTTGTGGCTAATAACGTCAACATATATGACCTCGCATTCGAAGCTTAATGCCTGTGTAAACATAAATATCGACGTATCTGAATAGCACCTACGCTACATTGGCTTTGTCATCAACCTTGGTTGCGAGGCTCTTCTTCACGGCACTAATGCTAGTCGAACAAGATAGACTTCGATGCTTCTCTCGAAGATCAAAGGACCTTAGTCGCATGCAGAAAGAGCTCGCTAGCGCGAACGATCACCATATGCTTGAGATTATGAGACGGCATGGCGCCGGCGGCATATTACACAACATCGTCACCTATGTCAACCGTACTGAGACTCATCGAGAGTAGTTTCGCATTGCTTGAGCGGAGAGGTTAGTGAAGATAAGAATCCTTTCTCGACAGTGGAATTACTATGGAACGCCACTCTCGATATATATGACTATGGCATCAGGGATACTTTTCGAGGTTGTTAAAGTCGGGATCTGCACCATCTTGATTATGATCATTTTGGTGTTGATCCCTTACCAAGAATGAGCGGCTGTCACATAGCATAGCGTCTGACAAGATACCTGGAAGATAAGACATCTATCTACAAAGATCTTGTAACCAATCTAGAAGGCACAAATCTGGAAAGAGATATCAAATATCAAGGAACTAATATGGGAGCCTCGGAAGGATTGAAATCGGTCACTTTGCGGCAGTCGGTCCTATCGGTATGAAATACTAGCACAAGATCCACATTTGTAGGAGCGCGTCTCGAATTGCGTGATGCTACTATAAAGTGGAACCATTAGTCTAATCATAATACTGTGGGGGGCCGAATTATATGCAACACGTGCCGAGTCTTAACAAAGTAGTGACTTATGCGACCCGGGCAGTAGAAATGACAGCCTGGAAATCAGTGTTCCATGGTTCGCGAGAGTCACGATATTAGCAAGATTGGATAGGTGTTGGACTGTACCTTAAGAAAGGTTTTCGTGTTTTGCCGAGATGAGTATCGACGCTTGGGGGATCCGGAGGTGTTGCTTTGCCCTACTTTGAAAAGGTGCAATCTAGCTTGTTCTTTTGACCGTGTTTGACTCTACGGGGCTCTCGGAGTCGGAAAATTCCTTGGAATAGCCATTGTCTTGAATACTGATTCGCTTCTACGAGTTCATGGTATATTTGTGCGCTTTGCCTATTATAAAATCATCCAGCGGCAGAGAAAAAGCGTTCGCACTCTGTAGACATTGTCGTCACGGCACGGATGTCGAAAGCGGGTCGTGGAAAGACAGGATAGCTGCCTTCCTGGGCCTTCTACCAAGCAATGATGTCCTCAATACTAGACGAGGTCTTCCTCCCAAGGTGTCTCGCAAGCTCATTTGCAACCTGTTGCCTTCTCTTCACCTTCGCAAAATGCTTATAGTGCGAGCGCTCTCGTAACGGACCTTCTTCTGTCTCCTATGAATAAATAGTGTGCGTGGTAAGTTGCGAACAGTGCCGCTCCCTCTGCTTTGACTTCGTCATTCCATTCGGATTGAAGCTCCTGCTAGTGATTGTAAGACCAGTCCAATTTGAGGTTGAAGTTAAGAACGATAGCCACCCTGTAAGACTTGTACGGTTAGGGAGCTCGGAGAATTCGTAGTGCTGATTGAATTCACTCTAAACAAGGTTAACGCATGTTCGATAGTGTGTAGACTGTTCAAGAAGTGAGGTCGTCTTCTTCGTCTCAAGGGTATTTAGCAAGCACTCAACCTTTGTGAGCTAATTTTATAGTGCACTGTGTGTGCCATCCTCACAATGACCCTGCGTGCCCACGCACACCTCTTTGAAAGTCGCAAGCAACTCCTTGTTATCCACAAGCTCCTGCCATTGACAGGCAAGGACATCCTCTTTATGAACATCTTCGGTTTTGTTAATAGAGGTGAAAGCATCACCGATTTTGACGCAGGCTAAATCACTATGAGGTTTGCGCTTCAGCGGACACCACCATCGACGAGAAGGGTGCATATGACTTTAACTGAGTCGTCTGCTTCCTCTTGTGTCGCCTTGTAGAGTCAAACTCGCTAAATAGAGCGATTGACATGGACGACAAAGTTATGTGCTTTGCTAACGGCCCCTTTCTTTCGGACATTGCTCCAACTATTGTTACTTGCTTAACACCATCTATATGACCTAAAATTCGCGCGCTGGTTGTTGTGGGGCATCTAGCTAGTGAGATCATCAGGGACGTCAGAGAGGCTAGTAATATCGCTAGTATTACCGAGTCATTCTCGCCGTTGCCAATCATGATGATTCAAGGGATGAACGGTGATGGATAGGCTGGTATGCAATGCGAAGTACAAGGACTAAGGCTCAGGAAGCTCGAAATCTGATGTATTACTGTACAGTACCTTGGTCAAACATGAAACAAGCTGGCTGATAGGGGGCAGGCAGCTAGGCCTATTTAGATCATCTTATCCAATTGCGGATTAAACTGTGGAGTCTGCCGACCTCCGACGACGTCAAGGAACATTAAGATTGAGCATTCAGGGGAGCGACCCTGTCCATATCTATTTGACCACTTATCACTCAGGCGGTCAGGTAGTCACCAGTCATGCAGCTCACTCCATAATAGCAGTATCCATGAGCTACATGAATACAATCACCTGTTGTTCGATTGTTACAAGTGTTTGATTCAAAGTTGGTTTCAACATACCCAAGAGCTATTAGGCTTGTTTGATTAGCTTTCACACAGAATAGCAGGGTCATCAATAGCAATTCTTAAATGATATCCCACTGGCCACATATGGAAGTCCAATCAACAATATTCGACCACTCGGCCAAATCAAAGTCATCGGACATTTCAGCGTATGGAGGTGCAACGCCTGGAAGAGCAGAAAATTTTTGGCACTGTCAATGTCGACGCGGTGTGATCTAGCATCGTGTGGGAGAATGGCATTGAAGCTGAGGCATTCTCAATTGGTGCGTCCATACGGGTGCTTAGGCTCGGGGACTTGGGATCAAGAGGCTCGTCTAGCGTGCGGATGATGGCCTCCGAAGCCTGAGCGCAGACTTTGTAGTTGGCATCTTCAGGGCGGCAGACGCTCTTCGGGTGCGACTGAAAGATTAAAGGATTCCGTATAAGCTCTGACTTCCCAGTGGGTAAAGGGTGAATATGGTCTTTAACAGCATTGCATAGTGCCGCTGCTAGAACCGCTGCACTAGGTAAACCATATATAAGAACCTTGTCAGATTAGCCACGAAGAACGAGTTCTCGTCTAGTCAGGAGACTTTCTTACAAGATATATGAAGTCGTGGCGCATGGAAACAGCACGATCACAAGAAGTCCCTAGCTGTAGTACGATCTCGAGCATGTCTTTTGCTACTGCAAGCAATCCCAATTTAGACTCGCCAGTATCTATTTTAAGAAGCCGGTAAATCCGGAAAAGTGTCTGCAGATGGTAAAGATGCACAGAGGCGAGCATAACGCACGTAGCCGGCAGAAGGTCAGAATACAAACATCCGTTCTTGTACTGCAATCGAGGCGGCAAAGAGTCGTGGGTCTGCCGGCATCGTTCCAGTAGACATCTTGAACAAGATCTCAGCTGCAACGCTAACAAAGGATCTAGTTAACGCCTACACGCGGTCTCTACATCCATGTACACCCCTCCGTAATGCTAAAGGACGAAGTATTTCACCGCGTTAATATTTTGAATAGGATACCGGTATAAATCGTAAGTTGAAAGAAACCAGGCGTAGTGCTCTTCTAGCAAGTCGCGAGCAGTGGTAGCATTCTAAGTCAAGACATTAAACGTTGGGTTGTAATCGCGACATTTTTAGGCGCATGAGAGCCACTAGTTGGAATACTGAACACATCAAGATGATAGTGATAAAGGTTTTGGAACCAGATGGAATGAATCCTCGGTGGCACTGTCTTTTGAAAGCCTAGTTCTGTTGCAGTTATAGGTGGCCACTTGTGCTCTGGATTTTCTGCTTTAGAGTTGGGCAGCGATCAAGGCTTTGGCGTACCCTGGCGGAAAATCGTCGAAGGTGATCGAGTGACTGCCTAACAGGTGCTCGATATACAGCACCCTGTAAGCGACATATGACGTGTATGCTAGGATGAGAAGTAGGTATTAGTTACCAACAAGTTGATCAAGCGACGGTAGCGGATCAACATCATAGCATTGGAAGGTCAACTGAAGATCAACGGAGCTCGAGCATCCAGACTTGAGACTTATCCCCTCATGCAATGTCTTTGCAGTAAAGTAAGATTTATCATGTCGAACATTCCTGGTTCCACTCTGAATTCATCTAGTCTGTCCTTCGTTCAGCGACTACTTAGCCTGTCCTTCGTCTGGTAACCCCTTAGTCGCATGCGATGCATGCCTGTCGTGAACTTAGCACTAAAATGTTAGTTGATCCTAGCTTTCGTCCGATAACATTCGGATTGCATCTGACCTGTGGTTACTATGCAAATATAGTACGATGCTTGGGTGATCTTGCTCCGTTCTGACAGATCAAATATATTCCATGACTCTGGTATCGCGCGTGCCTCATCCTTAGTCCCTCCTTCGTGCACTACGCCGTTAATGTAGTCCTTCGTCAACATCGATCAGTACTCCACCTCTCAAGTTGAAACATCGTGTTCTTTGTTGGCCCCTTGTTCAAGGAGATAAGTTGCTGGAGTTGCACACAAGCAGATCGCCGCGGGTCGTTGAGGATGTGAGGATGGTCATTACAAAAGGCGTGAGATTTGCATAAGGTGCAATTCGGCTTTCCCAAAGGTGCAGCTGCTTCTTCTACGTCAAGGGAACGAGTGGTTGTTGACCCAAATACTCGATTTGCAAGCATTGAACAAATCAAGAAGGCACGAATTGAATATGAGGCATTTGAGACGCAGAAGGCAGCGAAGCAACCTCAATTACAAGCTAAAAAAGCTGCAGAAGCCCTTATAATCGAATTTATGGAGGCATGCCTCTACCAATGGCAATTGAAATGATTATATTACCTTGAATATTCAATGAAATCTATGAAGAGGTAAGTATCGAGAAGCTTTGTGAGGTGCGCCATGTCTCCTCTGCGCCAGTAACACGATGCCAAGCTTAGATCGCTTTCTTGACGCATACAGTACCTTCGGGTAGAGGTAAACCACTCCACCCATAATCTTATTAACACATCGAATAACACATCGGACACAGCGACCGTACAAGTCAAGCACTTACACATCCTACCTACACTTAGACATACACCCGGTCCACTAGGGCAGCGCCATCCATTCATCGCCGGATCTCATATCGAAGAAATACCCATAGATGCGGCAAATCTTGCCTGACTGCATAGAGCGCGATAGTTATCAGGCTAGAACCGTGCCGAGCAGTCCTAACGTTGCATGAGTACGTCCACTACCTTGGCAAGTGCAATCCACAATGTCTAAAGTGGCCGACATACATGTATATTTTTGGATCACTTCTTACACGGTCCTCAGATCGACAATGTGCAGTCCTCAATAAGGCTTTCCATTGAGGTGCGGAACAGATCATATCATCGCTTATAAAACGAGTTTTCGCCGGGCACAATCGTTCGGTCATTTCTCACTAAGTTTGTTGCCACGTGCAATGCTTGTCTGGACTAGATGATTAACATTGAAGACATGTATTAAAGTCTCTTGTCTTAAATATCAAGTAGTGACAGAATCGCCGCTATTCACGCTTCATAGACTCTTGCAAAAGCGTTACTATATCTACTATCTGTATATGATCAGACTACTGTGGAGTTTGAGATCTCTCGAGCTGCTTCCCACATGTAGCTCGAAGGTGCCTCGAGGCAGAGCCCACTGTTGGGCAGTGACGTCCCAGTAGCTAAGGTCGCGCCGGCGAAGCTGAAACTTGACTTCGTTCTTTGTGCCTGCAGGAAGGTCGACACGCTCAAAGCCTCTTAATTGTAACAAGGGCTGGTCAGCGACGGCGGGGTAAGTAATGTACAGCTGAGCTACCTCAGCACCGTCGATAGAACCGGTGTTAGTCACGTCCACAGAAACGTTCGCGACGATATCCCAGAGATCGAGCTTGCCACCAACACCGAGTGGACCAGTTGGGTAGACGGAGAGATTGCGGCTGACTGCAATTGCTTTCACATCGGAGTAATTGAAATTCGTATATGATAAGCCGTGACCAAAGGGGTACCTCACCGTCATGTTTTGCTTATCAAAATAGCGGTAGTCAAGATAGACGCCCTCGGTGAAGTTGCATTGCTTGGTTTCGCAGATTTCGACTGGATAATCCGACTCATTCTTGGCGATGGTATAAGTAAGACGACCGGACGGGTTGAAATCGCCATATAGCACATCCGCTATCGAGTTACCGGATTCCTGGCCAAGGGGAGCGGAGTAAAGGACGGCGGTGATGTTCTCGTGCTCGATCCATTGGTCAAGCAGACGAACACCCGTAGTGGAAACAACGACGATCGTGTTGTTACAGTATGAAGCGACGGTGTTTATCAAGGTGTCCTGATCTCTATTGTATAGCTCAGTGCGATCCTCTCCCTCGCCTGCTAGTGCGTTGATAAAACATAAGCAGACTTCAGTACCATCGGCATAAGTCGAGATTGCCGGGGCATTGGCGGTAGTGCTGCTACCAAAGGACAAGGACATGCCACTGGAGCTGCTCTCAGTGTAGGTGTCGTTGAGTATCCAATTGACCATAGTACCGTCTTGTGAGGCACGGGAACTGATTGCAGCCAAAGGCGTGATAAGGTAGGGGAATGAGACTTGTCCGGATCCACTACCCGAAGCAAGGTGACCATCAAAAGTTGGACCCGAGCCCGTAATAGAAAAAGCTGTGTTTGGGCCGCCCATCACAGGGCCAGCGTTAGCACCGAAGATGCTCATGGTCACTGGAATTGTCTGCATCAGCGGGACTCGTGAACATGAAGGAATACAGAGCAGACTTACTAGGACTTTTGAGAGGTAGAGCCCCATTTTCATTCTTCAACAGGACAATAGATTTGGCGCCGTTTTCACGAATGAGGGCCGTGTGGTTAGCACGAACATTACGGTACTCACCCGACTCGGCGGTCTCCGGTTGATCTCCATCAGAGAGACCGGTATAGTACCACGCAATGATATTCCGGATGACCATGTCGTCCAGGCGGTTGTTGGTGAGCGATCCATTGGAGAGCATGAGGTCAAGGATATCTGTGCTCCAAGTGCTACTGGAGCCATAATCAAGTCCACCAGTGACGGAGCCTAAAGCAGTTTTCTGGCCACCTACGTCTGCATAAACCATGCCAGGAAAACCAAGCTCGGTCTTTAGTAGTCCCATGAGAAGATCTTCATTTTCACAACTTGCGGATCCGTTGACCTCAGTCATGGCGCACATGACTGCACCCATGCCGGCCTTGACACCGTCATAGAACGGCCAGAGGTAGGCCTCATGTATAGTTCTATCGTCGGCGTTGGACGAATAAGGGGCAACGTTCGATGAGTCTCCTGAAGAAGACGAAGACGAAGATGCGTTAGAGGAATTGGACGATGCAGACGATGGAGCGCTAGTGGAGATTGATTCAGAAGGCCTAGCAACAGAAGAGGCGCCCTGGACGGAAGTGGTCATCGTGTCGCCTCCAGACACGGAGTTGCTGATTGAGCTTCCGTTGCCCGAAGCCGGCCCTCCTCCCATGCCGACGTCGCTACTACCACCGCCGGCACCCCCAGTCCCGCCAGATGATTGGCGGTTCGTCTCTTGCTCGTTGAGGAGAAAATGTTTACCTCCGGCTATAACACCAGCCTTAGTGTAGGCGCTGACACTCAGACCAAAAGTGATTCCATTTTGGTAAGGGTCAGGGCCGAAGGCTTCTCCTAGACGACCACCCCATGGAGTGCGCCCAAGGGGTTCAGAAGTTGGGCCGTTGACAATCTGGTAGCCCCTGCCGTAGAACTCGTCAGCGACAGCCTTAGCCTGCGCATAGATCGCGTCCTTGTCCCAGGTCATGGCAAGGGCGGACGATTGGCTAAAGGCGGAAACGAAGTAATCTTGCTGGACTCCTTCAGACCCATCCTTGAACTCCAGAGCAGTGAAATTCAAGGACGAGTTACTGATACGACCGCCTGTAATGATGGAGTACTTCTCCGCAGTAGTAAGAGCAGCAACGAAACTCGAAGCTTTGTCGTAGGCCTGAGCCCAATCCCCGAAGTCGATATCTAGCTCATTGATGAGGCCATGGGACGGAATTGGGGAAACGGTAGCGCTGTAAGCTCGGCCAGCGCCTGCCAGTGCAAGTAGGATAACAGTATTGTGTAGCATTGAAATAGGAAAGAGATTAAGTGATCGTACTACTGATTGATTGCACTTAGTGGCTACGTGCAACCATCTTCGACTCTTTATACTGTACCATCTCGCTAGCTTGTTCCATGTTTGAAGTAACCTTTAGACCTTAAGCGACGATATAGAATCTGAAATGAAAAGCGTCGTAATAGTATCTGTTCAAAAGACATTGAGAAGGACTGATTAGAAGCTTAAACCTATGAGTGCGTAGTGGAAGTAGTCCAAGAATCTTCTCTGCTTGCGTGGCATGGCTTGTGATTACGCTGCGTGCCCTAAGGCACGGTCCAGGCTAGCTTGGTATAGGGCACTGCCGTGGCGGATTTTTGCCTCATCTGCAGCGGAAGGACGAATAGCCCTAAGATGATTCTTGCTACATACAACGACTTCGGCCACTTCGTCATGCACTATTGAGCATTGGAAACACAGCCTAGTAGTGACAGTTTATCATAGACCGTGCAATTATCGATCTTTGAAAACCTTAAGTCTTGAGTGGATTTTCTGAAACTCCCAGCCTGCTCAGTGGGGATGATGCCACTAGGCTCTATGCTGAGCTTGCTATCATAGGCACTCTGCCTGCTGAGTACGATGTTGCAGTTCTACTTGCGGCAAAGATCTCAATGGAAAGACCTTCGCATGCTTATTACAACAATATGTAGTATCTACTGTTGGACAGGGTCATCCTTCTCTCAGTAAGTGTCGCGTGTGTACAGCTACATCGCCTAGGCGAGGATGTCGTGGTTCTCTTACACGAGTGTTACAGTAACGCAGAACAGACCTACTGTAACACCTGATTTGCTCGAATTAAAAAGCTTTTGTTTCGCTATCAGCCTAGAATGCACAAGAGAAAAGACTGATAGTGACACAAGTCTATCAATTATCACAAGCTATAAGACTTCAATTATACAGGGATAATCGGAAGGGAGAGAAGCGCATAGGTCGAGCCCGGAGCTGCGAAACGGGCCTTTTCATGGAACTGGCAGACAGGTACTCTCCAGTCGACGTTCCCGGCCTGGTATCAGGTGCTCGAACCCTTTTGTACAAACGTCGTTTGAAGCAGGTCAAGTATAATTAAGGTTATAGGTTCTCGTTGAATCTAAAATCTTGTGCATAATCATTGACATGCGTTCCATTAAGGATCGATATATTGCTACATTTCTTCTGAAACGCCTGCCTAACCCGTTTGTTCACTTTCTCTTGGTCCTAGTGAACACACTTTTCCATCAAATCTCAACGATTATGTCTATGCTGTCAGCTACTGCATGATCTTCCTATATGAGAAAAATAGTGTCGACCTCGGACAGCCTCAAGCACGAATTGTACACTGTTAGTGCCCAGGTGGTTGCTTCGTCATAGGGTCTACCTTCAGATTGCTCCATGATATGGGGCAATGCAGTCTATCTGCTAGATGCCCGAGTACGTGTGGAATACTCACATTATCACTTCCTTCGGCCATTTGAAATGATCGACATGATAAGCGCAGGTTGTATAGATTTCTACAACGCTACTGACTCTTAGGTCCATTCTGTAGGACCCTAACCGAGACAAATTGGTGACATGTCCTCATAATAGCATCTTAGATTTCCCGAACCAAGATTCATGCGATCAGACACGTATCACAGATCTTTGACTTCTGTTAGGTAGCTGCTATAACTCTCTCGTAATTCTAGCGGTCCTTCGTGTAAGTCGTGGTACCGCAGTTGCAAGGAAGCAGACTCCTGAGATCTGCGATAGTCTGCGATATAGAGTATGAGCCGAGAGGAAGATGTGTAAAGCTCGAGACATCGACATTGCAAGGAAGGACCGAAGCTAGATCAGTAGCTGCGCTCACGGCCTGATAAGACGACATTCAAGTCTTAAAGAGCTTGCGAACAAACGCACAATTCTGCCGCTGTGAAGACTACTTGGATTTTCCACTATGAGCAATAGTAGTCGCTTCAATAAGAACAATAGGTGGGGAGACGATAGTGACTGTGTCAGGTAGCCTCTCATCATAAATATGTCTTTTGGTTTGTGACTACGTGTTAGTGAAGCCTAAGGTAGGTTTCTTTACAGCATGCTCTTTCACAATGCAGAAAGAAGTCACAAATGCATACTTTTCCTGAGATCAAGATTGCCACTCCCTACCTACAAAGTTCATCCGAGATCACGTTGACGTAAGCAATTTTGTGGCTGACTGTCCCATAGAGAGAGCAGGTTCAGGCAGACTTCCAGACCTGAATTCGCCAATTGTAATGTTGGGAGGACCATGAATCAGTGCGGACGTGCACGGAATGTAACCACTCAGCTGCAAGACTCAGTATGCACTATGAATGTATATATAAGGTAATTAGAGAATGCGCACAAATATGATAGTATTGTGGAGTGACTTCGGCATTGATCAACGATCACTGCGTTTGTATAGCTATAGTCAGTTTGGCAGTGACTCAACACTGAAGACTACAGAGATGTATTTTTCAGGGTTCATTAAGGCGCAGGGTGTCTTGATTCTTGAGACAGTCCGACGGACCAGACATCGATCAAGTCGGAAAGAAACCTACCTCTTTAATCTACCCTGATACAGTGAGGTTCTCTAACCATGAAGTGGTCCTCTGTATTCTGCGTCCCACCGAATCGAGAATAATGCACCGAGACAGTTTCTATAAGCCGAAAGCCATGATCGAGATAGAGCTTGAGGCCTGCTGGGGAAGCGGTAACAATGGTCCTCAAACCATATACATCTGCTACCCGGAGACCACTCTGTAGCATTAGTACACCGATACCCTGTCGTTGATGCTGGGGTGCCGTCGCTAGATAGTCTAATCCTTTGAGGTGGACCACGTCAATTTCAAGTCTTACTTGATGGAACATCTGTGAGCCTCACCTAGATAAGGTCCGCTCTTCGTGAATTTTGCGTCTACTTCCTCGAGAGGGGTACTTCGATAGTTCAGAAGGTCCTTTTTGAGGTGCCTGATTTGACCATCGTCGGTAACACTGTCGAAGTTTTTCTTGAAGATGTGCTGTTGCTCGATGTTGACATCAACTACCTGCGCGTCTTCCCAGATAACATTGGCTTTATCTGCATCTGATAGATGCTGCGGGAGGATCCACCTCGCGTACGCAACGACCTCCCCCGTCTCCTTGTGAACAGTCTTCTGGTGACGCTTCTTTGCTCTACCATTGATGAGATTCCATGGTAAACGCTGTGCACACTCATAGGCAACGTCCTCGACTAACGTTGATTCTTCAAACAGAGCTTTCCAATGAATGTCACACCATCGAGAGTACGTCATCACCGAAGCAAGTGCAGATGCGTCCGCAACAGTCACCGGCTGCACAACAAATGGCATGCTCATACTCATCGGCAAGTTTGCGAGATTGCGTTGAAAGATGACCGGGCGATACTGAAGGTTGAAATACACCCTAAGCCTTGGAATAAGAGTCAAGCAAGGATTAGAAGCGAGATGACTAGATGAGGAGAATTCGCTATCAACTTTCAAGGTAATGGCGAAGATGAGGCAGATGACTACACGTGGTCAGTCATGCGATACTTATCGGCCTGTATAAGAGGATTTGTCGGAGTGCGACCGCTCCTTCCTCTTGCAGCAAGAAGCTTATCACAGTATTTGAGGTGAGGTTGACGTGTTATGCACTCGGGTAATTAGCGGGTCTTCGCGTATCGGCATAGTGGGGCTGGCTGTGTCCCTGCAGCCGCCCACAATTATGGTGATCAAAGAGGCTCCGTGGTAGAGTATAGGTATCTTCCCGTCCATTCATTTTTAGGTCAAGATTGTTATTCATCCATGGATACAGTACTAGAGGCCATTTTCTTTTTTTCCAGGAGGCCTCAATCTCGCACAAGCATTGAGGTCCTGCACAGACTGGCCACGACCTAAACCTGGAGTGGAAACAAGACTTTACTTCACGTATCAAAGCCCCAATTCTGGTCTGATAGGAGTCATCGGGCAATTATTCCTGAATCGATCAATCGATCATACCGTCTCGACGTCCATCCTGAAGGATTGACACTAAAGCCAGGCTTCTGGGCTCCGGTATTGTGCATAATATCTAACGATACAATGCCATAGCTTGGGAGAGAATGTCTCCTGCTGGGTTTATGATTTGGTCATAGTCACGCACCTATGACGGTTGACGCTTGTGCTCAGGTTGGGATGAGCCCTTGCGACCAATACTATCAGAGGAGCAGATATGCTCGAAGGGATTGCTTTCTGCGATCGTTACGTTGGGGCCTTAGCGGTAAAACACGTCTCGCCATGCCACAAGATGGAGTCTAGGATTCTCAACACAAAGATGTTGACTCCTATGGTGCAGAGAGCATGTGTCCTGTAATTGCACTCTCGCTAGCTACTATAGGATCAAACAGGGCTCTTTAGTAGGGGCGCAGAGCGCTGCGAGTCTCGCCAAGCTGAAGGTCATCATACTCGAGGCAGGCGTCGTCTTTCACTCAATACGTGAGTTCATCGTCCTGTCAACGATGAGATGATACTGACACAATACAGTCATCGGGTTAACTTTGGTTGTGGCCGGAGACTCGTTCTTCAAAATGCTCTTCGCAGTGATTATCTTCCAGCAAACCTTCGAAGGCATAGCACTGGGCAGTCGCATAGCGGATTTAACAATCGCCTTCAGCGGAAAAGCAATCATGGAAACTATATTTTCCCTGATCACACCCATAGGTATGGCCATTGGCATTGGAGTTCTCAACCACTTCGACGGGAATGATCGTCCCACAATCATAGCTATTGATACACTCAACGCTCTGAGTGCCGGTATTCTCTTGTGGGTGGGACTAGTAGAGATGTTGGGCCGTGACTGGCCCCAGAGGCGCTTGGCTTCTGCTCCATGGACCTGGGTATTCTCCGGTGGCACGAGTATGGTTGTCGGGCTAGCAGTCATGAGTTTATTGGGCAAGTGGGCTTGAGTAGACCTCAGGTTCCGTGCCAACGCAAACAACGAAGCAAGCGATAAAGTATGTTCCAAGCGTTTCGATGACCGTAAAATAACTGCTTACCCTTGATGTAGTTCGAGGTATGTAGCAGGACCTTACATCCAAAGCTTCTATGCCAAGATACTTACCCTAAGACGGCAACTATTCGGCCAGAAGTGATGCGTGCTGTCATGTTCTGTTGCCACTAGACAACTCCAAGAAGATACTCTGGAATAGAAATGCGAAATGATGATGACATAAGATAATGGTATGGCGCCAGCAGTAGCACGATAGGAAAGACATTGGCGATTGGAATTTGAGCGCCGAGTCGAGCTTCGCTACGTTGCTTGAGCTACTCATGAAACTCCAAGGCTACTTCGAGAGTCTATCTCATGGATATCAACAGGGTTTCAGACAGCTGAACATCGCTACAGACAATCGAGACCTCTCCTTATTGCATGGATGACCGTTAGTCGCATCTGTATGCCTCTAAGCAATGCAACCCGCACATTATAATTGGGACCTTACAATCTTTGACTCGCTCCTCTCGCTTCTGTTCACAACATATCATAAAGGTAGAACGAGTGGGCCATAATTTGTGCATTCGAAGAGCTGCAGCTTCAAGGGCACCTGCGACAACGGACCTCAAGCTCCTCGTCACTGCATCGAATGTACATGATATAGTCCATCACATCCATGAGCTACCGCGCAGTATATATTCGTTCAAGTTGATCATATGGCGAGGAAGCGCGTGTCTAGTAAGACCTTCCTGGCTGACGGAGCATAAAACTTGTAGATAAAAGGGTGCGTCTCCCTGACCTTACTCATCGTCCCAGCATTTGTCGAATCCTTGCTGTCCCATCTCATACTATCACCAACTTGTTCTCGATCTAGTGGTCGTATTCACTTCCCATTATAATAATTTCCTTCGTGCTGTTCTATGCCAGTCCCTCCTGTGAGCCAACTCACACGGTCCTTACAGAATTGCTCGATCTTTGGTTTCAACTTGGTTTCGTGCAGCAGGAAATCATCCACTGTACCAATTCTCATAACTAATTTGTCACTGGACCCGCTACTGATGCGGTACATCAAGGTCCCACAAATGCTGCAAAAGTAGTTCGACATTGTGTTCCCACTGTCGATACTCTTCGACTGCGCGAATTTGGTAAGAACGTCCTGACCTCGGATATGTTTTATCGCGGCACTCTTCACGATGAAGTTGGATGCAAACATCGAGGCAGTAATCTTCTTGCAATTCGTGCAGTTGCAGAGGAAAGTATCATAGAGATCATCCCCTTCCGTTGGCTGATAGTCATATCGTCAGCATCTGGGATCCGAGCGCTAATGGCCGAACGATAAAATTCTTGTGATCATGGTTGAGGTAGGGATATGCATACAAACTCAAGTTGAACAGCCTTGCAAAAACAAGTTGCCGTAGCTCTGGTAGATGATATCTCTGATCCGCCTAGGGGGAATCTTCCTCACGTCGACATGGTGTGCGATTTAGATGGTTAAAATTCAGATGGATGTAGCTTTGAAGTTGATGATTGCAGCTGACGTTACAGTAAGTCTTACTTGTAAATATTGGTGCCATGACAGTCATGATTCAGTGATCAAATAGTACACACTACTAGGACCTTGTCTTATCATCCGGTGCATATGCTGACAGCTCTGCGCAGTGTGAGTACTTGGTGTGATGGAGGTACTTAGTAAGCTTCATCCCGTCTTACGCAGATCCTGTCCGTCTGACTGCTTTGTAAACCCCGCTTCAAGCACGACGGCAATCCGGAGTTAACTGAAATCTAAATAAAATTGCATGGTAAGGTGACTTCATTTGTGCAGTGCTCCTCTCTCACTCTACCGTCCGACCAACCGAAAATTACCTAGCTGCCTAGTAACGTGTTGCACAAGGCGATTTGTGGGAGCTTATGGTTCGTCATCAATCTTGATGCACCATGGAAGCTCTTGGATGATCGTAAGGTTATCATGCCTCGATTTAGCGTAGCACGGATTTAGCTGCATACAGATGGTTGTGTTCAACCTCGGTCGTCAGCCATCTCGAAACACGGCCTGCCGCCCCTCTCATTGCATAAGGCAGAAACCCCAACAGTATGGAGGAATAGCTTACACGTGGACGGCGATAGTGTCTGATGTACTTGCCTGATGTACTCTGTCTGGATTGTCGTAGTCAAGTTCGTAGGAGTCGACATGCGGAACGAAGATATGGCACAAATCCAGATATAACCTAGATACAAACTGAGAGGGGACTACAAATGGCCATGTTTGCAGAACATTGCGACGATCGACAATCCGAGTTGGGCTTTCCATCGCTGCTCGTAACTTTCCGTAGATCTTTCTTGGCGATAGCCAGGCTGATTAGACCGAGTCCCGTGGGCAACCGTGCTGTCGACGATATGCTCTTCCATATGACGCATACCGTACCCACGAACGTTTATGTTTGACATGATTTAGCCTCATAGTAGGACAACCAGGGACTGCCGAAGCTTCGGCAGACGCTCCAGACAGTGATGACAGCAGACTTTCCTCATTCCTTGGCATATACTCCACTGTAATAGACGTTGGAATCGGTATATCAGGTAAGCGTGCGCGACGTGCAACGCAGCTTGGCTTGGAGCTCCATCATCCAGGGTCGTCCGGAGGTCGATCGTTGACCTCGAAGTACTGGGTCCGCCCATGTTCAAATAACATCTGTTGCCCAGTCACAATTGACATGTGTGTTACTTTAGAAACGCATAGTCCAGATTACCTTAATATCCAGCAGATATTCCGACAACCTACACCCGCCACCATGAGTCCTCCCCGCAAAGCATTGATTGCCATTACCTCGGCTCATGCACCGCTCTATCCTGATGGCAAGGAAACTGGTCTTTTCATCACCGAGGCTTTGCATCCCTTCAACGTGTTCAAGGCCGCCGGGTTTGACGTTGATCTTGTGAGCGAGACTGGCGATTACTCGCCGGACTGGCTGAGTCAGCAGAAGGATTGGCTGCCAGAGGAGGACCGCAAGGTCTGGGAAGACCATAGCACGGAGTTTCGAAGAAAGCTAGACAATCTGCTGAAACCGCAAGATATTGACTGGAGCAACGTGAGTCTCGGTGATGCATGAGTACAGCTGATTCGAATTACTATGGGGGACCTGTGTCTTACAATTATCTGACAGTATGGATTATTCTTTGCCTCTGCCGGACATGCTAGTTTGATCGACTATCCCGACGCAAAAGGTTTGATTTCTTTTTCCACAACTAATGAGATAAGTGCTAAGCAAGATACCTTAGGTCTGCAGTCGATTGCCGCACAGATGTATACTCATGGTAGTATCATCTCTGCAGTGTAAGTTTTGTTTGCCCTTGTACAATGATGCTCCGGAGATGTCCTGCTGACCCAGTTTCATCAGCTGCCACGGAGGAGCGATATTCCCAGGCATCATTGATCCCTCTACACAAAAGTCGATAATTTCGGGTAAAAAGGTTACCGGCTTCACGACTCAAGGCGAAGAAGAAGAGGGCGTGCTCGATACCATCAATAGCTGGAATAGACCTACGATTGAAAAGGCGGCGAAGGATTCCGGTGCTACCTGTAAGTCTACATGAGATAGAACCGCAGAAGAGAACTAACATCGTGCAGATGTTGCTCCTCCTGGCCCTTGGGCTGCATTCAGTTACACTGACGGTAGAATCGTGACTGGTGCCAACCCTGCTAGCGCTCACGTTACTGCTGAGGAAGCGGTCAAGGCCTTTGACAAGTTGTGATTCATGATACTATCCGACAATAGGACATTGGGCCTATCGGATTCGCCGACCGCATGAACTTTGATAGAAGTGTCCAGATAGGTTCAATAGCTGGTCGTAAAATAATGAATAGCTACTCAGGCTCGAGGCTAGCATTCGGAATGCGCGCCATCACAAACTTCCAAGTCTAGCTCGTTCTACGAGCGTGGAAAGATATCAACAACTCTGTAGTACGTATGGTTGACGTGTCATTGCCGAACGTATCTTTACATTTCCACTGCTGTGCAAAGATGAGCTAGAAATTTTGTTCGCATCTAGTGGTCCATAATCGTGTTCAGTGCAATGGTCCCTGCTGAGAACCAGTAGGAACTTATTTGACGACGTATCATGATATACAATTTACCATGGTACTATCTTCAGACTCGGAATGTCGTTTATATCTACTAACGAGGCAATGGTTGTGGAGGCTTCAACGGATCCCTTCCGGTCCTTCTTGCAATAATGTATTGCTGATCTTCCGGTGCACATATCGAATTCTCCGGTTGGAAGACATCTAGAGATTCCTCCACGATCTGCAGACCCATACTTGTTAAGAAGTTTCTCTGACCCTGTGCTATCATGAATGTAGGAAGCGGCTCGCCCATGAAAGCGGTGTCGTAGTTCTCCACCCAAGAACGACTATGGTCGTAGGCTCTCTCGTCTATAACATAATTATCTGCAGGCATTTGTCCAATGGTGAGCAAGCCACCTGGCTGTAACGCCTGCGCGAACTTGAAGCAGGCGGCTTGGAAATCGGCATATGTCAATTGGAGATGCGCAAAGATCATGAAGACACCCGCAAAGTCATCCTGGGGCTCATATGTCAACATGTCTCCCACTGTGAAGTTCCCCCGTACTCGAGATTCAGCAAGGTCAACCATTGTTGGTGCGATATCGAAGCCATGGACTTCGAAATCCGCATTGGCGAGCATCCGGCTGACCGGTATGCCCGTACTACAATCAACATCCAGTACCCGGATTAGTGACTCAGAGTTGGCTGAACTTTGTAGCAAAGAGATTGCATGGGAGACAATAGCTGTTTTATACGGGTTGTTTTGATAAGCATCTTCGTATGCCTTGTTAAGGCCGTCGAACAATGCGCGGCCCGCGATCGATCCTTCTGATGTCATGTTCCTAAGGCTGAGTGGAGTTCCAAACAATCAACGGACTTGAGTGACCGATAAGAGTCAGTCGCATATGTGGTCTTGCACATGAGCTGACCATAGCATCTACCTTACCTTTTATGTTTACGAAAAATATACATTGTGGTACGATAGCACTCTGTATATTGCATCTTGCCGAGCTTCCGAGAATAGTATAGCGCCCCGGGGGCGCTGCGGAAGCAATAAATGCTCGCAAACGCAAACGCTTATTTCAAATGGTCTCGCATGACACAGTAGATTCGACTAGTGTCTATCTTTCGTGATTTGTCTCCCGTGAATGCTAATGCCGAGGTATTGATCGTGCTTAGATAGCTCTGGTGAGCGTGGGATACTCATCGCGCCAAGTCGCAGCGAGTGCGACTCGAAAATCTGAATCAATTCTCAACTTTTCAGATACACATTCATAACCTGCATCAATGGACATGTTCTCGCCAGGACAACAACAAAACCGGGCAATATGTCGCAGATCAATACCTCTTATGTTATACACACAGTAGACCTAAGCACCTCATATGTGCTGAGTACATAACAAGACACGTCAAAGGGCGCGAAGGGTATTGCCCAATATCATTCGGGTGATTGAGTAAGCTACAGCAGGAGCCATTACTAGGTGCAAGCCAGCTACATTTCGCCCGAGCTTTGTCAAACATGAACAAGTCGTTCCCCTGTCAATTTCCTCAATCATACGAAGGCATTATAATGTACTCGAGGTCATGACTCGTACGAGTACACCTCTTCGTCGTTTCGAAAGTATACCACCTTACTTGAAGTAGTCATTCTGTTCAAGAAAATCTTTCCAGCTGGTGGGCCTATCGTCAAGCAGAGCCAGGCTTTCGTTAAGCGAAGTACCATTGTAGTAGCCGGGGTCTTCCACGAATAAGTGGATTTCCAGCAGCCCCTCGGCGATTTTCTTTGGCAGACATGTATTGCTCGTTGGTCAACTGGAGATATTGTGCCTTCTTGCCAATAACGTCCTCGAACTTCTTCAGAAATTGCCGAGGCGTGTAGCAAGCGGTGGCAGCCAAGACCTGCTTGTCATCCAACTTGCCACTGTTCTTTAGTATAGCTTTTCACGATTTTGCCTATCAGACGATCTCAGACAGCCAGAAGTGCGTCAAGATAGGACCATCTTACTTACCGACATCGTTACCGGCATCAAGTAATGGAAACTTGGCTTGGTCAGGGGGTATCAAGCTCTACCTTGCTGCCAGACCTGTAGTAATACATATCTTGATGAAGATCCACAACTGTGGTGGGCCAAAGTGAGGAAATGTCGATTACAACACGGCGAACGGGGTGTCTGACGGTATATAGTCTGTGAAGAGTTTGGCAAATTTACATCTGGTTGAGTCGGGTAGAAATTAGTCTGCGAAACTCCGCGCCTCGGAGACGTGAGGCGTGATAACAGCCATTGTTTCGCTGTGCCGGCTCCTACACGTGAATAAAGTATTGTCAGAATTGGATTGGGATTGGATTGACATCGGTATCTTGCGTATGCTCAGCCTAACGCACAGTCATCTCGCGATAGGATGAGGCTCGCGGGCTGGGATGCCTACTGTAGTCTTTTAGATCGCTTCCACCATTTCGTCCGCACGATGCCAACACGTTTGGGTTCGATCTACTTCAAACGTTATCATCGTAATGTCGGCTGTATGCGTTGTCGCGGTGCTGGACAGTTTCGTTCTCTGACTACATGCGTTCTTCCCATCGACATTTGCTATAAAAGTGCATTCACGTCTCCCTTTTCATAAGTGCCACAGGATCAATATACTCGTGCCTGCCTTTAAAGAAATAGTACAGCAACGCGATTATCATAATTCCGCCAAACATGGTACTTGACCAGTTCATTCCTGCTGCAGTCACCGGAATTGCTAATAGCTAGAACATGAAGAACCATATAGGTAAGAGTAGCACCAGTGCTGCGATGTTGATCGGAAGACCATATTTGCTTAAGGACCATCTATAAGGAGGTAGAGGTGGCCCACATAGTCGTCTCCATATTAGACAGCCGATGGTGATGATGTAAGATGTCAGGATGGAGACACCGCCCAGCGAGTTAATCGCATTAAGAGCGACTAATGAACTTAGATTTATGCAAGCTAGAAGTGATGTAACGACGAAAGAAACACTGACAGCTCGTACTAAGATGTTCTAGCCCGGTGTCACCTGTAGCAAGATCAGTCAATATTAATATTCCATCCACCCTCTCTTTCGTACGAGTTGGACTATCGCTCACAGTCGAAAGCCAGCTTAATCCTAGCAAACCCCGGTCTCTAGTAAAGGACCATATCTAGCGTGAGGCAGTAGCGACTTCGCTAACGCAGCATAAGCACAGCATCACAACGACCACCGCACACATAACATCTGTCCTTGCGAGGCTGCGTGTGGCGTTATAGAAAATCTGGATGAATGGTTCCCTAGTCGGTGTCGCAAGAATGTTGTCAATATCGCCGAGAGTAAAGCATAACGTGACAGCTATGATGAAGCCAAGGAAGGCATTCGGACCGACAGACCACATTATTGCTTTTAGTAAAGTGAGAGATGCGTCCTGAATTTCTTCGGCTGTTCCTCCGAAACTCAATTAGTCCCATTGAATTCTTAGAAAACCTAGATTGGACAGGAGAACGTTGAAATTTAGTAACTCACACATGTGTACAGAACAATTATATCTAATAAGAACGCTTAGTGGAGATGCCGAGAGACCAATCATTGCAGACAATCCTGTCGATGACCAATTCCCATTGTTGGTGAACTTAATCAATGCGTCGTATGCGCTTGCCCTCTGTGCCATGACCTAAAGAGGAATGATGATAGCGAAGAATCCGACGAGATGCAGTATCAAAACGCTACCTTCCAGAAGTGGCATATGCACGGCTAGAAGCCAACCGATCATGTAGCTTAAGAACTTTCGGAATCTTGGTGGCGAGTATTCAGCAACCCAGTGATACTGGCCACCAGACGTGGGTGACATGGACGCCATTTCCGCGATACTAGCGTATACCAAAAGCATCACGAATGTCAAGACGATAAATCCCCAGAAGAGGATTGCAGTCCCACCGTCAGTCAGGGCGAAGCTGAAGAGTCTGGGATCATAGTCAGCGTGCCTCGATTAATGGCAAAGCAGAATGCTCTAACTCACGGTAGTAGTAGTTCCCACGAAGCTATGACGGTACTTGCGAAGCCTAATATGGTCAAGAACTTGAAGTTGCGCTATCGGAAGTCAGCCTGGATATCAGACATTTGGCACATCATCAAGTATCAGCACACTTACACGCAGGACCTGATCTTTACCCAGGACATGCATATCTCTTTTGTCTGCTCTTGTACCTCGGTACTTGAGCGGTACGGATTCAATCACTTCCTGAGTCTGCTCGTCTTGCTCAGTGAGCTCATGTGCATCACCGCCTTGCTCATCTGCGAGAACATTGACGATTTCGCTTTTAGAGGTCATTGTCGCTGGAAGTTCGAAGCTTCAGCGCTCACAAATCATAGCAGAACTAACTAAAAGATCGAATGGAGGGTCAAGGAAGAAACATGGATGAATACCTATACGAAGCAATATAGCTACACTGCATAGCCAGATTAGATAAGGAATATCTAGTCCCTGCGAGGCTTCGATGTCTTGACCTGCGCATCGGCATACATTCTAGCATGTAGTCAACACTAGCTTTCGAGTAGCACTTGGTCAATTTTTTTTAGCTCGCGATCGCGTGCTGCAGTACTGTAGAAACGTATACGCGTAGAATCATCGCGGACAATCGATTGCGTACTCGAATTAGCCGTTCTATCATGATCTTGGTAGCGCTCCGAACTTGTTCCAGACCCCAATCTTCTAAAGAGCATTGCGTCCGGTGTTTTGCATTATGATATCTCTTCTCGCGAACACCAATCGGCGAAGATTCCTCAGTCGCCTCAATTTACTTGTATTCAGGCGAAATGTGATCTCATGTCTTCATGAACGTTGCACGGGTCATTGTATAAGGCCATATATATGGCGTGTGGGGCAGTGTTGGCAGCCCAATCAATAACGGAACACCACTTCCAATGAGCTAATCATGCGGAACCAGAACTTCGGGTCGCCTGCCCAGTGCGGGTAGACTCTGTTGTAACATCTTTGTGCAACGAAGAGGTGCACGATGCTAACTCCATCCGATCATATATTGAACTCCTCGAGCCGACATTAGATGATAAGATATTCTTCCCTGGCGCGACCCCAGTGATTATATAGAATCGTACGATACGCAACAAGCCTTACCTACAGTCTTTTAACGGCTGGCTACAGTTGAACGTGAGAAGATCAATCATCAACACAAGCGACAATTGTGGATAAGAATGCGTCTCAGACTAATCAATCACGCATTCAATCACGAGTTGTACAGATAGTCCAAGGTTCGCAGACTTAAGATCGACTGGCTCAATTTCGTATGAACATCCTGACCAATGTTCCATACACAGTAGATGAACTCATCTGGTTCCTCATTGCGCGACTGGCCGGTTCCTTCAAGTCGCCAAGTATCGGAGAAAGCTAATGAAGCTGAGAAGTTGTCAGTACCAGTGCGCTGGGATGAGGACGTTTTCGCGTTCGTCGTCGGATTGTGGCTGACCTGGCACGTCTCAAGCTAAGCATCGGGTTTTGAGAGCCTGATGGCCGTGCATCGACCTTTGAACACAGTAAAGTAGTCTCTATATTGCCTATTTATGGCTGATAGATTGTTGAAGGGGTCTGCTTTACCGAAAGACTGGAATTGGGCAGCTACTAGCGCTCTGGGCATGCAGATATTGCGAAAGTACCGTACCCTGATATCGACGTCGTTTTGTTGCGGAACAAAAGGCCAAGCCAGGAGACTGACCATCCAGATGTAAAATGAAACCCGTCGACATCAAGACCTTGTGGCTACAGATGATGGATACGACTATAATACAGCGGATGCATTTTAACGATATCTTCAGCGAGCTCAACACATCAATCTGCCTCATACTTTCTGAGCATCGGTAGACGCCTTTCCAATGTCACATACGAATCCATACTTCAACATTCCCCCAGACCATTATCCGCCCTTTGCAGTTGTGACTAGTACAGATCATACAGCCTGGATCATCATCACTACAACGCTAGGTCTCGCGTGCACTCTCATCTTCGGTGTCATTAGATACATTATCCGAACGACTGCACACCAGAGATGGGGACTAGATGACGGGTCTCTTGCAGCTGCCACAGTAGGTCCTCTTCCTCTATATGTGCAGCCCCTCGTGTCCCTGTGTCCTTCCCTGATGTCTAAGATAGCTCTTGCTTGTCATACAGTCAGGACTACTCTTGGATGCATGTGCGAAAGGCCTCGGAAAATCGATTGAGCTTGTCCCACCGGAGCTTATCGACAAAGTTCAGCAGGTACGAGCGAGATGACCCTGTAAGCATTTGCACAAGGACAGGGGTACCCTTCATTAACACAGCACTTGAAGCTCTACTATACCGCCATCATCTTCTATACTCTCTCTTTAGGATTGTCGAAGCTGTCTGTGGCGTTTCTATTACTACGTCTGACGCCTATTGATCATCATCGACGAACCTTCCGTATTGCATTGATCCTTATAGGCTTCTGGACCATTGCATTTTCGGCTGCGCCTGCATTACAATGCAATCTTGCTCGTCCTTGGGTGGCGATTGGAGAGAGATGTACTCGAACTGTATGGCTACCTTGCTGTATTACACAAGCCTAGGATGATACTGACCGAAAGGCTTAGTTTCTTCGCTGGAAAATCTTTTGCATGTTTGACATCATATTCGAGATAGCCCTCGTCTGTATGGCAATCTATCCTGTGTGGAGCATCAGGCTGGATCAGCGAAACGGTTCGTAGTATTTGCGTTCAGCTTTCGTCTTCCGTAAGTATTTGACTTTTACATTCCATGACCGCATGCTCGATATCCGTGCCGATGACTGGAAAATGTTCGGGGATTATTTGTCAAGTATACTCATGAATTGACCCGTATCATTAGGATAATCATTGCTGTGGTCTTTCGCTTGAAGACGTTCCCAGCAGCGCACTTCACGACCGACCCAACCCTCTTTTACGACGATTTTGTGGTTTGGACACAAACAGAACTCGATTACTCAATCATATCTGCGACAATCCCATGTCGCCGTCCTTTCGTCAACAATCTCGCAACTCACTATGGCGCGTTTAGCCAGAACAGCACTACAGCTTGCGCATACAGCTATGGAGTAGGCTTCTCTGCCGCCGACCCATCGGCTAGTAGGGGATACGAAATGAACAACCTGGAGAGAACAAATGTCATTTAGTCAGATAGTACTCAAGTCGCTATCGTTCACAGCCCCACATCGTACAGCGACGGCACGAATCGCTTACTAGAGTTCGGAGGACAAGAGACAGGCGATACTACCAAGGTCAATCACCCTGGGCGGAAGAATTTGACAGCATCCCTACATACCAGTAAACGTGATGACGAAAGTACCGATCTCCGTAGTATAACCAGCAACGACAGTCAGCGCATGATTTTCTATAAGAAGACATCGTGGACTGCGGACCGCCATAAGGGGTAATTCAACTAGTCAGCGTACAGGTCATGAGCCCATGTACGTTCACCACCGTACCTTGTAGCTTATCATAGCTTTAGAGGGCTACTGGAAATAGTGCTGGCGGATGGGGCTTTAGACTCAAGCTTCGATACCATCCACTTCTGTCGCTGGACGATATCAGACCTTGAGGAATTTCAAACACCAACAATCTTAACTGTGCTAGTATTCGTCTCCACGCTGTATGAAATGCTCCCTCCAGTCCGCTAAGATTTGTCTTTCACTACCACCACTCGTCGCTATACTGTATTAAGGCCGTCCTCGTCACTTTCTTCCGACCTGCAATGATCCAGCGCTTTCTCCGGGTCGGTGTCGTCCAATCGACTATTTGGACTGTGATCTACTTCACCATATCCCGTGCTCGATACTTCGGTATAGTCCTGCAAGGACGTGTACCCTAGTAATCTCAAGAGAAGAAGACGATTGTGCCAGGTCAGAATCATAATGATTACGAACGTCGCAAGTGATCCGCCAAGTACGACAGCAATCAGGATGTTTTGCGTGGTCGCTTGCACATTCCACCAGTCTTCCTTGAGTGCGTTGTACTGTTCGACCGTTGCCGCGCTCTCATCAGCCTCGATATCGATTCGATCCTTGTCGGCTTAGCCCTCGTCGTCTTGGCCCTTGTCGACTTGATTCTCGTTGGGTCGGTTCTTGTCGACTTCATCCTTGTCATCATCATCTTTCCCGCTCTTACTCTCCTTCCATCGTGAGCTAAAAGCATCAATATTACAAAGTTGTTCAAGGATTTCACCCGTCCGCATGTCTAGTACTGGACTCGCAGCTAACACAGTGTCACTTGTAGTAACAGCTACAGCGCGAACGTATCTTCCTGCATCGCCTACATAGAAACTTGTCTCAAATCCGGTCTTGGTGGTTTCGTACAACACTTGGTTCATGCTGTCTAGTTGGGTAGAGTTGTGGGAGATAAGGATGACCCACTTGGTGAGCTCAGTTGCACCGTTCCAACTGAAATAGACGGTGTTGTTGGGCAGAGCGGGGAGCGACGGATTTTCGTCCGCACTTAGCAGCCGGTGAGAGTCCTGCAAGAAAGGCCTAGCTATTATTTTCGGGCTTTATGTAGGATGTCCCGTCTAATTGACTTTGAGGACACGATAGCTGTCTGCTGTTTCGCGATCGAAATTCAACGGCCCAAAACGTACATCGTACAATGTTGTCCCATTCGAGTCGTATTCGGTGAACCCTGGCTCGTTGCCATAACTCACGATAGCGTTGCGGTTGCTCAAGACCTGCATGCCCCCTTTGCGGAATGACTTGGTCTCTGTGGTTGCACGATAGGACGTAGCTTTGACCGTCCTCGTTAAAAACCCGATCCAGGATGACTCCGCGGCAAATGGGATCCTGTGCAATGTCGAATCTGCATGCCATATCAGTTTGTAGTGCAGGAGTCTTTCGGAGCATTTCGTACTGACCGGCAGTTCCGATCATCGAACAGACTGATCGATGTGAGTTCTGGATCGATCCACCTAGCATGATGTTGCCATGCAAAATTGGTAGCCCAGCCGTCGCTCAAGTCAGTAAAATTGTTCTGTTTCCCTCCCAGGGTCCAGTGGATCGACCCAGTCGACCCGTCAATGTAATAAAGTGAAGGATAATGCCTAGAAGATATCAAATAATTGCCGCGAGGATCCTTGTGTACGCTGTTGATATGGAAGAAGTCCCAGCTGTCGGTACGCATCATGCCCTGCAGCGGTTCCGTGGGCCCACGTATGTCAGGCGTCCAAAACGAATCATGTGGTTCAACGAAGTCGGAAGCACGCCACTGGAATGATAGAGCATTGGATGCGAGATCCACCTCTTGGATATACGATTCTTGGATCCATCCATTATCAATGCCAAAATCTCGAAGGTCGTACTCTCGGGGTTCGTTGACCGTGAACACGGCGGTGCACTCTGGAGTAAGGAAAATATCATGGGCATCCGCGTACTCAAACCCTACGGCAGTAACGTTCCATATATTCTTGTATGTGTTGTCCAGCTAGTGAAACTGTCAGATCTTGGACTTGCAGATACAATGGTAAATGGTTATTCACAATATGGTATATGCCAGCGGCGCGTTCGTCTATATCGGTCCCGGACCACCATATCAGATACTCTGAGCCATTACAGCTCTGAACGGAAATGCCAAAGTTATCTTCATCAAAAGCGGGAGCCTGATAAACAACAGACATGGTTTTAGCATTTAGCAGCTGTGGACCTGTCACCGGAATATCTGGTCCAGTCGGTGCCCAGCTAATATACCGCTCCGGCGATGTGGCCTCGTGTATATCTAGTAGTACATTTGGTAGAGGTGCAACAATATCTCGATCCGACAAGAACAATTGGGCTGGACAGTCCCCCCAGTCCCCATTCTGATACTGCTTACTGTTGAAGAAAGGTAGAACGTCGGCAGAAGCAAGCGCCGCGATTGGAAGTATGTGAGTAGCCCAAGCAGAGTTGACCATACTCTGATTAGAAATTGCAGTCAGAAAAAACGACCAAGTTGGAGTTTGCAAGGAAAAGAGCGTGCTGAGCATGTGGAAAAGGAAGAAACAGTAAGATTCAGGTCGACATGATATGGTAAGAGGCTCGCCAGTGTAGTGAATTATTTTGAACTGCAATTACTCGAGCTTCGAGCATGGACACGCTGGAGCGTCGTCACTACATGAAACGAAGCTCAACTCTCGAGTAAAGTTGATAATTAAGGCTTCTCAAGGTAGACATCAAGCATTGCTTGACGGGCGTTCCAGCTTCACTTACACTTACACCTTGCGAATGCGTCATGAGAAGAGAGTGAGACAACAATTTCGAGATTGGTGTGTTAGAGATGTTTGTCCGGCATCAGAAAATAATGGTGATCAAGGAGATAGCAAACTGGGCTTGGTCTCCTTTTGTTCTTATTTTGCATTTTCTGAAATGCGCACCAGAACTCCATTCAACTATTCGGTGAGGCTTGCTCAATGTTCGACTTACAATAGTCTAGGAGTGGCAGTGATCATCATAGTCAAGGATGAAGTGTTGCGAGTCTGCCAAGACCACCGGAAATACAGATGTGTATGGCTTGCAGTATCTCGTCACTCGCTGAACAGTGCAACATGCAATAGCCCATCTTGGCCGAACCACGATTACGTGTCGTAATAGGCGAACTGAAACGGTATCTTCGACTTCGTCTGTACATCTGGGGTATAGCAGAGAGAGCCGCTCAGGGTGGTCACGCGGCGATCGTACTCCACGAGCTATCGTCGCAGCTTGAATTCTTTCGAATCGAAAGTATGAGAGCTAAGCGCCATTTGGCGTCAGTCGTGGGTATGACTCGACCCCCTGCCGAGGTTTCGGTGTGACGAGACCGATGCGCCCTGTTGTTCAAAGGCGAATTGAGGAACTCAAGCCATGGCATATCGCCATTCACCACGATGTCATGCCTCCTGTCAGCAACGAGTTATAGTCAAGCACAGCTACGTCTCAGATTTCATAGTGTATGGTATCAGCATTCTGTTCATGGCCGATGACAGAGATCTTGTCAAGGTCAAAGACAAACTAGCATCCTTCACCCATTGTTCTAGGATGATTAGCCCACTACAAGATACTGGTGCTCGCGGCGTGCTCTTCATCTGAGGCTATGTGACCTTTCCAGGTCGGCGGCAATATCGGAGCCTTCAATGGTGGACTCTCGAGCCCCTTGACAACCTATCAAGACATTGAAACCCACGCGAGGCATGTTAGCACTGCCCTCAACCCTGTACACTGCAGGACGATTTCTTCGCCAACATTCAAAGGTGTTGTAGGAAGAAGTCGAGATCAGTTGTGGAATGAGTTGCTGTTGGCTTATATACATGGACAAACTCATCTCAGTAAAGCACGCAATGTCACATAAGGTTGCTCAATAATATCGACTTCCGTCCTTGATACTAGAATTCGACGCTCCGAACCGTGTGCCTCCAGATGTAAAATAGCATTTGCTTGTGCTTTATTTGTGCTTGTATAAGTAGCTAGGTGCTTTATGCCAAAACGACTCGGCTCCCTCGGTTCGGTGAGATCCTATCGCCAGCGAAGTCGGCCAAGCGGGGGTGGATACCGCCAAGAAGGCCCCGGCAGAAGAGCGGACAGCGATAAGAACGATAATACCATGCTCTAGACCGATAAGTACCACGCTTTTGGCAGGTGCTCATCTATACTATCTGCCACACGGTGACGTCCGATCTTTTATCTTTGATCTTTCCTGGTCATCGATGATTCTATTGATCATCGTGCATTAGCCTGCATGCAGGCACAGCTATCTATGTGTGCATATAAGAATGATCTTCAGGCACGTAGCATAGGGCGAAGGGTAGCAGCGAATATCAACAAGGTGTACGGGTACAGCTCAGCAGCCTCCAGCTCCACCGATTTGTTCTTGTCCAGACGTTTTTCTTAGCAACCGTGTAATAATAATCACATAATTCGTGCCGCAATCATGAGATCGGGATCGTCTACAAGGCAATGGCCTTTGCTGTCGCTCGTCGCCGCTGCACAAGCTGCAAGCACGTTTGACCTTACCCAACACCTGGGCAATCTGTCGCCCTACTTCAGTCCGGAGAACACACCGGCAGGTCTGCTGTCTGGAGCACCCGAAACTTGCACGGTCGACAAGGCCTTCCTCGTGCACAGACATGGTAGTCGCCAGCCTATCTCTGGGGAAATTGAAGTGATCCAAGGTCTGTCGTATTACATCAACAATAATACGGCTCTCTTCTCCAAGCCTCGTGGCAGCGCACCTTCGGAGTTTTCTTTCTTGACAAAGGGCTGGTCGAGCAAGTTCACTACGAATGATCTTTCCGCTTCTGGACGGATGGAGTGCTTCGATCACGGTGTCGCTTTGCGTCTGGACTACCCGGCGCTGTACACTGACACATTGTTTGTTGGTGGTCAAGATCGTGTCGTCGAGAGTGCACAATGGTTCGCCGCTGGTTACTATGGCCGCAACGCCAATGAGACTGCCACATTGGACGTCATCGGCGAGAACAACAAGACCGTCTCTTGGATCACCGCCATGGATACCTGTGATACTTGGGAATATAGCTCTGGAAACGACCTAGTGAAGGAGTGGGGCTCTGTCTACCTTCCTCCTATTGCGAGGCGCATCAATGCTGTGTTGGCCCCCACCTATCCTGGTGTCAACTTCACTTCCGCCAACGCACACGGCATGCTGTGGGCTTGTGCCTATGGGATCGCCGTGTACGGCAAAGGCAACAGCCCTTGGTGTGCCGTGTTCGAGGAGCAAGAGATCCTCAACTTCGAGTACGAGCTTGACATTCTCATGCGTGGTGCTTTCGGCTATGGTTTGCCTAGCAACCAAGGCCCGGTGCTGGGCAGCTTGCTTGTCAGTAACTTGACCACCTTCATGCAAGGCAATGGGTCGGCTGCTCAGAACCTCTCGCTCAACTTCGCACACGATACTACCATTGATCTCGGTCTGACTGCGCTCGGCCTTGCTAATGATACTGCCTATCCGGTCGATGGTTCACCAAGCCCATCCCGCCTGTGGAGGACCAGCACTCAAGTCCCTTTCGCTGCTCAGATGTTATGGAAGAAGCTCGATTGCTCGGGCGAGAAGCGCATTCAGCTAGTGTTGAACGAGGCGAACTTTGATCTCTCGCCCGTGGGATGCAAGTCCGATCTCTACGGCACTTGTAGTTTCTCAGACTTCCTTGCAACTTCGAACGTCAAGGAGGCCCTTGCTGTGACCCAGGGTGATGCTACATGGAACGCATCCTGCACTGCTTAGGTGGATTAGAAGTGGCATACTCGAACTGGCTTTTATGATTTATATACTTTATATTATTAGTCTACACATTGCAAAACACAACTATTAGGACCTTCACCTCTGGAACTCAACCGTCCGTTGATTAGAACAAGAGTAAGCAATCACGACAGATGGGCTCAGAAGTTGATTGACGCATGCATCAACTCCTGACTGTGGATCATGTCGTATAACACAATGTGAAATAGGCTGAATTTCCCAGGTATAATACGCAGAAGCGAGAGGACTGACGAGCATGACTCGTGTCCCATTATGCAATCTGTTCCAGCGAGTGGAGCACCAGCCCAAGACAATCAAGTCTATCAGATCACCTCCTCTTTGAGCTTTCATCACTTTCCTGTGTTCTCAACCTCCAACTTTTCTAGCTTCTCGTTTGGAACGTCACCACGCTCGATGCGGGACATGTGCGATGTCTGCACCCTCGTTTTCCATGCCGGGGTCCCCATGTATCGTGGGCCGTGAGGGTTCAAGAACATCGCCTCTGTTTCTTCCAGAGTTTTGCCAGCGGTCTCCGGGAACAAGATGATGACGTGGATCAACATGACGGTACAGAACACTCCAAAGACTACGTAAACCTGCCATCTGATACTTTCGAATGCTGGAGGTACAAAGGCACCGAGAGCGGTATTGAAGGCCCAGTTGGCGGATGTGGCGAGTGCAACTGCTTTTCCACGAACGCGAAGTGGATACAATTCGGGAGGATAGATCCAACTTACTGGACCCCATGTAGGAGCGTAAGAGGCAACGAACAGGTAGGTGCAAGCGATAAGACCCTTCGCTGGAGCGCCTGAAAGTGCCATGGATTCCTCAGGCACGCCGTCGACCCCGCCAGGAACAACTATGCCGTATGTGGCCATTATCCCTGCGTTGGCATACATAAAGGTCATCATGAGAGTCGCACCAACGACCAGAGTCGGTCGACGTCCCCATTTGTCTACCCAGACAAGGGCAGGAATAGTCATTACGACGTTGATGATGTACTGGATGGACGAAGCCAGAAGGTTGGCGTTGCCAGAGTAGCCTGCCATACCAAAGACATATGTGATGTAGTACATCATGACGTTCATACCAGTTACTACGGGGACGAAAAGTTAGATTTATATGCAGTGGAGGCACATCGGACGCATAGCAAGGCTGACTTACGTTGGGCCCAGATCTGGGTGAAGATACCAACATGTGTGCGGAATATCATATGTGGTTGGAACAATTCCCAATAGGTGACATCGCTATTGCGAGCCTCGAATTCACACATCTCACGGATATCCTGCAATTCGTGGCGGACAAATGGCGAGTCAGGGTTTCCCTTGCCATGAACAAGCGTCAGAACGTTGTGGCAGTCCTCCCATCGATCCTTCCTCGCAAGCCATCTTGGAGATTCCGGCATGAAGATCATCGCGAAGAAAAGACCGATAGCAGGTATCATTTGTAGGCCCCATGGGACGCGAAACACAGCGGTACTGTAGGTAGTCGGTGCATCTCCACCAATGTAGGAAGCCCCGAAAGAGATGCTGCCAAAAGATTAGCTCATGCCCATGCCGAAGACTTCACCCCCAAGCACTTACTAGTACATGATCAGAATTCCCCACGTAATTGCCCATTGCTGTGCGCCTACAAATCGACCGCGTTTTGAAGGCGGCGCAACTTCAGACAAAAACACTGGGACCTAGTGGCCATATGTCAGTAAACGGCGATCGAGTGCATGGAGAAGGTCGAAATCAACCTGAGCACTTTCGATTCCCACTGACAAACCGTTGATTACCCTACCAGTGACCAACATTCCGATGTTCTGAGAAGCACAGATGAGGGTACTGCCGACGCACCAGACCACACATCCAATCATGATTGCTCTTTTTCGACCCAGTCTGTCTGAGATATAGCCAGACAACAGAGCACCGAGCCAAGATCCGGCTGGCATCGCTGCAGTGATACCACCTTGGGTGCCTGAGCGTGGCCCGCTACATTTGGCAGCAGCATTGAATGGAGGACCATCTAGAGAATGTTATCAATAACAGGAATCTGAGGCAGGAATGAACAAAGTCGCTTGAACTGACCAGGACCTTGATTAAAGTAGCATTTGTATGACATTGTACCAAGAATCGCAGATATCGATGAGATGTCAAAGCCTTAGACAGCGTTAGCAGACACTCAACACTATCCGTTCTAGCTAGGTAATTGTACCGAAAAGGCCGCCACCAATCACTGCCACCGCAGTGATGATGTAGATGTTTCCAATCGCCATCTTGGCAGGCGGGTATGAAGATGCTTGAGTCTTTGCAAAATGATGCAGTGTATGGTGTAGCGTAAAGGTTACTTGCGCGCGTGGGCGCAGACTATATATCTTGTTTGCATTAAGCATCCACATCATCAACATCGATCTGGTGGGGCCCCGCGTATAACCCCAGGCTTCCTGTAATTGATTCCCCAGCCAATCCCCTCATCCCCGCGATTGAAGTGTTACATGTCGGGTGAGACGTGCAGTTGTCCACTCTCTGTCCCGAAATCCTCTGTATACATTCCTCCGCCTATGAGAATACAAATCGGCAGCTGATCGACACCGAGGCTGTCGCATTGGGAAGTCACGAGATGCTACGGTTGCATGTTCCTTCGGCAACAAGCAGCGCATGCCCCGTGTACTACTCTTCTGCATCTACAGTAGTTATACGATCGACAATAGACAGCGATTGTACACATCCTTGCGACATGTATTGGGTGGGTGGGTTGTTAGTGGGTATTGTGGATGAAGCTCGGATTTCGGCTCACTCAGCACTTTGTACAGCGAAATGGTCACGGAGAGTATAATGTGTTCCGTGATTGAGTGTCCTTCAGTTTATGTCTCGGTAGAAGTCCAATGCAAGAATTTGTGCGCTTTGGTGCTGTGATGTCAACCTCCAGACGATGTCCTTGAGTAAATCGAGGTAGCGAGGAATATTGGAAGGTCGAGTTGATCCTATTAGTTGCACAATCAGTACAAGTGTACGGATATACCGAGCATCAGTCATTGTGAAGAGTGGCGCGAGTGCGTGAGTGGCTTGAGCCACAAGCGACGCTGTTGTACGGCTGCCTTGCCGCTGCAACTGACTGCAATCCGACCCACTTTACTCCGTGTTTTTATATAACACACAGGAAGACGGTGATTCAGCGCAGTCTGCCCATGGGGAAGTTGTGGGTCAGGCTTGACCGACAGCAAGTATAATGCTAATCAACCGTCTTCAACACCGAGGCATTGGACGAATTCGGCTCGAATATGCAATATATATCAAACTGAGTCAGGCCACAGATTTGCTCGGGTGAATGAGTCAAGTCAGGTAGTCTATGCAGTGTCAGACTGCTTCGTATTCGTCACCTGTTACCCGTGCGAATGTGAACGCGATTGTTGGTGCATGAGCCATCATTTCCATTGACCGCGCTTAAGTCAGGCTAAGTTTACGCATGACCAACCAAATAGGCAAGCGAGCGAAATGAGGCGGGACCGAGGGACGAAATGATGATGGTCGATGTGTGATATCGTGACAGTGGATCCATGAAGGTGATTGATTCATCGCAAGCGAAGCATTCAGCTTTCCATCAGACTCAGAATAGCTGGCGGCTACGCGAAGGTGATCTTCGGGAAGAGAAACATCTCCATGATTTGCCTGAAGTTCTCCTATCTTGACATTGTGAGAAAGAAAGTGTTCACCTGTATTCCACTACTGATAAGCGTAGCGCTTGGTAGGGAATGGTCCAGCTCCAGTGCAAAATAGGTACAAGCGAGAGAAATTTCCCATGCTAGTCAGATGAGAATATGAAAAAGAAAAGCTACCACGTGAACAAAGTACCCAGGATACGCAGCATAGTCTTCGGATCTGTGCACCTTGCATGGCCGTCTTGGCCATGGTCTGCGGGAAAAAAGTGATCCGACAATCGGCCACAGATCCGCTGCAGGTTGTATAGTGCTTCCTTCCCCTTCCACTTCCAACGTAGCGACGCATGTGAGCGCAATGCCTAAAGATGGGTATCGTGTATCGGAACCACTCATACCAGGCTCATGTTGGCACAATACGGGGCTACAAAACGTTCCCAATCGTTGCTGGCGCTGCTTGGGCGGCCCATCGTTCCGTGAGCAGTCACTGTGCCGTGCTCTCTCGCATGCCAAACTTTTTCAATCACAGATCGCGTCCTGCTGATATTGGCAATGGAGACTGACATCTTGTCCAGAGCATACAAGATGAACGGTCTTGCATATTGAGGTACATCGTGGGTTACTTCATCTGCACTGATCCATTCAAAGTCAGCGAATGTGTCGAGCTCCACCGCTGCGATGAAGACCGGCCAAGTCAAGCCAGCAGTGACTTCGTGGCTTAGTAGAACATAGACAAGCTGGAGTATCTGTTGTACAGTCTCCTTGATCAAAGGCATAGCAGGCGTCGCACTGTGAACAGAGCTGTGGAAGTAAACTATCGCGGCAAGTCTTTTGAGCTCGGCTGATGTTTGCAGTAGGTCATCATCCTCATCAAATACTCGCTGCTCAAGGCTTGCAAGTCGAGTTTCGATAGCTGCTGCATCATGCTGGAAGTCTGGACGAGCGGAGACTGCAGGATTGAGAGCATGTACTCTACCGAGAGTGGTTATGTCGCCGATAGTCGCCACCAATTTGGGCGAGCAGCCCAACCAAGCGTCCGCCTGATTTGTATCAGCGTCCCAAAAATCATTGCCGAAAATTGCCGCTTCGCCACAAGCTGTGCGACCGATGACATCCTGGTAAGCAAAGTACTTCTCGAGAAAATCTACAAGGTCATTCGCCTGCGGCTTTTGGTCCCAATGAGCCAGAGCCTCCCGCCGGAGACGGATGAGGTCTCTTGCGCCCTTCAAGTGAACGGTCCACCGCTTGTCGCATTCATTCACGATCTCGAATTGGCAAAGCACCATCATGACCACGAGCGTTTCCGTGTCTACCGCCACCTGACGCGGATCCTCAATGGTCAGTCGCGCGCGCAAAGTTCGGAGCACTTTATCGCCAAGCAATAATGCAGTCGGTTTGAAAGAATTGTCGGTCTTGGACCTGTGGCATGCAGCCAGCGCAAGCAGAGAATCTAACACTGTGGGCGAAGCTGTGACCGAGAATGGCAGGATGAGCGAAGCAAAAGGAGACTTTGAGACAGAGGTTGGGACCGTCAGTGGGCAAATTCGATCCATGTAGTAGGACAGCAGATGCGAATGCATAGGATCGGACAAATGAGGCAATTGTCGCAGGACATTCGGAATCGCAGTGTAACTGCCAGGCAGCTGCTGTTTGTGGAGCCATGGTGATATGGACGCGGTACTGGCAGTGTCGTCACGTTCGTGAGCGGCAGACTTCAACACCAGAGTCGAACCGGTCAGTCCATCGTTATAGTCGTATTCCAGCGTAGTGAGGTCTTTGACATTCCCCAAGGTCGCGTTCACGAAACTGTAAGCAGATATGTGTGGTATCTCACGCCATGGTATGTCTCCCCCAGATGTGATATGAGAAGAAGGCGGAGAAGGCGGAGAATCACTCGTGGGGGCTCTTTTGCTCCACACACCAGCTCGTCCAAATGCTCGCCCGAGACTCTGATAATCAGTCTCCCACTTGAGATGGACAGTGGTTTGGCAGACATAGTTCTTGGCGCTACATTGACCGCATGTGGGTTTGGCCTCATCGCACCTCACTTTCCTGCTGCGGCATCTGTCACATCCGTTTCGCGACCTTTTGCGCACGGGATCCTGGTCTTTTGCGCGACGGCGGGGCATTTCTGCTTCATGCTGTCCGGTCACGGCGGCGGCGGCGGACTTCCGAAGATGCTAAAACTAACACGGTTTGTGTATGGAGAGAAAGACTTGTTCGTTCGCAATTGCTCAGGAATGCGCAACGCGGGGTGGCGATAGGCCAAGTCGCCGATGGCGCGCAGAGGACCCTGGGTTTATACCCTTCCGTGATTCGTTCTCCGTCATCCACCCTGTATCGGATATGTAATACAAACTTGGAAGCCGAGACCGCCACTTTCTCCATCAGTCATACCACATAACCTCGTGTTTCAAGTCTCATCTGAAAAACAATTTTCTATTTCTATCTTTACAGGTCTAGCAATATGTCTAATTATTCAGGCACTGGGATCCCGTCCATACATCATATCGGGTAAGCGTGAATTGTGTCCATGTTCGCCGTCGTGCATTCATTCTGATGATCAGGTCAAGCTTCTTCTTCGCTTGCATTATCATTCTCAGATTCCTCTGTGATCGCAGTACTCGCAGCTGCTTCGCTCAAACGACTCGTGCTAGCCAGGGAGGCTGATAGGTTTTCGTGAACTCTATCCTCCCCGTCCAGGTGATCAAAGGAAACACGTCTGCTACTAGGACTATCCTGGTTATTCAGCCTGGCGAATGGGCTCGCGGAACTGAAACTGCCCTGCCTGCTTTTGCTAAAGATTCCAGGAAACAACTTTGGCTCAGACATATCAATCGATGAAACAGGAACAGGAGGCTGCTGCATGGAGCCAAGATCAGGCGGTACGGACGTTGGAGCAGGGCTGATGCCAAGACCCCCTAGACCATGACCATGAGATGAATCATGCACCGCCGAAGATGTGCTGCTGTGTAGAGCATTGTGGTCGAGGTAGGCAGGACCTGAAAAAGGTACACCCATGCTAGTGGAACGGCCAGCCTTCCTCTGTGGAGAACCCAGTACGAATGCATCGCCGGTTGTTGAGCTGTGAGGATGTCTTGCCGTATAGGGCTCTTGTGATCTCGCTGATACGGTTTGCGATTGGTGGAGGTCATGTGTATTCTGATGAAGCGCGTTGTTGGCCGAAGGGTGAGTCTTCATGGACGTTGGGGAATGAGGTGGTTGAAGCTGGTCGATCCGTATGTTCGGGTTGGATATAGGCAGATTCGATGGTGGAAGGTTGTAGGTAGACACTGCGCGTGACGGAGACGTTACACGAGTGTAGCGATCAATCCTGTGCTAATGTTTAGACTCCGGCACTCATTGAGGAGGAGAGGAAGTGGCAACGGCAGGGAGGAAGTCAACATACATAGCGAGTTCCTGTAACCATGTCTCATGTCTGAAAGCTTCACGAATGTTTGGTACATTTACCTTGGCCATGTCGTTACCTGCGACACCTGGCAAGTGATAGTTGTGTCCTAACCACTTCTGCTTTACTTGATGCTCGAAACCGGATTGCTTGACAGAATTTTTGGCCAATTCGCACATGTCGACTGCAGACAATTTGTAGATCTGCGCAGCCACAGCGTATTCCTCGATCAGAGGCTCCTTGGTGTAGGCAAACTGTAGAGGGTCATCAGTGGAAAGACTGACGTTCAAACCACGTCGGAAGTACAATAGAAAAGGGTTTCTCTCGTAAGCCAGGAATAAAGCATTGTTGGAGAGCGGAGACATGGCAACACCAATCTGCTCAAGGTAGAAGATGTACTGCAAAAGTGGTACCTTCCTCAAGAGCAGACCGTGCGAGATGCTGTGGCAGCACAAAGCAGCGGCAGCCAAGTGATCGGTATCTCCAGCCTCGCCACAGTGAGGTCGGAGATGGAACGTGTTGAAGCCACGCTGCTTGCGCCATACGTTGAGACTTGTCATGTTGGCAAAGAGATAGTAGACCCAATAGCTGTAAGGCGGGTTCTGCTGAGTGTCCCAATCCTTCGGCAAGGGAAATTTGCGATAGACTCTTCGCTCAGTCTTTGATTCATCATCAACAGAATCAAACCCGATGACGCGCTGCAGGAAAATGTGCAGCTTCGGGTGTGACTGAGGGTTTTGTGTGACCTCGAACAGAGGCTGCCAAATGTTCCGGATCACCTCTTCGTAATTGTTCATAAGCTTAGAGTTCTTGTATACGTCGTAGAGTCGGGGAATCTGGATCAGCCAACGAACGTTGGGTGAGTACAGCTTGTTGTCCACAACCCAAGCAGCCAGTTTGTCCCACTCTTCCAAGTCTCGCCCGTAGATGGAGATGCGCCACTCGACCATCTGGTACTTGCTAGATTCCAGATCGGAGATGACTTCTTTGGTGATCTCGGCGAGGTAGCGGCCGTGGATGAAATTGTCGGTCTTGAGGAAGATGGTTCTCAGTCTTGACTCGCCCACAGGGTTGTACTTGAGGTTGAACTTGTCAAAACGATGGAACGAGTCGGTGTGGGCATGCATATCCAATGTGTCGATACTCAAGTCATAAGCTGTGAGGTTGATACTCTCAAAGACCTCTCGCAGGGTCAGATGCTTGCCATCTCTGAACAAAACAACCTCATCGGGGTTCTTCTTCATCTTGCTCTTGATGAAGCGCAGAAGATGCTTCTGGTTCATGCATGCCGAGTGATGAACATGAGTATCGACTTTTCGTACGTTATAAAAGTCACGGTGAGGAACAGCCTTCGTGTCGGCAATTTCTTGGTATTCGTTAAGGAGGATGTAGAGGTTCATTTTACCCTCAAGGTACTGAAGACGGCGATAGGCAAACGATTTACTCGGACCATCGGACGAGACGTTCAAGATGGCATCGAGATCCATATAGTATTCTCGAAGAGTGGGCACGTGGACTATGGGGGTGTCAGCCTGCTGAGCGGTGGCATTCTCGTAGACCTGATAGACACCGGCGGCATCCTGGTGGAAAGTCATCTCACTTGGACCCGGTACAGGCAGAAGATCTTCAATGTGGAAGTCTTCTCCGATGTTCGTACCAAGCTTGCGGGACTTGCGATCCTTTTTGCTGGCAGGGTCGGCTAATGGGGAGGGGAAAGAAGACGATGGTCTGGGTTGCGTGAGGTCCTGACTGTCTGTCATAGCGTTGCCGGAACCAGCGAGATCCGCCATGTATTGGGCATCGTAGTCGTCTCTAGCAGGCTGAGGGTGTGGAGGATAGATTGGCCAAGCGGGGTCGTCTTTCGGGTTGTCGGAAGAAGATTGCAATGAGAGACGAATGTATTTGTGCCGAAGATCAAGGATTTTCTGAATGTTGCTGTAGATAGCAGTCAATTCGGCCGAAACCTTGGTATCATCAACGGCAAATCCATTGGCTCCTTGACCGAGTCCAACACCGGCACCAGCACCATGCAGTCCTTGTTGCTCCAAAAAAGGCTTGGGCTCATGTGGCAGAGCTGGGTGGAGAGAGTGATCTCTGGCTGCGTGATCGACTTCTACATATGGATTGCCAGGGGCAATGTGCGTGTGTGCCTTGTGCTGATCATTATCATGATGATGGTGGTGTTGTTGGTGGCTCTGTTGCTGTTCTTGGGAAGGAGCACCTTGACTGCCAAGGCCTGGCGTCTGACTATCGACGTCTGTGGAAGGAAGGTGCTGGTTGTGATCTATGGGAAGTGCCGACTCGTAGGTGGCAGCAGCACCATTCTTCCCGGCATCCGGTGAAGTGCTATACGCCAGGACTGGTGAAGTTGAAGACGACGCGGCAGCAGCGGCGGCAGCTCCGGACGCAGCCAAGCTGAGATTGCTCTGCTGTCGACCTCGCAGTTTGCTGACTCCAGTGAATCCATTGGCATCACCTCCGACGTGGCTGCTGTATGTTCGAGCGCGCATCACCGGACTGGTGCCATCGCTGCCACCCAGACCAACTCCTGGCACTGCTGCGCCCATACCTGGAGTATTGCCCAACCCCTCTGCTTTGACTCGTTGATAGAATTGTTTTGCCTCGGAATGGCTCATAGCCTTCTCGACTGCAGCGCTGAATATCGTAGTCTTTCGTTGTCTGTCTCTTTCCAGCATCATCGGCGCCTCTTCTCTCTCACGCAAGACCTGACTTTCCGTTAAGTCTGCCTCTTGTCCATTTTGCTCACCACTGCGCATCTTGTGACCACCTTCGTCCATTGAGTCTGCAAGAGCCATAGCGGCAAGCTGTGATGTGCTTAGATCTTGGTGCCCCTCTCCGTCCGAGCTGGACGCCACTGCTCCGTAATCGCTCTCATCATCAGAATCGGCGTCGAGATGATGGAGTGACTGTGTGTGACGCAGTGCCGACATATTGGTATGCACCTTGCTATTGCTAGAAAGTGCTCTGGTGCTTCGTGCAGCTCCTGCAGTGGGGGCCAAATAACACCTCTCTTAAGCTATCCTTGCTCTCCGCGGTCTTTTGCAGATGCTCAAAAATGAATTATGCTACACAATGCTTCAACCTTGCACCATGAGCATGAGATAAGCTAAAATGAAAGGTGCAATGCCCTTTCCAATCTGATCCTTTGATATGTTTTGTTAAAGTGGAAGAAAGGTAGCTCTAATATCAACGAAGACAAAGTAATTGGAAGATGAACTCCACTGGACAATGATGAAATTGACGATGTGATCGAGTCAGGGAAGCTCAGATCACAAGGACCACGGAAGAATTCGATCAACGTGGGGAACTTCTCAATGCGAAACTCGTCATGCACTAGCAAATAAAATCTCGATATGTGAATAGTCCTGCAACTATGTAGCGAACAGGTATGTTACTACTCAAAATTGCCTCAGAAAGGGGTTTCTAGATAGGTATGGACGTGTTCCATATTCGGTGGACGCAGGGAAGGTACAGTATGGTTCGAGTCTACGTTTACAAGCACGATTGAAGCAGCAACACCCAAGCTCCTTCATCTGCGGAGGTCCAGCTGTCATTGCATATCACGCCCGCAGAACACACAGACGATCTTGATGAGGAGTCGTGCAGCATGGACCACAGTCAAGTCTGTTGCACCAAATCAGAGCTTCTACAACATCTTCCGGTGTCAGGTTATCCCACTATCGTCTAAAGAGCTATGACTGCAGGCGCTTGTATAGGTCATTATGGTTATCGATAAGGACTTGTACAATGCTCAACGCAGGTCATGAGTCTCGTTCCATACGTGTAGCTCCTCGACATGGTTTTCACCGCGATGAGAACCAGTTTGCACTCAGATATGCAATGAAGATCATCTTTGTTTATATGATTATAGTTGATTTGTTTGTTTGTCTATGGAAGTGCTGTTTCTACTTGTACGCCCATGCGTCCACATCCATTCCTACGTCCAAAGAAAAAGTACCTGCCTTATCCTTCCGTGAATACCGTCCATCGCCTATCCTCACTCAGCGTGAGATGGCGAGGAGAAAAAAATGCTAGGAAAATCAGAAAATCATAAACTCCATTCGCTATGCTTTGTTTTGTTTCTTCCTCCCATGCATACATGATCGACCCTCGAAGGTCGAATACTTCGGCACGTCTTCTACATGCAAACTAGCGCAAGTGCAACACCGGCAAGAGCGGTGAGGGTAGTTGCCACTCCCTGCTTCGAAGCAGCGTTGGCGGACTGTTGCCTCATGGTGCTCGAGGCTGTGGCGTTGGCAGCGCTCTTTGACGAGCTGCTGTTGCTGCTAGCACTGCTACCAGAGCGAGTGCTTGACGAAGAAGCAACAGCGGCAGCGGCTACCTGAGACAGTGTGGAGCTCTCCGCCGTGGAAGAAGCAGTCACCTGCTTCTGGACGTGGCTAGTCGACAACACCACGGAGCTCGAGGCTGTAAGGTGACTCGAGACCGAGGATGTGGCAGCGCCCGCCTGAAGTGCAGCCTTGACAGAAGGTACGCTGGATGATGATGCGACAATCTTCGCGCTGCTGCTGCTGCTTCCACTGGATGCAGCAACCTTGGAGACAGGAGAGACATACGGAGATCCAGACGAGCTACCAGCGCTCGCGCTGGATCCATCGCCCTTGATCAGCTTGATGCTCTGGTAGCTGCCGGTGTGATCGGTCCACTCATATTCGCCAGCGGGGTTGCTGTTTGCCACGTTGATGGACTTGACATACATCTTGAATGGTGCCTGAGAGAAGTCCGTGGCTCCACCGGCCCACTCAATGGTGCCTGGGGCATTGCCTGGAGCACCACCTGCCCAGCTGCCGAGCTTGAGCTTCATGGGAGTCTGGGGGAATCTGCTGCCTCCGTTGGCATCGGCGTAGTTGAGTTGACGAATCACGGTACCATCGATCTCGAACTTGATGTAGGAAGATGTCCAATCGATGGTATACGTGTGGAAGGTCGTCTGTGGAGTAGAGACGGAATGATAAATGGCGCGATCGTATGTGGTAGTGTCGCCCTTGCCGAAATAGTTTGACTCGACCTGGGTGGTGTCACCACCCAAGAACTCCCAGTCGATCTCGTCCAAGTCGTCGGACTCTAACACGATACTGCTGACGATGCCGGTTCCAGGTGCGGCTTGCATCACAACGTCAATCTTGCCGAAGAAGATGTAAAAATCGGTCTCGATCGTGGGTGCTTGCCCGGCTTGCGCAATCGTGAACTCTGCTCCATTGCTACCATAAGTGATGGTAGTACCAGCAGCAGCGGACCACTTGGCCGGGTTCCCTTTGGTGAAGTCGGTGGAGAAGGTGGAACCCGAGTACCCAGGGTTGTTTGGACAAGTCTTCTCCAAGGGATTGCAGTCCGTGAAGGTCTGCGCAAGAGTCGTGGGCACGACCACGAGCGCTGCCACGAGAGAGCGTTTAGTGAATTGCATGGTTCGAGCGGGTCTGAGGAGTTGTGTTTGTTTTTCTTTTGTTTTTGTGTTTCGTTCAAAGATCAAAGCAGGCACTGCCTGTATATGATGCTAAGTGTAAGTGTTAAACGACGCGATGTATACACGGGATAAGTTGAGTGCAAATGTGGAAACGATTCTCAAAAAAGCAGGACAATCAGAGCGATAATGACAAGAGTAGGTAAGAGTAGGGGTGTAAGGTGAGAGTGAGGAGGATAGAGGTATGAGGAGTGAGAGACAGAACATGGCCTACATGTGGGAAGAGGCCTATTAATGGGCATCGCATACGACCGGAGTTATCTACCCAGATGCTAGGATGCCGGGATGCCGTTCACTGTCTCTATCTCACTAACGGCTTTACATTGCCATGCTTTCGCAAGGACGTGCCAATAAGTGGATCGTGTAGCTAAGAAAACACCCTTCGTATGTCTATCACGACTTCACTTGCCTGCCATCAACATTTCTGATAGCGACCATTAGCGCCGTTTTGCTGTGTCCCCAGCAGCAGGAAACGCCGCCACAACGTTTCCCCGGCTGTGCTCATGTGCCTGCAGATCCCCTCGAACCTCTCCTGTCTCAATGTAAAATCTCAACTTTCGAGGTCCTGGGCGCAAATATGTAAAACAAGTGGGAAGACATGATCTGCTCAAGTGCCAATAAAACCATTCCCGTCTCGAATGGTCTATCACAATTTGACGCAGAGATGCGGATGTGCGACAGTGATTGGGGACAGTGAGAGGGGGCGGCTAAACCATCTCTCACCATGACAACGCCTATGGAATGTTCGTTTGCTGCTAGTGGACGACAGGCGTAGGGGGATCCCGTTTCGTGGCTGGGTGAACAATACTGCTGGGCTGGAGCGCTCTCATCACCCCGGCAAAACTAACTGACAGCGGCTGCCGCCTGCCATCTTTGGCGGCAGAGCCCCAGCCACACGACGTTTCGGTTGCTGTTAGAGACCATTGGCTGCGCGTCCACCTGCGACATGATGAATATTCCTCATGGTCATCCACGACACCCAACACGGTCTATACGGTCTTGGTACAGGGAAATTGTCTTTAGCAGATGCAACGTCTCGTGAAAGAGGTATTTCGGGAGTCTTAAAGATCCTGAACAAGTCTTGGGTAGTAGCAGTGTCGCTGTTACCGAGGAGAATCAGTCCATGCCTCAGAAGACGAAAGCCGCTCGGACCTCTAAATCTCTAAATCTATCGCTTGGCTTCAGACAGCCCACTGCGTCTGCAACTAGAAGTGCCTTACCTGACCTCACTTGTACCGTACAAGTCCGCCGCTGGAGGTAGAAAAGGTTTCTCGGTTGTCATCCGCCGGCTGCGTCATGCATCTATTTTTATGTTTCTCCATCACGGCAAGCCATGCCACCTCCTCCGAGTCGCTTTCACACCCTTCCGTGTCCAATACTGGGCTACGAAAGATCCCCTAGGTGAACGCGTCATGATTTACCTCTAGGCGCCATGAGGTGATGTGCTTGCGGCCCCCTCCTACTCAGATAAACAATGTACCGTAGAGCTCGCTGCATTGCGCACATTTGAGACGACCCAGGAACCTGGTAGCTATTGTACCGAATCAATTCTCCGCCTTGGGTCTCTTGGCTGCTTGTAAGGATTCGCCCCCTACCGAACGTTTTGTCCGAGGCTGTAGCATGTCGATTGCTTGGTAGCGAGTATTTACACTCTTGAAGAACGTAGCGGTCTTGACATTGCCTACTCAAAAGCCTTGGAGGGGGTATAAAACATGGCTGCAGCGACTAGGCTGCTGCGAGTACAAATACTCTTGCTCATGTCAAGCCAAGCCGCTTGCTTGGGTCTTACTCTCAGTCTCAGAATACGACTCTCTCCTGTTCATGCCTACGTTTTGCACTTCATGAAAGTGTGTAGCAAGAAGATGAAATCGGAACGGCTGCATTACTGTCTCTGGAGCGATTATACTGAGTGCGGTGTGAGAATCAGAGCCTGGGCTACAAGTCTCATGCTCCCTGCTTCATGGTGACCTCCATCCTGTGAGCCTTGGGCACGATGACAAAATAGTTCTCCAACTCCATACTTTCAGGAGTGGTGGAGGCAGCGAGCTCAAGCCCCTTACACTCGCGGAACAGCAAAGTAGTGGCGTACCTCAGCTCCATCCAAGCCAAGTTGATACCAAGACAAGAGGTTGCGCCAGCACCAAAGGCACAGAACGTGGTCTTGGCCGCGGGACTTAGTTCTCTCTCATCCATCCACCTGCTTGGATCAAACCTAAGTGAGACGCGTGAGCATGTTATGTCTCGCAATCGATATCAGGCTGAGTATTTACTTACTCTCTAGCATTCGGCCAGGCCTCTTCGTCGCGGTGCAGAGTGTATGCTTGTGTGCTTACGGTTGTACCTTCGGGAATGAAATGTCCCCCAAGCGTCGCACCGCCTTGAGGGACCACACGGGGTAGACTGCCGGGGACAGCGCAGTAGAGGCGAAGTGTCTCGTTGATGATAGCGTTAAGAAGTGGCAGTGTCTCTAGATCAGTATCGGTGAAGCCAGGATCGAGCCTGCCGACCTCTTCTTCCAACGCCTTTCGTAGATGAGGGCGAGACAGGACAGCGTAGGAGAGGAACGTCATGGTGTTGGCTGTAGTTCCAGAACCGGCAAAGATGAGACTGGTTGATTCAGTGCGAACATCCATGTCGTCAACATGAGCTCCATCCTTTTCGGCTTCTGCCATGATGGTTGCCATCAAGTTCGAGTCACTGCCGCCTTTACGTGCGTTCTCGACAGCCCTCGTTCCGTAGCTGAGGATGTACGCGCTTGAGTTGAAGGCCTCCTTGAGTGGTTTCAGTGGAAGTCGGGCGCATATGGCACGGAGCCATGGCATCTCTGCGCCAATGCCGTTTCCGATCAGTGCAGCCTCGAGCACACGAATATACTCTGTCCTCTTTGCACCTTGTTGTCAGTTGGGATAGATGGGTCAGACTCTGAGTGCGTCTTACCTGGCCAAGCTCGAGCATGCCAAACGATTCGCCAAAGCCAAGTATTCCTACAATGTCTGTAGCCATGAAGGTCCACCACTTCATCAGATCAGTAGTACCTATGATCGAACTTGCTTTGATCTTTTGAACAGCAAGCTCTGCCTTCTCCCGCACAGTGGGCTCCCAGTGCTCACGAAGGTAGGTCTTGCTGAACCCGCGCGCAAAGAGTCTTCGTCTCTGACCATGCTCCTTAAGGTCACGCATAGTGAACACGCTGAGTCTCGGAAAATTCGTCAACTTCTGGTACCAGATGTCTTTTTGGTACTTTCCAGTAACACCGTGGATCTGTTTGAACGCTGCAACATCGGACACAGCGACTTCAGTAGGGGATATTCTGACAATAGGACCGTATTTCTCGTGCAAGTTATCGATATAGAAGATCCTCCGACCACTTGTCACAGCTTTCTTGAGACGAAGATTGGTGAATCGACTGATCAAAGGTCCCGGAACAGTTTTCAGAGGCGTCGAGAAGCCAACAAGGACGGTCTAGCAGGATATCAGCTAAGCAATTCATAGTAAACGTGGAAGCACCAACCTGCAAGAGCCAGAAACCAATTGCAAATACAACAGCGACCTCGATGGAGAGAATCGGATCGATTTTGAAGTGGGCCGCCATTTCAGCTGTTGGATGTGTCTATTGAACTTGGAGGAAACAGGATGTTAGAGGCCGATGGGTCGTGGCTACTTATCACTTGTGCAGCGTTAATCAAATGATTCCTGACTTCCTCGTCGATCAATCACGCATGACCGGAACACCAACCTCGCCACCAACCGGTTGTTCCTACAGGACCCCATCGTACAAGGTAGCTTATCAGACTCGACAAGTAGGCAATATGCAAAGTCCAACCTCGCGTTCTAGCTGCCCGATGTATCCGACTTGGGTATAGACAAGCTTTGAGTATGGTACTGGGGTTCAAAGTACTGTATAATTATGTACCTGTGTTATTGATAGTCCCTGGTTGCAACTCTGTCCGCCATGCTCGGGTTGATCCTGCCATTTGATTCGTTCAGGCTTAAAACTAATATACTGTAAACAGTATCTGGGACTTCGGAGGTTGTGGGGATGTGCGAGAACCTTGAGGTCGATCTGTATCCCTGATGAACCATATGGATTTTGTCAGGCTGGATTGGCTAGTAGTCAATTGAACAAGCGTTCTTGGAAAGCTTGAGATCAAGCCAAAGGCAAGGTATTCGAAACATCGTTCGTGCAATCCCTAGCAATCTCAACGATGATAAGAGTCACATTAACTTCTTCTTTTGGTTGAGGTGGTTGTCAAGTGTCATACACGGTATCTTATTGCGCACTTTCTGGCGCACATATACAGTACTTGCTTCAGATCGTCAGCCGTCGAGTAGGAAATGCGCACGCACTATTGGCGATCCTTTGCCGTAGACTTGTCTTGCCGTGAAACATCCTGGTCAACCGCACGAAGGATGCTCCTAAGATCGCATGTACAATGCATGCTTTCAGAGGATCAGGTGCATGAATCGTAGAAGGTGAGTGCAGAAGTCTCTCAATGAGTTACCACCGGACTTTGTCTGGTCTGGAAGGATGAAGAACAGCATATCCATCATTCGATTTCCGGCCGGATCAATATCTGATTGTACGTACCGACGCGATAATCACGTTTTCTTGGTCCTGTGATACTGCAGGCTGGGCAGATAGCACTACCCCAGGACAAGCCTCACTGGGAAGCAGTCTTAGATTGTAGATGTCCCAGATCCTTCATTGTAGCCTTCACATTGCTTCAGGGCATACCTGTATGGCTTTTGGGGTGTTCACGCGACCCCGCCGCCGCGGATCTACTTGTGTATGACTGCGGGGTTAGTGCAGAGTTGAGCTGCATGCACATGTGCGACTGGACCAGGTACACATATCGAGTCACATAGTGTCAGATGCTATGATCTGTATTCCGCATGTTCCTGAAACAGCGCAAAAGTTGCAGCAGGCTGTCGAGAAGTCGAAACTAAGTTGGTTGCACGAGTTTCGCATCCCACATGAGGCGTCAACCTGCAGCTGCCTATAGTAGCACAGAAAACACCACATAAAATCGGGTGAGTTGTTCTCAACACTTGGAACTATGGCGTAGGAGGTGCCTAATCGTGTGCTATCGATGCGCATGCATGATGGCTACGAGATCTGTGATAAAGCTAGGTTTCATCTGGTTCCATACTATGTTTTGCAGGGCGACCCTGGCTGAAGCATCAGGTTGATTTAAGTCTCCGTTTTGCTTGTATCGTTATCTGCAGCCGCGCCTGCCGTGCAAGGTTTTCGTCAATAGCACCTTCTATGATCTGTTCTGGGTCGGAACGCGTGCAAGCCAGGCCGCGCTTTACGTTTTGATTTGTCAAAGTCGTTGGGCGGAAGTGATGAGGTGATTTGAACATGGTCCGATCATGCATTATATAGTGATTCAAATAAGGGTTAAGGATAAGGATAAGGATAAGAATAAGAATAAGATTAATAGGACGCCCCGTCCAAGACGCTTCAAATGCGTGTTCATGACCCACTAGCAGCAATGTTCATCCGCCAAAAGTTGCAATGTAAAAGTTTTCGACATGGGATATCTCTCGTCCCAGAAAAAAGTGTTCCGCCAAACGCCAAGCCAACATCATGGGCCAAAAATGCCGTATGCAAATAACAGCGGCTCATATACCTAGAAGATTCATGTCCCGTCGATCAATCCTGCCACCTGCCTTTGGCTTGAGTCTCGTTGAATTGAGCGTCCCTAGCTTCGTAATGTCCTTCCATTCTCCACCGCCAACTTTCCGTATATGGTTTCAGCTCCTCGTTCTCAGGAGACCACCATTTATCATGCAGGCTCTTGACTCCGTGTAGCAGGTCATCCACGGTAGGGTAATGGATGTTCCAGGTATTGCCCAATTGCTTCCAGGGCATGTTTCCGTCCCTGCGGTGGGCGTAGTTGAGCAGATTTTGCTCTGGAAATTGCGGGTCGAATTTGTCGACGGTTGCCATGAGCGAGAAGTAGTAGTCCAGCATTGAGAGCGACGGCTCGAAGACAAAGAAACCGGCGTTCAGGTAGTTGATGTTAGGAAAGTCGCCTTGCCCATCAGTGGGTGGGAAGTGGTGCTTGCGGTTCATTTCAGGAACGCCGGCGAACGAGTAGTTGCCGGGCATTTCTGCTTCGTCTTCAAAAATGCGGTCCTTCTTAGTTCCTGTCGGGCGAGATGTTACGGCAGGATCCTGGAAAACACCATCAAGCGGCTCCACCAGAATTGTGTCTCCATCCAGAAAGCAAATCCGCTCGAATTGCGTGAGCTCCCAGAGGCGTAATTTTGTCATGACATCTTGCCATGTACTCGTCTCGGTCTTGACCCAGTCTGCGCGGATGTATTCGGCGGGCACGACAATTGCGCCGTCTTTGCGCAGACGAGCGCGCTTGTTTTCCGAGACCTTGTCCGTGACAAGTACAATGAAAGGGATCGATTCGTCTACCGAGCGAGTCTCGGATGCGTGAAGCAGTTGATAGGCCAGGATGCGTGTGGCGACAAAGTAGTGATCGTTCTCGGCACTGGCACCATCGTCTGCGTCATCCGCTTGGCCTGCGAGGAAAGTCGCAAAGGCATACTTTGACTTGACTTTCTCCAGACTCGGAGGATGCCATTCGGCAGGAGACGGACGGAACGGTGCCTTTGCGAAATCGGCAATCTCACCCACAACGGCGTCTCTGTGATCGTCGTAGGTCGAGGGAAGTGGCGAGTAAATGAACGTGAATAGGATGAGAATGACGGCGCATGGAATGAGGAATGCTTTTGATCGGAAAGTCGACGATATCGCCGGCGTGCGTCCGCTGTAGAAACCCATGTTGACGGACGGTGTGTGACAACCGGACTGAATTTGCGATTAGGGTATGAGATTGTTATGAACGCCGGCGCACAACAGGTGATGGCGGAAGCGCTCAGACCGAGGGACCAGCGTGATATTATGCAGAAGAAAGGAAAAACAATGGAAGAGGAATCGAAGGGGAGGCTGAGAACATAAACAAAACTTAAAATGTCAAGGACCGGCTGTGCGCCTACCTTTACGGTGGTGGTTATTATTATTATTGCAATTCTCCCTTGTCTCGCCGTTTCTTGTTTAAAAGCGGATCTGTGGATGAACCGTAGCCCGGGGTTCGTCAAGAGGCACAATTGCGCACTACACACTGAGCAAGTCGCCTTGCCTGACTGGAAATCATCGTATACCGGAGCTGTGTACGAGTGGCGCCAAGTGCTAGCGCTGACCTTACCTGTTGTACAGTTAGTGCATCCCACCTCACTATACCACTGTACCAGAGTACGAGGTCGGCCCTTGCCTTGTTGCGAAGGAATGCGCAGCGTACGCAAGCCCCGGGCACGGCCGAACCATGGTCGGCGAAGTGTCTCAGAAAGTCAAACACTCGAAGAGAAATATAGCCAGTCCGAACCAACACCCTCGATCGCAACGGTTAGCCAGAGCTGATGCTGCTGGTGCTGGTGCTGAGATAGAGGTACGAGAAATGAGCAGGGGTGCGGCGCCCAACGATGCTGCAGCAGTGGCCAACGCAGATGATCTGCCTACCTAATAAGCGATAAGGCAGGGCGATCTCTGTCGACGCCCATGCGTATCTACAGTACGTGTGGTTGAGATTGCCAGCTGCATCTAGATCCTGCGCCATGCGTGCATGGAGAATCTCACAAACTCGTTTACTCGAGGGAGAGCATGCTGACTCCCTTCGTGTAACATAGGAGTTCATTTGATGGCTGTCTCATCGTCAACGGTGAAGGATTAGGGGGACTCGACTCATCGTTCATGATGATGCTGTTCAGCCCACGTTGAGGGGCAGCCACAATCTATTTGCAAGTCAAATTGGTGCTTGTTGGTGTAATCTTATTTTCATGGCGTGCAAACCTTATTCATAACCGTTGGAAAACAAATCTTGGCGAATGCAGCCGGGAACACAACGGAGGGTCAGCAAAGCAGAGCCCCTCCACATGTTCACGAGAGAAAAGACCTATCCAATGACACGACAGAGATATATACATGTTTGACAGCGCTCTTTTCGAATGGACCGGGAAGTCTCCGGCGTGGAACTGCTATCTATACTGCATCGGTGTGAAGTTGAGTCGAGGAGAAGTCGTCCATTGTATGTGTGCTACGTGTAGCTCATATCGGGTGGTACAGACCCTGATTATAGTGGGGCTGTGAGATGAATCGTGGTCCTATGTGTTATGGCCTCGATATGCTTGGTGTGGAAATAATCCCTTCGGACACAACACAGAACCGGCAAGGTCATGAGAGGACGCCTCAATGGGCCATTCGAGCAGCGTCAGGTACCTTAGTGTTGCCCTTATGGTCGAAAAGGCAAGGTACAGACTGTCGCCGTATCCGTCCCAAGGCACTGACGTACCGGCCTTATCTTGACGTGTTGTTGACTCTGAGTCTTCCATTTCATTTCTACGTTTGTGACACATCTTGGCAAGAAGATCCCGGACAAGTCTCCTTGTAGCTTTACATACAATACAATGACACGCGACGCATTCGCGTAGTTGTGGAAAGTACGGTAGGTGAGGAGTCGTTGCTTCAATCGTGGAAGGCGCGACCAATGGCTTGGCCAGCATGGTATACGGTAAAGTGGCCTCCTCGAGCATCACCTGGAAAGCTGTTGTGTAAGTATATATATCCTTTGAGTCCGGGTCATTTGAGAAACAGACTCGACAGATCTCGACATAATGACTGTCGATGATGTATCTTTAGTCGCGCTTATCGTTTCGGCGATGGTATGTACTCTTACGAGTCACCCTCGACGGTAACAGCAACACTGACGAAGATACCAGGCGCTTATCATTACCACAGCCCAGGTGTTACAACAGTATTTCGCTACTGCTGGTGAGTCCAGTCGTATCGGCAATGATGATGGACCTGCCTGAGAACGGTCCCTTAGATGGATATCGCCAATGCCAACCATCCGTGATGGGTCCATGTATGTTCCACTGTTTTAAAGTGGCATTCAGCCTCTCAATTGATGTTGTCAGGGGCAAGGCGAACACGAATGAGATGGCGCTGGAAGGAGTTTCGCTTCGAGACGATCTACGCAGTTCCTCGCCTCTCACTTACTTCGCAAGCCTTGGAACCCTCAGGCTCTCGTGCCATTCCACCGTTTATCGACCAGCCGGACCTCCAGGCTGTGCAGGTGACTGCTGACAAAGGCCTCCGTGATGCAGATGGGCATGGTGAGCTAGTTGGCTGGGTCGGGATCTTCGAAGCATATCATGCGTTGCTCGTGCACTGACATGATTGTCCAGGTCTACATGTTGCAATATCTGGCCTTGCATGATCTGGTACGATCGTGTGGAAGATGTCGATCTGCGTACACGATATTGACTTCTTAGCATTCTCGTCGTCGCACCGTACCTCACCTATACCACGATGCAATCCATGCACAGGATCACCATCAACACCTAAGATGTCCTAGGGTGGACGTTATGTCGCGGTCATGGGATTTTGTTCCATCAGATGTGGTAAGGCCCCTTGCTCTCACCAATGTCTCCACAATCGCTATCATTGCGAGACGCCTCGGAATGACCTGGAAGCAATTCGAACCAAGCAAAGGGATCTTTCTTGCAGAGGGCAATCACCAAGTCATATTATCCACGGACATTCGTGGCCTAGGCACAGTAAGTACAGACGAGCACTTCATGGATGCTTTCATAGCTCATCTGGTGTCCATCAGTGTTTACACTATGTCCGAGATCCGATCCTCGATGAAGACATTGTCGCTCAAGCTATCATTCGGCGAACAAGTGCGATGCATATGGCAGATGATCTTGGTTTCGGCAGGATTGGGAGGGGTAGACTGTTTGGACTCACGACTTCCAACTTTCTGATCGGCAATTTGCCGGATGCAGCAACAACACTACCCAGCTTGATGGATAGTCCTCAGTCTAGTGAAGTGGTACTCTCAGCCCTGAGAACAGCCTCAAACGCCGATGCGACAAACCGGATGACTCCAGTCAACGACATGATTCCATTTCTCACCCCTTTTCTCGGCATCTCGACTGTGGAGAGACCAATCATCCCATGGCCGAACTCTTCGCCCAGAGGTCTTACCTGTGTGTCTTTCGACATCTTCAAAGACCACCTAAGCGCTTATGTCAATCGTACCGCTGCAAATGACGCTACAGCGTTGGCCAGACTGATATTGACACAGTGCGAACATCTTGCTCGCGATCTCAATCGACCTAGTCCTCCCATCGAAGCCCGACTTCCCTCGCTTGAAGATGACATGAACTTCTATAGTCCAAGCGAAACACAAAAATTGTTTGACGCGTTTCAAGCAATTGATGGAATACTTGCAACGAATGCAGTCGTTCGTGCTGGGAGATATCGGGATCTTGTAGGTGGGCATTTAGTCCTCATGTGCAAGATCGCGTCGGAGAATCTTCCCACAGACACGATGAGAGTGCAGAGATTGTTCACAGGGCTTTCAGAGTTCGGCGACAAAATCAGAGCAGACTGGCAAGTGCGACTTCAAAGTTCTTCAGACACGCACCCATCTACCAACAATATTCCCACCGGCGAAATCATTCAATGTGGCTGGCTCGCGATGTTTTTACGGGCCATGTGTTGGCAGAGATTACATGTTGTAGCGCAGCCGGATGTTGCCGCTTTGCCTGCTGAGTTTGAGGAGAGCAAGTTCCCTGTTTACATTTGCTAAATGAGACTGTATCTCAAAACAACCCTCTCAAGTGGAGGTGTTTAGAACAATGGTGTGCCTAATTTCAAGGCGTATAGAACAATCTCTTCGAATGCAGAAGCAAATATTATATTGTAGCCGCTTTGCATATACACATGATCGGCCAACACGTCTGAGATTCTTAGACTTCTCCTATCAGCAGAGTTTCGGTAGTCTATCAGATGATCCACCACAAACGTTCCAGTCCTCGATGTATTCACAACCCCAGCTCGACGTGATGTTCGGATTGCCCTCCTTAAAGGTTGTCCTATAAGGATATCGGCAATGTGGCCTCTCAAACTCAATACCATCTGCGCTTGTGTCGTTCACAAACTTGGTACCCACCATAACTTCCGGGGCCTCGCCTTTCTCCACCCAATCGACAAGATCCAAGAGTATAGCAGTCGATGCATTTCTGGCGTCGATGGTCTGCCCAAAGGCCCAGGCGCCGTTGCCGGATTCACAGTGACCCATACCACTAATCCTGAAGAGGCGGAAAAACCCGTCGAGGTCGGTGTGCGAAGCATTCATAGTCGACGCCACATGGTTGTAGTAGCGCATTGCCTGCTCGCCAGGGATGACGGGATCGGCACCGCCGTGGTATGAGATCAGCTTGCCACCGGCAGCGCGGAAAGCAGACAAGTCGCCATAGAAGGATGACACGTAACCGTGCTGTGCGTCGAGTGAGTCGGCGTATGCGATATCTAGCGCATTGAACGTGGTGGGATCCCAAGACGTGTTGTTGTAGATTACGTTCTGATACCATTGAGGACCAGGACCCACGAGACCACCTGCGAGGGCGCCGAAGCCCATGCCGAGGAACGCAGCAAGCTCGGCGGAAGGAGAGAGACGCGGCATGACGAAGGATCCATTCACACCATACACGGGAGAGAAGACTTCCCTGACAGCGTGAGCTTGCTCGGGAGTCAGACAGCCGGTCGAGTTTGTTCGACTGCACAAAATTGTCTCTGGGTTGAAGTTGCAGATGCTCGAGTCCTCGAGGATACCATCTAAGACTCCGTCCAGAGGATCACACTGTTTGAGGACCTCAGCATGCACGGCCGTCCATTCGGTGACACCCAGCCAGCGCGGATCACTCTCATTCAAGCCTGTGAGAGTGATAAAGTGGCCAGACCACGACGCCAGATGGTTAAAGTCAGAAGCAGGTGCGCCTGCGATGATGCCGTCGAAGTCGTTAGGAAACATCTGCGCAGCCTTGAGACCCTGTCTGCCGCCTGTTGAGCACCCGTAATAGTAAGACTTGTTATGTGGCTCTCCATAGAACTGTCGGACAATGATCTTGCCGGCAAGGACAGCCGAGTGGCGCGCCCTGTAGGAGAAATCGATAACGACGTCGTTGTTGTTCAAGAATGCTGTTCCGTTGCCAGCAGTGCCATTGTGCCCGCTGTTATCACCTGTGGCAGCGAAGCCGAGACTCGACGTGTAAACCATAGCGCCATAATCGACGCAACCGCTCAGTCCGCTGCCTCCAGTACTCAGGAATCGTCCATTCCACGCATCGTCGCCTGATCCACTTGGCAGCCAAACCTCGACGAAGGTATTGGACTGAGGACTCGTGCCTATGTTCAGTGTAACGCGACAGATGTCTACCTCGGGGACTGTGTAGTTCATGCACCAGAGGCCTTGCTCGCCGCCGACAGTGACGTTAGTCCAGGCAGGGATGTACTCCGACCGTATCACGGTCCCGTTCAGGTCGGTGAAAGAGAGAGTCGATCGTAGATCTGGGCAGCTCGTTGCTGCGGCAGCACTCTGTGCGGCATGAGAGACAAGAAGCGCCGCCAAGAGGGCAACACTCGACTGGAAGACACGCATTATGCTGCTGTTGTAGCTATAGAATGTCTCTAAGTAGGCTAGAGCAACAGAGACACCTCACGAAACAGAAGCAGCCGCGACAGAGGTATTTGTACTACTGTCATTTACTATACGCGGCGCGAAAGGCTAGCACCCGCTCGTCCTTCGATCCTCCATGGCTCATGCACTTTGGCACAAGGACCGTACTTCCATGCTCGCGGGAAGGCATCGTCATTTAACCCCCATCAATAAAGACACACAGGGATGTATAAGGTGATGCAGGTGCAACAACCCTTAAGGCGAGTCAAAAACACGACCACAATCTCCCCGCACATTCGCTAATGCGCTCCACGTTCAGTAGAACTCCACATAATAACCTACTCTGCATATAGCAACCAAGCCCGAGAACCAATCTAGGGCAAAGATCGGATGAGAACAAAACCGCATACATCATTGGCGCATGTTCGAAAAGCGGCACCTGCGGGGGAACCTCAATCAACTTGCATCATAGGCCTGAGGGGTTTCATGTACAGTAAGGTATGCGCAAGTAGATGTGGGGGTTGGGTAGATGTTCGCGGCATTTGACGTACAGTACTTGCCCTGTTGCTACAAGTATATCTGGCCTCACACAAGGAGCGTGTATAACAAGTAAGGTATGCTCGGGCCGAGGATAATGCTCTGGCAGCGCTTATTCGAGGGCAAAGAATGCTTTGTTCTTCTTGTCTGTCACTTCCGACATTCGGAGCCAGGATATAGATCTGCAGTAGCAGGCATGGAAGCTGACGATCCTTTCTCTTCTCTGCTTCGCTTTACACGTGGTGCGAGAGATTGAAATTACGTGCAGGAGGCTTGGTCAATCCTTAAACCACCACCAGGAACCTTGAGCCAAGGACGCGCAGAGGCTAGGCTATCATTTGTTTGATTGCGCCGCGTCGTCTTGTCCCATGCTTTCGGATTCCTTCAAAATTTGTTCCTAAAGACCTTGTGATCCTGCGAAGGGTCACGAAGAGTGCCCATTCCGGTGCCACAGAGGACCATGGTCGACGGGATCACTGATCTGAAGTGGTGTCACATCACGTATGCTCACGATCTGCCAAGACATATGAAGAAAGTTTTGATGTGGAAAGACTCGTCTCTATCGTATGACTTGTCGAGATGTGATCTTGTGGATCACTATGGCGATTGCTCTGGGTATCGATTCACCAAGTCGAGGGCCCAAAGGTGCCGTTGACCGGAATAGTATACCAAGATGTTCCTTTTCCATCTACGGTAGTAGAAGACACGTTGTTTCCCCACCAAGACAACTTCCCGCCCGGAAAAGTCACGCAGAAGAAGATGATGACTCCAGCAACAGCGACACCTGAGTCAAGCGCTGCCGAAAGGACATAGTTGTACTTCGCCCACCATTGCGCATATTTCCCTTTGATCCATCGATTGAAGATGAAGGACACCGCAAAAGCAGATGTATAATTGATACCAGTCGCGGGCGGAACATTCGCTGTGCCAGCGAAGAACAAAGGCCAATTGATAGCTCTCAAGAACTTGTTATTAGGGAACCGTTTTGTCAAGAAGAATGTGATGACGGGCAACAGAGCTCCCAGCCAGAACAGATGCAAGAGTCCACTGTACATCTTGCCGATGCTGTACATGCGGGCCGGGCCAATGGCACCCCAGATGATGGAACTATTGAAGTTGACGCGACCTTGAGGACAGGTGTATCCATTGGGCTGATCAGAGGAGCAGATGTCGTCGACATTGCCCAGCATCCATAGTAGAACTGCATTTTGGCACAACGTTCCCCATATGCACCCAACAACTTGTGCAGCAAAGAGGGTGCGCTTGGGAATCTTCATATAGAGGCCGAGCTTCATGTCCGACGAGTATATCATCGCTTGCGACAAGCCTGTATACGCATAGAACTTGAAAAGAAGCATGACGACAGGCTTGCCTGGTAGGAGGTACCCAGATATGATTTCGCCCAGAACGGTCAACACATTGGTCGTCAGATTCGCCATGGCGTAGACAGTGCCGGTAGGAATAAGGTCTGATTGAAGATTAGCGAAGCAGTCATCATATCGAGACTTCGGTCGGCTCACAGAACAACGCCATTCCAAACGCTAGAAACACGGCCCATACAGGCATCTCGGTATGATACACCTCCTGCACGACGATTGTCACCACAAGAACAACCATTATCATGGTAGCGTACCACCACCAAGGTACATCTCTGTATGTCTCATCCATCATCCTGGCGTGTACATCTTTTCTCTGCTTGCCTCGGAACGCTTGCCAGATGTCTTTGTAAAAGTAAAGGAAGATGTGGACGGGCACAGCAGTCATGATCGCGAAGCTGATGCCGTAGCCCATGGCAAAAGTGACAGGCATGAAAATCGGAGAGTATTTCGCATATTCATCAGGCAAGAGATTACCGGCAGCATCTACGATCCTGGTGGCGTTATATACCGCGCCCGTATTGTCGTAGGTGTCGCTGCCGGACAGTGGCATATAAGCACTGTACCAGACATTGGTGTAGTACAGGATGGGTGCCACTACCGCGATAAATGTGAAAAAGCCAGCAAATACATTTGCCTGTGCCCAAAATGGAACAACCAGCGGAGAGCCATTGTATGCAATTTGGGACCAGTCAAAAGTAGTAGGTAAGTACCCCAGTCCTGTTGTCATACCGAAGAGGTTGTTCACCACAGTATTATCTGTACAGTGATGAGTCTAGCAGTCCAGCGCCGATATCACAGAGGACTAAACTTACTTGGTGCTGCCCAGCATATGAAAGCAAATGTACTTAGTCCAGTGAAGATGAATGCAGGGAACCAATCTAGAAAATAGTCAGACCCCAGTATCTCCTGAGATACATGGAAAAAGTCTTACACCAACAGAAACCAGCCGCAAAAACATAGATGAAGAACCTGTATCTGCTAATCCTCCAACCATTCGCGATAGGGTTCGCCTGTGAATGCAAAGTCTGGAACAATGCCGCATTCGCAAGAGTCGACGGCCATATCATCTGAGGAGGCTCGACGATGAAGCGATAGGCGAGACCCGCCAGACCGAGTCCGAAAAGTTGCATTGTCAGACCGAGCAAGATCTGGTATCCAACAGGGACATCGAAACCGTAAAAAGCCTTTTGAGCTTGAATGACGTCGGTGGCCCAAGAAGCACCGAATGACAGGTTTGACATGACGGTAATGATGGTGTGTTCCTTCATGTTGAATTTGCGATCTGTGTTGATCACAAAATCCCATCGGCCGAAGATTTTGATGGTCTTTAGAGGTAGGATGTTCGCAAGGAAGCAACCAATCGGATAGGCCAGCAATTGAGCGACGATGCTCGAGATTGTGACGGATGGATACCGCATCGAGAAGAACTGATTGATACCCGAACCCAGAGTAGTAAACACAATTCCTATCAGCCATGCCCTGAGGGTCGAGACTGGTATGGTAGGATCATCCGTATTGGGCACATTCGCACGGACTTCTGCAAAGGGCGAATTGTCTGAATCAATTGAGTATTCTTTGTCGATTTCCTCGATGGCAAGCTCAGTGGCTTCTGTTTCAGTCAGGTTGTTCACCTCCCCAGCATGCTTGTCGGCAGCTTCGTATGCAGTATATATGTTTTTGTCATCTTTGCCGACCTCGACATCGCCATCGGGCCGATTGGCCGACACTTCGATGGCAGGCATGTTGGTGGTTGAGGCAGATACCAATGACACTTTCACAGGTAAATAAGGAGGACCAGGGCGGGTCACAGCTTTGGGATCAGGGTATGTCCAGCATCACAACGCGGTGTGTCCTCGTCACTTTATATATGCCAATGTCGACAACTCAGACCATCACGAATAGTATCTCCGACTTCCACAAATGTAGGTGAGCGGCCCCATAGAGCTTGTTACATCGCCTGGGTCTGGGTATCAAGATAGGAACTCCGCATGCATCGAGGGATTATCGAGGTGGACCACGAGAAAGGTCCAGCCGGTGGGCAGAAAGGCTGTACATACTCTGTTTCGTAGGAAGGTACAAGCGGTATCGTGCTAAGAAGCCAGGTTAGGATGATATACTCCAGCGAGTACAGTTACACCTTGCTGTCTGCCCGTGACAAGGGAAAGGTAGTCTTTGCCATCTGGCTGTTTGGTTGTACTACTGTACAAACCGCACGAACATTGATGTGACAAAAAGTCTTATCGATTCCTTCGCTTTGACCTTCCTGATTATAGTGTATTTAGCCGGGTTCGAATTCAAGACATGATGTATACACGACTGTTCGTAGCACTGTTCAGTACACCGTGCGATATGTGAGGTATCCAATAACATAGAGTGGAGATGGCAGAGGTTGGCCTATCTACAGCTAAGCTCAACAAGCCTCAATTTATGCGGTCCGAAGCAGACTAAGCCTCGGTCTTGGTAACAGTCAAGCATTGTGGAGTATTAATGATTCTCTTGTTCACCTTGCCTGACTCCACATGATGCCGTATCAGAAAATTGAAGACTACCTCGTCAGTCGCATATAAACACAATCGGGAGTTCTCGAACGACACAAGGTGACGTGTGGTGTGCTGTACCTTAACGACAACAGCGGTAGAAATATCATCGTAGTACAGCAACAGGAAGCGATCAGAAGACAGTGTATAGACCAGAGTTTTAGACATTTAGGCGAGCATATACTTTTACATATAAAATCATACGACACTGTTCAATGTAAATCTAAGCGCCGGTTCCAAGGAGTCGCCACAAGCAAGCACGAATACATCTGGAAGCTGTACTGTGGGGTCCTGTCTGCCTTACCTTATCTAACGCGTGTATCGGTATACAGAGATAGGTACGCAGTCGGTGCGAATCAAGAGGGAAGGTCCACCCTTCATCACATCATCTTACCCTAATGTATCTTACATTTGTTGCTCTTGGGAGGTTAGATGACCTATTTCCATGATTGCTGCCACGACACTGCACGTTACTGCGTAGCATCGCTGCTACCCCACTGAGTGTTTCTACTCTCTATCAATCTATTGGGTCTCATTCGGAGTTTGAGTCGATCACACGTGGTGCACATAAGCATCGTGTCGAAGACACATCTTGCCTTTTAACATATCAAGGCCATCGCTCTATTGCTTGCTGTTCATAACTTTGACTCTATCGCCTGCCATTCGTATCTCTGCACTCCACCTTGCGGACGTTCATCTCCTGTGCCATCATCTAAATTTAAATTGTATAAGAAAGCAAGACACGGAACTCAACATTGCAACCACGAATACAATGCAGGAAGATAAATCAGTGCTGATAATCGGAAGCGGCACTTTCGGTACAAGCACAGCCTACCACCTGGCCCTTCGAGACGGATCGTACAAGTCCATCAAAGCCATCGACAAGAATCCTCTTCCCAGCATAGACAGCGCTGCATACGACTTGAACAAGATAATCAGAACCGAGTACGACGAGCCCCTGTACGCGTCTCTCGCTCTCGAGGCATTAAGGGAGTGGCGTTCGTCACCACTGTGGAAAGGCATCTTCCACGAGACAGGTTGGATTGTGACGACATGCGGTGATCCAGCAGCTGTTGAGCACTTACGCAAGTCATACGAGAACCTGAAGAAGGAAGGCCAAGTCGAGGGCAACGTGGAGTTTGTCGAGGGCAAAGATGAAATTGTCAAGTTTGTGCCTCAGTTGAGCAATGCCAAAGGACTGCAGACTTGGAAGGGACTTTGGAATCGACAGGCTGGGTGGGCGCATGCGAAAAATGCGTTGACGAAGATGGGGACTGAGGCGCAGAAGCTGGGTGTTGAGTTTGTTTCGGGTCCGGGAGGTACGATGACGAGATTGAGGACGGAAGGAGATAGAGTCGTGGGTGTCGAGGTCGCTAGTGGAGAAGTGTTGACCGCTAATCGGTATATCCTTTGTACTGGAGCCGCGTCACCGGCTCTATTGCCTGAGCTATCGAAGGAGTTGTGGAGTAAATGCTGGACACTCGGACATATCGAGTTGACCGAGGAAGAAGCCAAGCAGTTCAAGGGTATGCCTATCGTAGACAACCACGAGCTGGGTTTCATGTTTGAACCAGATGAGGAAAACCGATGGATCAAGATCTGTAATGCTTTTCCGGGCTACCAGTACAGGAAGGGAGAGTTCACAGATGAAAAAGGACGGACGTCGAAATACTCGATCCCGCGATATGCGTCTGACCACCCCGAAGAAACTATCCCTGAGGAAGCAGAGAAGGGAATCAGAACATTTCTAGATGCAGTACTTCCTCAATTCTCGGATCGACCACTCCTCGAAGCGAGGACGTGTTGGTGTACAGATTCACCAGACTCGCACTACCTGATTGACACACATCCTGCTTACCCTGGTGGAGAGCTGTTGCTTGCCACTGGAGACAGTGGGCATGCCTTCAAGATGATCCCGATCATTGGCAAGTACATTGCGGACGCCCTGGATGGGAAGAAGAAAAAGGAATGGTCATACGGGAGCAGAAAGGACACGGGTGACCCTACCAGACCCGGCGATAAAGTTAAAGACTTAAGGGATGTAGGGTTCGATGCAGATGCGTTGCTAGAGGGCAAGACACAAGCTAGCGAGTTGTGATCAGTCCACAAGGTACATTGCGGTCTTTTGCTAATGACCTCTATATAAAATATGTCATGTCTCGGTCTAAGATCGAAATCAAGCTTTGTTTTCGCCATCCTTGGTTGTAGCGTGCAGTCTGTCGAGTACATATTCACCAGCTTTGATAGGCGTGTACTTTGCAGGATTATCCTCCGAGATGCAGCTTGGGAGTGTCTATACATAATAGTCAGTAACTTTTAATCAGAGATATAGCCGCGCCCACTGGCTTGCTCCTGACTCACCTCGACCTGCGTCTCGTAGTTGACGGAGAAGAACAAAGGCACAGAGTATCTCTCTGCTGTCGTTCTGTTGACAACTCTATGCACGGTAGACTTGTAGGCGTCATTCGTCCAGCGCATCAAGAAATCAGCGACGTTGATAACGAAACCACCTGGGACAACGGAGGCAGGATACCACACATTGTCAGGAGTCAAGATCTCAAGACCGGATTCGGTAGACGATAAAAGAATCGTGAAACATTCATAATCACTGTGGGCACCTAATCCAACCTCCTTGTCTGCTTCGTTCGGATCCAGAGGCTTAGGATCTTCCGAAGGAGGGTAATAGAGTAATCGAGCAATACCACCCGGATGTGTCATCATATCATCGAAATATGTTTCTTTGAGCCCGAGGCTCAAGGCAAAGAGCTTGAAGAGGTGACGGCCGAGTTGGAGGACATGTGAATAATAGTCCTTGATGCCGGCATAAAACCCAGGTAGGTCGTCTTCGCTAGGCCACACATTGCCGTTTTCTTTGCCGCCGTCGAGTTCGGTGTACAGGCCATCACCACCTGTAGGATCGAGTCCTTCTTCGTAACCCCAGTTGAAGCCCTGCTTGCTTTCGGGGACAGACGCTTCGTCCCAGTCGTCTGGGTTCACATATGTGTAGTCGGATGGCTCCCAGCCGCGCATGTACTTGCTATGTTTCACATGCATAGACTCCTTTTGCGCTGGCGAGAGGTCCTTGAAGAAACGATCTGCTTGCGTCAGAACAGCCCGACGAGCAGTCTCGGGCACTCCATGACCGGTAATCTGAAAAAAGCCGCTGTTCATGCAAGCATCACGAATTTGATCAGCTATAGCCCGTTTTTCGGCAAGAGAGCCAGAGAACGATCTCGAGATGTCGATCACTGGCACGTTGAAAGGTTGAGTCGGACCATCGTGTTTAGTGGACAGACGAGCTGAGAGATAACGCCTCGCCTCGCTCTGAGATGCGTTGATTTCGTTCCGGACAGCAGGTGCGGTAATAGTAGCGACCATTGTTTCAAATACAAGAATGGCTTAGAAGCAGATGAAAAACCGACCTAAAACTTTGCGAGATTTATATTGGGTCCGTATATATACTTTATACAATCGTGCCGTGGACCTATCATTATATATCTGTCCTAGTATTGTTGGCGAATAGTGAAACAGCGGAGTCCGCGGGGTGCGAGTGCCCTACGTACCTTACCAACCTCATTTCCTCCGTTGAAGCTTGTGCATTACACATTCATGCATGCACCTCCGACCCACCAGAAGGTTGTCGCACCTTATAACTTCAGATACCTCAGTTTAAATAAGGCACCTTGCGTAGCAGTGACTTGTTGCGTTCTGTACCTCTGCCACATGAAAGCTCTCACGACGGGACTTCGCTTCTGAAAATTCGATCTGTCTCTTCATTCAGTCGAGGCGAACAAACCACGATTTCCCACATATGGGGCTGCTAGTATGCTCTTGATGCGGGTATGGTAATTCAACGGTCTTGACCCATATGTCTAGAGATATAAGGAACCCCGACAGCCGCGTGATGCAGATATCGTATTGATACAGGCACACAGTCTACCCAGACCCAATGAGCACTTTGTGCTACTGTGCCTTCATTGTCAATGTACAGATTCCGAGGTAGACATCTACATTCACACGCTCCGAAACCGAACCATGATAGGATGCTACTCAATCCACATATCGCATGGTGCTACTGTCGAAAGATGAAAGGTGTCCAAAATGGAGTTATCCGAAAGGAGTGGTCATACCAATCTCGACTCTGTGGGCTCACACTTCATAGACACCCTGCAGGCACCGCCAACCGTAAACATGTAGAGGATTTGTGGCGTTGCGGGCGGCGCAATTCAGTCCGCTACCTACGATATTGTTATGGGGCGTAGCAGGATCGGGCGCTGCACCGGCCTCAAGGAGAAGGCGGACGCACACGACGCGATCTCGCTCTGCTGCGTAGGAGACAGGTCCGGTGAGCTGGACATCTAAGATGTTGGGGTCGGCGTCGAAGCTGAGAAGCACAGCTACAGCATTGTCGTCCCCGCGTGCTGCCGCCCACGTAAGTGGTGTACGTCCCAGTGCATCTGTGGCATTAATGTCGCTAGGATTCAGGAGGATCTGTTCATGGAGGTCCAATGGCGACAGTTGCAAGACGATCTTGTGGAGTGTGGTGAAGTCTTGCTCCTCTATCCATTCGCTATCTTCCGTTAGGCAACGAAGGAGGTCCACAGCTTGCTTGGGCAACGCGCGTTGAAGTACAAAATCATGAGCCTTATTCCTGGGAGAATTGTCCGAGGCTGCTATGGGTCTGTAGTCAGGGTCTGCACCTGCGGTCATGAGAAACTTGCACGTCTTCCACTGCTTTCCGTATATGGCCCACCTTAGCACAAGATAGCCGCGTGTGGTGCTGACATCTTGCGGTGATGCCGCACCACGCCCAAATAGATGTTTCAGTCCAGCGATGTTTCCGCTGAGAGCAAATTGAATGCACTGTGCGGAGTCGGGTACTCTCCGAAGTGTGCGTAATTGCATCTGAGGTCCGAGGTTTGGCGAATAGCCAAAGTGGAGGCGGATGATTTGAGACCAGCAGAAGCCCATGGGAAACCAATACTCGACAGAGACATGAGGTGCCTGTGGTTTGTCGCAAACATCCGAATCACACTTCAGGCTCACCAGAGGCAGTCCGGCATACCCCACGAAGAGTTGACCAAGCACACGGTCGATTAAACCGGGACTGGATGTCTTGCGTGTCGAGTGGCAAACACACGGACAGCTAGCTCGGCAAGAGTGACTGTACTGGGAAAGGCGAATAGCGACGCCTTCGGTCTCTGGCGATTGGGATCTGGTGGTGTTGACAACCTCCTGCGATGCGCGTCTTCTTCTATACGCCAGGGGCCTGGAGTATGCTGGCATCAGACCCTGCCGCAAAGACATCGTTCTCATCATCCCGGCCGATTAGGCGTTCAGTAGCTGCTCGATGTTATTGATGGGCTTGTCGACCTGCCTCTGGGTTTGAAGAATGGTATCCTGCATTCGATCCTGGTGTGCCATGAGATTGTTAACAATGTCGTCTCGCATGAGGTCTTGTGCCCTGGCAGAGCCCAAGGTCACGGCGGTTATGGCTTGAATATCCAGCCGAACGCGTGATAAGTCCTTACTGAGATGTATCAGTCATCTATCATCGAGCCAGTATGTCCTGGGTTTCGAGCATCTTCACTAGGTACTATAGGTACTTACGAGCTAGAGGCTCCAAGCATAAGATTGAGGCTGCACTTGCACGCATTGATGTCCTTCTGGAGATCTTGCAAGCGCGCCTGTTCCCTTCGCCACACGTGTGCTTTTAACAGAGGTATTTTGGCGTGCTCACAAGCAAGTGTCAGGTCGTCAATCAAGCTCCTTAGCTGGTGGAGTTTGAAATTTGCTCGGTCTAAGATTTCGAGAAGGTGAGCTTGCTCAAATGGGGGAGCCGAAGGGCCGGCACGCTCTACGACCTCGGCGATCTGGTACAGCACAACTTCAAAGTCGGCAACCTCGTCGTTCAGGGCATGTAGCCTTCTCGGCAGGGCTATACAAGTGGTTCGTAGTCTAGCGAAAGCGGCGCATGTTTGTCCAGCAAATGTACCGAGAGCGATCACTGATGCCGTAATACTAAGTGGATCCATCGCAACCTTAGTTGTGGCACAAGTGAAGCATATACCGCACTAACCTGACAGCAGATGGCCACGGAAACATGTACGCTCTCTAAGGTGCTAAGGGTGCCAACTAGGAGTAATCAGTACAACAATTAACGATCGTGTCATGTGAGGCTGTCAGCCTGACATGGGACATAGTTATCCGTGAGTTAATCAATATGATATGATAAGTGGATCATAGCAGGATAAGAAAAGCGTATCGCGTGCCAATCAGAAATTCGCATCCTACAGTATCGACAACGACCCTTCATTTGAGCACTATGCTTGCTGCAAGTGTACGGAGCTGCGTACGTACAATCCTTACGGGTCTTTGAGGTCGCGGAGACAACTTGTAAATCGGCTTGTGCTATATTGGGTGGTACAACCTTCTTTTGGTAAAGACTCAGGGCCATCAACAAGTATCTGGTTCCATATTGATGACCTCTTGCCCTAATCGGAATAATACCTGGTATGGCATTTCTCATGCAGTCACAAGCTGGCAGGTAGCTAGATTGCAAGTGCCTTATCTGAATGATGCCACACACACCGACTAGAGCCGTTCCTTCTCTTTGGGAAGAGGGAGATATATTTGCCTCAAGACCCTGCAGTAGGTCTATCATCATCGGACTATTTGAGTCGCGTTTGAGGAGCAACTGGTCTCCAGTTCTTTCAAGGCCGGACTATCAACTACTTCCTGACGCTCGTCTTGACCCCGATCAGCGCAGCCGCCGCCTGACTCTTCGATTGTACGTGTTGTACGATCATCATGAAGCTGAGCAGCCACTTCAGTCGATATGATATTCCGCAATGGTCGCCTTGGTACATGGACTACAATCGATTCAAGGTTGCCATAAAATGTGTACATCGCGCGACCGATGAGGGAGTCAAGGCCACTAACGTCGAACTAAAATTATCCGATCAGTCACTAGTGAGGCAATCAGGTACCCGTGAAGCTTACTCTGTGAGCTAGAAGTTTATGCCGACCTTCAACGTGATGCTATTATGATTGATGACTTCTACGACAAGAAATGCATCTGGCTACAGCGGCGGACCGACGAGATCTGCAATCGATTCACGATTCCACCGGCTACCTTTCCATCAATTGCTCAACTCGACATCGACGAGCGGACAGTTATTCTTGAAGCATTGATCGAATTGCGACACACTTGCCAGGAACTCGATTTGTACCTCGGCGTGAACCAGCGGGGCTTCCTTTCTGTGAACGAGAAAATCCAAAGATTGGTCGCCCATAATATACAATGTGAAGGTGTTTCAAAACCAGAATGGACCAGCCCCAGGTTCTTGCGTAGGTCTCAAGCTCTACAGAATCTCGAGCGCATCAACAACGCAATTGACCTTCTGCAACCCGACTCCAAATTGGAACGCCCGACAACTTTCCAATCACTCGACGTCTGCTGTGCGTTTGAAATAATGCCTTCGCTCAGCTCACCGGAAAGAGTGTACTCGTGCATCGTGACAGACAACTCGTCAGACCTAGAGACATTGATCACAAGTGGAATCGTTGAAGTCGATGAGATGGACAAGGAGACGATCGCGGCGTACTCTCGCCTCTTGCAATTCGCTACCTCGAAGAAAGCGGCGGCATGTGCGCACCTGATATACCAGAAACTATGTCTTGCTCAAGATCTTCTCTTCTCTGCTAAACATCGATACCTTCATGACATCATTGTTGACATTGGTAGACAGAATGCCGTAAGCCTGCGAAATGAACGCCACTCCAGAAGCTCGGCTGAGGATCTCGATGATAGCAAGGACAAATTCCGATTCATCAACCATGTTCTGATGAGGCTACAGTCTTACGGAAGATATCTTCTTCTTGAGAGGGACATCGAGGGTCGAATACCACTCCACTATGCTGCAGTCTATGGGTTAGCAGACGTTTGTCGAGCACTCCTCGAGTACATGCAATGTTGGATTTTAGAGCTCGCGACAAATGATATGGCAGTTCACGAGACTGTATTGCTCGAAGATGCAGAACAATTTACGCCGTTGCACCTCGCAGTAGTCGGTGGACATGTAGATGTCGTTGAGACATTGCTAGACTACTCCCATGATATGGGTGTTGCAGATGCGGTCCACAACAGGGAACGGAATGAGCTAGAGTCGAACAACATCCTTGAGATTGCCATGAGATTGAATCAGGTCGACATATGCCATATACTGATAACCCGTGGTGTCGGCACGGCTTTCATTGGTAAACTTTCAGAGACTCCACTGCACATTGCGGCCGGCCTAGGCTTGGCCAGCTGTGTTGACCTTCTCCTCTGAACAGGGCCTCACTACAGCTTGGATATTGATGCACGGGAGGTCCTCCATGGACGGACACCACTGATTTTGGCCTGCATTAACGGACAACTAGCCATAGTGGAACGACTGCTAGGAGTCGGGGCAGATCCTAATCTGTGTGATTATCTTGGCTGGAACGGTATAGACCATGCTGCCCTGCGTGGTCATCTGGACGTGACTAGGATCTTGATCCTGGACGCGACTAGGTCTCAGATGTGCAGCAGTGCTGATGCCGTTGCAAAAATCAATACTCCGAGAGATGAAAATACCCAACCTCTACTGGATGGTTCGAAGCCTGAAGTTCACAATTGTAGAACACACCACAGAAGCAAGTCCCCTTTGAGCAAAAGCATTATTATCGTCAATTTAGGCACACTAGGCATCGACACAGAAATCCGGGCGGTCGCGTTGGACTTGCCACTCTGCTCGCAGTTTGACATGCCAGCGTCCCTTTCGAACTATCGTCTCGAAATTTGCACACTCTCTGATGCAGGAGAAAGCTACAGCTACCAGTTACCAATACTAGGAAGCAAGGTCAATACTCCATGCATATTCCCAATCGATAATCCGGACGAAGCTGGGCTGTCTTTCAACATATATCGTGCAAGCAGCATCGAAGGGGCTTCGGAGGTCCTCGTCGCCAGTGGAGCTGTTGTGCTAGCAGAATTACGAAGTTGCCTCGGGCAAGAGCGTGAAAGTCTTGTGAGATACCATACCATCTCATTGCTTAGCGCTGAGGGCATGAAACTTGCAGGCACAGTCACCATTAGTTTTTTGGTTGTCAATCCATTTTTACACGCTGGCACTAAGACTATTCCGTCCAAAGTAGCATGGCAAGATTCAGCATCAACACTTGTGGTCGGGCATAGAGGTGTTGGAGAGAACATGACCTCTCGAGGAAAGTTACAACTAGGGGAAAACACCATTCAATCATTTGAGGCTGCGATCAATTTTGGTGCGTCTGGCATAGAGACCGATGTACAACTGACAAAAGATCTTGTGTCTGTACTGTATCACGATTTCACTGTATGTGAGACAGGACTGGATGCCCCTATGAATACGCTTACCTATGCCCAATTCATGCACCTCAATGCTTTACAATCACCGGAGCATCGAACACGGTCTGCGGAACCTTATAGTAACAGAGCGAACGGGAACCGCGTCACCCGAAAAATTCGGGCACAATCCCTGGGCTCAGTTCAAGATACCAGAGCGGGTGACCTGCGCCAGCGAATGGAGGACACGTTTGAGTTCAAGCTCAGGGGCATCAAAGGCAACACCCTTGGGACTTCTGTTCGACAGTCTTTCATGACTTTGAGTCAACTGCTCACAGAAACCCCGAAAACGATAGACACAGATATCGAGATCAGTAAGCACACTTTCTGATCATTGGTATAGATGTTACTGACTTGAAATGCAGAATATCCCATGCTCACCGAGGCAACAGAAGAATGGTTCCTAGATACCTACGCAATCGAGGTGAACCTCCTGGTCGACACCATTCTGAGAACCATATTCGACCTAGCCGAAAGCCGACCCATTGTTTTCTCCTCCTTCAGCCCCGAAGTCTGCGTCTGCTTGCAACTGAAGCAAGACAGATATCCAGTCTACTTCCTTACCGAGTCAGGAAACATCGATGCCGGAGACATTCGTGCCCGCAGCGTGCAGGAGGCTGTACATTTTGCTCGAGCCTGGAACCTAGCAGGAACGATTCAGCGAGCAGATCCGCTACTTGCTTCGCCGAGACTGGTGCGGTATTGCCAGCAAGAGGGCATGAGATGTGGCTCGTGGGGTGGTCTCAACGATGATGCTGATAATGCCAAGGTGTGTTGTGCATGACTTTCTTCTTCTTTTTATGTGCAGAATGGGCTGACGTGAAGATATCAAAGCGTCTCGCCAAAGCAGGCCTCGATGTCATCATCGTAATTGATGTCAAGACGATCGTGAAGGTGGTTTCCGACGTGTCTTCTGGCACTGTATGAGTTCCAACCTTCGAACCGACCTGGCAAGGATGTGGGCATAATTATCTGTAGCTCTTCTATGGATAGAGTCGGAGATCCAGTGGCTTCAACGTATAAAGAGGCTTGCTTCAGCAGATACAAGGCACGGCGTTCATCAACCTTTTACACCTACATGGGCATAAACCTTCCGTAGACGTAGGCCTACATATGATACACGGGTCGAGCTCTTTCTTCTCAGATGCAAAGATTTCAATTGCGCTCTCTCCTCTCACACAGAGACTGCCAGAACTCATACCTGGCTTGTTTTACCTCTCCTTTCCGGGGCGGGTTGACTGCAGAACAGCAAGGTGAGATAATGCGAGGTGGTCAGTAGATGATTCAATCTCGCTGTTCTCAACTCAAAGGATGGACATGATAGACAACTAAAATAAATAAACTGCTTTTTGCCGTTTCATATTGATTTGAAATTCTAGGAAAGGTGACATACAACACATCTATTTCTCTCGAGGTATCTTTCTTAAATGAGATGATGCATCAGAAGCCGTCTATGCATTCACGGGTTTCTTACATGCTCTCCTCGTCCTTTTCTCAACCAGTCTACTTGGCGAAATGGAGGTCGTAGTTGAGCCACTTCCTGGCATTGACCTGCTCGACGGTGAGACCAGGACTGCCGTAGGTCAGAGGAGCAAAGAACAAAAAGCTGCCGATGATGACAGCGAGAATGGCGAGCGTGGCAGCCCACGTGCCGAGCAGACTCTGAGTGCCGAGTCTCTCCCTCACGGGCTTGGAGCGGTCTTTCTTGTTCTCCTTCTTTGTGGTGCTGCCGCTTCCCTGGCTGATGTCGTCGACGCCGGCGGGTTCGATGTTGAAGACAAATTCCACCAGGGCGCCGGTGACGAGGGCCGAGGCGAGATGTGCGGGCAGGTAGTGGTGCAGGAAGAGCTGGCGACCCATGATGAAGAAGGGCACGTAATGGGCGGCCCAGGTCAGGAAGAAGAAACCGGTGCTGTTGTAGAGGCGGGATCGAGTGCCTGGAACAAAGAAAAGTCAGTGGGTGCTGCACATTGAGTGTGATGAACAAAAACTCACGTCGGTCGAGAGCGTCGACGCCGCGGCGCTGGGACAACTGGTCGGCGCCAATGATTCCGGCAAAGACAGCCAACAGACTGCTGCAAAGCCACCAGCCCAGAGGGTTTCCGAGGAAGTAAATCTGCTGGCGCGTGTCGTTCTCCGTCCAGAAGCTCACGCCGCGAAGCAAGAAGGGCCACTGGATGGGAACACTGGCATAAGGATGGCTCGAGGTCAAGGCGTTGTTGTGGTAGAACATGGCGCGCTGCAGCTCAAAGTATTTCTTGAGGAAGGGCATCGTCTTGACCTTGCGCAACTCCTTCTGCAGACGCTCGCTGCCCGCGGGGACCGAGGGCATGTCCTCGACGAACCACAGGTTGCTGCTCTGCAGAATGTTCTTGTTGCCGTTGATCTCGGCCTGCTTGTAGGCCCAGTCGGGCAGGGGAGTGGTGTGGGTCCACATGGCGACCTTTGTGGGCACGTGGACCAGCTTGAAGTGTGAAGACATGCTCTTGAACTCCTGGCCCGTCTTGCCGTTCTCGATTCTGATCTCGAAGAGGGTGTCGTTGTAGCGCTCGCCGTTGGCCGCCTCGGAGTCGACGGCGGTGAATTCCTGGTTGGTCGGGTAGTAGGGCGAGGCGACGTCGTGGGTCAGCAGCCAGGCGTCCGTGACCATGTGGCGCAGCCTGACGACATCCATGTTCTTGACTCTGTGTCCCGGCTCTTGAGGAATCTCCTTGGCAGGCATGATCTGCCACAGGTTGTTGGTGTCGTTGTGCGGGTAGCCGGTGACCTGCTGGCCCTGGCTCGAGATGCGGCCGTCGTCGTAGCGGAGGGGATAGCGGTCGACGTGGCTGTGGAGGTAGACGCGCGTGTCCTTGTGCTTGATGTTGATGCTGTCGAAGTAGTCGATGCTGACCGCCTGAGACGTCATGATGTTGTCGCTGAGCGTCTCTTGGAATTCGGGGCTCATGAAGTCGTCGCCGGGACCCGAGCGGGACAGGATGGAGAAGTGCACCTGGAACCAGAACAGGTAGAGCATGAAAGGCACGACGATGAGGCCGATGACACGAGCGCCCAGGTGCTTGCCGAACTCGGACAGGCTGAGGGCGCCCTGTCTCCTCTTGACGTCGAGCAGATCCCAGAGGTCGATGGCGACGGGCACGCCGATGGAGAAGAAGGTGAAGGCTCCGACGTACTTGGTGGAGATGACGCAGCTGAGACACACGCCCGTCATCAGCAGCCACTTCCACCACTTGCGGCCGAAGGGGGCGTGACGGAGCTGGTAGAAGCGGATGTAGCTCCACACCGACAGCGCCATGAACAGAACGAGAGTGGCGTCGAGGAGGATGAGGCGCGTCTGGCCGATGTGCGCGTTGTCGAAGAGCACGAGCCCTGCCGCCAGGATGCAAGCTGGCAGGGAGTAGCCAGACTCCCACATGATGCAGAAGACGGTGGTGACGGTGAGAGCGCCCATCATCGCAGGCATCGAGCGGTAGGCAACATACGGCACCTTGTTGGCAATGTACGAGTCACCGATGTTGTCGAAGAGGAATGCGCCGTCGTAGCCCACGAGCCATCCTGCAAAGGCGAAGAGAAGCTTGCCAAAGGGAGGATGCACGTCGAAGAAGTAGGTGCGTTGGAGGTAGTAGGAAGCGAACTTGCCAAAGTGCACCTCATCGAAGACGACCTGGTTGGGATGCGTGATGCCGTAGAAGCGAGTGGCAAAGGCGAGCAGGGTGATGACGACCAAGGCGAGCTTGTAGTCCCATTCACTGGAAGCTGCAGCTGCTTTGCTCTCCTGTTGCAGTTGCGACAAGACGTCGGCGCTCTTGTCTACAATTGCATCTGTGTTGGGAGTGGCCGCGCGCTGCTTCTTGCTTGCTCCAGCTGTGCCTCGCTGCTTGACGCTCTGCGTCGGGCTCGACATTGCTGCTGTTGGCGGGCAATAGAAGAGATGTGTGTTGTAATCAAGAAGGAAAAGACGAAACCAACATCAGACGATAGAAAAAAGAATCAATGTGAGAAAGGGGGTTACCGTGTCACGTTTGCGGAGAACAAGAAGAAGCGGGCAGCTACTGTGAGGTACAGGTACCGCAAGCTCGAAGCAAGGGAATAAAAAAAAGAAAGGGAAGACAGGGAAAAAGGGGGTTGCAGGAGACGAGATGAGACAGAGACAAGAGACAAGAGACAAGAGACAAGAGACAAGAGGCAAGAGACAAGAACGATGTTGCAGCAGAGTAAGGTAAAGCTCGATCGATGGATCAACGTTTCAGCAGCAGCTTTTCCCCACCTGGATCAGGTCTTGACAGCTTGCAATGAACAACGCCTCTATTCACAGCTTTTTGGTCATAGAGATCTGTTAAGAAGCTAAGGTACCTTAAGCTAATTGCAAGGTGGAGAGCTTCTCTTTCCTCTCCGTGTCTCAGGAGCTGGAGCTCAGGGCAAGCGCTGCCGCGCCTTCCAGTTCCCCCTGATTTCCCCTTCCGCTCTCTGCCAAGTCCACGCCAGCGGCTCGATCCGAAAGCTTTCGTCTATTCTCGTCCTAAACCGAGCCCCCCACCAAGCCACCGAGGTCGTCTCCTGCACTGAACCTCCCTGTCATTCACTTCCAATAGTAATATAGTGGTATGCTTGCTCGTGAAGTTGTTTTGATTACTGACTATGTTGTATCGTGACTGCATTGATCTATACACTGATCCATCTCGCCATCCACTTCTCGTTGATCTGCTTGGCCTCGTCCACCAGGCCCATGTCGAGCAGAAGCTGCGTTGTGCCTCTGACCGCACTCTCCAGAGCACTGAAAATCCAGGCGTGAGTGTATGAAGTGTGCTCGCCGACAAACACACTGTGCTTCTCGGTGTGGAAGTATGCTGGCAGATACAGCTGCTGCTGCATTGCAGTAGGCGACGCCCAAGACCCGCCTTCGTACTCGTCCAGCTCCCAGCACTTCCGGTCGTAGGCTCCGGTCCACTGCTCTCGCGCAACATCACCGTGGATCTCGATCATCGCTCGCTGGACAAGAGCAACGTGCTCCTCCTCGGGAAGCGAGCTCAGACTTCTGGTCAGCTGGCTCGAGATGTACGATCCCAAGATAACACCGGGACCCGTGCTATTGATCTTGTAGGATGGATAGCAGACACTGCTGATGCCAGGTATGGCCCCGCCCGATCCGCATCCGCCGATGATGGGCTTCTCGAGGTGCTCCCAGAAACGAGTCTTGTAATGGAGCGCCACCTTGCAAGCAGCCGAGTAGTTGAGTCGCGAAATGGCGCGCGCAAGCAACGACGAGTACGACGGCAGACGCCAGAGGCGCACGCGTGAGAATGGCACGGCGATGACCGTGTAGTCGAACTCCAGGGACTCCGTCTCCATGGAAAATGGGTTGTCCGGTCGGAACTTGACAGACATCTTCTCCGTCTCTTCGTTCCAGGACAGCTCCTGCACAGTCGTCTGGAAGCGCGTACGGTTGAGCACCTGAGGGCCGAATGCACGGGGCAGCTGAGTGAGTCCCTTGTCGATCGTCCGCCATTCGGTGGCCTCGAAGTAAATGTCTTCGTAAGGCCAGATTGGCAGGTTGTCGGAGACAGAGTCCACCTGATCCGTGGTGTTGAGGTCGTATCCGAGCTTGTAGCGGAGATAACCGGATTCTGAGAAGTCCCAGAATCCCTCGGCGACTGCCTGCTTGTGCGCCTGGAAAACGTTGGACGTGTAGAGGCGCATCTTCTCTCTGTCCATGCCGAGAAAGTCTTCGTAGTCCTCTTCCGCCTGCGCAACTGCACTGGCATTGGCATACGTTGCAGTGACATTGTCCGCCAAGGCTGGGTAGTGTGAGACCTCGCTGATACCAGGAACAGTGCCGTCGGGTCTGCGCTTAGATGTGCCAGACGGCTGGTTGGCGCTCTGCTGGATCCAAGGGATGAAGTTCACAGTGTAGTCCGAGTCTGGTCCGTTCTGCCCGTTCAGAACATCTGCCAGCTGGAAGACCATCTTGTGGTCCTGAATCTCCAGGGTCTCGTTATCCAGAGTGATGCTGACAGGGAATCTCATCGGTCCCATCTCCTGGTACTGATATTGGTCTGGGGTGGTGCCGTTGAGATAAGCGGTGTGGACACGACCTCCGATGCGACTCGATGCTTCGATGATCTGCCAGTCGTAGAAGCCCACACTGTCGAGCAAGTGGGCGGTCATCAAACCAGACATGCCGCCACCGAGGATACCAATGGTCTTGCTCTTGGTCTGAGCAACAAAGACATCATCGGGTTCCTTTTCCTTCAGGTATGCCACACCGTCGAACCATGGTCCCATCGCATCCATAACATCCGCCGCTGCGGTCCATCGACGGTCGTTTCTCTTGCCCATCGAGACAGGGGCGGACCTTCCGAGCAACTCCTTTCCGGAGAAGGCATGCAAGCATCCTCTGTCAACCGCATCCTCGGGAGTGAGCCAGACAAATCGTGTCGGTCTCTGCTCTTCCCATTTGATGTGGCGTTTGGCCAGATCGTGGTTTCCGACATGGGTCTTGCCGAGAACGTGGTCGTGATCACCGTAAGACTTCATGTCGCATGCTCCGTACACGATCGAGAGCTCACCATCGTGCGGCGCGTGGTACTCGACATGCACATTGTGCGCACCGCCCTTCTCAACCACATCAGGAAACGAGAAGGAGATGGCAGGGTTTGAGGGAAGTGCCAATGCCCCACTAGCCGAAAGGCTCAAGAGAGCGAGAGCGCTTCCTGACAGACCCCGCAGAGACATTATGAGGTATGGGAGAGAGATTGTGGTGGAGTTGGTAAGCAGAACTGAATTTCCATGCCTATCGATTCCTTTTATATATCCAGCCCATATCACACAGATCCTCCAAGACCGCCGATCACCGGAAGCTGTGCAGGAACAAATCCCAAAGCGCCGGGCGAAGACAATCGCCGAGATTGTCGTGAGATCCGATATTGTCTGCGGCTGTCACTGACATGGTGCGCGCCCTTCGTTGTTGAGGACATGATTGACGTGGTACAAGCTACGCCCAGGGATGATACTTGACTTGTTCAGGTGAGTGCTGCCGAACAGGTGGGGAATACATAGTGTAGCCAAGACGTGTAGTCCGCCATGTTGGCCACTAGAAAGGCGAAAGAAGGAAGGCCGTTGATAGGGCCTCCCGGCGGGCAACTCAATAGATCCACCAGCTTCCTTTAGCAGATAAGAACAAGCTTCGGGATGCCCGTACTAGCTCAGAAGGACGTGAGTGCCACCAATGTTCTTCAGCACTACGTTACAATGCACCCCACCCCCCACTATTTTGTTGACTTAGACACACGATGTCCAATACAGCATTGTGGTCCTTTTGTGCATGAGGGGTTTTACACGTAAAAGTGTTTGCAATACGCCACTGACTTCACCGCTGGATCTTTATCAATTTCTCCGCATATTGCAAGTCCATGAAGGAACCAGATGCGAAGACTGATAAGAGATGCTTGGCGTATGGGCGAACAGCATGCCCTTATACTGTATCTGTACCTGTACCTGATAATCACGGTGACCCACTGCACGGTACATCTCGTGATGAGAACAAGTTATCACTCTTAATGTGTCACTCTTCGTATTTACATACACCACAAAAGAAAACATCAACCTTGATGGTTCGACAGAGGCGATGTCGGTTCCGGTCGGCGAGATAGAGAAGGACGGTAGAGGGCGAGTCGGTTGAAATGATGAACCTCACAAGCGAGAAGCTTGGCACAGAGCCTCAGCGGCTCTTCCCTGCCTCTTGTGCCGGGTGGCAACGCGAGCAGAGATCGGTCTTTTTTTCATCACGATAATGGGGTTTTCATCATCATAAATCATCATCTCACTACCGCACTCTCATCGCGATAACAGCTTCACTCGATATAGTTCGACTTGTAATAAAGAAAATCAATATACCGTATCGGCCAGCTCCGCACAACCTTGTTGCTCCAGACGAAAGGCGTCGCCCATACGGACCTATTGTTTTCGTGCAAGTCAGATTTTGGTATCTTCTCGCGATTGATCAGCCCAGGTCAGAAAAGTGCTATAACTTTACCGTCACTCACAACCATGAATCTGCTGAGTCCGCTGGACAATGACGACAAACCAGGCAGATTCCTAAAGTCTGCCGAGGATATCATACACTGGCGCGAGCGCTTCTTCAACATGGACGGCAAGATCGAGCTGACTCACGAGCAACGCAACGAGGTGTGGCCTCTGGTCGACAACTTCTTCGTGCGCAACGGTGGGTCAGGTGACACTTCCGGACCTGCTCTGAGAGGCAGCCACTACATGAACTGTCGATTCGGGCGCAAACAGGGCAAACCCCAAGGCACGGGAGCGCGCCAGAGGGCCATCAGACCCGTCAGCGAGCCGTGTGGAATCAAGATAAAGATGACATGGTTCTATTCCGAAGCGCCCGCTGCCGCCGCCGCCGACGACGACGTGAAGACCGAAAGCCCCCACGTTATCACGCACTGGACATGGGAACGCTTGGCGAAGTGCTCGCCGACCCATGGTCCGGACTGCTCCATCGATGCCATTGACGCTCATAAGCTCAACTCGATGATCCGCAGGACGGCGGGCGAGGCAGCGCTCAGTGGTCTCAGCGCTTCCGATGTCGTCAAGATCATGCGCTCGAAGCATTTGCAGGCTGCTGGCGGCAAAACTATGACTATTTCCACCGTGCACAATAATGCTCGCATATGGAAGCCAGAGGGCGTCAAGAAGGGTCATGGTGGGCTCAAGAAGGGCGAACGGAAGAAAGACCGCAGCCGAGTCAAACCACCGTCAGATCAGACAGCAACAGAAACTCCAGCGACGACGACGACGACGACGACGGCGGCGGCGGCGGCGGCGCAGTCATGATCAATCCAAGTACAGCGTGTACTGTAGAAGCTCGATGGGGGCTGGACCCTCTCATTCTTCTACAGTTCTTCCACGATAGCGGCTCTGTACACTATCTGGAGCGTTTCGTACACCCCTCGGCGAGGTCGCAGCGGCACTCCAGCCTGCTGCGATAATGACCAGCTACTTAACACACTGTTATCTTGACTTCGGAAACAGAAGAAGTATTATATATTGTTGTGAGTACGAGAAACTCATTGGCTTCAAGAAACGCGGCAAAAGGCCCTACGACAAGTAAGATAATCGAAGCATGGCAAGACCATGGCTTCATCAAGTCATCGAGAGCATCTTGCCACCTACTCAAACCGAGCAAATGCTGCTGCGAAGAAGCAAGGATCCAGAAACCAATGTGATGGTATGGAGACAGCTTTGTGTATCATAGAGATAATTATTAATAACGATACCCAAACTTCCACCCTCGATTTCTTCTTCCTGGAGTGAAGTCCTGTGAACACTTATTTTTCGGTTTCTCGAAACAGCTCATGTCATTTGCTCGACTTTTCACTGGGTCGACGAAGACACGAATTACGCATCAACCTAGTTTGTCGTAGTGCAGACTTCGAGTAGAATGAGACAATTCCGTCAGCAGATACAGCGTTGGTAGAGCAAAATAAAGTAAAATAGACATTGGAACTTGGTAGGATGCAATCGCCGATATACGAAGGACAACAACAATAATGTGTTCAAGAACTTGCGCTACATCTATCTTGTCCTATCCTGTCCTGTCCTATCTTATCCAGTAAAATTTCAAAAGCCATGGGTATCTTTGTCCAATCCAGACACGAACCAATAACGAGAGCCAGGACGGAAAAAGCAAGAAGAAATAGTAGATAAGAGGAAAAGAGGGTCATAAAGTTGAAGGGAGATTGATGAACAATCTTGTTCATCACGAAGAAAACGGTCATTGTAGGGTCTTCCGCAACAACATCCACAGCCATGGCAAGTCGAGATGAGCACTTTGCTGCTATAGATGGACCCACAGAAAAGTCGCTGTCCTTAAAGTGTGCGGAGATCGCATAGAGATTGAAAAAGACCACAGCATAAAATAGAGCATCACATCCGTCTGCTAGCACATCCCCATCTGCTGCTGCTGCTGCAGACCATCCGGCTGGAGAAAAGCAGCAGTAGTAGAATGCAAAAACCGAGGCTCCGACGGTACTGCATTCACGCCGTCATCCATCGATAGCCCCTTTTCGGACAGCTGTAGATCATCTTGATCGATATCGACGGGAATCTGGGGTGCTACCAGCCCGGAGGAGGAGGAGAGATAATAGCCGCTGGCGAGATCCGCTCCATAAAGCAATGAAGGATCCAGCATTTGGCTGACAGCGTATCGTCCCCAAAGCGCAGCAGCAGCAGCGTAGGTAGTAGCTGGTATGATCGAATCGGTCGCTTCTTGTCGGTTGTAATAATGAACAAGACCCATGTCGACATTCATGCTGTCGCCAGTAGGGACTTCCAAGCTCGAAGATCTAAAGTCAAAGTAGCCGTCTTGACTGCCCAGATATCCACCCGACGATGGCATGCTGTCACTGTCTTCTTCGAGCATCTGCTGCTTTAGAGGGATAGACGGCAGTGGCGCAACGAACGGTCGCCGCACACACGAGTCAGGCACCATGTCTCGATGGTCGCTCCGCCGCATCCATCCTTTCTGTATCAGATCTTGAATTGAGGGTGACCGCTCTGAACGTGGTCCTTTGCCATCCTGCTGTCCACCTCGCATGCTTCCTCTAGCTCTCTTCCCGAGCCGCTCGGAGCCATCGGCGTTGAGATGGGCCCGTCTCAGATGCTCAGCTGCATTGTAATTGACAGCATACAGTTTACCTTCGCTACACTTTTTGCACCATGAATGCCGTCGGTCCGGCGTCGGATCTAGGCACTTCCAGAACTTACTGTCGAGAGAATGTTGCTTATTGATGTGACGGTCAAGTTCGTGCTGACCACGGAACTCAAACTTCTTTCGACGACTTCCAGCGCAAGTGTTGCAAACGCGGCGGTCCGGCGCTCTTCTCGAGTGCGCACCTCTGCCTGCTCTGCCCTTTGCCCGACGAATCGAATTGTTCTGCGACTTGTCGCGGGCACTAGTTGCTCCTTCGGAGGGCGACCACGATGAATCGACATCACGCGTCTTCTGTCCAGTACGTGCACGGAGTGGACGCACTCTGTTCAACTCCGACAAACTCGACTTCTGCGAACATGCTGTGGGATTCTGGAAGCCGTACGTATCGGAGTGGTTTAGCAAGATATCATGATTCTGTAGAGCTGGCAATGGAGCTGGAGATCGCCAAAGAGTATCGGTACGGAGTGGAAATCCGAGTGCTTGGTCATGGTACAACGACGGGCCGCTGTCATGCCGTTGCAACACATTATCCCGCAACGGGGATACAGCTATTAAGCATTCATCCTGGCCGCGACTTTCACGACGACCTTGGGGGCCATCGAAGTCGGCTGCGTCTGAATCTTGTCTTAAACACACATCATACGATGCTTTATTGAAACTGGCCAGGCGCTCCGGAAGTAGCAGTTTGGGTAGATCGTCCAGTGGTCCCAGCCGCGTCCTGTCTACGGACAACGGCGTGACAACGCTGGCGTCTGTCGAGGTGGATGGCGCATACGACAAGGGGCTTTCTCGTGAAGTCGTCGCCGAGCCGAATGGACCGAACAGGTCTGTAATGGTGTAATTATCTATCGAAGTAACCTGTAGATCTTGCACATCTGTCGAGGTGGTACCGGAATAGCTTTGGTCACCATTTCTAATGATGGTGGATGGCATGATACGACCAACTTGTGCGATTGCAGCCGTAAAGGAATTCATGTCTGACAATGCCTTACCGCTCAGTATACGGACGGTCGTATCAGAAGCGGAAAATTCCCGTTATTAGCTGCCCGTTACAGTCTGTCGTTCGCCCTGGAGGGAAAAAGAGAGATCTGATTATTGTCAAAGTCGGACTTGGGGATCAGGTTGAAAAGAGTCATATCAAGTATGGCAGAGCCCTTGTTCGTGGAACCTCAGGTCGCATTGAGATTCGGACCAAATGCCGTTGACTTACTGAGCGCGCACGCTCTCAAGCGTGGTTTGCAGAGAAAAGAAACAGCTGGACATTTGGGAGAGAACCCCGGCCTATACGCCCAACGGGGTTCAGAAGACGCGACTTTATCATCGCGATGCATCAGGTAGAAATGGTCTGTTAATTTACGTATCCTGCTGCCATTTTTGCCCATGGTACCACACGTGCCGCGTACAATGTGCAACATGAAGCGACTGTGGGATTTGAAAGAACTTAAACATATGCCGGCTTGCATGCATGAGTACCGATCGATTCGCATGTAGATCAGCCCGGAAGGGAAGAGTCCCACTACCCATCCCGTGGGAATGCAAAAGGGGCCAGATTGAGTATTCTGCTACCGATGCCTGGTTCACAAGGGGAAAGGAAAGGCGAACCGGATGCGCTGGATGGGGTTCCCCGGGAGTGCACGACGGCTATTGAGGGTTGCCTGAAAATCCAAGATGCTGATGCATGACAATGGTCTTACCGATTGGCGACATGTGCATGGCGGCTGCCTGCAAGGTGACCTGGTGACAGTGCTTGCCTGGATGGAAATCATCGCGCGAGCAGAAGAAGAGCCACCCTACAGGGTTTCGGATGAACTGATTTCCATGCTGTTAGCATCAAGGGGACAATGTGTTGGCCGCACCAGTCTCGAGCGATGATCAGCGGACATTGCCAACGTATGATTGCGAAACAAGAAGATCCAATAGAAGTCATTCTGGGCGTCTTACGCATCCACGAAGGCTTCCTGCTGCGACGTGATCGCAGGACTGGAAGAGCAGGGAGCGACACTGAGGGGCAGCCAAAGGTAGGCACGTCGACGTCATAAGAGGTATTTGTGCCCACGCTGGTTCACGGCATCCTTTGCGGTTTCATCATGGTTTTAGTCGGGTACAAGGAAGTCAACCACATCGCCCGAGCAGAGTCTCCTATACTGGCAGGTTCACGAATCAGACGCGGCCTCTGAGCGAAGAGGCTTGGGCCCTCGCATGAATTGGCGTCTCAGTCATGTTACCAACAGAAAGCTCAAATGCATATGTGGTCCACGTATCTCCGAAAAGCCGGGGTATGGTGATGTTCAGAAGTGCAGTGAATCGTGGGATGTTCATGCATCCAGAAAGTTCAGGGTACCTCCAGTAATCGAGCTCCTGGTCAGACGAGCCGTCCCATCCCGCATTGCTTATTTCTGGACTGAACCGAGCCGATGCGGTTCTATGCGACAATGGCTACCTGCAAGTGATATTCGTGAACCCGATGCAGGGGTCCAGCAGCAGCAATTGTGCGCCTGCTGCAACTCATGTGGTTCATCAGCGACTTCGTGAAGCAGGAGAGACGAAAAGAAAGTCTCTGCGCAGGATGAGGGTGTTACGGACGCTCACCAGACGTGCGCAAGAAATTCGTCGGTCCGATGGATGCGCGGGAGGAAGTCCTATCGCCGACCGAACCGAGCAGTCAAATCGTAGACGCGATGCTAAATCAACATGCAGATACCCGCGTGGCGTGGCCAGTCTGGTGAAGCTGAGGTCATGAAGATGCGCGGGATAAATTAGGGGATCAATTCAGCGCACCCACACACAAGCCAATGTTTGCGTAAACCTCCCTTGGGGGAGTGAAAGCCGCCAATGCTGCCCTATATCTGCGCACGAAGAACAAGGCCGGCCACATGGCACGGAATGTGCTGGCAGCATTCAATTTTGACCAGGTGATTGTCCTTGGCTTTCTTGCCAGATTTTTGACCACAGTCCATAGGACAATCCCATACCGAGAAAGCCATGGAGGACGAATTATGCAGAAGGCATATGTTGGTGTGCAGAAGGAACAATGGCTGGATGGACAAGAGGAGCAAGCAGGGTCAGGTTGAGGGGAAAATTGATGCATGACACGTTTCACACCAATAAAGCAAGTAGGATCTGTAGCGGGTGTAGCATAACTTGACGCAGGGTTTCAGAGGGATCTTGTTATTGTTCTCATCGATGCTGAAGTCCCACGCTTCCACACACTTCATCCTTCAGGACAGTGTTGCGTAGCTCCCCACACGTCTGAAAGAAGACCCGGTGCGGATCGGTCGCAGGCGCCGAATACGACGAGCGGATGGGTGCCCAATGTAATGCATAACATCGTTGCTGCTGCTGCCGCTGCTGCTGCTGTCAGCTCGACGTGCAGAGATACAAAATATCCAATAGGACCAAGTGTTTGAGATCACAAGCCAATACTGTTTCTGTGACAGCCAGTAAGATTGAGAAAATAAGCCACAGGATCAGCTGCAATGAGTAAAGAACCAATGGACAGGCAGACTAGCGGACCGGTGTCTGTTATAATGAAATAGGCTTGCGATCGCAGATGTCGGGTTTCTCGACCTTTACTTCCTGTCCTTGCATTTACCTTGATTCAAGTCCGTAATGTGAGGTGACTTCACGATAATGATGATCCCCATCTTGGCAGAGGTGCGTAAGGCAAGAGAAGGAAGAAGAGGAGGGGCTTGAAAGCATTAATTCCATGCCGAGCCGAAACACCAAGAGCTGCGGCAGTTTTGACAGGTCTGATCCTTGCACGTGGCTGTGGTAAATGCAACAACATCGCAAGGTGAGGTAGTGCACAGATACAGAGGGGGTTGCATACACTTAATCGATCTGGCGCTGTACAACAAAAAGATAAAACCCTGAGCTACAATAGGGAGGAACCCGAGTGAATGGGCGACACCTGTACTGTAAATAGATGCGTGACGTCGAGTCAGGGTTCACGATGGATCTCGGGCTGTGGGTTTTGTGTTTGCCCGACCTTGGTTGTCCCAATACTGTATAGGCGACACCGGCGACAAGTCTACTGACAGGGTTCTTGTGATTGCATTAGGTAAAGAAGATCAGACCATGTGAGCATCGTTTTGGTATCATACGTCGAATACAAGGAATGCATGGTAACCGGAAATGATTAACATTAGTTGGTCGGGCGACAGGAACTACATATGGGGTATCTATATGGAAACATTACATAAAAAGTCTTTTAGGCTAGAGACGAGAGAGATGACAGACTCAAAGAACGCCAACATCCTTCAGTCTCAAGCCCCTGATTCTAGCCTTGTCGAGCTCGCTCTCGGCCTCGAGTGCAGCGATTCTCGCATTCAATTCGACGACTTTGGCATCTCTCGCCTTGAGTGCCAGTCTCACCAAGTCTCTACCTTTGACGACACCTTGCGTCTTAAGGTCATGGTTACTGAGCACTGAACGGAGTTTCGCCGCCACGTTCGAGGCGAGCTTGGTCGAGTCGAGCAGCGAGAAGACTTCGTTGACCAAAGCAGAAGGATTGCATGACTCTGCAAGGGCATCTCTGAACCGAGAAGGAGTCGGTGTGTTTTCTGTCGTCGTGTTGACAGGCCTGGTATGAGACGGAGTCGGAAGTGAGTCAGCGGCGAGGAGATAATCTGTCCTCGAAGGTGTCTGGAACGACAGCTTAGAAGGTGCGGTGTCTTCCTCGGTATAATTCAGCCATGGCAGCTGCCTTTTGTTGCCAGTCGTGTTGGGAGTGGCGTAGACATCTGTCTTGGCAGCTTTGCGAGGTGTTTCTGGGGCTTGTGAGACGGCGCGTTGCTCCAATTCGTCAGCTTCTTTGCCTGTAAGTTCCCACGCGAAGGAGTCGGCATCGTCGTCGTCATCATTTTCAAAGTCGAATCGAGTGTTGTTGAGTGTACGCTTCTTGCTTGGTGTTGCATTTTGAGTTGTTTTGTTCCTGTCATTGACATTGCTGGCATATCCACTGCTGTTGCTGCCACTGCCGCCGCTGCCAATGTCTCGACCCAAAGTAACAGAACTGGCGGTAGTGGAGCAGAGAGTATATGGCGGTGGCGCATCCTGCGTCTGTGTCGACATTTGAGATAGATGCATGCGGCCAGGGAACTGCGTTTCCTCAACGACACTCGCATGACTACCATCTCGTCCATCTGCATTTTGCGCAAGATAAACACTGGGAGTAGCCCTGGGTTCGTTCCTCGTTCCACTCAACACCGCTGCCTCCTCTCTCGGTTTCGCGTCTTCACCCCAGAGGAAAAATCCGCACCTTCTTCCTTCGCTATTTTGACAGGTGTAGAACCATCTACCTTGATTGCGCCCTTCCTTTTTGACCTTGAAGTGTTCGGCCGGCAAGCGAGGTGTGCAGTTGCACAGCCAGATGCCGTCGGAGAAAAGACCGCTTTTGGTGGGATCTTGTCGTTGCTGATGTTGTCCCCCTCCCCTTCCTCTTCCTCTGCCTCTGAAGTTTGATAAGCTTCCTCCTGCACCTCCACTACCGCGAGAGTTGTTGCCGCCCTTGGGAACGTTGCGAAACATGGTGTACAGGCTGCTGTTTTGCTCGAGTCTCAATCGGATGAATGGTACGTATAAGTGAACAGTTATCTATGCTTCCTCCGCTGTTGCATATGTGATTGAAAGAACAACGTCGAGATAAGGGACAAACCACCTTCAGTCCCTGGCTTATAACATGTGACATGTGAAAGTGAGCTTTCCATTGTTTTGCGGAGGCTGGGAAGTCATAGCGATGGAACGTCATTACTGTTTCTAGACTAGCGGAACGCCACAAGCTGGGGCAGACACCAAGTTGCTCCAACTTATGACGCGCTAGTGCCGAATGTGTGTATACACAGACCCTGACACTTTTTGTCGAGGTTATAGCATTATACTGTATCTACGGTTGTAGTATTCACACAGTATATCATGACATATACTAATATCCTCTGCACTGGTGAACTCAGCAGTAGAGAGTAGATGGTTGTAGCACAATCAAACCTTCAACGACACGAGTCAAGACATCCATCGATTATTCCTTCCTGTCAACATATCCTCATCCCCCGTTCTTCTATGACGCCTGCTAGAAGAGCGCAGAGCTAATCCTTATAGCATCTCATAACTACAGAGGCTCATAATGTACTGAAGACACAGTTAACGTATCCTGCCGAAGTGATAGGAGAAGGTAGCAAGTACATTCGTGACTCGAGCACTAGTCGTCCTTAATAGTCTACGCAAGTCCTTAAGGTAGTATACAGTAGACAAGTCAGTTGCATCTAGTGCTATGCATCAAGTCAAAGTCAAACGCATGCGAACGACAGGGACTGCTGTAAGCTGTAGAGCCAATCGCAAGATCCATATCAACAACGTCAATTGCGCCGAGGGAGGGTTCCTGTTTGCAATAAGCTGGCTGCCTTGGAGCAGAGATCCAGCTTCAACCCACTTTTCGATCATTTTATCTCGACGACTATAAGAACATGATTCTGCTCTTGCACTCGAGGTTCTTCTCTACCATCAGCATACCTTCTTCTATACTACTGTTGTCTTTTTCACCAGTCAGTTCATACAGTTCATAATCAAACAGAGAAACAGCAGCTCAAACCAACGGCTCCAACAACCAACAGTCGAGTCAACCTCGATCTGACCCACCTTCGACATGGACATGTCTACTTCAGCGCTCCTCAATGCTGTCGACGCAACCTCGGTGTACGGAACGATCGCCATGGATACCGGTTCCTCGTCTGCTACGAAAATTCCATCTTCGACATGGTATTCTCGTCTATGCTCTTTCATGGCTAGACCATTCTGCTGTTTTGCAAGCATCGACGAAGATTCGATGTCTTCCCCTAGCTCTGACTTCGGATGGGACATTCGATCCGCATCTAGCAGTGGCGCTCTTGTCTCCATCAACTCTGTCTCTTTTGTTTTTCGCCCTCATGTCCAATGGGCCAAACCTTTGGTCTCTCACGTCCGTCCCTCTGCAGGACGCAGATCCCTTCGACGCAACGTCGGCTGGGCAGATCCTCTCGTTACGATCATCCCGGATCTGACTTCCGAGGATCCTGAGAAGTGTACTTTCGACACTCCGGCCAATTCTTCTCAAACCCCAGTCATTCATCCTCAGGAAGAATCGAATCAACTTCACCGCATCGTTTCGATCTTGACGCTCTCTCCTCCCCTTATCGAGGTGTATGATCAGATGGACTCAATCCCAGACATGGCTTGGTGGACTCGGTATCCTACTGCAGCTAGGACGCCTGTGCCGATGCCGCAACGAAAGGGACTGGCTAGGGTTGTGTCGCCCATGCCTTTGCCTCCTGCAATGGCACTTATTGATATTTGTGAGGAGAAACATGAACAGGAAAGTGAAGGCAAGGAAGATGATGCTTTTTACTTGTGAACTTGAGTCTCAGGGTAGCTGGTTATTGTAGCCAGGTGAAGGACTTTGGGTAGTTGGTCTGATTTAGCATGGTGATTGCTTTCGTATCAGAGGGAGATGAAAGAAAAATGAATAAACTCCAGTCAGTTCCTGGCAGTATTTGTGAAGCGAATCCGACTTCTTCTCGCTCACTCCTTGCGTTGTGACACTGATCGTACTTGTGCAATCACAAACATGAATATGCGAAGTGTATCCCTCAGAGGTCTATAGAATTGCAGTCGCCAGACTGACGAGCGCACAACTACCTTAAGGTAAGTTATTGCAAGACAGTAAGTGGCAAAACAGAAGGAAAGAGAACTTCACTTACCTCTATCGCACCTTCCCTCTCGACAACTCCTTCTTGCCCCTTTTCCCACATCCTCCACCTCTTCGCCATTCGCTACCTTACACAAATCAAACCACCATATCACAGCATTAGACACCAAACCATAAACTAGTCACACAAAGGCGAATATTCTATCAGCATGTAGAATACTCATATCCATAGCATACCTCACAAACAAGCAGAATTAGGCAAGAAGGAAAGAATGAAGCCCAAGCGAGAACTTAGCAATCTTCAACCAGTCCCGGGCCACACGGGAACATTATTCTCGGGACCATCGAGTTCTTCACGGCGCCGAAGGACTTGGATTGGTACGGGATCACCACCAACCTATACTGCTACGGGATCTTCTGCTTCTGTGGCGCAGCCAAGACGATTCGTTGATTTTGGTGATGAGGGCGAAGAGGGCGAGGATGAAGAAGCATGGGATGCTTCGACGTTTGCATCTACCTCTTGGCGTGGATCGAGGAGACCTAAAGGGAAACGAAAACATGAATCCGTGGATCTTCTGTCGCAGGGCGGTAGTGAATCGCAGCAGAGCGAGCAGCGAACTCCCAAGAAGCCGAAAATAGTCCCTTCCAAGGGATCACTCCAGACGCCGTCGTCGAGTATCAAGGGCACGCCACCGCCACGTGCTACAAAGGAAATAGAAAGTGCAGCAAACAAGTTCGAAGAAGCCCAGGAGACGCTGATGCAAGCTGTTGACTTGAATAACAGCAGTAGCAGTCCAAGCAGAGCCAGGATGCCGTGGGCGAATATGGGAGAGGCGGGGAGGAATAATTCGGCAGTCCAAGAGGGAAATACAAGTGTTCTTCAGGGTGGATAGAACACATCCGCACAGTCATTGCGTCTTTTTCGATCGTGGCCATCGCCCATACGTCCAGCACGAGTCATTGCTTCTTCTTCGCGCGTCCTCGAACCAACCCGACCGAACGACTCAGACATGGTACGTATCCTCGTCGATTGACTGCGCTCTCCCGAACTTGTGGAACAAGACTGATACGCACCACCCCATAGCCCTCCTCTCCAAGCTCAATACGACAAGAAGAGCGTCCGCCACCAACCAGCAATTGGCGCAACACGCCGGGTCGTATCCCGATATCAGCCATTATCGCTGGGCCGACGGAGGACGACAACGACAACCGCAGCAACCAGCCTGTCCCTCGCCCTAGACGCGCAACAAGGGGCTCAACACGAAGAACAGGAAGACGACAAATAGTACATCCGCGTCTTCATCCCCATGCAGTCAGTACGTTCTTCTTTACCACGACAGCAGACGGTAGATCTTTTGACATTCGTTTGCTGATAAAGACCAGATACGGGTGCTGGAGATTCTGCTGATGCTCTTCTTGTTGCTGCCGCTGCCGCTGATGATGAGTCTGGCCCTGTTGCGAATGATGTTCCGCCTCTTGAGCTGGGGTCTGAAGCGGGCAGGTGGATTGAGCATAAGTATCGGTCGAGGTCGGGAGGGTGAATCTAGATCCAGGGGTTTGGCAAGAGGGTGTGTGGGCGCCGTTGCTTCTTGTTTGGCTTTCGTCAAGAACTTTTCGGTCAAGTAGTATGGAATGTCGTCTATTCTTCGTGGACTGCATCACACGGGTCCCCGGTTTGGGCATCGGGAACCAAGGACTTTCGATGTCTTGTCGCTATCTGCGTTGCATTGCCTGTATGTTTTCTTACTCGCTCAAACCCAGTCTCAATTTCATCCTTTCTCGCTGTCCTCACTGACGTTTTCCCCTCCATCTCCTCAAGTCCTTCCCAATCAATTCCCCTTGACTTTCCCATTCGCCGCCTTCCCCTTGCCCTTGCTCTCCGCCTCCTCCCTCTTCCTCTGCTGCGGAATCCTCCAAGAAGTCTCGAACCCATAAAGCGCACCGCTGCCGAAAACAACCACCGAGCCCAACGTCATCATGCCGCTGAGACTGTGTCCGAAGATGATGGTGCTCAGGACAAACGAGACGAGTTTTCGTATGTTCAGCACGATGGTGACGGTCACTGCGGACGCGTTTGCAGAGAGCAGGTTGACGCCGGAGATGCACGCGAGTTGAGTCATGGCGTTGATGAAAAGCAGAGCCGCGCCGACGGGGAGGTGTTCGGCGAAGGTCAGGAGGGGGTTTGAGGCTGATAAGTCGGCTTTGTGGAATAAGACTTGGCTCAGGGGAGGTGTTGCCGCTAGACGCGAGTACTGGCGATGTAAGGTGGGCGCTAGAGGCAGGAAGAGGGGGATGGAGAGGAAGTGGGAGTAGAACATGTTTTCCTTCCATGAGGCGCCGTATTGCGCGTATGTGTCCTGGATGAAAATGCCCATCCAGGCTGAGATGATCTGGGCTGCGAGCAGGAGAGAGAGACCTGCTGCAAAGGAAGACGTCGACGCTGGGGTTTTGGCCGAGAGATCCTTGCCCTGTTGGTGGTTTTACATCAGTCTCTCTCGCTTTGTCCACGTGCAACTCATATCCACAGAATGAGAAGCGCTTTGGTGATGAGCAGAAAAGAGAACAAAAGAAACATACCTTGCCGACAGCATCCGCCCATGCTGATATCAAAACCCCCACAGTCAAAAGCATAACACTAGAGACCTGAAGAGGCGAATACTTCTTGCCCTTGATCGCGCCAGCAATCATCGTGGTGACACTGCCAAACGATCGCAAGATGATATGAACAGGCACAGAGATATCAAATGCGAAAGCCCAATTGTTCATCATGTTCACGGCGAAGAAAATGGCCGCGATGGTGGCCCATCTGCTCAACGGCACCGTGCGTGGCTTGAGAAGACCGGTCTCGCCGGGCGCAGTGGACTGCGAGGGATACGCAAACGCTGTTGTGAGAAGGAATTGGAAAAACGTGATCAGTAGACCTGTAGTTCAGGAACGCCTGCATGTCAGTAGCTTGTTGCGTGAAATATATGGTCGAGAGTCAATGTGATTTCGAAGAGCTTACCGCTATCGGCTTCTTTCCTGTCTTTACGATTAGAAAAGCGATATCATGATAGCTTCAGTTTGGATAAATTTGTACTTTATGATTGCTTCGAGTGCGAATACCTGAACTCGCGTGTAAGTCGATGATGACGACATTATTTTGTTCGATAGAAACAAACATTAGAGCAGCATCCTCCAAAGATGAGACCGACAGTGCTCAATGCTGCAGTTGTAACATCTGCCATAGTCCTTATATGATATGCCTGGCCCGGCAGTGGTTGTATGCTGGTAGTCGACTGATAACGATGTGAACTACGGAGCCAGAGTATCGAAATCACTGAATAAGCTTCGGCCGCAGATGTGAGGGGCTTTAGCGGACAATCAAAAGTTGTTGTGCTTCACGAGAATAGAAGCGATGATTGGAAATGATCAGTCGTTGTCGTCTGGGTTGACATATACATATAAATAGAAAAATAGTGTTCGCAGACCCCAAGACGATCAGGAGGCTGACACGATACGATGTTCCTGCACTAAACGAAACCGTAGGGCCGGTTCGGCCTTCGCTTGCAGAATCTCTGGGACGGACCTAGATGCTGCGTGGGAACACATCACTGCACATCAGGGTCGGGAGCCCCTCCACCTCTCCACCTCGCATCACCCTGGAATTATTCACTGTACGGACATCACATGTTCAGGTGCTTCGGAAGTAACGTGGCTTCGACAAGTCACATAGACACAGGTCTTCATCTGAATCATCTTGAAATTCATTCATCTCAAGCCTGACCTCTATCTGATTCGTTCTCGACTTGTCCTTCACTGTCTGTCATGACTGCCCTTTCAGTTACTCTTCCACCGATCGTGTGCTTCTTCGTCAGACTCGAGATGAAACTCCAAGGACTTGCCAGAGCTCTTCCTGGACGAAGCGCTGCTCCAGGCACAATGTAGATCAAGCAGCAGGATTTGTGAATGCCAAATATGCCTGCCTGACAGGGTAAGCAAAAAGCGCAACCCCGAGTCTTGGTGCCAGTGAACTTCATTAGATATTACCTTTGATTTGGGAATACAACAAATTTACAGAGCGGAGAAGACGAAAAGCTGTGGTCAAGGTCAGCCATAGATAACATAGCAAAACCCAAGCGGCACCTACATTGTTCGTGGCAGCAATGGCGATGCTGTCCTCAAATGGATGCCAGCTCATATGTAATATCTTCTTGTTGAAATCAATGGCGTCGGCGTCCGTCTCTTTCCGCATGCGTGCGCCCTGTCCAGCGGGGCTGTTCGCTCTGCTGTTGCCCTTCTTGCCGTCCTTTGCGCCATTCATTGGGGTTGGGATGCCAACCTTCTTCGCCTTGAAAGCGCTCTTATCAGCTTGAAGGACGACCTCGGTGTCTTTGCCGGTCTCCGAAGGGTAGATCATGAAGTTGTTGTTGTATGAGCCGGTCATGACATTCTTCGCGTCGCCAGAAAAGACCACTTCGAACTTGTCGAAGATGGAGTCGTTCTCGTATGTGTCACACAGGCGTGGTCGGAGGTGTTCGTGGATGGGAATCGTCTTGACTGGCTGGCGCTCCATGTTGACGTCCCAGATCTTGACCGTCAGATAGTCTCGTGAGAGGATGTAGCGGCCATCGTTTGAGAAGCGGACATCGGAGATGGAGGAGATGATTTCCGAGAAGAAGGAGCGCGATGAGGGGTCTTCCTCTTGTTCGAACTCTGTGATGCAGGATTAGTCAGAAAGACTGTGTGAATTTAGAAGAATCAGAAATCGACATACGCTTGGCGTGCTGGTCACACAGGGCGCGCTCTCTCATATCTGCCAGCTTGATCGTGCCCTTGGAACTGGCGTACATGAACCAATTGCAACTTTGCGGGTGGAACTCGGCAGCGGTGATGACCTCGGTCAGCTCCTCCATGTTGGCAGGCTTGATGTCGACAATGTTGAAGCTCTGGTCCTGGATGTTGAGGTTCCACAGGTTGATGCGCAGGTCGTCACTACTAATGAAAGTCTCGCCATCGCTATTGACCGAGATGCTGTTGATGTGATATGCGTGAGCGTTGGCGTAGACCCTCCTGGGCACGGCGGCGATGACGGTATCGTGATGGGTCATGCGTGGAAAGTTGAGATCTGCAGCAGTGCGGAAGTGCTTCGCCGGTCGGACTGGGCCTCCGCCGTTGGCGTTACCAACACCGGCAGGCGTCAGGTCCTGCGATAAGTTGTTCTCTGCCACCACCTTGAGCGACTTCTCAAACACCTTCCACAGCTTGATCGTCTTGTCGTTTGTGGACAAGAGGTAATGTGAAGCGTTCTGTCTCCTGCACCATTTGATCTTGTTGATCTTCTCTTCGATCTCGAGGGATTTGAGGTAGTCGAATTCGGGCTCGTGAGACTGGAACTCGGTGTGAAACTTGTACTCGCACGTTTTTTTCTGTCGGGCGTCAGCGTTGTCTTCTGTATAGAGGTCATCAGGCCGAGTCGAACCGTCTCATTCCTTTCGAACAGAACGACACGACCACCTTTGTCGCCAGTGGCTAGGTAGTTACCCGTCTGGTCGAACTCGACTGTGGATATGATGTCGGCTGAACAAGACGTGTTAGTGTCATGCACAAGAGAGAAGGGTTGTTGTCTTGCTGCACTGACCTTCTGTGATATCCTCAACGTCTCCCTTATCACCAAAACACCTGCATCGGACGAATCAGCCACTGCGAAAGGATGGTTTCAAGAGCTGCTGGTAGATATTGAAGATGGTGGACATGGATGAGCTCAGGCGTTCAACAGCTATAGTGGTAGGGAGTAAGTGCGCCGTGTCTGGACACGCGGTCGTCGGGTCATCCCTCTGACGTTCTCAGAGATCACGCATATGCTTCAAGGAGTGTTGGTCCGCCAGAGGTTGAGAGACAAGATGTAGCTGGAGATGGGCGACGATAGGTGTAGATGGCAGAGGATATGGACATGGCGGCATTTCAATGCAACCACTTCGTTGGACATTGCGTATTGGATGAAAAACCGTGGCTTGTTTATGTCGAGATTCCGAGTCACGATGATCGATGAAGATGGCCGCGGTGACGACAAACAGACAACAGAACCGATGCATGTGATGGAATTGAGCAGACTTACTGTGTGAACTTCCATGTTGGAGCCTGTTGCGAGTCTCCTTCCACCATTGTCTTTTTTTTCCTTCACAGATCGCTCCTGCTGTTATTGTGTAGTATATTGTTCTGGACCGGTTGCGCGTGACGCGGGTTGATGTGCGGCGATGGCGGTCGATAGAGCTTTTCGATAGTGGGTGCGCGGGGACTGATGATTTGAGAAGGTTTAATGCGAAAATTATTCAGTCGGAGTGGTTTGCAGATGAAGGCGGGAGATTGTTCAAATGATTGTCGAGTATAAAGTGGCAGTGTTGGTTGTTGAGGCAGGTACGGAAGGGATAGGATTTCAGACGAGTCAGGATAACAAAAGGATAGAGGGCAGGCAAGGCGGAACAAGAACAGAACAGGCAGGATTGAGATGGACAGGGCAGGTGTTGATGTTGCAACTCCAAACCCAAGCTTCTTCAGCTGTCGGATGTTACGTCAGGCCAGGGCGATGCACACCACACTAAAGGTACTCGCACCTCTGTCCGCTGAGCTGCTAAAAAGGCTTGGGATTCGTCGGCGGTCAAAAGTGGTGCCGGGGAGATGGACGATGGCGGAGCTGGCGGCGTGATTTGGCCTAGTGAGATCTATTGCGTTGACCGTGAGTGTGTACTGTATGTACAGCGATACGACACGACGGCGTGGGAGGGGTGGAGAGATTTTGTGCGTTGTATTTTTGGGTCTTAAATTTAGCACGTGAGGCAGAGGGAGAGAGGGGGGGGGGTGTTGAGAGGGATGTATAGCGGCTGCTCTGTGGTTGGGTTTTTGCACAATTACAGTAGGTCTATCGATGAGACAAATCCTCTGGGTTTACGGAGTATACAGCAATGTATCACTACTGGACTACTACTACTGACTACGACAGGGCTACTACAGTACCTTAAGGTACGGTAAGGCGAGATCGATAATGCAAAAACAGTGCCACCGCTACTAAATCGCGGGGCCCTCGGCGGCCAAAGCGGTTATTCCGATTCTTTTGCTCTTTCTGTTCTTTCCTTTTTGTCGTCTGCCAAGCCTGTCATGCATGTGCATCTACAGCTTCGAGAGCTCCATGAACATGAACCTGACGTCCGCATTGGGACATGGTATGCCAAGACATCTTACACCGTTCCATTGTCCCTTGGTTATATCATTATTGGTGGTGGGTATTGTCGTTTGCGAGTCTACCTTATCGAGGAATAACTTTTGTTGCCTTGTGGCGTTTTTCCAGAAGGCAAGGTAAGGCATTTTAGTGCAACCGGCTGAGCGACGGAGGCGGAGGCGGCGGCGTCGCACTTGCATTCGTTATAGCTGTAAAGTTACTCTGCTGCCTATGTGTGCCTGCCTTATAGTCCAATGAACTGTGTGAATCTTTAATGATTACCTACTGTTGGACTCGCGACAAGCAATGGACATTCAATGGTCTCTTTTACAGAGTCACAGAGTGATTAACAGAGACATGTCCTCGGTGACATGTCGATCAGGTCAGTCAGCCCTGGAGGTGTAGTGACCCAGTCAAGGTAAGGCAGATAAAGTGTGGGACGGCCAATGTCTACATTTCACCTCTATAACTCCCGTCTGCAGACAATCTACTCTACAGTAGCGGTAGGGCACTCTGCAGGTGACAGCGCCGGAAGGCGAGACACTTTACAAGGACATAATCGGAAGCCGTCCGCTACTCCCGACTCTCCCGAGGTTACTGACATTATAATACGGAGAGACGTGATTGGTCAGATCTCCAGACGAGGACGAGTCGCTGCTAAGATCTGGGCCAGCCGTGCTCTCCGCCTCTGCTGTAAGTGCCTTTGTAAGTGCCTTAGAGTTACGCTTTTGTGTCTCTTTCCAGCAGTAGTAGACTCTTGCGTGCCATTTGCCATCTTCCTTCTTCATCTCATCATCATCGACTCTCCTGTGGCGGTCGTGTATGCTTTGCTGAAACACTCTCATCTCTGAACCTTTCTTTCTCTTTTCTTCTCTCTATTATCCACAGCATCAGCAGCATCACCTTTTCCGCAATGAGCTCATTCGGCATGAGGCCACTCAGCGCCGCCTCGAGGGTGCGTGACAATTGCTATTTGCCCCCCATAGCGAAACAATGTCTATTATTTATCATATCTAAGGAAAACGAAAAACAATTGACAAGACACGCAGTTCTCGCAGGGCCTCCGCATGCAACAAGCCCGCAAGTTCTCACGCACAACCCGCGCCTCCAAGATCTATACCAACCAACCCCTCCGGGCAAAGGAGGCTTCTCCCTTCCTGAGCAACAAGTACCCCGTCATCGACCACGAGTACGATGCCCTCGTCGTCGGCGCCGGTGGCGCTGGTCTCAGAGCCGCCTTTGGTCTGGCCGAGGCTGGTTTCAACACTGCTTGTATCTCCAAGCTCTTCCCCACGAGATCTCACACCGTCGCCGCCCAGGGTGGTATCAACGCCGCACTCGGAAAGTGAGTTTCTGCCTCTTTCTGCCTCTTTTTGCCTCTTTCTTCAATCTGCTTTACTGATACGATGCGCCTTCCACAGCATGCACGAGGACGACTGGAGATGGCACATGTACGACACTGTCAAGGGCTCCGATTGGCTCGGTGACCAGGACGCGATCCACTACATGACCCGCGAAGCACCTCAATCCGTCATCGAACTCGAGAACTACGGATGTCCCTTTTCGAGAACGGACGACGGCAAGATGTAAGAAGCGATGATCCCGAAAGAGTGCACAAGAAGGCGACTAATTCAACGGCGCGATACAGCTACCAGAGAGCATTCGGTGGTCAATCAAAGGAGTTCGGAAAGGGTGGCCAGGCCTACAGATGTTGCGCCGCCGCCGACAGAACCGGCCACGCTCTTCTCCACACTCTCTACGGACAATCGCTCAGACACAACACCAACTACTTCATCGAGTACTTCGCCACTGACCTGATCATGGAGAACGGCGAGTGCAAGGTATGTCTCTGCATGCTCAAGAAAGCTGCATCAAAGCTGACCTTTGCCCTCAGGGTGTCATCGCCTACAACCAGGAAGACGGCACTCTCCACCGCTTCCGTGCTAACAACACCGTCCTCGCCACCGGCGGATACGGTCGTGCTTACTTCTCCTGCACTTCTGCTCACACTTGCACTGGTGACGGCATGGCCATGGTTGCCCGTGCCGGTCTTCCCAACCAGGACATGGAGTTCGTCCAGTTCCACCCCACTGGTATCTACGGTGCCGGATGCTTGATCACCGAGGGTTCGCGTGGTGAGGGAGGTTACCTCCTCAACTCCGAGGGTGAGCGATTCATGGAGCGTTACGCCCCTACCGCCAAGGATCTTGCTTCCCGTGACGTTGTTTCCCGTTCCATGACCATGGAGATCCGTGAGGGTCGCGGTGTCGGGCCCGACAAGGACCACATCTACCTCCAGCTCTCTCACTTGCCCCCGGAGATCCTTCACGAGCGTCTCCCCGGTATTTCCGAGACCGCCTCCATCTTCGCCGGTGTCGATGTTCGCAAGCAGCCCATCCCCGTCCTTCCCACCGTCCACTACAACATGGGTGGCATCCCCACCAAGTACACCGGAGAGGTTCTCACCGTCGACAAGGACGGCAAAGACCAGGTCGTGCCCGGTCTCTTTGCCTGCGGTGAAGCCGCCTGTGTCTCCGTCCACGGTGCCAACCGTCTCGGTGCCAACTCTCTTCTGGATCTTATCGTCTTCGGTCGTGCTGTTTCCCACACCATCAGAGACAACTTCACCCCCGGACAGAAGCTCGAGGAAATCCCCGCCGACGCTGGTGCTGAGGCCATCAACGTCATCGACGCCATCCGCAACTCTGACGGTCCCCAGCACACATCGGAGATCCGCTCCAAGATGCAGAAGACCATGCAGACTGATGTCTCCGTCTTCAGGACGCAGGAGTCCCTCGACGAGGGTGTCAAGAAGATCCGCGATGTTGACCAGCAATTCAGCCAGGTCGGTATCAAGGACCGTAGCATGATCTGGAACTCGGATCTCGTCGAGACCCTCGAGCTCCGTAACCTCCTCACTTGCGCCGTCCAGACCGCCGAGTCCGCCGCTGTCCGCAAGGAGTCCCGTGGCGCTCACGCCCGTGAGGACTACCCCGACCGTGATGATGTCAACTGGATGAAGCACACTCTCTCATGGCAGAAGCAGCCTCACGGCAAGACCGACATCAGCTACAGAGCCGTCGTCGGTACCACTCTTGACGAGGCTGAGTGCAAGGCTGTTCCTCCTTTCGCCAGAAAGTACTAAGCAACCAATTTTCTAGCAGAAAGAGATTCCGCTAGAGAGCACAAATGGTGGATGTTGTGCATACCTAGTGTGCAGTGTCGTTGTAGAAAAGAAAAAGCCAGCTCTGCTTCGAGAGGCGAGAGCTACTTCAAATGTTGTCGATGTGGCAGTGGTATTAGTAGCAGGAGTTTGACGAGTAGTAGAAATGACAAGGTGTGTGGAGCACGGGAGAGATGAGATCCCCCCATTATTGTAACTAGGCCTTTATTTCCTTTTTTTCCATGTTCACCTCGAAACACCGCATCCGCCAAAACTGTGTACAAGCAATGATGTTTTTCAAAGCAGATGAACAGGAGCGATATCGTCGTCTTCTGTGAGTTCAGTACTATGAGGTTTGTCCAAGTGTTTTCTTTTCCACTATTTGTGCTTGTTCGCACGAATTTCAACGTACAGTATTAAGTGATTTCGCTCCTTCTCCTTTCCTTGCGGCTAATTTTCAACCCCAAGTGAGGAAAATGGGTACCTACTCTAAGTGCTTCATTCCTTCACTCATCCACCTATTTGTTCATCCACTTATCATGTTTTCGGTCAAAAGAAATACACATTCGTAGTGCAACTTCCCACTTTCTTCACGTGTCTCATTCTTCAATGTTTCGATAACAGTGGAATCGGACACACTATATGCAATGTACGTCCATACTCAACGTTCACGCAACACACAATGTATATGCATACGCAAAACACGCTTCAAGCAGACAGTCAGGTGGTCGTTTACACATACATACAGCAATCACCGCCGCTACCCGCTAATAAGCAAAAATAGCCAAAACTGAGAATGTTAACCATTCAAACAGGAAAAACAACATTCGAAACAAGAAGAGCAAGATTTTTACAGATCTAATCCCTTAGCCTCGCTCCCAGCACCAACAGCACCATTAGAAGCAGCCTCGGCGGCCTTGCCAGAAACAACCCCCGCGGAGCCACCATCACTGCCAGATGACTCGGAAACCTCTTGTCCATCAATCGTGTACTCCCCTTCGACATCTCTTCCGAGCATGAGGTGTTGCACGTTGACTTTGGGTCCTTTGAACCATTTACGCGCTGATACGATCCACCAGATGCAGATTGCGAACATGGGGCCTCCGTAGACGAGGACGGTCCAGCTGTTTGAAATTGATTAGTATTATAGACATCAATGGAAATAAAGGAAAAGGATACACAAAACTCACTTCATTGATGCGGTGTCTAGGTCTGACCCAGTCACGGCCGGCAGACACAAAATAGGCACCATGAGCGCAGTGAAGCACGACGCGACGATACCGATCGGAACAGAGAATTTGCCCAGGTTCCAAGGACCGGGACGGAAGTTGCCTCCCACAAATGCGACTCGGATGAAAACAGGTGTGGTGAAGGCGACGAAAGCGGCAATGGCTCCGATGGAAAACAAAGCGCCTGCGGCCAGAGAGCCACCGAAGATGAGAAGGAGTATGAGGCAACCAATAGTGGTGTTGAACCAGACGGCATTGACCGGTGTTCTGGTCAGTGGATTGACCTTCTTCCAGATATTGGACAAGGGGAAGCAGTCGTCTCTTGCGTAAGCAAATGTGACTCGCGATGCAGCGAGCGTGCATCCTTGTCCCATGGCGAAGCCAGCGATGATGGTCAGCGACAAAACTGCCATGACCATTCTGTAAGGTAGGACTTGTGTCAAGTAGGCCGCGAACGGCTGTCCCAAGTCAGATTCCAACGCTGCGGTGATGTCGACGACCGTATATGCGACTACAAGCTGCAAAAACCAACCGAATAGACCGCCGACTGCTGAGGTGAGAAAGATGGCACGTGGAGCGGCAATGTTGGCGTTGCTGCATTCTTCTGCCAAGTGGAAGGGGCTGTCATATCCTGACATGGTCCAGATGACACCGATGAACGACATGAGTACACTAACGCCTGAAGGGTAGTCCGTGCCGGGGTAGATGGTGCCCCAGACTTCCGAGCTTGATGTGAAGCGAGGTAGATCCTGGTCTGTACGGTTTGTCCCAGCTGGAATAAGAATGATGACTACCACGAGAGCAATCATGTTGAAAGTGCTACCAGCACTGTTGATCCGTGCGAGTGTCCGAGTCGGCAAAGACGCCATGCAGCCGTGGATAAGCATGATCAACACGGTCAAGAGGTAGACATGGTAGTTCTGCGGAACATATGAAGGATTGGAGATGCTGCCAGCAGCTAGAATCATTGACGCCGTTCCGTAGTTGACCGAAGGGGCGCCAGTGATTTGACCGAGCCAATTCGACCAGCCTGTTATCCACGCGGCGAAGGGTCCCCATCCCTTGGGTGCTAGCACTGCGGATGCGTAATACAGACCGCCGGACGTGGGCATACTGCTGCAGAGTTCTGCCATCGACGCCGCTACTGCCTGGATACCGATCATCGCCACGAGCCAACCCCATGTCATGCCTAGATTGCAATATCAGCAATTGCTCTATGATCACGTTGACATTACAAGGATTGGTCTAAGCAGTGGTATGCGTGCAAGCCCAAGCCTTGATAGCGTCTCTCGCAGCCACATTCCCATCGAGTGCAACAGACCACCAGACCACCAGACCCAGTGCAGTCTACCATTCCAACTCGATTGCACAGCAGGAAGACAAGACAAATAGACTCACCTGCAGTACCAGCATATCCCATACCATAGTAAAGCGTACTAGCAAAACTCGGCAACAAGCCCAAGACAGCAAAGGAAACACAAAACGTCGTCCAGAGATTGAACTCTCTCTTGAACTCGGGCTTGTACCCCAGCGCGGCCAGGACTTCTTCATCAGCGTTCCATTCGTGGTCTGGGTTCTCCGGGTCGTAGACCACTTCTCCGGCTTTGAGGACAGACGTCACGGGCTCGTGGGCGACTGATTTCCTGTGGTGGCTCGAGTGCACGGAATGCGCTCGTTCGGCCATGGTTGTGTTTAGTGGTTTTTGTGATGTTCAACACCAAAAGGGTAATTAAAAATATGGAATGATATGATCAAGTTATGTAACAGAACACCTCGTATCGAGTTTCGAGGTAAATGGTAGCAAGATTGGCGAGAATGAGGGGTAGTAGTACTGTAGTTTCAAGAGCAAAGGCTATCGTCGTGTACTATACATGCAAGTATCCTCGTGTCATGTGTAACAAGAATTACATATAGAAGAAGTGAACAGCAAGAGTGAAAGAGAAGCAAAAAGGACCTACCTAGCATGTTATTAAGTATTCCGCCCTGTCATCTTTTCACCTATCTATGGGTGGGCGGGCGTTCTTGTTCTAGAAAAGATACTGTAGATACCACAGACACGGCACAGGGGATGCCAGGCCTAGGTATAGATAACGAAATCTCCAAGAGATAAAAAAAGCCCAGCCAGCCAGACCACACAGCAAAGAGAGATCTCCATTGGATCCTTACAGTAGCACAAGTGAGAACAAGCTTCACACTAGTACGCGAAAGGCATGTCTAGCCAGTAGACATCACCTACTACAGTCCCTTACTACTACAGTACTTTCGGTTCTTTTACTGCTGTTCTTGTACGCGAAAGCAACTACGTAGAATCACGACGATGACGATCAGTCACGCACGGCATGATCCGCCGCCGAGTCGAGAGTACAGTACAGCGCAGCTTTGTGGGCAGTGCATAGTATGGGAGTCGAAAAGATCGCATAGAATTGACTTACCCACCTTACCTGGTGAAAGTCCTCGCATAGGCAGTACCATATAGGTAGCCAAGGATAAGGCAGGGCAGGGCAAGGTACTGTACCTCGAGAGAGCCTAAAACGAGGGTGCGTGTCAAGAGGAAGCGCAACGGAAAAGTGATAAGCAAAAGCCATGGCGCAAGTGCAAGTGCGAGTGCAAGTGTGCAGAAGAGCGAGCTCGCGAGCAACGTCGTCGGTCGGTCCGGATTGACGTTGACTGTGCCTGCCAAGAAGCCACACTAGGTAATTACCTTAGGTATACTGGTTCCCCCCGCCGCCGCCCAGAGATAAGAGAATATCCCACAATCAACCAATCCTCGATACCTTACCAACTGACACACGACGCGAACCGCTGGTTCAAGCTTGCTTGCTTCACTTGCTTCACTTGCTTCACTTGCTTCACTTGCTTGTGCCACACATGGCGGCCTGCTGCTTTTATTATCTTGGCGGCATTGCGGTGGGGGTGCTGCACTAGGCCTCTTGTAGCAGGTTCATGCGAGGCGTGGGACGCGTTTGTTTGAGATTATTGTGCTGTTGCTGCCGAGCCCATAGGAATGGGATGGCTCTTATCAGGCTGTACCTTAATCACCTTACTTCACTGTATCTTAGCATGCCTAGTCGAAAACATGTAAGATCTGGCGACTGGTAGGCGAAGAGAAATTGCAAGGTGCAAGTACTATACAATAGTCCAGACCGAGGCGGTCCTTCTGGGCGTGTTATGCCAGCCAGTGCTGGACACTAGGCTTCTTCGCAGAGTGCGGTAATGGTGTTGATTAAGGTATGTGCCAAGGTAGCTGTCGGAACTACAAGTATCTTAAGCTGTCTACCGTGATACGCTCTGCCATTGTGAAAAGATGGGCCTGGTGGAATAAGCGTCGTTCATCCCTTTAGTTGAGCTTCTAACTAATAACGACAACCTACATTCGGCAGCCCGGTCGCCTTACAGAATGTGGTATGGTCCAACCTACAGATGGATCCTGAACATTCTGATGATTGGTCGATATCCCAGTCGGTTTTGTATGCCTGAGACGCAGTAGGTTAATCTGGTATCCGCTGAAGCGTTAACAAGCGGTAGGGCGACCCTGGCGTGGGGTTTCTCAAACAACGACCTTGATGTCTTGAGTCACGATCGCTTGTCTCTCGATCAAGGTATTGCCTATGCACATGTTACGAGGTGCATGGTAAATTGCTTTGTTTGATTGAAGATGGCGAATGCTCGCACAATATCATAGCCTTAAGTGGGGATCTGTGAGTGATTGAGAGTGGATTATAGCAATTACGATGTGATAGAAGAAAATACGAAAAGTGTCAACTACAAAGTCTGACATGTCCTGCCCATCAGCCCCGTCGCCGACATTTCCAGCTGAGAGGACTCCTGACACCAAAGAAAAACGCCCCTATACGGTCATGTACGAATAGAGAAAGATGACCAGCCAGGGTCCGTCGAGTATACCGAGACTAAAGCAGAAAAAGCGTTGACACATCATGCCTTTGGAGCAGATATTCACAACTGCCACTCGTCACGATCAGAGTGAGCACTAATCAACTTGACATGCTCTACTCTCTCCCCACTTCGGCTCCGAAGCAAGAACCCCACCAGCACACTCAAGACAATTCTCGACTCCATATACATATCCGCATGTCTGCTCCACAGGGACGGCGCGATGCTGTAGTCCATCAAAAGTCTTCCTGAGTTGCATGCGAGGAGAGCTCGTTGACCTTTCGCGAGGATGTGTGTCTCGAGGTCGCGAATCTGGAGTGACCGGCATCAGCATAGTCATCATCGTCGTGGTCGTGCGACAGCTCTTGTGCTTTGCGGCTGCCCATGCCGTTTCCTGCAGTCTTGTAGATCTTGCGGTCCTTGCTATCATCTTCGACCTGGTCATCTCTGTCGCCCCAGCTCCAGCTCGGAGCCTGGTCTCTCCTTCCACCCATGCCGTTGCCGTATGTCTTGTAGATCTTGGCTTCCTTGGCTAGTGGCTCGTCTCCTCCGATCATCCAAGAGCGGCTGGAGTCCTTGCGGCCGCCCATGCCATCACCAGCAGTCTTGTAGATCTTGCCGACCTTCTCCGGAGTCTCGTCGATGCGCCAGTGGGACTTGTCATTCTCAAGTCTGGAGTTGGACTTTGTGTTACGACCAGTCTGGCGGTTGTCATTCTCGTCGTTTTCACCCTCATCAGCGTCGGTCGAGGTGTAGTGAATGCTGAGATCAGCAGCGCGACGGACGTTGCTGGTGTTGTTGTTGACCCCTAATGGTCGTTTCTCTTCGGCAGTCAAGACACCACGTTCGGTCTTGAGATGGGTGGCCAGAGCATCGGGACGGGTTTCTCTGAGCTGGCGCTGTACGGTTGGAGAAGGCGCGTCATTCATGTCAAAGTGAGGGTTAGCATCAGGACGAGGTGCGTGAACAACTGGGCGTGTCGCAGGGGTAGGCGGAGCGTCCTGGCGAACAATCGTGTCAGTAATCAAACCTCTGAATAAACAGAACTAATCTCATTCTTACGTCGTCGATGCCATATCCAAAGTGGCGCTCCATGGCGGGCTGAGACTTTGGATTGAACTTGGGGACAGTGTTCATATCTTCAAGATCCCACGTGCTCTGGTGCTTCTTCGCGTGTGCCGAGGGAGGCCTGTTGGGGTCTATGGGCGCAGCATCTTCGCCGTTTCCGAGCTCAAAGTGGTCAAACTTGGCGGGGTTGGATCTGCGACTCTCGGGAGATAGGGGCTGATCATGGGGGGCGTTCTCGTCAAAAAGTCTGTTCTGGCCGAAGTTCTTGCTAGAACCAACCTTGGGCTTTGCGCCTTCGACCTTGTCAGGTGGTGGACCGTTGGGGAAGATCTCTGCCCACTGGCGGGGAGCGGGCTTGGCCGAAGTGCGAGTAGGGACGGAAGAATCGCTGTTGCCGCTGCTGGGGCGTTCCGAATCATCTCCAGTGGCGAAGAGACGAGTGTGGAAGTCCTGGCCGTCTCTGCTCTTGGATGACATGGGCCTGCTGGTGATGGTAACTTCGTCTGCCTTGGATGAGGGTCTGGCGGCTGCCTGGGAGGCGCCACCGCTCTTGGACGAAGAGACACTGTCCTTGACGAGTTTCGCCATGGTGCTGCCGTCTCTGATGGGCCAGTTACGCCCTGTCCTGCCGATAGCATCAACCTGTCTCAGCATAGTACCTTGGTCCCAGTAAAGGCGGATCTGGTCAATCTTGCCCGCAGCGTCCAGTTGAACGATGTGAACCTGTTCGAAAGTCAGCGATTTCTTCTTCTCCGGTTCTGGACCAGACCTATCAGCGAACGGACCATTGGGATAGTCACGACCGAGTCGACGAGGAAGTTGTCATCCATCGAAGGAAGGAGAGCCCCTCCTCCCCTAACGAATTCATAGACCGTCGCCGTCTCGACGACAATGGCAGAGTTGGAAACAATAGTACTAAGGATCGTCTCGCTCTTCTTCTTGACGAGCTTCTCTTGAGCCTGTATATGTTTCATGATGGCTGCGGGCTCATGGATGGAAACCGTGGTTGTGATGTAGTGAAGCGTTGCATCCGGAGCCAGGGCCGCGGCGCTCGGCGAGCTGAGAAAGGATGTGTAGACTCCTGCCATTGCAATGATGATCTTGCTGTGTTATCCTCCACTCTACAAGGGGCGTCTGATTGTGCGGGTGGATCTGGAATCAAGAAAGATGAAGGATGCGATCCCGTTTGTTTTTGTGTGCGTCACGCTGAAAACGGACTTTGTGGATAACTCGGTAAGTAGTCTCGAGTTCCGGATGATACAGTCTTCGGAAAGAAAACCAAGTGAACGTATATAAATGTCGCTGGGCGTGTGGCGAGGGATAGTAAGTCTTGTGCAAGGGAGGAACTCAGCGAGGAAGGGGCCTCTTGTCTTGTTTTGTTTGTGACGTTTCAGGAAACTTGACAACAACAGTCCCGCCCGCACCTGCACTTTGGAGTTTGCACAAGGCTCTGTTTGCCCTAAGCAAATTCAGGGTCTTGCACTTTGCACTTTGCACTGAAGCTTTGCTGCTCACCCGGCAGGTGCAGCTTCCACAGGGCAGTTTACAGCTCTTGCCCCGCCAAACCTTTGCGCTCGGGTCTACCCGCACCCGTACCGAGCGGTTTCACATCGGTCCCCGGCCTTTCGTTCCTGCCGAGCATAAAGGGTATCACCTTATCTTACTGCTTCACACCCACCTCTTCTAACGACCTATAGTGTCTGGCAATAATCTCCCCCCACCTACCGTATTCTGCCATCAAGGTTCGATCATGGATTCACTGTGGCCAGAATCCACCTAGCGGATTGGTGGCTGTAGCCTAGCAACATATCTCCCTGAGGAATTGTAAGCAAGTGCTCATGCCTGAAGGGTCGCAAACTATCACTTGGTCTCCACAGTCGTTAGAGGACGCCGGTAGTAGTGATTGTATGTCTCGCAACGAACATGCAACGAACATGTAACGCATCAACTGGCATGACCAATCATCGAGGCTCTATCCTAGGCTCTATCCTAGGCTAAGGTACCGAAGGAACGATTGACGCCGCTCATGCCTGGGAGCTGCCTACAGTTCCTAGTTCCTCTCCAGTCTTTAGAGGCCGCCGGTAGCATAGCTCGCAACGAACATGCAACGCATCAATTGGTATGGCCGATTATGGAGGCCCTATCCTGGGATATTCAAGGAAAAATTGACGATGAAGAGGGGTAGAGTGAATTGATGAGCACCGCATTTGGACCTATCAGGTTGCATACCTATAGTCTGCCGTCGACTTAAGAACAAGTGGAGCTCCATACTTCTGTTTTTCGTCTTGCTCTTCACTCGTTTGCTGTTGTTCTGCTCCTCCAATTTCCCAGACATGGATGCTTCTCACGTACTCAATGCTCAGCGGCCACCTCCTCCACCATGGGTGTTACCTTGCTTGCAGGTCCTGCTTGGCACTAGCGTAGTGTATCGCAAACCTCTACTAAGTGTGGTTGCTCTCTCGTATAGTTCTTATTGCCTTGTTCATTTCATACGCAGACCTCCAGCCGGAGACTACATGCTCATCTACAACTTTGGTACCCAACTTCTGATTCAAGCTGCACGCCTGATCAACGGCCTCTTACTTGTGAAAGCCGAAGAGTTCACTCGAATCCCCAAGGATCCTGTCAAGCCTGCGTCAGAGAAAGATCTTGCCGGCATCGACAAAGTTGTTGTTGCCCAAGTATCTTCGTCATGGGCTCGCTTCATGGACGCCTTGGAGATTGGATTGCTTGCAGTCCGTGGTGTTGGATGGTAAGTGTTCAGTAGTCCATATATGATTCTGTTGCCTGTCCGCAGCGAGCATCAGTGCTGAGACTGTGTTGTAATCAGGAACTACCAAGCAAAGAAGATACCTGGAGGGAAGCCAGCAGACTACCCACGTTTCAGATTCGTAGTCGAAAATCTATGCGGTGCAATCTGGCGGACCATCGCCATTGATCTCACCATGTCATATATCCGCACCACGCCCATGAGCGATCCCTCTCCAATCGGTCGACTAGGTATCACGGCAGCTCCAGTCCATCTTCGACTCTTCCGCGGTGTTTTGATCTTCTACGGTAGCCGCCTGGCCATGGACTTGATATACAGCATTGCAGCGAGCGTGTTCGTCGGGATAGGTCTGTACAACCCATCCGACTACCCACCTCTGATGGGTAAGAAGAGAGACGCATACACGGTCCGAAGATTCTGGTCGTAAGTCTTCTTGTTCTTCTTGTTCTTCTCCTTCATCCTGACGATCGTCTGTCCGTCTATTCATCTCTAACCACCGGATCCTACAGCCACACCTGGCACCAGATGCTGCGCCCCATAGCCGAGCCCCCCACAAACTACATCGTGCACAACATCCTCCACATCAAAAAAGGCAGCTACATATCCAACTACTCCAAAGTCTTCAGCGCCTTCTTCGTCGCCTACGTGGTGCACGCATACGCCACCCACATGGCGGGCGGCGACCAGCTAGCCGACTGGAACTTCTTCATGTCGCAAGCCGTCGCCATCTGGGTCGAAGAGACGATTGTCAAGATCGTCAAGGGCGCGACGGGCTTTGGTGCCACAAAGCAACAGCAGCAGGTCGGGTATTGGATCGGATATCTCTGGACGATCGCCTTCGTGAGCGTCAGTGGCACGTTTTGGTTCGAGGGCTATGCGAACTCGGGCGCGTATATGCTGCCGCCTTTCTTTGGGGTCAGTCTTGTCGAGACGGCGCTTGCGAAGTTGGGTATCTGAGAGTTTGCGTTGCAGCCTTTTGTGGAAACAAGCCTTGTTGGACCACTGATGGGGGCTCGTATGAGACTCCGTGACTTGATAAGAGGAAATAGGAGGAGAGGACGATCGATGGATCGGGCATAATGACAAGTGGAAAATTGGAGAGATGGTAATGAGGCTGATGGCGAGGAGCGTACTCTTCAACAGTATACAGTGGATCCCCCTTTTCCTTTCTTTTCTTTCCGTGAGAAATGGTGGTTCACAGATATTGATAACCAAGTACATTCATGATCAATGTATCCAAGTATTCAAGTAATCCCATCATCACTTCCTTTTGTGGACCCATCGAGTCATCGAGTCTGACCAAGTAGGTATGCAAAACCGTAGTGCAAATCCGTCCGTCCCTACCCAAAAATGATCGAACCGAGCATGTGCGTCGAGAGATGCTACGAGTACAATGGCCGAAGTATATTAGTAAACAAACAGGCCGAAGGAGACACGCACACACCACGAGAGAGGGAAACAGAGACAGAGACAGAAATGAAGACTTCGAACCGACTACATGTTTATATACAAAACTTCTTCTTCTTCTTCTTCTTCTTCTTCTTCTTCTTCCTTCCCACTCCCCTAAACCCCAGCTCCACCCTCTTGTTCATGGTTCTTCTCTCCTGGCTAACTAGCTATATGCCTTGTCTTTATCCTGGTCCCTATCGACTGGGGTTCCAACCACTCATACATCCATCCTTGTCCCCTTTTCCTACCCTGGTCTCACCGATCCTGTGGAGACTGTGTAGAAGTCATGTACTCCACGGAAACTTGAACGTCGACTACAAGCTCTAGCGACCAAAAAGACGACGAGAAAGGGGTATATTCTCGACCATGCCTATAGGCAGCATCGTTCGTTTAGCCAGCCCTTGTTGTCCTCGACGGCCGAAAAAGAAAAACTTTCTAGAATCCAAAGGGGTTGGCAGCAGTGGCATTGGCCAGATTAGCCCTCCTGCCCGTGGGCTGAGCAGAGAGCTTGTTAGCAGCAGGCTGGACACCGAAGCGAATCGGCGGTGCGGGACCAGTCTTCTGTGGTACAAGAGGCTGCATAGGCTGAGAGCCGAAGCCCGTCTGCTGGGGTTGCTGGAAACCGGTGGGCTGGGGAGCCAGGCTGCCGAATTGGTTGGTGGTGTTCTGGCCGAACCCGGTGGGCTGTGTTTGTTGAAACCCGAGCGGAAGTGGGGGTAGCGGAGGCACTCCGGGCATGTTCTGCTGTTGACCGAAGCCGTTCATGCCTGTGACGTGCTGACCGAATGCACTCTGAGGCACAAATCCAGTCCGCTGTGGCTGCAGGGCAGAGATGCCAGTCTGTTGCGGCTGCATACCAAAGCCCGTCTGCTGTGGCTGCATGGGCTGGAAGCCGGTTTGCTGAGGAGCGAACGAAGCCCGTGGGTTGGGGTCTGCAAAGGGTGACTCAGTCATGGAGCCGTTCTGGATTGCTTGCTGATAGCCTGGCTGCTGGAAGCCTGTGGGCTGTGACATCATGAAGCCAGGCTGTTGCTGTTGCTGTTGCGGCTGGAAGCCAGTCTGCTGTGGCATCATGCCGTTCTGTTGTTGAGAGTAACCGGTCATTTGCGGCATCATTGCTTGCTGCTGTTGCTGTTGCTGGTTGAACTGCTGCTGCAGACGGATGTCATTCAGGCTCTGTCCGGATGGTGCTTGATAGCCTGTCATTTGTGGCTGCAATGGTGGAGGGGCGAAACCGGACGCTTGCTGCTGCTGGAATCCAGGCGCAGACGCTGCACGAGCGGGCGGTGGAGCGATCAACGAATTGCCCGTCTGCATGGGAGGCATTGGTCGTTGACGCGATGCTCCGGTCAGTTGTTGCTGGAGGGGAGTGGCTTGCGCGAGCTTATCGAAGAAAGCGGGATCGGCTCCAGGAGGAGCTTGAGGCGGCTGTGGTGCTTGCGCTGCGGGCTGGGGAGCCGCCTGAGGCGCTGGCGCAGGTTGGAGCGCAGGACTGAGAAGAGACAACTCAGACATGCCAGGAGTGAGCTTAGGCGGCTCTGGCTTCGGCGGCTCAGGGGTAGGTGCAGGAGCGGCGGCTGGAGCCGGAGGTGCTGGTGGAGCTGCAGAGACTGGTGATTTCGATGGCTTCACGTTCCAAGCATCATCGTCGAAGCCTGACACGGTGGGTTCTCTGGCAGGTGCTGAGGTCAAAGGAGTGGCGGTGGCATCTGCAGGAACAGATTTCGAGGGCGATCCCTCGGTCGCTTGTTTGAAGGCATCAGGGTCAACCACATCGTTGGTCTGCACAGCAGGAGCGGGTCTGCCTTTCCTTGTGTTGTTGCGAAGAGCCCCACCAGGACCAGAGAACAAACCGCCCTCTCCGTTTGTCTCACCGCTAGCCTCGACAGTCTTGTTCCTCTGGAATTTGTTGTCGAGGTACTTCATGACACGCAGAATATCACCTTCCTTTAAGCCAAGCGTGCGCAGCAACTGAGCATCCACGTCGGGGAGCACCTCCTCGCCCATCTGGTCGCGAGAAAAGGCATGGGCGTATCGTTCACAAATCTGCGGGTTACAGCCTGCTGCCAGGAAAAAGTCGAACCAGTCATATCCAGGAGGCTGCTCAATCTTAGCACCAGCCTGAGCGTCGGAGCGCTGGGACTTTTCCTTCTTGCTGGTCGTGCTTCTTCGCTTGATGTCGGACAGAGGCTTGTCGTCGTCGAGTGAGACTCCGGTCGCCCTCTCGACATACTCGAGATCTTCGATTGCCATCTTCTGCACAGGAACGGCGATCTTGACTCCATTCTGCTTGTGCAGATGAATCTTGCCGTCCTTGAGGCCGATGAACTCTGCTTCGACCTTGAATGAGCCCGATCGGTCGGTCCACGTGCGGACTCTTGCCGCATTGGGTTCTAAAGAAAAGAGGTGTAAGTAAGCGTGTGACACGAATCAGAAAATAAAGATAAAAAAACCCACTCGGCTTGTCACTCTTGTCCTTGGAATCACGTTTGCCTCTCTGCTCAGAGCGACTGTTATTATCTCTTGCCAAACTACTGCGCCTCTCTGGCAAAGGAATCCCTGGGCCTACCTCTGATGCTTTGGAGTCGGTCTTGCTGGATCTCACAGCCTCCTTGGCAAGTCTCTGCTCCTCCAGCCGGTTCTGTTCCACGGTCGATCTGGCACTGTTCAGGCCGGCACTGCTGGCGGGCAGAGGCACGCTTCCCGTGACTTCGACATAACTGCTGGGCACGACGCCCTCCTTGCCGTTCTTGAGGCGGCGCACCATCCACCACTCGTCGCTCTTGGTGTCGTCGAGAATAAAGACTTCGTCGTCGACGGCGACGGTGACCTCGTCGTCGCCCTGTGCCATGAACTCGTACAGCATCTTGCCCGTCTTCTGGCCGCTCGACCCGGTGCCGTTGGCGCCAGCAGCGAGGACCTCACGCAGACCTTCGGCGCGATACGACCCGGCGATCTCGCCCAGGGCAGCGACAATCTCGTGCGCCGTGTCCTTTGCTCCAGCATGTAAATCAACGCTCTTGCTCGGTCTCACCAGCTCGACAAAGACGTGCTTGCCCTCGATCGAGTAGTGGGTGAGCTTCTCCGCAGTCCATTCCTGCGAGGGTCCGTCTCTGGCCTTGGCGGGGGCGATCATGATGATGCCTCTCGCGATGTTGATGCCGAGCGTGGTGGGCATCTTCTTGTTCTTGCCCATGTGAGAAACCATCTCGGAGATGTTGTACATGTGGAAGCCGCCGGGGTTCCGTAATGCCTGGTCGTCGTCTTCGAAGGCCACGGCACGATTGTATGGCGGCGAGGCGACCACGCCGGCTGGCTCAGATACGCGAGAAGGAGCAGGAGCAGGAGCAGGAGCAGGAGCGTAGGAGCTTGATCGAGCCGGAGGAGGAGCGAACTGTTGCGACTGGGGACGCTGAGGTAGGCTGGGGGTTGGCGGCTCGTCTTCTTCTTCTGGAGTGTATTGTGGCCTGGTCGGTAGCGGCGGAGAGGGCAGACTGCGCTCGATTGCCGACGGGTTCGCTGTGGCCGAAGACTGACCCGTCCGTTGTGCGATGATGCCAGCGAGGGCGGCGGCAGGGTTGGCTCTGGGGCTCTCGGGGGGAGTGTCGTTGGCCCATTCCTCGTCTGGCTCTGGCGAGGCTGCTGTTGTCTGTGGCCGAGTGGGCATCTCCGGTGCAGCAGCATGAGCATGTTGGCTGTGGGCGGCGGCTGACTGCTGCTCGATGTAGATGGCAGGCGCAAAGCCATACTCGCCATTCAGTCCGACCAACGTCCAGTCCGGGTCGGAAATGTCGTATACATCGATCTGAGCCTCTTCGGGGAACGACAGCTCCTCGTCCGTTTGCTTCGTGTAGTCGTATAATGCCTTGGCGCGATAGAGCGGATGGGCCTGTGTTGCTGTGTCAGTACTGTCGGTGCATTATGATGATCGGGATATGTCATTTGTTGAAGAAGATGATGACGACGACGACGACGACGACGACGACGACGACGACGGGGATGATGTTGACGACAATGATGGCGATGGTAATGAGGATGACCACGATGGAAATGACGATGATAATGATGAGAAACAACAGAGATGATGGAAGCAGCAGCTATAGCTGTACACATGCAGACCTACCTCCTCAATGTAATTAGACGGTATCAACCCCTCGGGCTCGTCCTCCTCGTCGCTGGCGGCCTTCTTCTTTGCCTTCCACCAGTCGTCCTCGGTGCTCTTCTCGAGCACGAAGAGCACATCTCCCTCCTTGATGTCGAGTTCTCCATCGCCCTGCGGCGTGTAGTCGTAGACGGCCTTGTAGATGCCGAGGAAGGCCATGGCAGCGATTGCAACCCGAGCACTGCCGGAGTCAGGACTGAATGATTGTCCTCGAGAGACTGCTCAGACGGTTGGGTATTTAGGAGGCCGCTTGGGTGGTTGTAGACGATAAGCCACGAAGTCGCCCACGCCGCGCGCTGAATGCCAAAGCGGGCCCGATGGAATAGAAAGAGAGAAGACGTAGGCTAGGTGATCAATAGAGAGACGCGTGGTTGACAATCGTGGAGAGCTTGATCTGACCGAGAGCAGTCTTGAATTCAAGCAGGACAGATGAGAAATATGTTGGGCGACGGTGGATACGCCTGGTTATCATGAGATTATTGCCTTTGAATTGGGCACAGAGGAGCGTATCTGATTCAGTATACAGACTGTACAACAGACTTGGCTGGGGTTTGGAGAATCGCCCTGAGACTGAGACTGAGACTGAGACACACGCTCGACTGCTTCTACAGATTGGCTACACCACTAACTAGGTACGCTCTACTCTGCCACAGTCTACTGCCACTAAATTGCCCTGCTGTTGTACTCGTACCCGTCCTCCGTCATACATTGCTTCGACGGTTATCCGTGCCTTGCCCTGTGCGTCCCTCTGCCTTGACAATATCTCGATCCGTCAATTCGAGGTTCGCAACGGAGGTTAATCAGGTAGCCATTTGATCACTACGGGTCGAGCGGTGTCGGCCCGCCAACTCAGTCTGCACCGCCGTCTTTCTGCCCTGCTGTAAATTCCCTTGCTATTTTTGCTGTGTTACCTTTTTGATGGTAATGTTCATTTTATGCCTCTTAGCATCACGTGCCAATGAAGCCAGTTTGATTAAAGTGAAAGATGAACGAGACGGCAGCTGAACGCCATAATTATGTGCTGCCAGGAATGGACTACTGCACCTGCCTTGGCTGGCTTCAGAAGGAATTGTCTGCCGAGTCCGACCTCAGTCTCTGTTTCGTCTTCTCTATGCCTCACTCGGTCCTTCGATTTCTGCCCAATACTGTCGAGTCTGGTCCTGCCACACCTCGACAACACTCAGTGAATCTCTAGTACGATGTAGAGCCTTCAAATATGCTAGGGACCATCACAGCTGCTATTCAGCATACTTTTGGCGACTCGATGCAGCTGGAATTGGATGACCGATCAAATTGACAAGATTGCATCCTCATGACGAGCACACGAAGAAACCATGATGAACTGCCTCTCCAGCTTCGCAGGTCCATTGCTCGATGATGAAACCCAGGATGCAAGTTCAGCCCTGACATAGCCCGTCGTCACCGTCGCATACCCCTCCGTCATCACGGCCAAGGAAAGGCATTTTGGACTTCGAAAGACCCAACCCATCTCAAGGCGATTTCGTTGATGTGGAGAATCTTACGAGAATCAAAGCATCTGCGAAAACCATTCTTCCCGAATCCGGGTTGGCCTAAAAGTAATCCTCATATGCTCCGGAAATTATTGTATGGGTAGGCGCCACTATACCGGCTCTGTTGGTGTAGTGGCAATCGTCCTAGAAAAACCTGGTTGTATGGCATGAGGTTCCTGGTTCGAGCCGCGGCTTGCCCCATCGGTCTCGACTGTCACCTAGAACGCACTTTGAGCAGCGGCAAGCTTCCTCACATGGTCCAAGTAGGGACATGTTCGATAAGCCTCAGACTCTAGTTCTATACCTCATGCACCATTCACTGAGGAGTGGGTTGCCGGCCACCTTGTGGGATGCTTCTACACATCAGCATGGCTCAGTACAATCGGTTTCTTGCCCCATGAGGGGGGCAAGTTTTGCTCGAGGTTTGAGAAACTCTTTTTCTTTGTCTTTCTTTTTGCCCCTTTGCCATATCTCATGCCTTTCTTCTCGTCTCATTTTTATCTTGAAACCTCGATTCCTGGTACCCATTCTAGATGAGGTAGGGTGAAAAAGGCAGGGTGCAAAGTGTGTATACCGTTTCTCTCGTCTCCTCACCACGAGCATTGACCGCCTTAGGCAGCCAGTTCGACATGCGCGCAACATGTTCCTCCACCTCGCAACTCCACCTCCCCTTTCCATCTCTTCCCCTAGCGCTCCCTTTAGCTCATATCGGATTATCTAGTCTCCTTGCTCCATCCACGCTATCCGCCCAGTCATGTTTCCAGCATTACCGTGCCATGCGCACGGACCACCAGGTTCTCAAGTGAAGATGGTAATCGAATACAAATGTTTCAATCCCAATTCTGATCCGGATGCAACCTCTTATGCATTCACATGTGGTAAGGAACTGAACGAAGCGATCACGACGAGCAACATCTTCCGTGGCAGAAAACAGCGCCCGCTGGAATACAGACTTCAGTCAGTCGTAGAAGATCAAGTTCTTCACATTCACTACGGCTCAATGCCTCCCGACAATGCCTTGGAAGAGGAACCCACTGACAACGTCAATCTTCGCATCAATGCCCTGGAAGAGGGGATGCGTGATGTCAAAGAACAGCTTCTTCATCCAAAAGAAAACGCTCTCATCAACGCTTTGCGTCAAGAACTAGTCGTTGCTAGAGAAGAGATCCGCCTCCTTTCAGAACAGGAGAAGAACACAGCCACTTTCTTGGAACATCTCACCAAAGTCGTGAACATTTTGAGAAACGGCTACATTAGCAACAAGCGCAATGCCGCCTTGTCGCATGAATCTCCTCAGCACCGCGAAGCCCCTGACAACGCCAAAGCCGATTCGTTCATGCGCCAGGTAAGCGCAGATCATGGACATCACAAACAGTCCAACGAACATGGCACTCTCGGCATCAGAGAGGCCCAGTTGAGTTGGGCAACCGGCGCCACTGTCGAAATGTCTAGCAACGCTAGTTCCATGATCGTAGAGCATGATCATCCTCACCAGCAGCTCTCGGAGATCAGAAATGACCTTCGTATTTACCAGAGTCGCGAGCCAGCAAGGTTTGAGGCTGATCATGGCATCGCTCCATACCAGAAGCGTCCTGAGCTCCAGGCTGTCCATGATGACTTTCGTCACCAGAAGCACCCAGAGAACGCAATCGTCAACCCCTTCCAACGTCAAGCGTTCTCAGCGCTCGAGGCCACCTTTGACGCTTGCCACGCGGTCGATTCGCATCAAAACCATGCCAGTGGTGTCAAGAAAACACGCACCATGAACGTCACCCCTGCGGAGGGGGTGCCGGTCACCCCAACCCGTAGTTTGAGGCCCAAGCCACTTCATATCATGCCTATTGGTATCAGAATAGCTCCCCGTAACGCCTCGACGGAGCTCCCCAGTAGCAGTACCTCTTCGGATCCCGACGCAGGTCGTTCCGCTGAGGCAGTCTTCGACAACTACGACCTGAACGAGAGGATTTTTCTCCATCTTCCCGTTCAAGATGCTGTACTGCTCCAACGACTCAACAAGGCGACTCGTGAGATGTACGAGAATTCGTCCCGCGTTCGGAAGCATTGCTTCCTGGAGCCGGATGAAGACCCAAACACTCAGCCCAGACTCAATCCCCTGCTGGCGAAAATCTTCAAGACTTCGACCCTGAACTACGATCAGTTCAGCCCAACTTTCGACTACCGCAAAAACACCCTGGGACTCTACTTCCAGCCCAACGAGCTGACAACCAACGAAGTGCCCAATCCTGTCGAAAAGGCTCTTGCTGGGTCCATCATAATGTTCAGGGACAACGGCATCATGTCGACCCGCGGTTGCCCACCACCAAACATCGAAAATACCGATCCAAGTGCGGCTCGTGTGCTTTCGATCTCGTACAACGCAATCCGCCACACTTGCCCTTTTGTAGAACCGTGTTCGGCATTACGTATGCTGGTGTCCCAACCACCCATAACATGGCTGGCAGCGGCTCACATCAGCACCAGAGGCTCGTCGTTGTCCTCAGCTGTTTTGGGTGCACGTACATCCCCAAAAAGCGCAGATGATGTCCACATCCCTGGCAAACCCGATCATTACGCTACTCGTCACCACTTTTCGCAAGAGAAGCCAGTCCTGTTGTACCATGTCAGCGGCGTCATCACGGGTCTCAATAGGCACAACAAGGGCTGCAAATGCGGCTGTGGAGCTAGGGTTTTGCTCGAGGTCGGAAGAGGCAGCTATGATGAATTCGCCTGTGCTGTGGGCAATGCCAGCGGAGCTTGCTTGGGACTTTGATGAGGGTCCGGTGACGGAAGGGGGATGAGATGAGGCTGGGTTTTGTTTCCTGACGGTGAAAGAGAGGGCGACTGATGACCCTCACCGCCGTCAATGAATTGGAAGCAAATCAGTCTGGTCGCCCCCTGCTCCTTCCACCTCTTTCCTATACACGTTTTCCCTTCATTTTGATTTTACTTTGCTTTGAGATACACAGATTGAACGACAAACGACACGACAGTCAAGGTCCAACACGAATGAGACGTCATCAAAGTCAAGCATCAGTCAATCAGGACAGTTAGTTTAGTACACCAATACTCAGATAGGTAGATAGGTCATCCTTCGTGAATCCAGATTTTTATGTTTTTTGCTTGTCTTTTAATTGAGATACATGTGCGTGTGAGAGGGTAAGATTGTATTTATCCTATTTGATGGACAAGGTACGTGGGGGTCTTTTGAGTAGTATACTGACAAAATGCTGTCTGCTGACTACTTTCTGATCTTTCGGACCTTTCGATGAGCGCCTGTAACCAATTGCGCAAGGCTCTTGCAAATTCCAAGCTCGAATGTCATGTCGCGAATCGAGTCGAGGTTCCCATCTATCTCGAGAGGTGGGGTGCTTTCCACGTTTCGCGCCCATCCCCCTCCATCTCACAGGCGGCTACCACCAACACTATTGGTCGCATAGAACTGATGAGCCCAGAAACTTGGAAACGACGACGATGCAGCCCATTTGTTTCTTTTGCAGGCAAAAACAGAAGCAAAGTCTTACCGTCTGCTCTCGACAGCTTCTCTGAGCTTCGCGATGACCTCTGACGGGTCCTTTGCGCCAAACACTGCCGACCCTGCCACGATGACGTTGGCGCCGGCGTCTGCAGCTGTGTCGATGGTCGCTCCCGATAGACCTCCGTCCACCTCGATATTTAGCTCTGGGTACCGCTTCCTCAGCTCTTGAACCTTGGGCATCATGTCCGGCATGAATTTCTGACCGCCGAAGCCTGGCTCGACTGTCATGACGAGGACCATCTGGTGGGTACGTTAGTTATGGGACAAGACGAGGACATGTTGGCGGCGTACATCGGGCACTTCCTCGGGGTTCTTGCTGTCGAGCACTTCGAACAAGACGTTCGCCGGCGTCTTGGGCTTGATGGCAATGCCGGCTCGTAGCCCTTGCGCGTGGATGTACTTGATCAAGTCCTTGGGGCTGGTCTTCTCGTCTGAAGTAGCCGAAGGTTCCTCTGCCGCCGTCGAGGAAATGGCCGCCTCGTAGTGGAAGCAGTAAAGATCGCATCCGGCCTTTTTGAAGTCCTTGACCCATTTCTTGGGCTACTGGGATGGTCAGCGTCCACTGCATGATTATTCGAGAGTTTCTTCATTCATCATTATCAAGCAAAGTTCGTCACAGAGATAACATCTCCGGGAAGAATGTCTACGACAACGAAAGATAAATACAAGTCCCTACCTCAGCAATCATCATGTGGCAGTCGAAGGTTCCTTTGCCCATTGCTTCACTGGGCTTCTCAACATGCGGTCTGATCATAGTAACGACCGGAGCACCAAAAGTCATGTTGGGCACAAAGTGACCGTCCATAATGTCTACATGTAGCCAATCCGCGCCATGTCCGATGGTGTCAGAGCACGCTTTACCCAGCGCACCAAAGTCAGCCGAGAGAATGGAAGGAGCAATAATTGCAGGGGGAGCCATTTTGGACAGGTAATAATGTAGTAACAAAAGACTTTTGCAGATGTCGGATGAATAGGGCGGTGCAAGAAAATGGCCTGTGTTTGGATTGTAGCGTGAGGGACACAGGGTGCCCCGCCAAACATCAGACGTCACCGCCCGCCGCCGCCGGAACCCTCCGCTCCGCACCACCACATCACTTTTGATATAAGCGCCCGCTCACTGCTTCTATTCTCCGTGGCCTCGCATTATTGCATCTAGCAGATGTAACAAGGCAAGGTAGCCCTGTGGGAATGGTGGGTTTGTATGATTACGTTGCAGCGCCTTCGTCCTCCTCGCATATCGACTCGATCCCAAATGACAGACCTTCGTACGTCACCTGTCTGAGCGCGAGACTGCTCTAATGTTCGAGAATCGCCATGGATTAGCAATATTGCCTCGAGGCTATTGGATTCGGACATCTGCGATGCATTTGGAAGCACGACCAGAACCTCTCCTGATTGGTCTCACGTTGTGTAAGCGCTTGCATTGCAGCACGCGCTCCAACGCGACCGTCCCATCGGCCAACCACCTAAGAGCCCACTCCTCGCTACCATGCATGCTTGCAGATTCTAGCCTGTTGAATCGTCAGCTTGCTGCACATTTTGAGATTGCAGGCCAACCAGTCCACCATCTTGACTGCTTGATCTGACCTAAATCGGAATGCTCCCTTCCAAGGTCAGAATGTCTTTTCTGTGGCAGCGCCTCCGGTGGGTGCACTGTTTTGGGTAGGGCGCTTAGAAGCCTTCTCATAAACCTCCAAGTCTTCTCCTCCATGCACTTTCGAAATTGTCGTCCGTCTACGTCTCTCTCTCTCTCTTTATTTGTGCTTGTCCCTTTTCCTTGTTTATTCTCGTTGATCGAGAATTGTCATCTTAGATAATTTTAATAACTCTACCGCTGGTCGGATTTTCACAACTATTGTTACAATCTTCCAGATTGGAACACTTTTACTTTGCAATATAAAACAAGAAAAGCCCCTCAACAAAAGCAAAATTATAAGTAGAAGCGATGGCACAATACTTGTCCAATGCCATGTACGACTCGACTCGACCTTTTCGAAACGAGGCACGCTTCACACTCATCGAAGATACTCCTCAAAGCAATCTTCCATCTTATGCCTCTCGCACGAAATTGACGATTCCATCCCTCCATCGTAGTTCTTTGCTGCCAAATGGAGGACCGAACTTCACTCCGGCCTCGGACCAGACCTCTGACGTTTCCTCGATGTGGAGTCATCGCTCATCAGGATCAAGTTACGACAGCCTCTATGATGTTAGCGAGGATGATGTTGAAGAGGTACCAATCAAGCTATCGGCTTCGGTCAAGCGACAGGCTCGAGTATCAAGGGATCGCAGCAGATATCCTTCCCTTGTGATCCCATCACCTAGTGCTTGGCCAACGATTCAGAAGCTGCAACAAACCAAATCCCCCTGCACGGTCGGCCTGTCTCCAGCGATGAACATTTCCATCACCCCGACTGCGTTGGCTACCTTCAATGCTAGATCCACACACTCACCTGCTGCGAGTACAGCACCCTCGCTTGATGGAAGTCTGACCTCCGAGGAGCTGTCCTCGCACAGTTGTCCATCCACCCCTGACTTGGAGACCGGTTCGAATCCCGACGATCAAGTGTGGGACCAGCCAATGCAACTTGACCCACACGCATTCGAGATCCTCCATCAACTCGAGGCATCTTCAGACAATGAACATGACATTAACAACGACCCAGTAATCACAATCTCGGACGATGCCGTTCAAGAAATGCAAGAAATCGTCAAAGATACGCCGCTGCGTCCTGAATTTGCACTACTCGATACCCAACACCTCGCACCTGATCCCGATGAAATTGTGTCAGCACTTAGCATTCCGTCTCCAGGCGGATTCTTCTCCTCCCTTGCCCCTTTTGCCGCCCAGACATGGGGGAGAATGACTCCGGAACCCTCGACAGGCGTGGCTGAGGACTTTTACGGGGTTCCATGGCGAATCACTTCTAGCTCAGACAACGCGGCAGTGTCAAATCTGCGTCGGCAGAACTCCCTTCGCAGACGTCCGGGCCAAGCTTCTACAAGAGTGCTAATCGCTTCACCGCCCGAAGACACAGAAGTCACCGAACTTATCGATTCGTCTCAGTCGTATCAGGAACGTAGTGTATACGAGGAAGCACTAAGGCAGATTGGTCTCGAGCACTCCGACCGTACCAAGCTCTGGCTTCGTGCACAAGAGTCCTACTTGTCGCGCGCCTTGCAGAACACTCAGGGCTCCGATGAGGGAGGGGAATCCCCCATCGTGCTATCGTCGCCCACCACAGGAAATGCAACCATTTTTGACACAGTCTCACCCTCTAAGAAATCAGTGCGATTTGTTGACGGTTTAAACGCGATACTAGCAGAGGCGAAGAAGAGCTCCAGCGAAGGCGGCACCAACTTCATCAACGATCCTGTCTTCTATCATGCTTTCCAACACATCGCGAAGGTCGCTGCTGTACGCGACGCATTCCGCCACCGTCAAGCCCGGGTGGAAGCCGTTCACACCCAACGCAGCCACCTTACTACAAATCATTGCAAGCAGTTGCAAGGGGATTATCAGATCTCTACTCCCATCCGACCCTCTCCTGTTCGCCCCATCTCGAACATGCTGCCCACCCAGATCAACGATGACTCGCAAAAAATCATCATCGCGACTGCCGAACGTGAGAGGCAAGCACTTGACCAGGTCAAACCATCAATGTGGGCGATTGATGCAGAGAAGCGACTTTCTGGTGACAAGCTGTTGAGTAGTCCTGTTGACAAGCTCGTCAAATCATTGCCCGAGCCCAAGATTCTTGACTACGGTGGTCAAGTCGCCGGAGGCTGGGGCTGGCAAGTCGCTCTGGATTACCGCAATGCAACTGTCTATACAGTCCCAATCTCGCAGAAATCTAAAGGCGCAGACAAGGCCGCCAAAGGGCCTAGCAACCACCGCATCTTACCCTCAGCGAGTCCAACAAGTCTACCCTTCCCAGGCGGTCATTTCGACGTTATATCTGCCCGAACACTACACACGCTCCTCCGAGCCGCCATGCCTATCGAATCGCCCATTTCTCCCCTCTCCCCTCAGCCCGCCGGAGAAGACGAGTGGGACATTGCCCTGAACGAGATCCACCGCATCCTCAAACCCGGAGGCTACCTCGAATTCGCCGCCACCGACGCGTCGCTACTTCACCCCGGTCCTCTCGGCCACGCCCTGAGCGTCGAGTTCTCATTCAATCTCCGCACAAGAGGCTACGACCCGACCGCAAGCACCTCCCTGCTTCCACGCCTCCGCAAGGCAGGCTTCGACATGATCCGCCGCGGCTGGTACGTCCTCCCCATGGCCGACGTACGACCGCGCTGGACCGACGCAGGCAAGAGCAACAACGGCGGTGATGCACTCGGGCCCAATGCCCCTCCCCCAGCCACTACCACTTCACGCAAGCCCGTTCAACGAGGCAGTGGCACGATGAACTTCTTCCAGGTGGAGAAGAGCATCGGGCCCAACGGCTCCGTCGAGCTCTACAAGCCCGCTCTGACAGGCAGCACCGCCGACGTGCAAGCCATGACTGGGCTCGTGGGCTCCAAAGCGTGGGAGGAATGGATGCTCAAGCTCGGTGCGGAGATGGGCAAGAGCGAGGCGCAGGTCATGGATCAGATCTCGCGCGTGCTCGAAGAAGGGTCGAATCAGAGTGGATGGAAGTGTTTGAAGGGATGGGCGAGGAAGAATGCTTGATTCTTCGTCGTTACGCTCTTTTGCGCACCTGGGTCGGAGGAGTGTGTTTTGGTCCCCCTGTTGTTTGATTTTCATAGTCATGCCTTTCCTTTTTGCTTTTTCTTCAGTCTGTGCTTGTCACTCCTTTACGTCCAGTCACGTTATACGATGCGCACCACCCCCTCGACATGTAATATCTACGAAATGTCCCCCACAGCGCCCGCCCTAGTAAGATAGAAGGTGTATGAGTATCTCCAGACCGATCTAAAACATTGTCATCCGGTGTTCGCATGATCTGATAGGCGGGCCTGAGCCCAGCATAGACTCGAAGAGTTCGTAGCGACCTTCTCGGAGGCGTAATATACTAGGAGGCGTCAGGCAGCCACGCTAAAGCCAGCCACCTACCTACATGTAGGCAATGAGTAGCAGCAGCGGCAGCGGCCAGCAGCCCGCCTGATCTGCATCTGTACAAATAGCAACATACACCCTCGCAATAACCTTCTTGATTGCTCGATGATACGAGATTTTCTTCTCATGAGGTCTGTCGCGTTGCTGAGGTAAGGAAACAAAAAACTGCTCGAGGCTCGCCATGGACTACTCGAGTTCATATTTGCGGGGCAAACGTCGGTCAGAGCAGTCCACAGAGGCTCGAGTGAGGAGATCACAAAGCCGACACGACGCTACATACGGCCCGGAGGCAGAGACGAGATTCCGACCATCTCGCCCGCGACCGCACTCTGGGATATATGAAGAACCCGCAGTCGAAGCAACATACGATAGACCACCCAAAAAGCACGACCAGCAGTATGTGGAAGAAATAATCGTCGAAGAAGAAATTCATCATGCGAGACCTGAACGAGTAAGCTACGGATACGATAGCGCGCGCCCCGGTCGTCGACCTTTCTCTGGGGTTCATGGCGCTGTGTCTCCGTCGCCGCCGCCATCTCCTCCACCTCGGCCTGATGATTATTCTCCTGCTTTACCACCCGTGGTGAGACGGAGCGAAGCTCATGGCAAATCTGAAGACTTGGCACTGGCTGCACAAACACATGTCAACGGTGACCATGATGACAGGATAAGAGACTACCTGACCATATGCCTCTACCGCAACAGCAAAAAGGCCTTCCAGACGCAACGCGTGCGAATAATGAAGCCCAGGTTTCGACATCTAAATATATCAAGTAGTCGTATCAAACAAATGACTTATGTACCTGATCGGGATTTTATGTTGGCCATGCGGTGGAAGTATAAGAACAACCTCCGAGGACCATTTCGACGGATTCTCAGCTTCAAGACAGTCAGTACTGCACGCCTTTTACAGGTGAGGTATTTTGGCTCGGATCAAACATTCGAAACGACATCGCAATGGAACAGTAGAAACTGATGTTGCAAGCGACGAATCTAGTATGGCGATGGAATATTCGCCACTGCAGAACAGAATTACGCCTTGTTTTCCCCTACTTTTATGAAGGCATTCGAGAATCCATTCATGTACGTGGGAAAAAACGACACGCAATGGGTTTACTGGCTGCATAAGCAAAAGACCAGTGACAAAGGGCTAGACATTGCCATCGAGTTGATTGAGGACTACAGTATGTTTCGGGTCATGAGTGTGGCCGTGTTTATTCTCGTTGCCTTGCTAGCCTTGAGCATTGTGTGGATTGTTGAAGGAGGCGATGCGTCCTACATGGCAACTGTCATGTCTTACGCTCTCTCATTCCTTACTGGTGAGTCGACCAGTCCGTCATACCTCGCGCTGATGGTCAAGCTACAAAGCCTTCGTACTTTGCTGACGTTTGACAGCGGCGGTGGGTTTGACTGCATTGTGGGACTTTCTCGATTCGGGTCGTGTGGATGCACAATCAAGGAACCCAGTACTAAGCATTGCCGAACTGTCCGAGGTAGGCCGTATGAGGGGCGTATTGGGTTATTAGACATCTTTTGCCCTAAAATTGCATGGACATGTTGAAGAGGGGTTGAGTGTGTCTAGCTAGTTGAAACTGCATACTGCGTGGGTGAGACCTGCCGCATGGTGGATTGTCAAGGACATGAGGAGTAAGTGGCTCGAACCCTGCTATTTATCAAGTATTAATTGAACATGCACGTATGCGGGGTCGCCTCCGTTCACAAGTGGCAATATGGCATAATCCGGTGGGTTCGATGGGGTTGGCACATCAATTTGTACTTGTAGGCGGAGGCGCGACGGAAAGCTGCAGAGCAATATATTCAGCATGGTCGGGACCGCCCAACAGGTATGACCGAACAAATGACCGGTGAAAACTTACATCCCCATATAGAGCCCCATGATGTACTGAAAAGACGTGCTGATTGCATCTCATATATGACTATGCAGAAGCGATGCGGCACGCAATTTGTGATGCATGAGAAGCTGCTGCTGTGATGATAAATGACGCTTGGTCGGTCGTTCCTGCTCCGAGCTGCGGAAATGGTCGGTGATATGGATTTCTCTCATACTGATCTTATCCCCGCCCAGATATCTTTGTGCTCCTCCAACACAGCGATGATGGTGCCGAATGACGAGCATTGCCCGATTCTTTTTCGCATCTTAGCACATCCAAGCGTGATTTTTCGCGCCAACCTCAGGACTTTGTAGAGATAATTCTTTGTTTATATGTTATCATCTTCGTCATGTCTTTCCTTCTGACACAGCTTCCGTGATCTCGACAAGGTGATTATTACTGTACTTAGAACATGCATACTCTACATCCTATTCAGCCTGATAAGTATGAGAGCGACTCAAATCCACGCGTGGAACTTGGTATGGATCAGCACTGCTGCCAATATCACTCTCACCAAGGTCACAGGACACTGGTATCCAACACGTCTTTCGGGTCAAGACCATAAAATGTTTGGAATCCTCCGTCAATCAGCTGTCCTAGCTATCATGACCTGCATTCAGTCGGATATAATCCCCACGATATCCATGCGAGATCTATAGCTTTGTGCTCTGGTTGGTCCACGAACGATTTCAGAGGCGGGGCGCTACCTCTTGTACCTTGGGTTCTTGTAGGCATACATCTTCAAGCTAGCCTTTCTTGTGCATTGCTCCTGACTTTCGTAGGATTTCGCGCCCGTAGGATTGATGCGCATAACCTGCATCGGCTCAATCCCTCTGTATGTGTAGTTATAGTTCCTGGCAACTTTACATTGATGTCGGATATAAGATGCTCTGATCATGGTCCTACTATTTGGAGTCAATTCCTAAAGTCTGAGGCCGCTATGTCTCGTAGTATTGCGATCTTAGTAGCCATATCGGCTGCTTTCGTCAGTGCATTGAACCTAACCGTGGCCCCAAATGGAGGCAATGTGACAAGCCCTCTGCAATATGGCCTCATGTTCGAGGCAAGAAGACCATTGCACCAGACCGAGTCATGATAATGTTAACTCGAAACCAGGACATCAACTTCTCTGGAGATGGCGGTATATACGCTGAGCTGGTCCGCAATCGCGCCTTCCAGGGTAGCCCAGTCTACCCTTCAAACCTGACAGCATGGAAACCAGTTAATGGGGCGGTTCTGTCTCTTCAGAATCTGTCAATTCCTCTCTCTGATGTATTGCCTACATCAATGAGAGTAGCAGCTTCGAATGCTACAGTCGGGGCAGTGGGCTTCGCCAACTCGTATGTATATTCGATGTTAGCATCAAGTGAGGGACTAACACGCAGTCAGCGGCTGGTGGGGTATCGATGTCCGAGTACAAAAGTACAGCGGGTCTTTTTGGGTCAAGGGAGACTATAATGGTTCCTTTCGAGCAGCTCTGGTTTCTGACATCACCAACGAAACCTTCGGAAGTGCCGTCATTTCGGCCAGGACTTCGTCCAGTAAATGGAGTGAGTATAATTATACGCTCATTCCTGACGCAGCTGCGCCAAATTCAAACAACTCTTTGATCATCACGTTTGATGCTGCGGCGGTGTCCGGTAGCTCGCTCGATTTCCATTTGATCAGTCTCTTCCCGCCCACGTACAAGGACCGTCCTAACGGGATGAGAGTTGACCTCATGGAAGCACTAGCTGGCTTAAATCCGTCGTTCCTGCGTTTGCCTGGCGGCAACAATATTGAAGGTGATCATCCTCCATATCTATGGTATTGGTACGTCAAAGTCGTTGTTTAGGCCCGCAGTCGAGCTTGTTGACGGTCTAGCAGGAACCAAACAATCGGACCTCTGAAAGATCGTCCAGGTCGCCCAGGAACGTGGACCTATGAGAATACGGACGGTCTTGGCCTTGTCGAGTTTCTGTGGTGGTGTGAAGACCTAGAAATTGAACCGGTTCTCGCGGTCTGGTCTGGACTGTACCTTGATGACACCGTAGTCTCGAACACGTCTCTTCAAACCTACGTACAGTACGCGCTCGATGAACTGGAGTTCTTGATGGGCTCCACAGATACTCCTTACGGTGCTCTCAGAGCGTCCCTAGGCTATCCGGACCCGTTTTCAATCAAATATGTTGAGGTGAGCATGGTGGGCGTACTAAAGACTGACATCCGTGCTAAAGTGTCCTAGGTTGGCAACGAGGATAACCTCAACAAAGGTAATGGATCTTACTCGTCGTACCGTTTTCCGGACTTCTACAACGCAATACACGGTGCATATCCAGATATTACAATCATAGCTTCTACCGTTGCAGTTGATCCATTCTCAGAAAATGCATCTGGAGATTACCATCAAGTAGGATACACAGCCCCCTGGATGTGCTGAAGGACAATAATACTGACTCGACCAAAGTACACTCGTCCAGATCACATGGTTGGACAGTTCGACTTCTTCGACAACATGGACAGGCGCCACCCTATTCTCATTGGTACGAATGGTATCCTTGATGATCGAGATCGGGCAGAGCTCACGAGTTGCGTAGGTGAATATGCCATAGTTCAATCCAACGAGGCCGGTCAAGCTGGAGTAAGTTGGGACGAAGCTCGGTCTTCGTTTCCGTTCTGGATCGGCACGGTGGCAGAAGCAATTTTCCTAATCGGTGCTGAGCGCAATGCAGATAATATACTGGGTGCTTCATATGTGAGTCGGATCTCCGGCCCCCCAAGTCGCGACCATGACGGAAGCTGTTGACCCGTCATAGGCACCCACTTTTCAGAATCTCAACAAATGGCAGTGGGCCCCGGATTTGATTTCATATACTGCCGACCCGTCACAAGACGTCCTCTCCACCAGCTGGCATATGCTGCAACTGATGTCTGAAGTTCGTATTACAGAAACACTGCCCACTTCCGGAGGGGCCTTTGGCCCTGCATACTGGGTGGCAGGAGTCAATGATGACCGTGGATCGCACATACTCAAGACAGCTGTATACAACAGCACAGGCGATGTGCCCATGACGGTGTCTTTCAACAGCATAAACGCAGGGACCACAGCCAATCTAACAGTGCTGACCGCGCCCGGCGCATACAGCTACAATGACATTGGCAGCGACATCGTAAAAGGAAATTCAACCATTTTGACCGCCTCTTCCGCCGGAGCTTTCACATTCTATCTGCCTAACCTCAGCATCAGCGTGCTGGAGGTTGCTGGCACCTCGAGTGCAGATGTCCAAGCTCGCGGGTATGTTGCCGCGGGTACGAAGAGAAGCATGCCGATGGGCCATCGGGAAGTGATTTTTTGAGCATGACCATGACCAACCTGCCTAGTGTTACGAAGATGTCCACGTACTTGGGTGATGCATTCAGCTATTCGATGGACTTTTTTTTTTAGATGGCCGCAGCAATCGCCATGACATGTTCGCCTCTACGCGTTAGCAGTGTGCTTTCCAAAAACTCAAAACAGTCGGTTGCACACTCCGGGCCACTGTCACCACTAGAAAGCAGTTGGCGAGTCAGCTACCAATTATGACCAAATGCACTCCACATGATCGGCTCCCTGCCCCATACAATTGATTACCCCACGTTGTTTCTCGTTCTACCCGTCTGTGCGTGCGTTTTGCAGATGTGCCAATGATGTCGCTTGTGATGACAAGCTAAAACAGGGGGTGGGTCCATGCAAGCAATGGCATGCATGTGGAAATCTTGGAATGGTCATGCTGACCAGGCTAGATGAAGCCGATATTAAATAATAGGTCTGCCGGCGCGTTGGTAAAAACCACGGCTGCCAAGTTTGCGCGTTTGTGCGCGACTATACAGTGCACAAGTCGACTTTGTGCAAGATATCGTCCGCAACTTCCGCCATGTCCGCTCCACCCGCTGATTCTCCGCAAGATGTTCCACATCTCCATGATGCATCTCCAGCTTCCTCCGCCGCCGGGTGATACTCGGAAAGTAAAAGAGGCTTTTCCCCAGCGCCGCAAAATTCTGGGGTCTGGATGTGCGGGGTATTACCTCCTCTTCTGGCTTGACTGGTCCACACCAAGGACGAAGGTTCGCGCATGGGCAACCGCTGATCTAGCACCGGCAGCGAGCAGAACAGATATCGGCTGTCCCTTGCTCAGGTATTATAAGCAGAGACAGCTCGCGTGTCAAAGTTAGGTCAATAGGATCAAGAGCCTTTTTTTTCCTTCACTCTGTTCCTCCATCAGCATCAGATCTCTAGCAAAGAAAAATGGCTATTGTCGACCTTCTCCTCACTCCGTGGACGCTTCTAGCGATCCCCATTCTGTTTTATGTCCTTCCTTACATTCGCAATGCCTCGATCAGAGACATTCCAGCACCTTTCCCTGCTGCCTTTACCAACCTGTGGTTGATGTGGCAGGCCAGGAAAGGTGTTCGATACCTGGCTGTGGATGAGCAGCACAAGAAGCTTGGTACGATGGTCCGTATCCAGCCTCACCACGTCTCGATTGCCGACCCTGCTGCCATTCCTCAAATCTACGGTCACGGCACCGGCTTCCTGAAGAGGTAAGTTTTCTTTTTACTCATCTAGTCGTTGCCTGCTCTAAGACTCCCGTCCACAGTGAATACTATGATGCTTTCGTTAGCATTCAGCGTGGTCTCTTCAACACTCGTGACAGAGCAGAGCACACCCGTAAGCGCAAGACGGTCTCCCACACCTTCAGCGCCAAGTCCATCCTTCAGTTTGAACAGTACATGCACCACAACCTGGAGATGTTGGTCACCCAATGGGACAAGATGTCCAAGGAAGCTTCTGGAGGTTACGCCAAGATCGACAGCTTGAACTGGTTCAACTACACTGCCTTCGACATCATTGGTGATCTTGCTTTCGGTGCTCCTTTCGGTATGCTCGAGAAGGGCCAGGATTTCGCCGAGGTCAGAGAGTCTCCCGACAAGCCTGCCAGGTTCGCTCCTGCCATTGAGGTTCTGAACAGAAGAGGCGAGGTCTCTGGTGCCATTGGATGCTGGCCTTGGATCAAGCCTTACGCCAAGTACCTTCCTGACCCCTTCTTTAGCAAAGGTATCGAGGCTGTCGAGAACCTTGCTGGTATCGCTATCGCTCGTGTCAAGCAAAGACTGGAGAACCCCCAGGAAGGCCGTGTCGATCTCCTCGCTCGCCTCCAGGAGGGTAAGGACGAGAACGGAAACAAGCTTGGTCGTCAGGAACTGACTGCTGAGGCTTTGACTCAGCTGATCGCCGGTTCTGACACCACTTCCAACACCTCATGCGCCATCCTCTTCCACTGTCTCAAGAACCCCAAGGTTGTTGCCAAGCTTCAAGCCGAGGTCGACGCCGCTATTCCTGCTTCCCAAGATGTCCCCATGTTCGAGCAAGTCAGAGACCTGTCATACCTTGACAACGTCATCAAGGAGACCATGCGTATTCACTCTACCTCTTCTCTCGGTCTTCCTCGCGTGGTCCCTCCCGGTGGTGCCAACGTTCTTGGCCGTCACTTCCCTGCCGACATTGTCCTCAGTGTTCCCAGCTACACCATCCACCACAGCAAGGAGATCTGGGGCCCCGACGCCGAAGAGTTCAGACCCGAGCGATGGGAGAAAGTCACTGAGGCGTAAGTTTTTCTGTTATTTATATTATTCAAAAACACTGCTAACTAATTCCACAGTCAAAAGGCCGCATTCATCCCCTTCAGCTACGGCCCTCGCGCTTGTGTCGGCCGTAACGTCGCTGAGATGGAGCTCGCACTCATTGTCAGCACCGTCTTCCACAATTACGAGTTCGAGCTCTACCAGGACACCCTCGAGACCAAGGAGGGTTTCCTGCGCAAGCCTCTCGAGTGCATGGTCGGCATGAAGAGGAGATCTCGCTCATAGATGTCTCAACCTCACAAACCGAGCGAAATTCGATACGAGGTCTTTCTTAACGTCATGAAGCGAGCGAGCGTCAACGAGCGAAACGGAGTTTTCTTCTCTGCAAAAGAGAAATATCAGTTCCCCCCTCCCTCTCCGGATTTTCTTTTCCTATTTGTGTGGAAATTCTTCTATCTCAAATCACCCCCTCTCGGACCTGAGTCCTTGAGATTTTGTTAACGATACCAGAAATTGTATCTCTTTTTTTTCTCTTTGAGCGTTGCTTTTAAGCAAGGCAAAGTGGAGCAGGGTTTTTATGTTGTCTTGCAGGAAGTCGTTTCCGGCGCAGTCCAACTCGACTGATATGATCATGTTCGGTCTTTATGTATTTATTGTCTACCCACCCGACGAATCCTTGGTATATGGGGAATGCTCCAAATGATCAAAAACAACGAATGAATTCCAAAAAAAAGTTTCCAACATCTGTCCTTTGCCTGTGTAAACGCTTCTAGTAAGTACTTGGGGTATTTCACGCGCGGTGTCGAGGATATATCGTAGTCTTTCCGAACCTGCTTATTCTTCTCTCATCACTTTCTCGCATCCCCTCTCGCGTCTTATGTCTTCCCATCGATACCAAGCCCGATTGACGAAGACTTTAACGTTCAAACGCCAAACCCCCCCCCCCCCCCCCCCCCTCCCCACCCCCCCCAAACCCCAATCGCGCCGCCGCATCAGAGATCCATAACGAACCATCAAACCAAACCCTGTCAGCGTGGTGCTCTTTCCCAGCACAGGCTCCTCAAGAATCGAATCGCAGAGCTCCCGTATACACACACTATACCGCGCGAATGCGCACCGTACGTATAGCTTGCCGAAACTCGCTCACCGTGTCTAGGGTTCGAACCCACCTCTTAGCCGCGTCGAGTATCTCATGGGAAGGCAAACAGAAGGGCGGAACGGGAAGAGCGTTTTGCTGGAAGGAGGCAGTGATGCTATGCTATGCTATGGCTACGCTATGACTACGGGCGTGGTCTTCGCCGCACCGCAATGGAGTTCAGTGCGTGAATGGCCTGAGGTAGTGCATGTCACATCAGTGTAGCTGGTGTAGTGTCTTTCCGCGCAAATCAAGGTATCTGATTGTGGGGTTTGTCAGTGTTTGTGGTACGGGATGTATATATGCATATATGCATATGTGTATACATCAGGATCATCGCGTCCAGGTGGCACGTATCCAACGACGGTGTAGATCCATTCATTGATTGATGTTTCATCGATTTGGGGCCGGAGAGCGGAGGGAACGCGACCCTGTCCTTTGCTCACTACGCTTATTGCACTCATTCACTTTGTACTCACTATACACTTCGTGGCTGCTACAGTATTGGGCGTTCAACCTCTTTCCTGTCTGGAAAAGGAGATTCCTCATGGCAAGTCCTTCGCGAGATGATCACTTGTCTGTTTTACACGCGCGATTGTTCGGAGTTTGATGATGCGCATATATATGTACATTACACGAGAAAGATCAGAAATAAGACCAGGGCATTGGAGAAACACTGCATGTATTGCACTGCGGCCTCTAAGCCATCTATACATAATCCAAACCAGTGACTGCCCACTCACTGACCCATCAAGAACGCTGAAACCTCGTCCCAGCACTCCCGGCCACAAACCTCCTGTACCCGAAACCCCTGCCATGACTTTTCCTTTTCTTTCCCTGAGCCCGGTGTCCCGCTGCACTACTGAGCTCTCCAGCGCTGATGTTCGTCTTTTCCGTAATCATACCCGTTTCGTCTCCCTTTCCACCACTTGGTTTCCTACTCCCTGCTATCTCCCGCACGCCAGAGTGCGAGTGGCTACTGGGTAGCAACCAGTGGGGCAGCGAGGAGACATTGTTGTCGCTGTTTTCGGACTCGTCGTCCGAGTCAATCCACTGGGGCGTTGAGTGTTTCCTGTCGGGTTTGGCAGTTGGTATTGCTGCTTTGTTTTCCGACGGCGGCGAGATGGAGCTGGTGGTGTTGGTTGTGCGTGGTGTTGGCGTGTTTTCTGATACTGGAGACAGAGTGGACAGGATGGAGATATGGTGGGGGGTTGCGGCGCTTGACGTTCTACGGTGAGATGAGGGGGCCGAGGTGTGCGAGCTGGGTTCTATTGTGTCTGAGGGAAGGTTGCGTGGAGGAATGGTAGGCTTTTCGTCTCTTCTTCCGTCCGCGAAATGATGTTCTAGCCCGGATATGTGGGACGACGTCTCCTTGTCGACAGGAGTAGGCAGAGAGTTCTCGTCGAGTTCGTGTGGATCGATTCCATCACGACCTGCGAGCGCGTCATGTGCGAAAGACGGGAGACCAAAGCCCCAGTCATCGTACCAGTCCAAAACATCTTCGACCGCCTGGCTTTCACTTGCACGACGAGGGACCTTCAGCGCTTGATCGTATATATCGTCGACAGCAGACTGGAATGGAGCAAGAGACGCAATGCTATCTTTCCGTACAGCCAGGATGTCAGGCGCCTGCAACTTGATTGGCCCCGGGATATAAATGCTTTGCGTCCATGAGGATAATTCTGGAGGATTGACGGTGAGGACAGTACCGGAAGTCAGGTGGATCTCTGTTCTGATAGGGACATCAGGGGCGATATCCTCTGGTTCCTCTGTGATGAGGGCCAGATCATCGTCGTTGTCGACTGGAGCATCTTGGAAATCCTCAGACACTGTGCCGTCTTCGTGAATAACTTCCAGAACACCAGGTGAGATTTCTGGTGGGGATATTGGGGACGCAGGCTGTCCGGTGAGAGTGAATAGCGCACCTGCGGGACCCGATGGAGTTGCAGGTTCGACTGAGAGTGGCGAAGTTGATGTCAAGTCCACACTGGGAAGACTCAGTGGTGCCAGAGGAGTAACAGGAGATTTGAGCTGCCCTAACACCCTCCTCCTGGACATGAGACTTCTCCTGCCACTGGCCCGTATGTGACGTCGTGGACTCAAGGGTACGCGATCATAGAATCCAGTGGGCGTCCCAACGATCGAAAACGGCGAAGCGGGAAGATCTTTGATCATGATGCTCAGTGCTTTTCTCTTCTTCGACATATGCCCCTTCTGTGGATTTCCAGCATCTTTATTGTAGATATACTCATTGACCGGGAAAAAGCCAGCGTCGAGCAACATGCTCATCGTCTCGCCCTTTCTCTTCCTGCGCCATGGCAAAAACGACGGGGCTGGTCTACCTTGAATGTTCTGCTTTGGCTGATCTGGCGAATCAGGAACTGAAACCGAAATATTTGTTGACTTCTGCTTGATGGTGAGTGCAGTGGCACGTTTAGTAGCTGCCAAGTCCTTGTCGATGCCAGAAAACCGCGCTCCTCGCTTCTTCAGCATCTCCGTCAGAGGCCTTCTCGCATAGGTAGCCGAGCGACCACCCCCAGTTCTGTTGCTACTTACCCTGATGGGAACAGATCTGAAAGTCTTGACGGTCGCTGAGCTCAGCGGACGTTGCCGAGGTAGAGGCACAGTCGCTGCTCTCTCCATAGCTAGCATCGGCGTAGCAGTACCGAGTGCGTGAAAGACAGCAGGATGTTCAGTAATGACATTGACATTCTTGATAACGCGCCGGACAGAGCTGGGGACATCTAGTCGAGAAAATCTGGCCTTGGACAAGGCTGCAGATATTGGGGAGAGAGGAGGCTCTTCAGGCGAGGCGGGCTCATCGACTGCATCCTCGGCAGCCTTTCCTATTGGTCCAGAAGGGTCGGGCAGGAACAACTCATTCGACATTGTCTTTTGTGTCCCTTGGGCCACTGTCGACGGCAGCCTAAAGATGGTCATCCGCTTATTCGGATCTGTAGGAGTTGGCAAGAACAGCTCGCTGGTGGGCCTCGATCTTTTGATACGCAAAGCAGGCGGCGGACCCCTGCGCGCCCCTGCCGCGGGTCGAGAAGGACCTGGAGAAGAAGCAGTGCTACGAGCGCCATCTTTCCAAGTAGGTGATAAAGGAGAGCTGACTCTGGATCCATGATCCGTCAACGGTGGCGACGCTGCCTGATGTCGTCCGTGTAGGGGAGAGCCCCGCCTACTGGCAGTCCTTCGATCCAGTGCGAATTGTCCGCTCGCAAGTGTCGGACTGTCTGACTCTGGCTGCGGGAATCTTGACTGTAGTCTTTCGAATAATTCATCCTGCGTGATAATATTTCTGGATCCCATGGTGTTTTCCACCGTCGTGGAAGAAGCCAAGCAGCATCTTTGTGGCTAGTCTTGCGATCCATTTCTCGTTTCTGCCTCATCAAGAGGGTTGCTCAACAAAGAGCAGCGATGGCATATTGAAGACAAAGCGATCAAAAAAGTTCACTATTGGTATTGCTTGCATTCGCACTAGCGAAGATGCCGAGCAGCATTCCTTACTCCGAATCCGTCCATGTCTGAGCAGCCGGACTTTCAGGGTTAGCGACACGCCCGCTTACAAGTCCACAGTCTGATCATGCGAGTGAGAAGAAATCTGTACGAAAAGGAATAATTAGAAATGTCGTAGTTATTGCAAGATCTCAAACAACATCCAAAAGCCCCAACAACGCCTGCACATAGACTAGTTCCAAGATTACCTCACGCCAACGTCGGTCAATTCAATGCTTCATCCTCATGACAGTGCAGCTGCTTGCACTGTCGACAATGTTTCCAGTGATCCTTCTCACAATCAATATCCCTAGCCCACACACCACGTCTCTTCGGCTTAGGCAGCGGTGATCCCTTGGGTACCACAGCCTCGCTATCGAACTCAACGACCAATTCACTATCTGAACCCGCCATCTTGCGTTTCAATTGATCACACACCTCAGACTCGGTTTCGAGTTCGAGTTGGATCAGGGTTTTCTTCTTTGGCTTTTCTTTGTCGGTGGATCGCTCACGAATTGCCTCAGAGGTGGCTGATCCTTGGATTGGGAGAGACTTTGGGCTTTCTTCGTGCTGTTGAGAAGAGGTAAATGTGGTTGCTGAATGCCATGAATCCTCTGATCCATCCGTGTCGCCTTGTGGCTGATAGTCCGAGGTGGTGTCGGGGCGTACGGCGGATCCAGCGACTTCAGGAGAACTTGAGCTCTCGTCATGATGATCGAGAGGCGAAGATTGTTGTGACAACCTTGCATCTTCAGCAGGCTCATCAGAATAATGCTGTTCCTCGTAGACTGACCTGACATGAGAAAATACCGACGGCTCAGAGACAGGAGGCGGAATGTGGCTTTCTTCATAGTCATCAGGAGATGACGTCCATTCTGACTTCCATGCGCCTCCCTCTGAGACTTCCGTTTTCTGCAATTCATGACTCGGGGGAATGTCATGGGTTGCAGCTTTCTTGGAGATCGAATAATAGCTTGGATACCTTTCCTCGGTCTTGAATTCATCCTTCGACGTCATGCGGGCCCATAGTCTGTCTATAAGCCCAGGACGAGCTACTGGAGCAGGAGGCTTCAAATGACTGGGACGAGAGACGGCGTTCTTGGGTGCACCTGTAGGTGGCCTGGGGCTACTAGAGTCAGAGACCTTGTCTTTAGGAGTACCCGCATGAACACTAGGGATCGATTCGTCCTTTAGTATCTCGACCGGTCTGACTGATTCAATTCGTGCAGAGGGTCTGCTCGCTCTTGCCGATGAAGTAGACTGATGGTCAGATCGCTCATCGATCTGCGAATCTTGGATCTCGTGAGACCGTTCAGCACCCGTCGGGGATGCGGCAGTATCAAAGTCTCGCTCATCTTCAAGCTCAGAAGACTGTTCTGCGCTTGGTGGCGAAGTAAGCACATCGAAGTCTCGCTCATCCACATGTGACTCCTCAGCGTGAGCCTTGGTAGCCTCTGCTGACTCAGACAGCCATCCAGAGACCGTTCGAGCAATCGATTTGCTAGAGGTCGAAGGTCCTAAACCGAGCGATTCGCGGACCCGCGCAACAAGGGATTGCGAATCGGGTCCCACGACATCATCTTGCCTCGAGAGATGTGATGTCCGTTTCTCGGTAGTCTTTGAGTGGATCACCAGGCTGCGAGGCGTAGTGGCTGGAACTTCACTGTGACGACTGAAGCGGCTGCGCTCGCGGTCATTGGGTTGAGATGGATTTCCAGAACTCGAGTCGTCAGGCTCATTCGAAGAAATCCAAGGGTCCGAAGTTGCACCATACGTATTGCCGGCCATTGATGCGCGCACCTCGGGAAATATTTCCGCTTCAGCAGGTACGGGAGCAGGCGTCTGTCCGTAGTGAGTCGTGACGGCATCCGTAGTGGAAGTGACAACTGCATCCTCACTTCCTGGCCAGGGAGTGTACACCGCGTCACTCGTGTGGGCAGGGTTGACGTTCCAGGTGCTCGGATCATAGCAGACGGTGTAACCGTAATGATCGACAGTGCAATCGTCATTCAGGACCGTTCTTGGGACGAGTTCTTGGCGAGTGCCGAAGTAATGAGCAGCCGGAGAAGTAGGGTAATCCTGCGCCATTGCTCGATCGAAGTCTCTCTTGATCCAGCCGGCTGCCTCGAAGCAGAGCCAAAGGCAGTAAGGGTAGATGATAAGTTTGACCAAAAAGGTCATCGATGTCAAGTACATGTACCAGTTGAGCAAGATGACATATACGTGGCTGTCTGTCCAGAGAGCCCAGTAGTAGTGCACGCGGTGTCCCGCTTCCTCAGTGGCGTTTAAAAAACGCCTGCGGAGTCCTCGGGCCGGTGCCACGATGTGTTCGGGTCTGATGATACCAATTGCTCGGAAGATGCGTCCCCAAAGTCTAAAGGGAAGCAAGAGTAGCTTGGTGAGTGTTTCACCTATGAGATCCAATACGAAGTCGATCCTCAGGTACATGTACTGTGCTGGAACGTCCATGTCCATCTCACGGCGATGGACTCTCGCCTGATACTCTTCCTCAAATTTGTCCTTGAGCAACAGATAGATGGCGAAGAACGAGAGCACCATGGCTGGTATCGTGACCATGAGGTTTGATTCACTCTCTCTGCGAGTCGGGGCGTTCACATGATCGCCGGAGAGACGACCCCGAAGCATTTCATTCTTCTCGTCGATACCTTTCTGGTGCTGGAAAGCCATATTGACACGCTTCCGTCGAAGAAGTGGTTGCGGACGTCGTAAAAGGGTCCCTGATGGTATACTGCCGGGGGAATGACTTCCGATGGTACGATAGATACCAAAGGTATTATCGATCGCGCGAGTGTGGAGGCTGGATATATGGCGTTGTGCACGAAGGTAGCCAGCTTGAGTATGGCGATTGACTACGACAGGTGAAGAAAGGGCAAACCGGGATGGCGACGCCGCTGTAAAGAAAGGAAAACCGGCATCTTTGTTGCCAGTTTCAACACTGGTTGCGGTAGAGTTGGGTAAGTTTGCAGAGAGGCCGAATGCGGCCTGAGATTGGTTAAACATGAGGAAGCCGGATTCGGATGTGGGAGCGCCATCTACGTGTCTGCTGAAAACAGAAGTAGAAACGAGAAGTGCAAGAAAAGTAGGAAGTGAAGTACTTGGGATATAATCAGATTGGTAGCTGGTTCGATCTATAATGGAGTTGTTGGCTGTCTCACTTGAAGATGTGTTGACCAAAACCTAACTGGGACAAGAATGTCAGTCTGCGGGCCATAGTCACTGCACCAAGCGAGCTCGAGGCAAGCCTGTCTATATATGCTCAATCAGACGACAAGTAGGAGATCCACGAGCTGGGACGATCTGATAGACTCTGTTCAGAGCGGAATGAGCGCGGTGTAAAATACCGTCCTTGTGAGATTATGAAGAGCGTTTATATTTTGCATTATGGTAACGGAATTTTGTTCGTGATCATTATCTGAGACAGAGGCAGGTTGTCTACTTCTGGGAGGGGTTTGTGATAGTGTTGCCCTACGATTCGTTAGTGATTGCCCATTAAACGTCGGAAAATGGAAAAGAACATGACATACTCCGTCCGGGTAGAGGATCTGCTCATTGTAGAAGACGCCACCTTTGCTTGCCAAAAACAAGATGGTGGCAGCCATGTCGGAGTCCTTGCCCTTCCTGCCTGCAGGGTTGGTGGACGTCATGTCGATCTGGCTTTTGTTGTCCTCGTCACTGCTTCCAGTGGTCATCTCGGACGGGAAGACACCAGGAGCGATGACGTTGACGCGGACCTTGACGTCGGCGAAGACGGTGGCCATCATTCTGCTCAAGTGGGTGAAGGCAGCCTTGGAGGTGGCGTACGAGAACTGGCCGGCAGAGTTGCCCTTCATGGCACCGGAGATGGACGAAACGTTGACAATGCTCGAGCTGTAGCCAGGAGTGGTCTTGCCGCCTTTTGCGAGAAGAGGCAGAAAGGCCATCGAAGTCCAGTATCCTGCCGTGACGTTTGTCTTGAGGGTATCTGCCCAGTTCTCGGGCTCCGTCTTGAGGAAATGCTTGCTGATGGCTTCGGCGTCGCTCATATCGGGCTGGCCGTTCTTGGCTAGAGAGAAAAGAGTCAGTGGTTTCGTTGTGACATGACTAGAATGTAGATCCTACCGTATGAAGTGTTGTCATCTCTGGCAATGCCGGCGTTGTTCACAAGCAAGTGGATGCCATTGGGCTCCAACTTGTCCACCTCTTTGGCCAGGCACAGAACATCCTGCTTGTCTGAAACATCTCCGGGAAGAGCGTGGAGACTGCCGGGACCGAGGTTGTACTTGCTGACCGTGTTCTCGAGAACCTCCTGTCTTCTGCCGGTGATGTACACCTTGGCTCCGTTGGCAACGAGGGCCTGCGAGATCATCAGACCAATGCCGGTACCTCCGCCGGTCACGATGGCTGTGACATGGGAGACGTCGAAAAGGCTGCCAGCCTTGACGTCGTCGTGGGATGCTTTGTCTGTGCATCTGTCAGTCCATGGTATGGAGATTGTGTTACTTCAGGTGTTGGAACCCACGGGACATTACTGCTTTTCGGAGGATGCGAAACTGGGGATCGGGTGTGAAGGAGCCTTTGAGGGTTGACCTTGTTGTTTGGGAGAACAGACGAAGCATTACGGAGAAAGAGGAAGAGAACCAGAATGGAATCACCTCCTCTTACATGAAACAGCAGAAGCTGATGAGGAAATAGGTGGAGCAGCGATGGAAATGGCCCTCATAGTGACGACATCATCCACTCTTCGTCCTCGAGCACCGCGGGGGTTCACAAAGCATATTGCTGCACCTTGCCTTGTCAGATGAACCTACAAGTCTACGCAACACTAAGGACATTACGGCTCTCGGAGAGCGTTGCTGTAATGTCGGCCTAAGGACGGTCCAATATCAGGCAGACCTCATTCGAGTCCGGAGCTGACGACAGAGATAAGCATTGTAGATGCTTTATAAGGAGGCCCAGATTCCAGTTGTACTCACGACTGGACATGTGCAGTAAATCTACAGATAGGCCGAATGCGGCGGAATTTGCCAAGAGGTCGACATCTTCTGCTCCGAGGTGTTCATTCCATACATGCATGCATACCTACCTTGCCTTGCCATACATTTGTCGTGGACATGCACCTCACGTGACAAAATTCAATACCAACAAGGGTGACTGTTACCTGGTCTTCTCAGCCTCACATTGTCCTTCTGTTCCATGTGTTGCACAATGATGGAACGCAGCTTGATTACCTTATGGAAGGATAGATGAGTGACGTCAGCTACCTGCCAAGATGTTCCGCCCCGCCGCCTTGCCCTCCGCGTGCTATATCCAGGGTCCATCTGAATCGGAGAGCGTGAGTGCATCACGGCGCAATTGATTGAGGATAGCTCATGCGCATCGCCGCGCAACATGTTGTTCTTCAGGTATGTGGATGAGATCCATTCGGACTTCCAGCTGTGACAAGCTCCGGCGATCACGGTTGGGGGACCTGTAATTCCAAATGACTGACCTGCCGCACAGTTTCTTCAAGACCCTCGTCAACACCGGTACGCGCCCAACACATCCCCTCGCCGATTCTCATTAGTCGACCACCATAGCTGACGTGCGGTAACAGAAGTAACGGTGGAGTTGAAAAATGACATCTCGATCCGCGGCACGCTGAAGAGCGTCGATCAATACTTGAACATCAAGCTCGACGACATCATCGTGCTGGAAGACATCAAATACCCCCACCTGGTACGTGAGACATGTTAGCAAAAGCTGTGTCCGGGAGCGACATCTAGAAGCGGCACTTGGTGCTGCTTGATCGTGTATGGCCAGAGTGTTGGGGTAGACGAGGAGGTGGTGCATGACTGGGGGGACCGCAGATGGAATCTACAGAGCGCAACGAAGAAGGAACAAGCACAGTACTGACATGACGTGTGCCACAGAGTTCGGTCAAGAATGTCTTCATCAGAGGATCAGTGGTCCGCTACGTTCACCTCTCAGCAGCAAGTGTAGACACGCCGCTGCTCGAGGACGCCACGAGAAGAGGTACGTAGCACGATGTCACTCTTGTTTTTACTTCATCAGTACTGACAGTCCCATAGAAGCAGCACAGGCTTCTGCCAAAGCTAAGCAGGTGTAGGAAGAGAAATCTTCCAATCGAGACGATGTCCAAACATGATCAGCGGCAACAGGTCATGCCGTGACTGGGACATTCGATTCCGAGCATCAGCATGAAGCGCTCGCGCATTTCTATGATCACCCTCAAATCACTTGCGGCGAATAGACTAGCCACAGATGGCCAGCACTGTATCGCTGCGAGCAAGGGCATGAAATCCACATTGTTCTGGTTTCTTTTCTCTCTGTATCTCTCCATATCGCTCGCGTAGAATCCTGTCAAATGCATAAGGTTGCGGCTATGGTTCGTGGGAACAAACAAGTACATCATGCAAGTAATGATTCAAGACAGTCCTGCTTGATCATTACATCGAGCCCAGCTGTCCATAAGACCCTTCTACAAGAATCCAATTGCGTACCTAGGCAAGGTAAGTAAGGTAATTGGCGGTAGTAGTTCGTGATTGGAGAAAAGCTTGGCGGACCCCGGCGCGAGACCACTATGCGCGACTTCTTACTTTGAGGTAGGCAAGACAGTCCCACGCCACTTCAATCCTATGATTTACAGTACGACCTGCATTAACAACAGCTGAATGAAGTGAACATGTCCTGACATTCTCTCCCATGTTCCGCAACCCAAGAGAGAATGCCCAACGAACCGCAGACGCCAGGATCACTCCATCGGTAGGACGACCGCCTTCGCCACCCAGATCCACTTCCTACTCTTCTGCCGCTATACCACAAACACACGCAGCGACAACGGCAGTATCGCCTTATTTCTCTTCTCCCAAGACCACAATGGCTGCCACTGCAAAAGTCATGCCAGCCCGCAAGCCCAGCACCCCTAGACAGAGTGCACTTCCATCCGCTGGACGGGGAAGCGGCAATGTCAAAAAGAGCCAGAGTCAGATCGGAGCAAAAAACAAAACACCTGCCAAACCGAATGCGAGTATCTTGAGTTTCTTCAAGAAGACGGACGAGGATCAGTTGTTCGTGACGGATCTGTACGGCAACGCCAAGGCTGGCATCAAACATAGTGATTCATCGGCGATTGATCTGCTTGACGAGGAAGAAGACTTGAGTAATGGCGGGGTGTCCCTGCCTAGACAAGAGAGCGAGAGCGAGAACAGATTCAATGAGAATGAAGTCCCGGTCAAGAGGAGAAAGGTGGATTCACCGAACACCACTGTGGAGAACACCTCAATCGATGGAGCACATGCCTGCACACCCCCGCCACCTCAGGATACTACTACTGGACCATCTCACACCAAGAAGCCATCTGGACCGTTCATGGAAGACTCCGATAGCGACGGCGAAGATGAACCTGAGCAAGTTCAAGTTGACATACCGAAGACGACCCCCAAAGACACACCGGATGCAACCATCAAACCGGAGCCCAAGGAGGAGGTAGATATCCAGCGAGAAACTTTAGCGTCACCCAGGCCACCACAATTAACCCGCGAAGCCACGAGCGCGTCAGGAGCATTAACAGAAACCGACCAGTTTGCCGATTTCGAGGGAATCGAGGATGACTTTGACGACGACCTCTATGACCAAGGCGAAGAATTCGTCGAGAGGAGGTACCTGGAGCAGCAACGACGATTCGAGATGGAAGAGGCAGGCATCGAGGACGAGAGTTTCGAGCAAGAAGAGATTACCATCAAGACCGAGGACACCACTCCGGTCGAGGCAGCATCCTGTCCAATATGCAATGCAAGTCTCGACCAGGTTTCGGAGCAGGACGCTTCGACGCACGTCAACAGTTGTCTCGATGGCAATCCCACACCGCTGCCCGAAAAGAAACCTTCGACACCCATACTAGATGGCGCCGCCCGGTTCAAACGACCACCTCGTCCGCCGAGGCCTGGGCAAGAAAGTCCGTTCGAGCTTGGTGAAGGCGCCGCCGGTGGCTCCGCTTTCAGCAAGCTCATGTCGGGTAAAGCAGAAGACGCCGCATGGGCAGCCGCCAGCGCCGCCGAGAACGCTTCTCGTGGTAAGCCGGCCTATACGCGCACCTGTCCTTTCTACAAGATCCTACCAGGCTTCAACATCTGTGTGGATGCCTTTCGATATGGCGCCGTCAAGGGATGCAATGCTTATTTCCTCAGTCACTTCCACAGCGACCACTACATAGGCTTGACTTCCTCCTGGACTCACGGACCAATCTATTGCAGCAAGGTGACTGCGAACCTGGTGAAACAACAGCTGCGCGTCGATCCGCAGTATGTGGTCTCGCTGGACTGGGAAGTGCCCTTCGAGGTACCCGGCACATATGGTGTTGTCGTCACCATGATCTCCGCAAACCACTGTCCGGGATCTTCGCTATATCTCTACGAAAAGACATTGGCGGGCCACACGGCCCACAAGCCCAAGTTGCAGCGAGTCTTGCACTGTGGTGATTTCAGAGCCTGTCCCGCGCATTTAGAAAACCCGCTGCTCATGCCCGACATCGTCGACAGAGTGACAGGCAAGACGCGCCAGCAGAAGATCGATGTGTGTTACTTGGACACCACTTACTTGAATCCAAAGTACGCCTTTCCGAGCCAGACCGAGGTCATCAAAGCATGCGCCGACATGTGCGTCAGCCTGAACAAAGTCACACCGGACGAGAGTGACGGATGGGAGCAGATGAAGCGGGCACGAGCCGGCAAGGGAATGGTCAAGTTCGTCCAAAAGGACTCCGAACCCAAGATCAAGCAAGAAGAGGACGAGGACAGCAAAGAGGACGTCAAAGTCATGCAGAACGGCAAGCTTGGGTCCGAAAAGTCACGCAGTAGACTTCTTGTCGTTGTGGGCACTTATTCTATTGGCAAAGAACGCATCTGTCTCGGAATCGCTCGCGCCTTGGGCTCGAAAATCTACGCTCCGCCATCCAAGACTCGAATCGTACGAGCATTGGAAGATGCCGAGCTCGAAGGACTCATGACACCAAACCCTCGCGAGGCTCAAGTGCACATGACGCCGCTATTCGAGATCCGCGCCGACACACTCGACGAGTACCTTTTAGACTACGCCGACTCGTTCGGTCGCTGCGTCGGGTTCAGACCGAGTGGCTGGCAATACCGACCACCAAACTCACGCTTCGTCGAATCGCCATCTGTGCAGACAGTGCTGCATTCGAGCAACTGGGCGTCTCACTACTCGATGAAAGAGCTCGTGCCGCAGAGGGGCAGCACGAGTCGAGCCAGCTGTTTCGGCGTGCCGTACTCGGAGCACTCGAGCTTCAGGGAGCTGACGATGTTTTGCTGTGCTCTGAGGATCGAAAAGGTGATTCCGACTGTCAATGTCGGGTCTGCCAAGTCGAGGGAGAAGATGAAGACTTGGATCGAGAGATGGAGTATGGACAAGAAGAAGAATGGATTGTTCAAGCTCGGACAGGGAACGGAGTGGTGATGGGATAATGATGATGAATATCCGTATGCCTTGTGTATTGCATCATGTCTGTACGGCCACCATTGTATACTATACGACACCTATCAGATCGTGTCCACCACATGCTGCCTTTCCTACATGAGACCATAAATCACCTCGAACAATATACATAAGCGCCCTCACCAAGGTCATAGCATGGCAAACCAAACCAGCCAGACTAACCACTGCGCGAGTCAAGCTTGCCCACCCCCACTGTCGATCTTACCCTCACTGACAGGCACATACCTTGTGCATGCATGTGAAGGTGACGCAGCATAGCAGCAGCAGCAGCAGCATCATGAAAGATACCCTAGTGTCTATACAGTAGAGCCCTGACGCTTGCAGATCAAGGTACAGTGCTCCACATGATTTTTGCCAGTAAAGCAAGCAAGTACGCGCCGGGCCGGCGAGATATCGCCAGAAAGTGAAATTAGCAGACCACCATTGATTGCTGTACGGTACCGCTCTCGCAAAGAGGATACAACACGATATGATACGCTATGCACCGAACGCGAAACATGTCTAAGGCAACAGATCGAGTGAGAGCTGTGACGCGTGCCCTACTGTACAGTACCTTGTGAGGAAAAAGCAGAGCATAAAGAAAAAGTTGGAACAGACTTACTTTGGCCACCCATGAATCTGTACCGAACGCTCGAGATGCGTTCGTCGGGCTTTAGAGTTTATCGAAAAGCCAGCGTTATGACGTCTCGATGTGTTGTTTTCTCCCCCTCTCTTCCTTGTTGCTGTGCCTAGGTGGGTGTTGCTGGAACTCACGTACCCTCACCCCCACCGGTTTTCTCATTGTGCATTGATTGCGATGTGAAGGTGCTAGCAAGGTAAGGGTAAGGTAGATAGCTAGGTAGGTAAGGTAAGCTTTTTGAAGTGACGAGTCGTCACTGCAGCAGCAAGCTCTCGTGTTCTTGTCTCGACTGCATTGGCGCGCAGTACGCCCGCCCTTCTTGTGACAGTTTGAGAGGAGAAGGTGGGTTAGTCCTCCTTCGTGCTGCTGTACTGGTTACCTTGGTTGTGTAGGTTGTAACCGTAAGATTGCTGAAGCTACCTTAAGGTACCTTATACCTATTCTTTGCTGTGCGTCTCACCTTCGTCATCACCCATTCCAACTTCTAGTCTACCTACCTTACCTTTCCATCTACATTTCTCCTTTTCTATTTCCTTCCTCCATACCACGTCGTAGTTAGCCAAGAAAAAAAAAAGCAACAATGGATAAAATCAAGAAGCTCTTCAAGCACGGCGACAAGGCCGAGTCGACCTCCCACACGACTCCCACCTCGACCTCGACCGCACAATCGACATCGACGTCTTCTGCGGCTCAGTCCCAACCAGCTTCGTCTGCCACCACTTCTACCGGTGGAGCAGGTGCGGGTGCAGCAGCAGCGTCCTCGGGAACCTCAGACAGCCCTTCCGGAGTCCTGCTGACGACCAACTACGGCGACATCACGATCGCGCTTTTCAGCGAGCAAACCCCCAAGGTACTTTTCCTCCCTTCCCAATCTGCCCCCAAGAAGTCGAAACTAACCTCCCTGCTCCAAAAAGACGTGCAAGAACTTCGCCACCCTCGCCGACACAGGCAAATACAACAACGTGATCTTCCACCGCATCATCCCGAACTTCATGATCCAAGGCGGCGACCCGACCGGCACCGGGCGCGGTGGGTCCTCGATCTACCCTTCCGGCAAATTCGCAGACGAATTCGACCCCGCGCTCAAACACACGCAGAAGGGCATCCTGAGCATGGCCAACAGCGGGCCCAACACGAACGGATCGCAGTTTTTCATCACGCTGGCGCCGACGCCGCATCTGGATGGCAAACATACTGTGTTTGGAATTGTTGTGGGCGGCATGGATGTTGTGGATAAGATTGGGGCGGCGAGGACGGATGGGGGTGACAGGCCGTTGCAGGAGATTGTGATTCTTGAGGCCAAGAGCTTCGTTGCTTGAGGTTCGGTGGGGCGCTTCTGTTGCTTGCGACTCGACCTGCGAGTTGCTTCTGTCCGCGATTCTGTAATGTCTACTACTTCAATTCGAAGCACCATAATCTTTCCTTCTACCGTCATGCGCGCTTCGTTATCAAAGCATTGACGTATTCGCCTAGTCTGTTCTTGATGTTCTCTGTAATCGCTTTGCTGCCGGATTGAGGTCATAAGGCCTCCAGATCAGAGAAGACAAAACATGTTGCCGTCAGAGCAAAAGCAAATGGATTGTCAGGGAAAGCACGTGACAAAAGCAAGGAGACGAGGAAAGAAAAGAAAAAGGACATGTATTCATTCACCGAGCAGTCCAGTCTCCTCTCTTACATCTGTGTGCACTCGAAAGAAAGAAGCAGGGTCAAAAAAGCCCGGGTGGTAACCTCAGCGAGCAGGCCCAAACTCCCTCTTGATCCTCTCGACATCCATGCCCGGGCCCACGAGCTCCTGCAAGTCCCTCCTGTCCATCTGCGCAAACACCCTCCTCAGCGTATCGTACAGATTCGTGCTCTGGTTCTGCAAGATCATCTGCTCGAGTTTGGCGTCCGAGATGCCGCCCGCAGCAGAAGAAGGATCGTTGGTCCCTCCTCCAGTGACCTCGCGCACTCTCTCGAGCCCCTCCTGCTCGACGACCTTGTGCATCGCCAGCGCCTCGATCAGGTGCTCTGCGGCTTCCTCGTAGCAGCCGATGTTGATGCAGCTGACGCCAAGGTTGTACCTTGCGCGCACGAAATTGGGTCTGAACTCGAGGGCGCGCGAGTAGGCGTCGATGGCCTCTTCGCTGCGGCCCGAGTTGGCCAGCGTAGCGCCCAGACGGTTCCAGAGCAGGTGGATCTCGCCGGATTTGTTCGTCGTGCCTTCTTCTGTTGATGCGAGTGCGGCCCCGAAGCAGTCGACTGCTTTTTCGTATTCTTCGGCGCCGTAGAACAGCACGCCCAGCCCGACTTGTACGTCTGGGTCCATTTGTTCGCCGTGCGGGGAGAGTTGGGCCGCGGCGATGTAGAGGTCGGTTACTTTCTCGTGCAGCAGAGTGCGGTCTGTGAAGCCGACGTCGGCGGCGGCGCTGAGGTCGTCCGAGGAGACTAGTTGAGGGTATTTGACGGAGAGCCAGCGCTCGAGGGTGCGGTAGGCTGTCGTGTCGTAGCCTTCGTTTGTGTAGCTTACTGCCAGACCCATGAGCGCTTCGAGGTTTGATGGGTCGAGTCGCAGGGCTTGTTCCAGTGCGCGGATCGCAGGGGCTTCTTTTTCGTTTTGTGCTTGGGCTTGGCCTAAGGCTGTCCAGGCTTCCGTGTGGTCTGGAGATTTCTGGACTGCTGCTTCGAATGCCAGGGCGGCCAGCGATAGGTTTCCACCTTCGGCCATGATCTTCTGGCCTTCGGAAAAGGGATCCTTGAGTGAGGCAAAGGGGTTTTCGGCTTCGAAAATGTAATCGCCCAGGTTCGGATCACGATGTGTATTGAGACCGTCGAAGCCGTCCCATTGATCGAAGGAGTCTTGGTCGCCCAGACCGAAACGTTCATCAGCTACAAAGTTTCTGGCGGATTGAGATTCAGCTTGGATTCCGCGCCATATACTTTCGAAATCGCCAAAATGATCCGTCTCGCCTGCTTGTTCATCGACTGACCTGTCCATAGTGTTTAATTCTTCTTCCATCTTTGCGTTGGCCTCTGCTTCCGTCATGTCCGTCTGCTCGAGACTCGCGAATTGAGACTCCCATTCTTTGTCGTCTAGCTCGACCATTCGCTCTTTGCCTTTGCCCGTCGTCTGCGTTTCTTGCTGCTCCATGGGTGACGTGTAGCTCGGGGCGAATCGAGACTGCATGCCCATTCCCATGCCCATACCCATGCCCATGCCCATGCCACTGAAGCCGCCATAATTCACCATCGGTCTGTAGTTTTGCGTCTGGCTTGCTGCTGTCATAGGGCTGTTTGATCTCGCCACAGGTGATTGTTGTTGAAATCTCGCAAAGTCAGCAGGACTGAAGCCGGCATTCGAAGGTCGCTGTTGGAAAGCATTCTCCAGTCCTTGCTGCTCAGGCATGGCCGGGTCGAACTCTCCAGCCCAATTCTGTGGCGAGGCGGACTGGTGCTGCCTCGTTGCCTGATCCAGGTCCCGCCTCATTTGTTCCATGGCAAAAGGCGAGGCTGCCATGTGATTCGAAGGCAGTTGAGCAGAAGACTGCATGAACTCGTCCATCATCTTCTTTGGTCGTCAGCAAAGTACACAACTTGAATACGAATGCGCCGAGTAACAAAAGAACTCACTGCATCTTGAGGCCCGGCCCCCATGGGCATGGAACGCATGCTCTCGCCCATGCCCGCCCCTCCTCTGCCCACCAGTCTGTCTCGCTGCAGTGACTTGTCATCCTGAACGTGTTTCGTGAATTGACTGAGAGGGTTCGCCGCTGTAGAGCACTCGGGCCCGCCGAGAAACGACATTATGGTAGGAGTTGATGATGATAATAAACTTTTTGACAGAGACCAGGAGAACACTTCTGAACTCGACTGCGGCTATGTACAATCAGCCCACGAAGTGTGGAGAAGAAAAGAGGAGAGACAGAGAGACAAGGTAGTGTGATGGTATATGGAATGGGATCCACACTTAAGTCCGACCAAGCAGCAGTAGCAGTTCAGTCAGCGCGGGCGCGGCGAGCGGCGAAGCGACGACAAGGGAAGAGCACATGCCGAAGCCGAGGCTTCTTTGTCTGTCTTATTTATCATGACTTACTGGACCTTGTACTTACTATATAGACATTTGCCGTTTCCGAGGTCTTGACATTTAATGTATGTGCAATACTATGACAATCTGATCATCCGCGTAAAACGACTGCACAGCGCAGCAGGAGGATCTGCCACGACAGACCATCATTCACAACGCACCATTTGTTGTTCAAAGGAAGGTACTGACTGCACCTGCCTAGCCTACCAGGAACACCTTCTCCACCTCATATCATAAGCTCCCTATCAGATTACATGAGATATTCAGAAACAAAGTCCAGAGTAACCATACTAGTAGGTACATAAGTTGCAGATACCATATCACTTTTCATATTGGACAGCCTTTCGGATACTCAACGGACTGAGAATAAACCAAACCCTGTTTCACCATTTACCTAAGCTTACAAGTCACGATTCACACTTGCGAGTCACTACTCACAAGTCGCTGCTCATGTCTTACAGCGCAACACAACTTTTTGTTTGCCTTCCATTCCATCAGATCTTCTTCACATTTGACCTCGAGAAAGGCCACGAGAGCCTCCCGCTGTAGATATTTTGATAAATCTGTATCGTACACTTGAAGATAAATGATGGGCGCGCCTACCCACCCGATGACTTCCTCTGCCCCTCTTCAATTTCATTTTCTTTTCTTGCTCTTGATTGAATGTCAGAATGTACAAGAATGAAGTTTTTGAGTAATAAAATAAGTTCTTTCTCTCTCTATACAGAATCGAGAAGGGACGAGACAGAGGCGCCCATCCCTCATTTTCATTTTTTCTCTTGTTGTCAATCAATTACAACCGCCCGAAACAAACAGCTTAGTAGGGAGCCTCGTTTCCCTGGCGATGCTTGGACTCTACGCCGTAGTTGACCTTCAACCGTCTGCCGAACACCTCCTTGTTGTTAAGCTCGGCCAGAGCATTGGTGGCGGCATCGACATCGACAAAGTCTGCGTGGGCGAAACCTCTGGGCTGGCCGGTCCTTCGGTCGATGGCGACTCTGACATCAATGACATTGGCCACGTTCTTGAACAGGTCGTTGAGGTCCTTGTCCGTCATTTCGAAGCTCATGTTGCCGATGAACAGAGTCTTCGAGGGAGGGTTGTCGTGACCTGGACGGGGGGCGCGCTGCGAGCTGGCGCGCTCGCCAGATGCTGCGGCGCCACGGTTGATGTGAGGCTGGACGGCCATGCGGCGGCCTTGGAAGACCTGTTGGTTGAGGTTCTTCTGTGCTTCGGCGGCTTCGCTAGCCTCGGAGAACTCGACAAAGGCGAATCTTTGTTTTCTGATCAGCTAGTGGTTTGGGAGACAAAAGGAAAGAATGCATACCCTCTGCTCAGACCCTTGGGATCCGTAGCCAGTCTGCAGTTGACCACATTTCCGAACCTCGAAAACTCTCTCTCGATATCGTTTGCTCTAGCCTCGAAGAACAAGTTACCGACGTAAAGAATCTTGCCCTCCTTGCCGCTGTCATCTCTGCGAGGTCTCGAAGTTCTAGGAGCCACGGCGGCGGCAGCGCTGCTCAAAGCATCCTGTGCGGCCCCGACGGCCGAAGTGGCGGTTTCCTTGATGGTCTCGGCGGCGTTCTGTGCAGTCTCTGCGACGGTCGAGCTGGCCTCGCCGATGCTAGACTCTGCCTTTTGCTCCGTAGCCTTGACCTGCTCGGCAATCGTCTGCTCGGCCTGCGAAGGCTTGGTGGGAACGGTCTCGTCGGTGGTCGAAGCCTTGGCCGGGGAGGCCTCGTCACTGGCGAATCTCCGTTGGTACGAGGAGACGGCCCATTGTTGCGTCCGGAGAGCAGATCCAGAACTGGTCTTTGTGGCGAGAGTGCGAGGTTTGGCGAGGAAGGCGGTCGTCTGCGAAGAGAATGACCGCACGGCGGCGCGACGGAGAAGATACCTTTTTGCGTTCCATCAGCTCTGCGTCGCCTGACAATTGGATTTGTCAGTTCATAGAGACTCACATGTTCAAGGAGAAGAATCAATCAATAAGACTGAATTGAGGGAAAGTGATTCTTGGATTGATGCAATAATTCACAAAAGGCGAATGGCAAATGGGAAATGCTTGGGGATAATGACCGTAACTTTTCCAGCATCCCGGAGATTGGACGTGTCATGTGATCAGTCCTCCGATCTTATCTTATCTTATCGCTCCTCCATATTCATTTCATCCACGATGCCCATGGACAAGGTCATGCGCAATCCTTCGTTTCAGATAGTAATTTACAGGACTATTTTATCACAACTGCAGCCCATGCTCGTGAGAAAACCTCTCCAACAATCCCACATGCCACTGCCCAAACCTCGCCAGCCTTCCTCCTTGCGCATCCATTTCATCACCAAACAAGATCGTCCTCGTGCTGTTCTCCAGTATATCCCACAGCTGCTCCTCCAGATCCGAGGAGGGCAAGCGCAATTCTTCCACCATCAGGTTCTCGCGCTTCAGTGACTCTGACCCATTGTCGTTTTGTGACCGAGTATCGTCGGCGGACGCGGCAGCATGGGTACGATAGAAAATCTTTAGCGCTTCTTTCGGGTGCTCTGTTCTCGCTACTTTGGTATCTTGTTCTGCTTCTGCTACAAGTGATGAAGAGAATGTCGATGATGATGTGAAGCTTAGTCCTGTTGAGAAGACCCATATCTCGCGGTCGCGGCGGGTTGGTCCATCGGTGGTCTCATTGGTATGCTGTCGTTGGCGGAGAATGAACTTGCGTACGCCAGTAGACTCGATCAGGGAGAGTAGGTAGGCCGAGAGCCACTTTTCCGTCGTGAATATGCGGGAGGGTTGTGGGGAAGATGAGGAGGATAGAGCAAGATATGGCTTGAGCAGTTTCAACCCTTCACTTTGAGAGTCGGTGTGGCCCAGAGAGGATCCGCATGAGGAACATTGTAGTTGATCTGGATGCAGTGACGGTGATGGGGATGTGCCTTGTGTGGTTTCTTGAGTGATCTAGAACATATATCAGAGGACTGTTGGATTACTTTTGATTTGGCTACGCGAAAAGGGAAATCATCGAATTGGATGTTAAGGGAGGGAGCGAAAGAAATGCAATGTCAAATTTATTGTCAACATATAAAGCTAGCTAGAGAAAAGCATGTGTATCTCAAAGTTACTCCCACCGCACCCAAAAGATGCTCAATCGGGACGGCAATGGAGAATATTGAGACGCAAGGTCGATAGAAGTCTTCAACTTCGAGCATCACAAAGTAGCCGACCACGAGTGTTCCGTCAAGGACCGCCCCGCGATCGACACCTCGGAAGAACTCGAATGAGATTCTTTGTCCCTTTGTGTCGCTCAATATAGGGCAATTGTATCGGTATTCAAATCCCACTGATCTGGACGAACATGGCTGGCTGTGACACCAGCGATGAATACCGGGGAAGAAACCTTCTTTTTGCCCAGGATCAAAGACAACAGCAGATGAAGAAATGAGAGAGCAAAAAAAGCCACAACAAAAGAGACGGAAGCATCAAAAGACAAGCCATTGACTTACCTTGACTCCAGTACAATCACCGCCATGAAGCAAGAACCCCAGCGTAGCCACAAACCCTGTGCCTTGCCTAGCGACGAGTTTACTTCCCGCAGCATAGCCCTTCGCAGAGCCCTGCTCGTCATGAGGGCCATGCAAATGATGTTCGTCTGGTTTGTGACAATGCCATAGATCCATCATCTCGGCCCAGCCCTCGCTGGGCAAGTCCTTCCATGAAGAGATGGTGCCTGACTTTACGATCACGCTGGCGCAGGACTTGCAACTCAGTCCGACTTGTTGCGATAATTGAGTCGCGGTCCATGGATTGACGGTTTCTTCAATTCGCGGTGAAGATGTAGTATCAGGGTCCGCTGGCAGACGGATCGTTGTTCGCTGTGAGTCTTGTTGTATTCGCATACCTGATCCGCTGGTGCTGCATTTTGCAGGCAGAGGTATATTCACGACTTGACCAGAAGAGCCAGTGACACGTACAGTCCAACCGTCAGGGCTGAGGCCAATAGAAGAGTCATGCGGTGAAGAGAATAATGTCAAAGTGACGCTTTTGATATTTGGCAGGTACTCTGCGTAATATGACAGAGGTTCCCGAGCCGGAACCATGACGGCGGTGTTTGGATTAGTTGGCGCAAGATAGACTGCGCATTAACCCATTTTTACAGAAAATCGTTGATGATTTATAACAGAGATGGCAAGCTGCTAAGCAAAGAGATCAAATATAAACAAAATGGGAGATGCAGTAACATTCAGTGGTATCGAAGGGTAGATCTACCTACTCAAAAGACTGGTGCCAGAGTCAAACCCGGGGTTGCTGCTGAAGCTCCGACATTCTTCCGAGTCACAGCTACAAGAGTGCCAGGCGGCTTGGGAGAGCACAAGACGGCTCGAACAACGTGACCAGTGGGAAGCTAGATGTCTACCATGACAAGAACAAAGGTATGAAATACAAGCTACATAATCGCCTCGCTGTGTACATAGATATGCCTACTTTTCCTTCTTCGTGTCCCCGCCTGCGGACCCTTTCAGATGCTCAGGCATACCAGGAACAACGCCTCTGCGAATACAATCGGCCACTGCCAGGGGTAGTCCTTGTTCTGTGGTGATGACGGGTCTGTAGCCAAGTCTGCGCTTGGCCTTGTCGATGTTGTAGTATCTGGTCATGCAGCTGAAATTGACCTTTGTTCTGGTCAAGTTGGGTGCGCCCAGCCTCAAGAGCCAGAAGATCCATTCCATGGCGGTGGCAATGAACAAGGCCATGCCCTTGGAGATGTGCCAGATGCTGCTCGGGGCGGTCTGGTCGCCGGCATGTCGCCAGACGGACCTGGTAAAGTCCCAGAAGTAGATGGGAGAGTCATTGGTGATGAAGAAAGCCTCTCCGTCGACCTTTTCGTGTTCGAGAGGTCTGGCTTGGCCTTGCTCTTCGCGCTCGAGTGTGGTGAGGAGGGCAGTGGCAGCGAGGTGGTGCGCGTGGGCAACGTTCTGGTTGTCGGTGAAATCGAAGAGGTTTGTGTTCTCGCCGAGCTGGAACTTGGTCTGACCCTTGTAGTATGCCTGGAGCATGCCAGGAAGGACCAAGAGATCACCCACGCCGTAGATGCCTGAGGGTCGGATGGCGCAAGTCAAGAAGCGTGGGTGGCTTGCGGGACGATTTGCTTCGATGACTGCTGTCTCCGCGAGAGCCTGTGAAAGACAGAAAATCAGCAAAGGGGCTTCATGGGAACAAAGATAAGACAGATGTTACCTTTGTAGTGGTGTAGTACTCGGGCTGGGTGTCGCCTATGACAAGAGGATACTCCTCGTTGGCATTGACCAGGTCAGTCTTGTTGTCGCTGATGACACTCGCACTGCTGGTGTAGACAAAGGCCTTGACTCCAGCTTCCTGGGCGATCTTGAGGAGGTTCTTGGTTCCATCGACATTGACCTTGTACATGATCGGGTGTGGAGAATCAAAGCGCGGGCTGGCAGTGTGGATGACCACGTCAGGCTTGACCTCTGCGAAGATTTTGGCCACTGCAGCCTCGTCAGTGAGGTCTCCAGAGTGGTACTGACATCCTTGAATGGGCTCTGCCGGGGCGCGAAGGTCTACAGTAGAGATTTGGGCAGTGGCATTGCGCTGTATGAGTTGGGCGATGATCTGAGAGGCCAGTCCACCAGACCCTCCAGTGACGAGGACTTTGCCCAGCGACTTTGAAGCAGTCACCTTGCGGGCGGATCCCGAAGCAGCAGAAGACATTCCGGAAGTTCTGGGCGATGTTGATTCTGGAGATGACTACAGTACCTAGAGTTCGAGGGTGGTTTTATGGTGCAACACAGCAGACATGGCGAGCACGAAAGCACAGTTCCCCAACGGGTAAGGCGTAGTGTGTAAGGTACCTTGAGACCCTGAGGTCGTCTCCGCCCTGTGGGGTTTCGGATTCTGACAAGACATTCTGCCGGCGTCTGGATAGGTACTCCACCGAGTCTGGAGTGAATTGTCAAGTCATTCTTGTTGTTCAATCCATGGATGTCGAGTCGGGAAGGATATAGATAAGGACGAACGTGGCAGGGTCTTGTTCCTGGCGATCAGCTGCATATTTTTATCTGGTATTGGTCACTGAAACTGTACGATTATTTTGGCAATGGACCGACTCTCCTAGATCTAGTGACTGTGATATACCGAATGTGCCTTTCTCATTCGTCATGTCGTAGTATTATTGTATCCCGATGGTGTACAAATCACTTGCCTCCTAGCTTTACATTGCAACAATTACTCCACGTATAGCGATTCTGTATAAGGTATGTTCAGGGAATCTGCCAAGTCGACAGAGATATGGTTAATCTTTAGTTCCTGTCCCTAAGGTACCTTACTTGTATGAATTCCCCCGCATCGTCATCACGTTTATTCCGCGACTGCCCAAACACTGACATACAGTACCTAGTTTGGACACAACGACGCTGCTCCTTCCTTACCACAGACCTTTTCTCAAGTGACACGATGCCCTTTCCCTTTGTCCTGCCGACAATTGGTTCTTCTCCTCTGACCCAATATCTGGCATCCTCGACACATCCATCGCTGCCATTCACTGCGACGACACATCGCTCTGTGCTTCGAGATGCCCTCAAGAAACACAAGCGCCTCCCCACCGCCTCTCAAGCAAGCAATCTACCCACCGTCCAAGACGCCCTGAACAATTACATCCCGTACCTGCTGTTGCTGGACGCAGCTGTGGACAAACAGCCCATACATGGCGAAAGAGTAGACATGCAGGAAACAAGACCTCTCGAGCTGGAATGGCGTCCGACACTGTCACGCAGCAGCGCCGGACGAGGCGAGCCCGAAAGAGTCAAAATCACCAGGATCCGCGACGAGCTGGCCTTTGTCCTGCAGACTCTGGCTTATGTTCAAGTCCTCCAGGCGCGCTCTCTCCTCTTCTCTCTCTATGCTGCATCTCCTCCACCTTCACAGGAGCACAGGGCGGGCGCCATAGCCACGGCCATGAAGTTCCTCCTCGACGCGAACAGCATCCACAGCTACTCCCTGTCACTCGCTGCTGCTCTGCTGCAGCCTGTGCCGCAAGTAGCGCATACATCGGCATCACCAGTCACCTCTCCTTCGCCTTCTGTCACACCGTCTGCTCCGGCAGATATACTCCCGTCCACACAGTCCGCCCTCGCGAGTCTGGCATTGGCCGAAGCCACTCTGATCACCGTCTCCAAAGATGATCCTTATGCTGCTGCAGTAGTCGAAGCCCGAAACAAAGAGAGCAAGGAGTGGATGATCCGCGCTCCCTCGATACCCAAAGTCCGCGCTCACCTGTTCGCGAGACTGTGTCTTGCCTCGGCCGACCACGCCGCCAAAGCATCTGCGCTGCTGGCCCAAGCAGGCGCAAGACTGGACGACTCGCTGTTGAAATACACCGACGACTTTAAGAGAACAGCCAGAGCCAAAGCAGCGCGCTTCTTAGGCATCGACGCCGAGATTGCTGGCAAGACTGGCGAAGCCATCGCGTGGATGCGCGGCGGTCGGAAAGAGCTGGGCTTCATCACTTCATCCGCAGAAGAGGCAGAGAGTGGGAAACGCAGAGGACTCAAGGGCCTGAAGCAGTCATGGGCGGAGAAGCGAGAAGATCGGATCATCTCCAGAGGAAATGTCGAATCCTGGGGCTTGGACGCTGGCAAACTGGAGGAAGGACGAGTGCTCGAATGGCTCGAAGGCAAGTGGAACAGAGAAAACGACACTGTCAGTGTCCAGATTGTTGCACCATTCGAGCCCCTTCTGGCTGCCATGCCGTCTGGCAGAGAGTACCACACCCTGAAGACCTACACTCCTCCTGCGCTGGACGGTCACGTCTTGGCCAGTATGCGTGCTCCACCAGATCCAGCTCAGCATGCTTATACTGCTACCGAGGCAGACAGTGGCGATGAAGCAGATTATCCGCCTGTTGAGCCAGTCGGTGCTTTTCCTGGTACGGGCACAGAGTACCGCACGGATAGCCCTGCCTACTACTGAGCCTCTCTCGGATTCCACCCTTATGGATACAATGTTCACGAATTGCACGAAAGCAAGGGAGAATTTCGCTTCAGGTGCTGAAATAGTACAAGATTTGCATACATGGCAGTCTTCTACCGACACTAATACCATACATTCATCATCGTCATCTTGTCATCAGTGCCAGTACCCACCCCAGCCACCACCGTGCCCCCATTTGCAGTTCAAACCCAGCGATTCAATAATCTTGGGGAAATACGGGGTACCGAAGCCCGTGACGGCATCCCAGCCAGATTTGGCAGGGAACCCCATTCCACTGCCCAAACCAGCGCATCCGGCCGAGCTACCACTAGTGACGTCGGTAAAGGCCTTGTAGCCACCGCCATACAGCCAAGGGTTCAAGAAACCCAGAGGACGTCTTCCGGCAGCGATGAGTGCATCGTTGACGAGCGAAATGACGCCTGCAAAAGTAGGCGCCGCGGCAGATGTTCCATCGACCAGAACCAGCGAGCCGTTCCAGATGGTGGTGAAATTGACTCCCTGCGCGGCGACGTCAGGGTAAGCTCTACCCTTTGCGTTGTAGAACTCTGAGAACTCCCCATCGAGACCGGCGACGTAGGCGGGCACGACACCGTTCTGGTAAGCGGGCCGAGAGAAGTAGTTGCTGAACCCACCGCCGCTGGTGAAGGGAGTCCTGAATCTGCCATCGTAGGCTGCAACTTCAGGGTTAAATTGGTATGTCGCTCCCACGGCAGTGACATATGGGCAACTCGCAGGGAACGCAGGCAAGAACATGGAAGTGTTCTTGCCGTCGTTGGAGAAGCAGTGGCCGTCGGCACCCACTCCGTAGTCGCCGGACGAAAAGATCAGAGACACGCCCTTTGCGCCTAGTTGAGCGAATTCGTTGCACACACGTCGAGCGTAGGCTTCGGGGACCGTCTGCTCGTCGTCGCCGTAGGATGTCGAGATGGTCTGGGGCACGTCGGAGGAAGGCTGAGACAAGACATAGTTGACCCATGCGAGGTAAGGCTCGTTTGTGTCGGACGCCGTGAAATCGTCCGGGTTGAAAGGTGGAGAGCCGCCGGTGGTGTAAGCGGTCAGAGGCGTAGGCCAGTCGATTCCGATGATGGTCTCGGCATCCAGGTTTCCTGTCACACGAAGTCAGCTCTCCTTCTCCCTATTCTTTCGTCTTATCAAAAAAATAACCTTCAACATCGGTCTCAGCCTCCAGCTGCGTCTCATTCAACACTTGATAATCCGCGCCGCCATCAATAACATCAAATTGAAACTCATAGGCAGCCTTGACAGCCTCCGGTCTATACCTCTGCAGATAAATCTCAATATCAGACCTATTATTGCTCTCACCAAGGTAATCACACAGCCCGACTTTATTCGCGCCAGCGGCTCTAGGCTCGTAACTAATCGTGCCGTACAGCGTGCGCAGACACAACGGAGTCACGCCGGAGGTGTTACACACTGCGCCGACGGTCGGGTTGGAGAAGTACTCTCTGTGCAGCTCGACATTAGGCCCCAGACGCGTAGGAGGGTGGACAGTCTGCTTCATGGCCGTGGGCCGGAAGAAGGACGTCGTGGGCTGGATCGTGTCGATGTGCTCGTGCAATTCGATCGGAAGACTCCATGCCGGGGCGCGGACGATTCTCAATCCCTCGTTTCCATCGTCGGCCGTCTTCTCAAACACAGAGTACTCCGTGTCCAAGAGTGCTTCGATCTGAGCTATAGGCAGGGACACGGTGATCCAGTCTTTCGCCGGGCTGTAGCGTAGAGAAGAAGTCGGGATCGAGGACGTGGATAGCCATGAGTGCACGAGCGAGAGAGTTTCGTCGCTCGGGGACACGAGGGAGTGGATCTCCGAGTCGCTGAGGTGGGAGCCGTAGGCTTCATGGGTTGGGTCCGAGACTGCGGGTTTTTTGGATGTCAGTTTTAGTCGCTCGATTGGTTCTGGAAAACATTGAAGTCAAGTGCCATTACTATAGCCTCCCTCTTATTCCATTCTCTGTCCCTGATGAACACCAACCAATTCCGCCCCTTCCCCCTACCACCCTTCAGAATAAACCCCATCCCCGCTACCAAGAACCTCGAGAACGAGAAGAAAAACGGACAAACCTTCAAAAAGCCTCCTCTCCAACTCCCCAAAGCCCCTCTGCTTAAGTCCAATCTTCAGCTCAACGACATGCTCGCCCGGTCCACGACCCACGTTCTTCCACTGTCTGGGCACCGCGATCGAGTCTTTGAGCGCGAATGGTGTGCGTTTGAGTTCGTGCTTGACATCAGCAACAGAAGAGGAATACACAGGGATCGGTTCAGCTCGAACAGCGATCAGTGTGGCGAGCACTGCGGAGAGGGAGAGTGTGGGGAGAAACATTGCTTCTGATCTTCTTTTCTCTCTTGCGTGAGTCGAGAAAGAGAGGGGGGAGAGAAGACGAGAAAAGGCAGCGAATGCGTTGCCAGACCTAGCCTTTTATACAGTAGGTACACTACCACTACCGATCACCGTCAATCACATAACATCATAATCTACAGTGAATGTATCAGCTATAAACCTCGGATAAGATCAGTGTCGATGCTCCAGCACTATCACGCGATAAATAAAGAATACTCGGGCAAAAACAAGGAACCCAACCCGAATGGTAAGAAACATGGCAGACAACAAGGAACCGCGCGAGGATGCATGTAGAAGGCAGATAAACAATCCGACCTGCGGCAAGGCGGAGTGGATGTAGATCTGCAATATATTGTGCCGTAGTAGAGTATGGCGATCATGCCGAGTAGAGCAGAGCAGAAGCTTCGTCGTGCGTTGCATTGCATTGCATACTGGGCCTTACTCTACAAAGAGTAGAAAGGGCAGGTCGGAAGGGCAGGCGTGTGGGTCAGGTATGCAAGGTCCCGCGGGGGGGGCTATTTGCCGCTGTTTCCTCGGGCTACTACCATATCCTGCTGTGGTTCTGGCCTGCGCATCGGATGTATAAAACAGATCTGAGACACTGGTCTCTGCATGTTCTTTCCTCACGTCTACGCACTTCGTGTATCTACACATTGCACTCCAAGACTGCGTTAATGTACAGGGTAGGGCAAGGTGATGTGACGTGCAAAGTGCCAGGCGCCTCCTTGCGTTCCGCTGCTTGTGACTCTCGCTCTGATCCGACTGCTTAGTTTGGTCTAGTCTAATCTTGACTTTAGTCTGGTTTCTTGCATATCTATAGTACCACTGCTGGCTGCAGGTCGGTTCAGGTCGAGTCGAGTCAGATATCGAAAAACACAAGCCAGGCACAATGATAATGATTGACCCAGTGGGGCGCGCCATGCATATAACATGGTATCTCATGGCGTTCTGGACGATAGCGATACACAGTACGGTACTATAAACATGCACCTTCTGTTTCCAGCTCTTGTACGCGCTTCCCTTTTCCTTCTTCTTTTCCGCAGTGCAGTACGGCAAGGATTATGTGGCTTCTAGCACGATATTAATACGATATGACAGTAAATACAATGCAAAGCAAAAGCGAAAGGTAAGTGTAGCGTCCACCTCGGTTTGTCAAGCAAGATACCTTATGCTCCACTCAAGTCCCTGTCTATCTATCTAGCTAGCGGCTTTCCTACCCCACAAGAACCACACCTCGGCTCTGTAGAAGAATGCTTGATAGGAAACAAAGTTGTGGAGTCGAGCTTGATTTGTTCTCTCGTACCTTATTCATCGTCAATCCTTAACTTGGTTTCTGAGCTTCCTCATGCGGATTAGAGTATCCTCTCCATGCTGGCTGAGGTACTGTAGGCTCTTTCGCCTTGGATGGCTTGAGAGTCTATGAGACTCGTGCGGTCCGGTGCGTTGAATGATATTGAGGCTTGGTCTTGTTGCTTGTGATCTTCGATTTGGCTATGCACAAGAGATGATCCCACGAGACTTTGATAAAGTTGCATAGAAGCACAGGGAGGGAGCTGCAGGTACTGTGTCCTTTGGACCTTCTCGGTATCAGAGAGCCGATCGGCTGCGGATCTTTGGATGTTGCAGTTCGTCTTGATTGCGATGAAGATTGTTTACTCAATCATGACGAATGGAAGATAGGCTTGGCGGGAACGAGGACTGTCATGTGGGCATTGCCTTGGGGAAAATGATGTCCGATGGGATGGAAAATTGTAACAGCTGGATGGTTTCGATTTGATGACTCTATCGGGTGAATGCATTCCGTCGCTGAGAGGTCTCCGGAATGGAGCTACAGGATGGCTTTCGAAAGATGCCATCACTTACTTCACATATGTCGTCTCGCTGAGTCTGAGCGAATCGGAATGAACGCTTATTCAGATATATTGTCTTGAAAATGCCCCAAGTGCCATATATCTGGTGTCATTGACTCTGACTCCATCGATGTTGATGTGGTCGCAGTCCCAACGGCTACTTGCAGCGTACAATACTGTCAAGACCTTGTCTAAAATTTAATAAGGCCATGCCAGAGCCAAGCTCCCATCAAATGCGCTGCAAAAGTAGTTACACAAGAACGCAAAATCGTTCATCGATCCCGCACGTCCTGTCTGCAGGCAGCCGGAATAGGCAAGCAAATGAAACGCTGAAAGCTCATAACTACTACCTCTGCTGCACTCTCGCAGCTCTGCATCATGTTCTCACAGACACCTTCATCATCATACCATCATATGGCTTCGAGGTAATCTGCCTGGTCTGTAAAAGAGGTGTCAGTAATAGTGCAAAAGATATCTTTGGTCGATAAATAACTCACGTTGAACATGGGACTTTCGATCTCATATTGTTGCGTAGCGTCGTCCAATATCGCGCTGCCGTCAGCATTTCTCTTGATCTGTCCAGCTCCCGTCTTGTGAAAGTCGTACCGCCTCACGACAAGTGACAGAATAACTCGGGCCTCTAGATTCGCGAGTTCCTGTCCGATACAATTCCTTGGCCCTCGCTCAAAAGCACGCCACGAAGACGGCGGAATGGCCTTGCCTGAGCCAGTAGATTGCTCGTTGACAGGATTCTCTGCAGCATCCGCAGACGTGTCGACGTCGCCCAGCCAACGTTCAGGCATGAATACATCAGCAGTTGGACCGAAGACACCCTCGTCTCGTTGAATAGCAAAATGCATGTTGTACAAGACCATTCCGTCGAGACAAGCCTTGCCTCCGTCTGGCAGCTTGACAAAGAAACCGCCACCTCTTGAAACCAAGCGAGCTGTCGCAGCAGGCGGATAGAGTCGTAGTGCTTCCTTGATGACTGCAGAGGTATACGCCATCCTAGGAATAAGCTCGTCACCCCTGGAGCGAAGCATTTCTGCTACAGCCGCGGCATCAGTATCGGACCCAAAAACTTCGTCATGTTCTGCCCGAAGCTTGGCCAGAGCTGAGGGTGTACGTGAAAGTTCGTAAAACATCCATTGAAGCAAGATACTAGTGGTGTCGTGTCCTGCAAAAAGAAATGACTTGAGCTGATCAGCAGTCTGCGACAACGCCAGATCATCGAGGTCTTGGGTGTCTTGAAGACTCAGGGTCAAAACACTCCGGGTTTTCCTATCTCTGGCTACTGTCGATGCTGCTGCAAACTTTTCCCTTATCAGAAGTTTCAGAGCTCGGTCGACGACTTTACTCAGGCGCATACGACGGAAGTAGTTCAAGGGATTGAAGAATACGAATCCCTCTGCACCTGCGATGGTGTATGTGTCGACTAGTTGGCGATAGAGTTTCACGAGTTCACTCTGCTGTGCTTTCGGCAGCTGAGCGTCGAGTTCAACATCCATGACCACAGCTCCGATAATATCAAAGGTCAGGTTGGTACACAGTGGTTCCATCGAGAACTCCTGTCTGGATTTCGCCAGAGCGTCCAGATTCCGAAGAAACAGCTGTGTCTTGTCAACGATGCGAGGGAGCAGAGTCATCAAGTGACTGGGGGCAAAGCCAGCATTGTATCGCTTTCGAAGCGATTTCCACTTCTCGCCCTGTGAGCTGATGATTGAGTGAGGGCCGATGATAGGTGTCAGAGCGCCCATAGTAGGACTCTTGGGAGTACTGTATGGAAACTCTTTGCTGCTCCTAGAGATCTGCTCGGCTACGTCGTGACTAAACACTAGGCACATGACATAGAAAAATGGTCGCATATCGAGAATCACAATCGGAGGACACCCGATCGACTGTCCGATCTGGCGAAAAACATAATCTTGCTTCCACCATGAGCTGAAGGTTTCGCGATCTGAACCACTCTAACTCACCTATATGTCTTCGCACATCTCCCTTCTTGTAAAAGTCTCCGATGGTGGCAAGGTGGCCCCAGATCAGCGACGGCGGCGTTCTGGGAAGATGTTCATATTGCTTAAAGCGGAGTTTGTACAAGTAAGAATAGCCAGCCCATATGAACAACGGCACAGCTGCTGCGGCCAAAGGATATACATGCAGCATCATTGCGATGAGTGAGAACAGGACACTATCGTTGACCAAAGATGAGAATATCCATCCCGATAATGTCTACCTTGTGTTTGAGGAGCGCAAACCGGGTTGTTCTTCTATGATCAGTGGATTGCTTGACAGCTTATCATTGGACGCCGCTGCTAGTGCTGATTTCTTGGCATGACAATGTCGCTCGCTTAGAGGTACTTGGGTACATTGCCTCGCTTGTGCTTGTGCTTGTGCTTGTGCTTTCGAGGTTAAGGTAATTATCTAAGGTAAGGTATCATAGAGAATAAGTGTCATGCCACTTTCTGCTGCCGCGGTCACTCCCGGTATCATGAACCATTGCATTCTCTTCGGTGCACGTAGCGCCATAGACGACTAGTAGATCATGTGCTGCACCCTTTGCAGGGAAGTACCCGCGAGCCATCCGATGACAGGGTTGTCTCAACACATCCCACAAGATGTTTGGTAAGAGGAGCCGCAGACTGGCGGTGCTACTTTTGCCAACACAACCCTTCCGCACCACTAGTGCCAGCAGACCTATCTCGTGTCATTCACGTCAGCAACTGCATATGACGAACGCGATGGGTATACATATTGCGAGGTCCAGCGAACATCAACATCGTCTCGTTCTCCTTTCACTACCATTGCGTCCTTGAGCCAATATAACGACCATCCAATTCATCTGCGCACAATCTAAGATCTGCTCATGCACGGCCCATAATTGTATAGTGCGGCGGTGTATAATATAGTCACGCCTCATTGCCCTCGTACGCTGCCACGAGCATAGGACTGTAGTCGGTTACTTGACAATTACCTCGGTAGACATGAGCCTCGACTTCTCATAATAATAACCAAGAAGCTGGTGGATCTTGGCTGCAAAATTTCACGCTCGCGACGATATGGACTCATCCCCTGCTCCTGCTGGTCTCCAGGCTGTCCTTATAGTAGGCGCAGGACCCACAGGCTTGCTCTTAGCTCTCTGGCTCACAAAGCTGGGTATCCCTGTGCGCATCATTGACAAATCCTCCGGCCCTGGCGAGACGTCTCGAGCAGTGATAGTCCACGCTCGCACCCTCGAATACTACCGACAACTTCGTATATCAGGAGACGCCCTCGCGCATGGGTCTACTATCAAAGGTATCGGTATTCATCGTAGGGGAAGACTTGTGGGTGGCCTGAATTTTCGAAACGCCGGCGCCGGGCTCAGCTATTTCCCTTTCGCTTTCACATTCCCCCAAGACCAACATGAAAAAGTGCTGGTTGCCCAGCTGGCAGGAATGGGTGTATATGTGGAGAGACGGACTACTCTAACTGCGCTCGAGGAGGACGATGGCGGTATTTTCGCAACATCGCAAGATGCAGATGGACTGGAGACGACTTTCCATGCTAGCTGCCTTGTCGGCTGTGACGGGTCAAAAAGCACCGTAAGAGAGCTCTCAGGTATAGCAATGCCCGGCGGAACGTACGACCAGCGCTTTTTCGTCGCAGACGCAGACGTGAGAGGAAAAGCGGCAGAGTTCAGCATGAATCCTTGCTTCACAGGCACCGACTTCTGTTTAGTCCTACCACTACCCGCAATGGGATCGACGCGCTTGATTGGCGTTGTGCCAGACGGCGTCGACAGAGAGGATGTGCGATTTGAACACGTCGAAGCCGCAGTCAAATACAACACAGAGCTCGAAATCGACCACGTCCGCTGGTTCGCCACATACCGTGTACACCACAGAGTAGCAGAGAGATTCCGGCGCGGCCGCGTCTTCATCGCCGGCGACGCAGGCCACCTACACAGTCCCGCTGGCGGACAAGGCATGAACACGGGCCTCGGCGACGTCTCAAATCTAGCATGGAAACTAGCAGCGGTGCTCACGAAGCGCGCAAACCCCGCTCTTCTGGACACTTATGAACCCGAGCGAATGGCGTTCGCGCACTTGCTCGTTGATACCACGGACTGGGTCTGGTCAGGTGTCACAAATCGTGGCTGGTGGGGCTGGTTCGTCCGCATCATCCTGCTCCCTCGAATTCTGTCATTCGCGCTCTGGTTCTCCGTATCACGACGCGCAGCATTCTCGCGCGTCTCGCAGATCATGATCGAGTACCGCGCCAGCGAACTAAGTCAAGGAGGCAAGAAAAGCGCCAAGATCCAGCCAGGCGACCGACTACCGTGGGTAGAGTTTGACGACGGGACCGACAATCACGCGATGCTGGATCTGTTGGACTGGCAGGTCCACGTGTACGGCGGCATGTCGCCTGATCTACGCAAAGCCGTCGATGCACTCGGTATCGTCTGTCATGAGTATCCGTGGACGAGGGAAGTCGCGGCCAAGGGCTTCGTCAGGCATGCGCTGTATCTCGTCAGACCTGATGGGCATGTGGGGTTTGTGGACACTAATGCTTCCCCTGAGGCTTTGGAGGAGTATCTGGATCGATGGGAAATTGAACTTAGGAGATGATGCGGGTCACAGCACGGTTTGGAAGGGGGATTATCTCGGCTCAATGAAACATATTTTTCAAGAATCAAATTGCCAGGAACTGTGATCTCTGGCTTCGATCGTCGCTGTTTCCACTGCAGTCTCGATATTTATGCCACGTCTAGATGGCTGCGCAAGCATACGTAACATCACCCAACTTTAGATTCTCCCCCCCCCCCCCCCGATTTCATCCCCCTACCCTGCATCAAGCGCAAACCGCCACTTTGCCTCCCTCTTTCCAAATCTCAACCCACAGAAAACCTTCCCCAAAAACCCCCTAAGCCTCTTCCCCCTCTCCGCCCTCCATATCCCTCCCCTCAATCTCCGCTTACATTCCCGCTCACTCAACCTCTCGGTCCCTATCCTTCCGGCCACGATCTCTGCTTCTGAGCGAACGCAAACTCTTTTATGCACCTCTGCAAAAGAAGAGCCCATGAATTCTGCGTATTTGATCCCTGGACATGTGGCTGTCGGGAAGGTATCGCAGGAGGGAAGTTCCCTTTCTGCGGGGGTGTGGTGGAGAAATTCATTTTCTTTCGGGTTTGAGTTTGGCTCAGAGGGGATTTGGGGCTGAGGGAAAGGGGTTGGTAATGGGGAAATGAGGTTGATGTAGACGCTTGGTTGCTTACTTGGTGAGTAGAGCGTGAGAGACAAAAGGACTGTGAGGGGGTGAGTGTTTCTCGTGTCCGCTGCAGATGTTATTCTGAGCGTATATCTTCATGTGAGAGAGCAATTGGTCGGATCTGTCATTGGTGAGCGTGATGTCAGATGGGAAAGTGATACGGACCTTTGGCATTGGAGATGGCGGTGTCACCGCTCTATCGCAAGCTGAGTGAATGCAGGTGTTGCTTGCTTCTTGCTGGGACATGTCGTCGGAACCTTGCTCAGAGCCGGCATGGGTGTTGTGATTCATGATTTTGTAGCTTTGCTGGTATACATCGTTGGTGTCTCCTCGGGACGGACTTGTCTCAGAGGTGTTGATAGTGGAAGAGAGCATCCTGCCGCGTTTGACGAGCGCTGCATCGCCAGCTTGGAGTAGAAGGGTAGCTTGCTCTAGGGAGGGTCTGCCAGCCATCGGAGAGCCAGTCTCTGCATCATCTCTGTCGTCAGTGTCCTCGAATGAGGGTTTCAGAGGAGCTGAAGTGCCAAACGACGTCTCTGGCCATACCGGTGGTGGTCCGGCGTGTGCGGCAACATGACCACCACAGCGCTTCAGACTGCCGCCGCTTAGCCAATGGGAATCCTTTCGAGGTTCGGAAGTGTGGTCGTCTTCAGCCATCTCGTCGCTCTGTGGCTCTGACACGTCTTCTCTCGCCTCGGACATAGGTTGATCTGCCCTTTCGTTTTGATACGGAGTGTCAATCGTGCTGGACGGTCATACGCCAGCACGTGCATCTGAGGTGAGGTAGCCGTTCTGTAGTCCTGATATGTTGGAGGTTGAGGCGTATGCTGCTGATTCCAAGCCTAGCACCCAGTATGGATCCCTGTAAGGTGGAAAGGGGATTGGGTTTGGCGAATGTACATGGCTAGACAGACCGTCTTCGTATTGGTCGCTTTCTTCGGGGCTGAAATATGAGTGATCGAGAGGGCTGGAGTCTTCGTTGTTGAGTATTCTGTCACGCTCGGGATCTGTAGACATCAGATCTATTTCGGACCAAGATAACTGGGTAGCTGATTGTGCTTGGTCGTATGGCGAATTGATGGGTGAACATGTAACTTCATGGTCTGTAGTCGCCGATTCAAGCTCTGCACTGACGTCTGCCACTTCTACAGGCAAGACAGTCTCAGCATCCTCAACCTGCGTCTGATGCAGAGTTCCGTTTGTGTCCTCGCGATCCGACAAAGACCATCCATCCATTTGCTCGAGCGCGAGAGATCCATCGATCTCCACGTCAGACAATGACGAAGGCAAAGAAGTCATGCGAGCCTCTTCCAGTTCTTCCATAGCCCAATCTTGCAGCGCCTGTACATAAGAAAGGCTGTCCTCGTCCGATACAGATCCTCCCCAAGTGAAGGGAGCATAGCGGAAGACATCGTCCTCACTTGCATCCTCGCATGGGGGAAGAACTGCATCGACGGTCACTTCTAGTGATGTATCGGGATCGATAGCGGCGACGGTCACGAAAGGCGCTACGTCTCCTTGGTGTTGCTCTAGTATTCTTCGCTCCTCGGTACTCAGCACATCCCGTATCAGAGAACTATGTCTCCCAAAACGCATGCTAGAGCTCATCGTGTGAGGATCTAGTGTGGAATATGGACCAAGACTAGCAGTCCGAAAAGACCCACCCATCACGGGCTCAGCAAGGGCGTGTTCCAGGGGGTCGATAGCACTCCCTCTTCGTATCGTAGTCCGGCCACATCGATCATCGTCACCAGAAGCATGTCCGAAGAGAGACAGTGGTCCCTTCGGCATGAAATCAGACAGTCGACGGAAGGCACGGGTGATCCGAGATGGTTGTCGACGCTCATGAGTACCCCATGGGTGGAGAGGAGGTGACCATGTAGGGGAGTCGATCCTGACATGTTCTGGGGATGATGCTCGGTGTAAGGTACGAGACACCCTCGAAGAACGTCGCCAGGTGAAGTTGCGCTGGAATCCAGCTTGAGGGGGTGACTCCTGCTGCGCCATCTCTGAGGGATTACTAGGACGTACAGGGAGAGCGATATGCCTGGATTCACAGCTCGTCTGTGAGGGTTGTTGAATGAGAGCTCCCTACGATACCCAGTAGAACGCAATACAGTGTTGTTGTGCGATGGAAGTGCTACGAGGTGGGCAGAGGCGTGAGGAAATGATCGTGGAGGAGAAGGGCATGTAAGATCATGGTCGTGATATTCCTCCTTCCCCAACGAATGCATCATCACGATGGACATGAGTCCTGCCTACCTTGATCTGGTAAGCCTAGCGACAGTCTTGACAAGCTACGCGGAGTGCGACAGATTTGGGCAAAGTATTATAGCCAACATGGCCACTTACGAACCGGCACTTCAAGATTTGTGAGGGAGCATGGAAATGTAACCAATCTACCGGGTCGACAATGATGGAGAAAGAGCACGTTATGATGATATGAGGAGTTTTGTATTGGTGCTACATAATCTGGGGTAAAGCAATCTTGAAGAGCGTAGTGAAGTTAAGCTAGCCTACGTGAATCGAACGCCGTGATTAGAAAAAAGCATCCTCCTTTTGTGGGCTGCGCCGGGGCGGGACAGGCAGCTCGAGGATCTTACATGTGCCATCTTTTTTTTCCGATAAGATTTTCGTTTTTTTGCCTCGTTGCCTGTCCCGGGAATTAACTATGTGGTATGTCGGAAAGCTTTGAAGTCATGAAAAGTCATCCCATATTCGTAACCGTTGATACGCCAGTCTTGGCTGATTAAAAACGACATTGCAGAGAAAATAAAAGGAAATGGGAGCCTCTACTCAGCCTGGACGGCGAGGAGTCTCTTATGTGGTCATGCCACGATGCGCGGCCGAGATGTGAGCCTGGCAGAAGTGTTGGTCCTCAACCCTTAGTTGATCTCAGGGAAAAACTTTCTGAAGGGGTTTGAGTCGATAGAGCTGTTCACGTCGAACTGGCTGCCTGCCTCACCAAAGCCGGTAGCGTCAGTGAACAGGGGCTCGTTTACACCAGTGTTAGAGATGTAGTCGTCCAGCTGAAAATCTTGACCCTCGAAGGCAGTGTTGTTGGTTCCACCAGTTGCTTGCAGATTGTAGTTCTGCATGCTAGTGAACATAGGGTCATCTCGAACCGCGGGGTGGAGTTGCTCCTGGAAGCTTTGACCGAAATTGCTGTTGTTGAGATAGCCCGAGTCGCGGCCGTTGTGCAGGTCGACATCGCCGGGCGCGATCGCGGGGCTCTGCTGAAGACCCCATTTGTTCAGGTCGACCTCGCCAGGCACAACGGCCGGGCTCTGCTGGAAGTTCCACTTGTTGAACACACTGTGGCTGAACTCCAAATCTTCAGGAGTTGGAGGAATAGCGACATCTCCACGAGACATGACGCCGTTGGCATCAGGCATGCCAAAAGCCATGTCATCTGGGGTAGGTGGATTCATCTGATAATTTCCCATACCAGTCATGTCATGCATCATGGTCATGTCGCCACCCATGTTCGAGGACATTGGCATCGTTGGGGTGCTGTACGACGATGTCACATGCGATGCGCGACGACCATCACTAAGTGAAGGTGTGTAAGGGAATACTTGGGGCACCATGAGTGAGTTGTCACTGAAGATGTCTGTGTTGAAGTGGCCCGCGAAGTCCGGATTGAAGTCGAACTCAAAGTCTTGCAGGCTCTGGACAGGACTGGGGTCTACAGTACCAGGGGATGTAAGGGAGTCGGTATTCGCATTCAGACTGGGTGAGGTTTCGTTGTAGGTGAATGGAGTCGACGACGACGAGTTGGTCGATGTCGACTGGCGAGGTTTTGCCTTCGCCTTGGTCTTGGGTGCGGGTGCCGACGACTTTGTCTTGACACCCTTGGAGCGAACATAAGTCCAGCCATGGGCTTTTTCCATGTGAGACTTCAAGTTGTGCTCACGCTTGGAGGAGTAAGGGCAGTTTTCTGAGTCCTTGAACTGACAGTCCCAAGTCCTTGCGTCGGGATCATGTCTGTCGGACCAGTGGCGGTCACGTTCCTTCTCGGTTGGGAATCCTCTGGTCTTGAAGTCACATCCAGCTTCGGGACATTTGTGGGGTCTCTCGTGAGTTTTCAGGTGCTTGGTTCTGTCGCAGGGACGATTGAACTCCTTGTCACAGCCACCGACGGGACAAGTGTAAGTCTTAGGCAACTCGCCCTTCTTGCGGCGGGCCATGGAGCGTGGGACGCCATCGTCGTCAATGTCTTCAGACATGCGACGTTTGATGGGAGCGACGGCATCCTCTTGAAGAGGTTGGTCATCAGCCAAAGATATAAGTTGATCCTCGGTGCGGTATCCCAATTGGGCAGGGCGGCCTGTTTGAGTCATCCCGCCACGGATTTCGAGGGGAGTTCTAGCCGAGTCGTTAGCGTCTGGGCTTTCGTTCCTTCCAATACAAGGCTACACAGCCACAATGGATTAAGTGAGATTGACTCGAACCACTCAATGAAACAAAATGACCTCGGACATTAAACAGGAGAGAGTTGACGGAAAAGACTTACGGTGTGACGTCCATATCGTCGACTTGTTCGCCTTTGGCCTGGCGAGCCCTGTTAGCTGCAAGGATTTGAGCGTATCTTCGGATCTGTTGGACGAGGTCGAGAAAATAGTGGTTAGTGTATGGACGATCGGTCGGTAGTCGCTGGTCAGACTCGTGTACGCCGTTGACAGTTGCGTGGAGACAATGGATCGAAGTCTCGCAAAATTGAAGGTAGGCAGCCGGCGAACGCGAATAGTCCTGAACAATAGCAAATGGAATAAGCAACGGGCGCAAAGTAATAGCCCTGTGCAATTGCTTTACTTACTGGCGCAAGGAAGATGAGTGTTTTCTCAAGATCTCTGAGATTGTTGATCTGTCGATCACCAATTCGACGTGGAACTTGAGCAATGAGAAGATGAAAATCCTTCAGAGCTGGCTCGGTCAGGATTGGTCGGACGATGAAGCGGTGGATCTGCTGGATGGCAAAGTGACTGAGAGTGTCTTTCGGAGGACTGTCCGAAGCTCCAGAGATGGATCTGGTAATGGCTGAGCCAGAGCAGGACAGTTTCCGGCTCTTCTTATTCGCCTCTATACCACAATAGTTAGCTCGGATTCTATTGACAAGATGAGGAAGGAGCCTGCCCCTCCCTGATCACGTAGTACGCAAATTACATGGTCACGGGGGGGGTAAATGGAGCCAGCGAAGCAGGTGATGCCTCCAGGGTACGGAAGTACCTCCACAATCACTTGGTTCACCTCTAAGAATAATGAAAAGGGGAGTCGCAGAAAACGCAAACGGGCACACGTACTATTGTTGTCTTCGTCTTCGATTTTAATTGTCCCTTCGGAACTGATACTCGAGCCTAGGCCGCTATCATAGGCTTGATCTTCCGTATGGTCAGGATGAGAGTTGACAGACGCCCCCTCCACAAGAAAGTCGGGCACGGGAAGGACGTCGGGCTCACTCAAGACGCTTCCGAGTTGCTCCACCGATTTGTTATTGACAGCCTCGTCGACTTTTGCAAGGAATTCCACCACTCTTCTTTCTCCAGCACCGACAAGGAGATCTTCAAGTTCTTTGGGGCAGGTTGTGGAACGAGCAGTCATGGAACGGAGAACTGCTGGGGCAATCGGGGCTGAAGTCGTGGTTTTGGATTCAAAGGGGTCCAACAGATCGGAATCGTTGATGGTCGGAGTATGGAAGGTAGCCCCTTTGCGGATCGACATATTGACGAGTGAGTCAATCAAAGAGTCCGGATTCAGACTCGGACTTGCAGCGCGACGGCGCGGGTGCGAGAAGGAAGGAGGGGCTGCGGCGGAAGTCATGTTCGATGATGGCAAGAACGTTGTTCGGTTAAAACAAGACCAGGGTCAGATCTGGCAGTGGACAGCGAGGGCTCTGTCCGTCCAGATACAGACTGCTAGCACCAGGGAAATGCTGGCCAACTGCTGGACTATCGCCGTACACAACACCCCAATGCTGGTCGAGGAGTGGGGTCGGGGTTGCGTGGATTGCAGCAGCAAGAGAGGGAAAGCGCTGCAGTGACTCGCTGTGAGTCACACAGTGCAGCGAGCTCTGAGTGGTCGCAGAGTGAGCGAGCTGCGCTGAGTATGACTGTCCAAAACCTGACCGGTTTCGAGTACGAGAATGTACAGTGAAGTGGTTGTTTCGATGCTCGAGGCTAGTGGCGTGTGGCTGTGCAGGCGTGTCGGAGTATGATAGTATAAAACCCGATCGATCAGCTCGGGGAGTTGGGATTGGAAGTGAATGAGCAGCGAAGACGAGGCACTTCTGCTGGACACATGAAATACAGTATTTGAGAACGAGGACAATTGTGAAAACTGAAGAGAAGAGGCCAGTGCCTGGGAGGATTGTAAGATATTGTTTCGTCTCTTGCTGCTAACCCCAAAAACCCCATGGACCGGTCTGTCGGCCCATGCTTGCGCCTTATCGCTCCTTCCCTCTAGGCAGCAGTCAAACTACGCACTCGGCGTCGCCCCCTGCTTGTTATGGTAAAGGTGCTTTGTTTCCCACGCGGCCTCACGTGCCGTGCTCGACAGCTGCACTATTGTTTTTGGCTGCGTTTACGCTGCATCTAGATTGACTTACGATATTTTGCTCCCTCAATCCTTTCTTCGCACGCTCGTGATATTACCCATGCATGTTGCACATGGCCCTAATTCTCCATAGATTCTTCTGATCTTGTACCTCTCCAAAATGGCGCCCGGAACACTCGCCACATCTTCTCCGCGTGATGCGCTTCCTCGCGGGATCGGTGCTCATATCTCTCCGTGTCCGTGTCCGAATCCGAATCCGAATGCGAGTCAGAGCCTAAGGCCGCCAAGAATAGCTTCGTCAACAAGAGTACGAGGCAATGAATCCTTTTGGCCACGAGTCGCTTTGCTTTGTACATTTACACTTTTGTATACCTTATCTACAGACAGGTAGCAGCTATGCAGCTGTTCTTTTTGCATGCTGCAAGGTAGATCGCATTGACCGGTTTGTTCTTATGACGACGGTTGTTTATTCTAGAAAGTGTGGTGACACAAGACAAACAGACAGGGTATAAAGGGGTCGGAGTCAGGGTCTCACTGCCCGTCTACTATTCACTCCACATTCACTTTTATGTTTGACTAGTACCTTGTTGCTGCCGAGGCTTGTGTTCGTGTAGAAAGTAAGGTGTGCTGGGAGAGATACAGTACCCTCCCACAGTCATGATTATCTGCGACCCTTCGCTTGTACGATCAGCGAGTATAGTGAAGTCCACTGGATCTAGACATCAATCCTTCCGCGTAGTAGTATCAGTACACGATTCAAAAGGGTCCGTAGGCATCGTCGACTCGATGCCAATCTATGTATGAAATTGATGAGAAACGATTCACTGAACTTCTAATTCAATATCAATGTATAATACAACTCGGATATCTGGACATTCGACTGGAAAATACCGTTATCGTTTCTCTCGAGTTTGCACTTCATTACACTGCATACGCCGTAGAGGCACCCTGTCCAGCACAGTATAGTCGCTTGATCTGATCAAAGGAGATGGTGGATGCGGGATGTATCTACTATCTCATGATATGCATTTGGGTTTTGAAAGTTGCCCCTGACATCTTCTTTATGTATAGGCACATTATAGGTTTGAAATGGAAAGATTGGTTTTACTTTCATTGCTGATGTCTCTTAGCTGACGTGGCCCAGCCTCGTAGCAACGTGTATCGAGTCATCAACAATCCCTAGATGGACCACCCAGTGATAAAAGTCGTTGCTTTAGAACCACCTCTCAAGCCATTCAGAGTATCATAGTCAGAAGAAAAAGAATCAGAAGAAAAATAAAGGAAACATTCCAGGTCAAGTTTCGGCCATCTGCCTGGCTTTTGGTCCACTCTACCAGTGACCCAGAGCAATAGCCTTGGTCCAGATCGCAGTCCTGTCATCAGTAGCAGTAGTGCCCACGCAATCAGTCAAATAACTCTCCCAGCCCTCCTTCGTCTCCTTGGCCAATCCATCCTCAATGCTCGGATCACACTGGGTAGTCAAAAACCAAGCCGCAGATCCAAAACTGGGCACATCGTCGAGCAAAAGATCTAAAACAGCCACAGGGCCAGTGGCGTTCGCTTTCATCACCGCAGCCTGGTTGATGTTTTCGCAGGGCGCGTTGGTCGCGAGCCACTCTGCGTATTTGAGATTGAAAGCCGGAGACTGCATGTTGCGGGTTCCTTGTCCGGGGACACCAGGCCAGTGGTTCTTGTCGTACTTGAAGGAGCCGGTTTCGTAAAGCATGAGGGACAACAGAGCGGCCTGCGCTCCGAACGAGGAAATGTCGTAGTGCGCGTAAGACAGCGCGACAAAGGGAGCTGCGTGCGCGGCCGGACTGCATTCGGAGGCGTATTGCGCGGTGGTGTTGCAGATGCTGGTGTCTGGCGCGATGGTTTGGATGTCTTTTGCGCTGATGACGCATGGAGCTCGACCTTCGTGGATGATTGGGGAGGTGTTCGCGACCAGAAAGAAGGGGATGATGGAGAGGACTGCGAAGAGCAACATGACGGTTGTTGGATTTGTTGGATGAATAGTCAAGTAATGATGTTTTCTTCTTGGATCCTCTTGATGCAAGCTCAGCTTGTAAAGTGTGTCTTGATCAGAGTTGGAGTATTGGAGTAGTGATGTCTCTGTAGAAGAGCAAAAGGAAGGAAGATCACAACGGTAAGTTAGGTAAGTATATGTAGTACCCAAATGCCAACACAGTAGTACCACAAGGTCGGTCACCCTTCTACGAGGCAAAAAAAAGAAAAGGCTCGTGTATGTGGGACAAACAATCCAAGAAGAATGTGAAAGTGAAAACCAAATGCTCATGAAGAGAAATCAAGAGGGGAAAAAAGACACTATGTTACACATATACATACATTAACAGAATAGTCAAAAACACACTCACTCACACCCTTGCATGCAATCAAGTCGACTAAGACCTGTTACTAACAAGGTACAAGTAACAGTATCAGTATCAAACGCCCTCTGTTTTATTCTCCCCCTGCAGGGCGCAGATATTTAGAAACAAAAAGACCCCGCCAGGATTCAGTCATTGACCCCGTTTGCATGCATGGTTCGCTTTCCAATACGCCAGCCAGTCACGAAGAGGACTTGCAAGTAAAAAGAGAATCAGGCGTCCCACTTCAGATCCATCCGAATGAGACTAACAAAACACACCAGCTCCTATCAGCAGCCTACTCCGCTGTAACATCGCAAGGGGCTCTTCTGCCATGCCGTGGTTGCATCTTCTAGATTCTCGCGTTCTGCTGCGAGCACGCAGGGCGCGAGGAATAGGGGGGCAATAGGTGGTTCTGTTATCGACATGGGCGGCACGAGGTGAAGTCCGGACCTACCAATGGAGAGTCGGCGTCGTGGTTTTGTGACGAGAGCCCCCGCCTCTTCTTCACTGGGGGTGCACAGGGCGTTGCGCTGGGAGATATTGTTACAGTTCGCCCGGTCCGCCCCCTTAGAGATTAATGGTAAAATGCGGGACGTGATAAAGGCTCGAAGGATACGAGATGGTGTATTTGTAGTTCGCGCTTTGACGCGTGATGCATTTGTGTTCCTTCTAGAAAGTATGACTTTTTATATCGTACAGTACATATAAGCGCTACGGAAGTAGATCGAGCCGGCGGACGGAGGCAATATCTAACTATTGCTCACTTTTGCCTGGTACATATGCGCTTTCGCTTAGTCTATAGCAAAGGTATACAAAAGCTATCAAGCCTCTGCTTCTACCGCATCGTCCTCGCCATCATGCTCGTCGTCTTCGTCATCATCATCATCATCATCGTCGGGTTCAACTTCGACGTTACCGACAAAGTCCCAGCGGTCACCCTGTGCGGCTTGACTGACAAACTTGACAAACTTCAAAACGCCGCGGTCTCTGAGCACGATGCTCAATGTATTCCACGCAGCTGGGTTTGAAAAGAGAATACCGTCATCCTCATCGTCGCCGCTGGCTTGATAGATGGCAGGGTCTGCCTTTTTCTTCTGCTTGACTTGTCGCCTGTTGCCACCACCAGTGGTCGAAGCAGCACCCGCAGGTATCTCAACGCCGTGGTCACTGCCAGCGTCTGAAGCTGCATCATCGTCATCGTCATCGTCATCATCGCCAGCCATGTAGATCTCGTAGCCACCGACGTTGTCCTCTTCTTCGGTTTCTGTCTTTGCTTCTTCCTTGGCTTTGCCCTTGGACTTGACCTTGTCTTTTGTGCCATTCGTTGCGCCTTCGGACTGTTGCTCCTCCTCTTCCTCTTCTTCCTCGTCGGGACTCCACCCTTTTGTCGGGGTGACATTGAGGCAGTACTCGATCTGCACGTCCTCCTTTTCGTAGCCCATGGCGAGTGTGTAATCGAGACCTCGTCGGAACCTGCGAGCGAGCACGTCGCTTCTCTTCAACGTGAGACCGGTGGCGAGTGCTAGCCATTTCTTGAAAGCCAATGAGGGCAGTAGCTCGTTGAGCAAAGCATCGTAGGCGGATGACTCTTCTGCCTTGGCTTCACTGTAGCTTCCAGCTTTGGTAGCTGGCTGGCGGAACAGGTAACGTTGCTTGTGTGGAGGTGCGGCAATCTGCCATTCTTCGCGACTGGCGGTTTCCCTGTCCTTGGCAGAGATCTCTCCCTTCAGTCTCGCGGAAAACTTCTTGGAGAGGAAATTCGCGAGCTGAAGACTTGACTCATCTGCAAACAGCCCTGATAACTCTTCGACTGTGTCAGGTGTGAGATAATGGGGAGTCATGAACTTCAGCAGAAACTCGAGGTCTTGTTCCGTCAGCTCAACATCCTCTTCCTCCCCTTGTCCCTGTGTCGCTTTCGTCTCTGCTTCTTCGTAGTCGATCCATTGCTCCTGAGGCAGATCAAACTCGTCGTTCTTGCCCTGCAATTGTTGCAGACTGCTCTGCTCGGCAAGCCTCTCTTCCATTCCTTCTTCATAGCCCTCCTCGCCCTCCTGCGGGATATGGAACCATCCACTAATGGCCATTCTGATGCGGCCTCCATCAACGTCTTCTCCCGGCGCTCCCTCTTTCCTCTTGTAGACCTCCTCGACATCGTGGAAGCTCTCTCCCGGCTGCACAGTGAAGAAACTCATCTGATTCCAGGCTGGCGGAATGACTTTACTGAAGTCTGGCCTCGGCACCTTGAACTCCCTTCCTTGCGAATCTGTCCTTGGATCCGTAGGATGAAGCCTCAATGCTCCACCCCAGCTCGGCTGCCATGGCTTGTCGGGGTTCGTGAGGTAGAGAATATAACTGACTCTCCTGCTTCCAATGACATCATCGTGGCATAGCAAGTGACAGCCCGGCACATAGACATTGACCGCCATATCTGTCTTCTTGCCGCTCAGCGGACCTGCGCCAGCGACTCCTGAGATCCATGCTCTGAATTCTGCTGAGTAAAGCGAATCGCGCAGTGTCAAAAGCGACGGGAAGAGCTTGAGCGCCGACTCTGGAAGACCCGAGAGGTTCGCAAGATCGCCAGATTGATGGATCTTGTAGATGTCTGTCTCCTTGGGCGTGAAGTGTACATTCTCAATGATTTCATTGCGGACGTTGCGCAGCAGAGAATCATTGATCAGCTCGGAGATGACAGCATGCTTATATCTGTGAGGGATCTGAGCTTCTCTCTCTTCGAGTATCTGACCATATGCTCTCTTACGGTGAACTTTCAGCATATGAGTTGCGGTATCCTTTCAGCACGGCTTTGTCAAAAAGATTGGTGCGAAAGTTGTCGTGAACATTGTCCGACTTGTCAAATGCCGCCTTCTTGACACTGCCGTTGGTTTCGGAGCCGTTGGCTTCGTGCTTTCGTTTGGCCATGGCGACAAATCTGATAACGAGGATTGATGTGCAGCGAGCAAGATTGCGTTGATCTATAGAACAGAAAAATAAAATAATAAAAACTCTCTCCAATGCTCGAAATACGCACATGTGATCGTCACATCATCTCACCTGTCGCGACCGGCCCGAACAATTTTCCGCGGCATGGCTCAGGGTCTATCGATATCGCCTAACGTATCCTTTGATTTTCTACTCATCGACTATGCATATACCACATCACATTCAGCACAAAGACCAAGACACTCGAGTGGTTGTTCGAATGCTATCATCCATTGTATTGTTCAGGTCATAAATCGTGGACTCGTCAAAAATATATATAAGACTTTCAGTCCGAACAGTCTTCTAGGAGACCGTGAAAGCCATGTGCACCAATTGCTCCGTCACTCCACTCGGAGGAGGCCTCTCCAAAAGCCGTGAGAACCAGCTCTCCCGTCTCTGTGTGGGCGTATCATTGTTGCTGTTATGATATGCAGGCGGAATGACCACCGGACAGCCTTCCTCGGAAGACGCAGACATTTGACGACTGATCTGCTCAAAGTCGTAGTTCTTTTCCGACGGTGCTTTGTGTTGCCGAGCCTCGACTTGTGGTGCTATGTCAATGTGCTCTTGTGGCATGGGATTGTCGAATTGGACGAGATGTCCAAGTCTGCGGTCTGACAATTCGCCTAGAAAGACACCTCTGTCAGCTGCTTTCTTTCACTGACGACATATTGTCGCGCATCTTACGTTTATACTCGGCCCAGAGCGCCGATATATAATCTCGCGAAGAGGTAGTGTCTTTGGTAGTAGCAGCGGCCTTCTTCTGATCCGGAGTCATTTGTAGAGCAAAGATATCGAGTGCCATTTCCATACAACGTTATCTTGGAATCATGATACAAAAAAACCCTTCAACCAAGGTCTCTTAGACCTCATTCTTATAATTCCTCACAGTGGCTCGGAAGCACCACACTGCTACCTTACGTATCCTCGGTATCAGGTGAGTTTGAGATCTCCAGACCCGCCAAGCTTGCGCTGCGCGCTGTGAACATCTCCAGATTCCTGATGTCCCAGACACGAGACACCACGGAACCTCCGCGTTGCCGTACTTGCCAACCCCTTTGCCCGTGACGCCGGGAACATGTGATGCCTGCTACCCGCTACTGCCTCCTCATGCTGTATGCTTGCTACCCCGTAATACCCCGATAGTTCGTCTCCATGAAAAGGACCTTTGATGGCGTCCTTTGCCGTGTTGTATGCCGGATGGTTGAGCCTCTCTCGTGATCGGTCGTGGGGGCGGCTTTGGGGTAAAGGGTGTCGTTGGCTTTTGTCGTCGAGGGCCCTGTGGATCTTGCTCTGACGACTCTCTTGAGCTCGTACTTGGCTTCGTTACTCCTATACCAGTCGTCTCTGGCGCACCTTCGTCACATGGAGTTCAAGGAGACCTACCGTGTCACAGCAGGCGAGCAAGAAGGCGCGAGTTGTGTTATCCTGCAGAGCATGTCCTCGGATATGCTGTGGGAAGGCAGTTCCAGTCTCTGTGTTGTATCGTCACGGTATCCATCTAGCTACATAGAGCTTGAAGGCAGACAGGACTGACCATGGAGAGTCCGATTGTACTTGAGTGATTTCACTTCATGCTCAGAGGTATCTACAAGTGGCTGTTCTCTATCATGGATCATATGCTCTGCATTATTGAACCCACTCCACTTGATACGCGATTATGTCTGTATGGATTACACACAAACAATGAGGAGGTCATGATATATTTGGCCATTGATGAGGTTGTGGTCAGTTTGACCATGATGCATATGCATACATACAAAGGAAACAACAAGGAGTGATAATATTGCTGCATACAATATCGATAAGTGTAGACTCGGATCAGCCAGAAGAGTAGCGTATGATGTATGGGTGTTGTTCGTATTGCTTTCTTCACCAAGCTCCCCGCCAGCTGAACCTTCGCTCGTTGTCAAAGGCTCAATCATGTGTATTATCGCCAAACATGACCAGTGATCAATGGCTTGTATCACCTCCACCAGCATCTACTCACACACGCGCAAGCAGCTCCTGACCGAATGATCAAGAGTATCCTCCGCTACGCGCGGGACAACTTCTTCGGGGTATAGTTCTTCACTCTCAATCCAACGCCGTCCCCTAAACCGCTCCACTCTTCATTATGGATCCACTCTGCGACGACGCGTATTTCTTTGCAATGTCCGGTCGTTCTCGTGGCCGACTTTTCATGAAGGGTGATATCATTAACAGCAGTCTTCGGCGCACTCGCAGCAGTCGGCACAGCATTCGCATCCCTCTTCGCAGACGAAGCAGCAGCAGAGTGTGGCAAGACATGCGCTCAGGCAGCCACCACCGCCCTGCTTTCTCTCCTGTTGAGGTGGGGGACCTTGTTGGTAACCCATCTGTGCAACATGAATGTTAGTCTGTGGAGTGTTGAAGGTGCACGGTGATGATCTGAATGGAAGGAGGTTTATCTGAAGAAGAATCATGAGCGCGAACATACTTGTTGAGGGGGACCGTAGTATTGGCCTTGGGGAGGAGCTCCATATTGAGGCTGTCCGGGAGGAGGGCCGTAGTAACTGTTGCGTGTCAGCAAATGCGCTCATTCTGGATAATCGTCATGTCGCGGCTGCCTAATTGACATGGACGACCACGATGAAGTTATGCTGTCGCGATATCTATGTCAAAAGAAAATACGTACGCTTGCTGGGGCTGTTGAGGAGGAGCGCCGTAGTATCCCTGAGCAGACATGTTGTTGGTATGGTTGTGGATGTTGATGTTGTTTCAAGACGAAGTGATATCTAATACGCGTAGTGAGACTGTAGGACGTCTGTTGTCGTACTCGAATGTGACGGGTAAAAGGAGAAAGATATTCTGGATAGTAGCGAACGGACTGGAAAATAAGGTTAGGCTTTTCTTGATGACGACCTGGTGGAAGAGAGAGAGGAAGAGAAGAGATTATGCGTTTCAGTGGATCAAGGCAAGGGTTGCATCTGCCCTTGCCCTGTATGCGCTGACTATAGGTAATTTGGGGAGCGCACACACAACAACCACTCATAAGAGGCCCAGCATCCTCAGGCCAAACAGCCCTGAAGCATCATCGACAACAAGCAATCATTACATGGGGTTCGTCCGTTGATCTACCGGCAAACCGCTGGCTTGGCGAATGCGTATATGCGCCACAAGGGATGCGTGGACTTACCGATTCAGGCGGTCTTGGCTGCCGTAATTCCGAGCGCCGATTATTGATGATAATAATAGATATGTCAGGTGCGAAGAGTAGCAGCGTAGGTTACAGGTAGACGGATGTCCGTCGCTTAGTTGTTCAGTAATGATGATAGCTAAGAAGCATGAGTTTCCTGGCAGATTGTCCAAGGCGGACGATTGCGACAGTATGAGTACATATATAAAGGTTTGGCTTCATGATCATTTGGTCAGCGTCCGCCCTGCCGTGCCCGGCCTTGCCCTTGTCATACCATGCGCCGCCGAGGCTGAGTCCAAGCGACCAACGTGCTGCGTGCCGTCACCCGCCCGAGCCCCCCCAGATCTAGGGTGTTATCTCACACGTCAATCATGGCTGTGTTTTTTTCTTCGGTTTTTACGCATGTCGCGAACGTGACTTGGTTCTGGATCTCTGCGACTTTTGCAAGGCTGTGGGAATAGAGCGGGTTAGGTTTCTCTAGTCGCTTGACACGTGGTGATCCTTCAGATAGAGGACTATGGGAAGTTTCTAGACAAGCGCACCTCAAGCATGAGCTTGCAATTGACCACGTTATTGGTCGTCATTTCATTATCGACATGGTCTATACAGTAGCTACCTAAAGTATTGCTCGGCGTCTTTGCTCTATCCACGCCGTGCATAATCACAGGACATAATACCCTTGCACTGTGCACAGAAGAGGTCATGCGTGATTCCCATCTACACCTATGAAATGCATATCGTAGAGTCAAAGGACAAAAAATATGGTCGAGGTCTACAGTAATACTTGCTGCATAGCAAAAGATCCGTCCTCATCGCATTCGCGAACCATGTAATGACCAAAAAAGAACAAAACTCCGTCCGTTCCTCTGCAGGGGGGCGCCCATGTCGGATATACCACTTGTACGCGAGCGGTTTCGATATCCGCCAGCCAACACGTCGGAAAAATAACAACAAATCATTCCTTGACCGACTTCGCCCACCTACTGTATGAATCGGATCAAACAATAGCAATCGTGCGATACGATACAACTGACGCAGATACAAGTACGTAGCGTATGCACGCCCGCACGCACCTCTCTCTTAGTTCGTCGGAGAAACTAGAGCCTCAATTTTCTCTCTGCGTCTTTTGAGCTTTCATGTCTCCTCTCTCGCGTGCTCGGCATTTCCTATTGGAGTTGTGGTCCGTCTCCGACTCTCAAGGCTCCACTAATCATCTGTCAAGCGTAGCGCACCGCCACCACGGGTGGAATGTAGGCGCAGTCACCGGATCTGTGGATCAGATGGTTCGATCTACTGACTTAGCCACATAATGGTGGATTATATTGGTCCATCTTATCGCTCGTATTTGGCGAATCCGGCTTTTGTTTCCCTTTTGTAGAAGCACAGCTATAGGCATTATGCAGTGTAGAAAGTGCAGCAGACACTGAGGGACACACGGGACTCCAAGGGCACTAAGTACCCGAGGTATTGACTTTTGGACAGACGAGAGTAAGATGAGTAGAATCAGTCTGCCTTCGGTATAGGTATAAAACATAAGATATGCCGCGCCATGTAGCGAAAATCATTAGTAGTAGAAGGAAAAAAGCGAGCGACACCTTGACATCCTCCGAACTCTCATTCTTACATCGTATCGGATCCGTCAGACACTCTGAACTCCATCTGACTCCCCGTAGCTCCATATACCAGAGGTAATCTGTCAGTAATGATATGACTATAATAATATTAACACAGGAATCCGATGATGAGATTCCTCGCATGACGATAATCAGAATGTCGAAAAAGAGCATTTCCCTCATCTCCATTTTTGTTGTTTTGCGTGGGCAGACATAAGTCTCTAAAATTCGATAATCTCAGTCTTGTTCGCTCTTATAGATGTTGCTTTTCATGCTTTTCTGATCATGATACCCATGTGGACGGAGCGTGTTGTAGTCTCCTTGAAATCTTTGCACTCTCTGCCTCGGAACATATACACTTTCTTCGATCAAATTTCAGGTAGAACTCCTCCCATTACATTAGTTTCGTTATCGTCGGGTGCTGGTGAGGGGTATGCAACCAAAAGGCACGGACAGCTTTGGCTTGTGATTGGGTGGATCAATTGCATGTAGTCGTACTTCGCTGCAGTCTATCAATGAAGCCATGCTTGTCGTGGTTGCCAGTGTGTTAGATAATGATATTGTATGAACTAGCGATATAGTGGACGAGGGCATTGTTGTTGTCAGCCGTCCGCCTGACATCTGGTGCGATCAGACCCTACAAAGTTAGAGATCTGGCCTGGGTATCAGAGGACAACCAGACGCATCAGACGCCATAGAATGGCGTGCGGTGATTGTGGAGCTATCACCATCGCCCTGATTTGCAAAAGGTGCGAAAGTAAAGTTTAGGGGCTCGGTGGGTCTCGGATACGCGGATGGACCAGTCATGCTAATACGCTCCTAGCGCATTTCGTAGCTTGATCTTTGGCTTGCACCGTACTCAACACCTTGCATGGCCCCGGGTGGGGGTTGTATCTGTCCATAATGCTGCGGTGGTTGCTGATGCTGCGGGGGAGGAGGTGCAGAGTTCATGGGAGGTAGTGCATAAGGTGCAGGATGAGCTCCGTTGGATTGCTGTTGAGTCTGTTGCTGTGCAAGCCGCGAGGTATACTGTCCATAGATGTGTTGACCGGCAGGGTCCAGACGACGAAGGCGCTCGTGCATCACTTGAATCTCAGTTCTGAGCGAATCATTCTCCTTGAGTGATTCGCGAGCAAAGTCGGCATCTGCTCGGAGTCGCGTCATCTCACCATGCAGATTACGTTCCTGCATCTGGTTCGTGCGGATGTATTCGATGGCTAAAACGAATCATAAGCGTCCACACACACGAAAGTTTCGTCAAACCACAACTTACCCTTGGTCAAGATCTCCCATTTACTGGCCTTGGCGCCCCCGTTGGCTGGTACAGCTCGATTAAGCTCCTCGAACAAATCTTTCATCTCACTTCTGCGTTTGCGCTCTGCAAGTTTGTGACTGACGCGCAATTCCGGTGTACGGCTGTAATTGCCAGATGCGCTGGCAGCATCATTATTCTGCAGAGATGCTATACTTCGGTGCTGCAATTGATGATGATGATGAGTAGTTTGTGCATCATCGTCGAATCTCCTCTGTCCGGCTGGTAGCGCCGAGTCAGTAGAGAAGATGCTACTGCGTATGGAAGATGCAGCGAAGCTATTTTGGCGAGAGACAGATCTTCTGATACTAGAGTCGTCACTGCTCGAACCTCGGCGTTGCTGTTCCTCTGGAATTGCACTGTCTGGGAAAGCCCACGGGAAACCTTGAGTGGGCTTTGCAGCCATCGGATCAGGTGCACCCGGGACTCTGGCGTTGGGTACGATGGGTGGCGCGATTCTTGGCGGGTGGTGAGACCCGCGCAGGCTGTTACGTCCGCTCAGTGGAGACATTGGAGCTTGACCATTGGGGCGACGTAGACTGGCAGCCAGCGACACCTGTGAAGTATTTTGACTATCATACGGTGAGGTAGGGTTGTTGTTGTTGTTGTTGAGGCCAAGGTTGCTAAAATTGGTGTGCATTCGACTGTCAATACTACTACGTCTCGAGTCGATGGCATTATAGTAGTCAGTGCTTTGTCGTTGTGCAGATTTGGTAGATTCGAAGCTTTGGTTAATGGATGGTAGCATCGCGTTTCCTGGCTGCTGCTGCTGCTGCTGCTGCTGTGAAAGACGAGATGAAGTAGGTGTACTTGGGACCGAATTCCGAGGCTGTCCCTCCTCGGGATTGAGCAGCGTAGATACTTGCAAGTTTTGGCTATTCACGGACGAGTCTGTTGCACTATTAGCATCTTTATCATACGCGATAAGATAACAGTGGCAAATATATGCTTGAAGCGGCCGCGACATGCTGGAGACGAAGACTAGATATCATGTTGCACAAGGTATGGCATGATCGAGAGAAAAAGAGCAGAGAAGAAAAAGACTCACGCTTACTCTGCGTATTCTGCGGATAGGGCCATGTCCCGGAGTCTCGCGATGGCGCACTCGTGGGGGCTCTATTAGTTGGCGAATAGCCCGCGCCAGGTAAGCCATTGGTCAAGGAAGTGATGGATGGTAGTGTATGCGAAGGAGACGGATGTTGATGGGGCGGTCTTTGTTGTTCTGCGTGGGTGGCCATGATGAGTGTCGGGTGTAAAAGTCCCGGCAAGAACAAATGTTGAAGCCAGAAGCAATTTAGGAGAAGTCGGACAGTTACAAAGTGTAATTGACCGAAAGCAAGGAACCGTCAGGGACAGGCAAATGCACGAGGGCAGCACACGAGGAATTAATGAAAGCCTGGCCTGCCACTTGGAGACGTGCGGGGTCAGGTGTAGCGCCTATGTCGTGTGGTCGAAAGAGCGTGGTCGTGAGTCCGACTGGGAAGTCGAAGCGGATTCAGTTCTAATCGGACTTCTGGGGAAGGTCAGGAACGGTCCCCAACATGAATGACCTCACGCAAAAATTACACTTGGCACTTTGTCGATGCTCAAGCTTAATTTTAAATTTTTGGTTTCTCACATACCTTATTGTATCGCGAATATGGGTACAGCAGAGGTGTTAGGAAAAAGAAAGAGTGGAGGAGTATTAACTCTGTTGTCGAGACACCCGATGATGGGAGTAGAAGTCGTGTTGCGGGGCACTTTCCTCTCAGTCAATGGAGAAAGCTTGCGGCGTAGAAGTAAAGGGCGTGAAGATCAAGTCTTGCGGAGTAGGTGGATTGGTCGAACACTTTGCCGGACAGTGTCAAAAGATGGAAAGCCCCCGAAAGCGGAAGTGGCTGCAGAACCAGGCGTTGTGCGCACGATTATGGGCGCAAGTCAAACGATGTTCATGAGGAGAAGAGCAGTAGCCTGGAGGAAGATGTAGTGCATGCGACTGGCAAAGAAGCGGCGACGATAGAGAAAGGACAAAAAAAGAATGTTCGAGACCTGAGGGAAATCAAGAAGTCGTGAGATGATGGGGTAAGAAGATGTTCAACAAATGATGAAGCAAGCAAGCAAGCTTGTGCTGCACGCTTGGAGTGCTGGTGCGTGTGCTGGTGCTTGGTGATGCTGATGCTGATGCTGCTGCTGCTGCTGCTGATCAGGGCTCGAAGCGTCTAATGCAGGCGCGGGACGAACGATTCCAGGATCAATACTGCTCGCAGGGAAGATCCAGAGGACTGATATGCGCGCACGCAGAGTCCTATCTCAGAATCAATTGGATGGACAATATCTCCGGACGGTTGCTTGTCAAATGCTCCGCCCAAGATACTGGATGACCAGTGTTTGGAAGAATGCCAGGATCAGGATGGCCACAGATAGTGAGTCGTCGAAAGCGTGCCTTGCATACAACGGTGGCCCGGTCGTACAACGTGGGAGTCGTTGGGCGAGACAAGCGTATGGCAAAGGGGGGATTGTTGACTCTGATATCGGAGTGGAGGGGTTATCGGAGGGGGAGGAGGGGAAGGGGAAAGATTTGGAGAGCGAGGGTTTTGAGTTGGCCTTCGCGCGTGGACAATGGATGTAAACGATAAGCACTGAGAAATCAATTGGTGTCGGAGTTTGCGTTGTTGGCGCAGTGGGAAGATAAAAAAAAAGATGGGAACGACACTAGCAACGACGGATATCAAAGATACGGAAATATCGACCGACGTGACAATGAATCGTGGAGGAAAAGGACTTGAGAGAAGAATGCGCTTTGTGAGCCTGTGGTGACAGATGATGACTTGACAGGCGGGGATAGAGGCTGCATACCAAATTATGAACAAGGTTGAGCAAGTAACGTCGAAAGTGTATTTTCCGTGAGCACAGCTGAGGCAGCTAATGTGCACGCAGCTTTGTCTCTCTTTTCCCTCTCCCTTGTCCTCGGGAAAGCTACCTATGCCACGATCGTCTTTAAAGTCAAAAAGTCGAGCTATCTACACTTTTCCAACCACGTGTAGCCCGGCGCCACGCCAAGTGAACCCTTCCGAGTAGTGGAAACGTCCATGGGACGGATTGGGCCACAACCCATAAGCGTTTGTGCGTCCAGAATCGATCCTCCCAGCCACCAACCATGACCATGGCATCATCGTTCCTGTCGTAGGACAGCAGTTCCAACAAGATCTCGAGATCGGACTGTGTCCGACTGTGACCGTGGACAATCTCCTTCCCTTTCGTCTCTGGCGCCCTCGTTTGCAGCTCTTATCAAACTTGTTTGGATGCATCAAAGTCAATTTGACTTGCCAGATAATTTGGAAGCAATTCATCTGGCTCAGGTCGGGTATAGCTCCCAGATATCGACGACTTGCATCTCGCCGGTGCTAGTAGTCGAATGTCATGCAGGCTACAGGGCTTTTCTTGCCCAGAGTTCATCGACTATGGGCTTAGCGGCCGATCTACCTTTTCTTCCGTACTTGCTTGTGTCTCATCATTGCTGTAATCGTACAGAACCATGCGCACCAAGCAAAGTGTGGGGATGGAAGGAGCGAGCCGTGACCAGACACCGACACACCGATCATCGCATTAGAGGCGAGCAAAGCAGACGGAGGCAACGCCAGCGGGCGACTTTGGGCTTTTCTGCCCGACGGGAATTTGGAAATGGTCGTACTTGTATGGCTTGTTTGCTCGTGATTATTTTTGGGTCACGACGATCTGTAGCAGCATTCAATCACTGCCTCGAAAAATAAAGCGACGGAACGTGAAATGAGTATACCAGCATCGCCCGTGTAAGAGGGCGTTAGAAACACAGTCTCGGAACCTTTAGTGAACGACGGCTGCACCTACCGTGCATGCTTTTGACATGAGCTTTTTGTTTTGTCGTCAAGCTCCTCGGAGGTGGCACAGCACCAAGCATGCCCATGCTAAGACACATTCAAATTCTTACTCATATCCACAGGGGTCCGAGAGAAGCGCAATCAGGTGTTGTCTTGGCTTATCGATGTGTCGAGTCGGGGTTTGATTCGAATCAAAAGGATCTTGACTACGGAGACACATGAGAGACAAAAACACAACATTGACACAGCATGAGATGCAACGCGATTCCATACGACTGTTGCAAGCCTGGTTGCCGGGAGAGCATGCACTGCCACTCGTATTGGCAAAGTGGGTTCTTGGGGGAGTAGTGGTGGTGCCACGAAGACCGAAGACCAGGTCTCTCTGTCTCACATCTGGGTAGAAAGTATATGTTGAGGCATGCTTGGGATATCCGAAATGTGCTAATGTCTCTCTATCTACCTCTGCTTTTCGTTTGTCGTCGAGTTTCTCAACTGCGCGGATTTACCTCCGCAGGTGAGAGGTCCATGTTCTTTAGTGTGCATACGGTACAGTAGTCCAAAAGGTTGCCAGCGGGAATGTCTCACAGTCATGGAGTCAAAAGCCAGGCACCACACATGGGTGGAGCATAATCGAGACATGCGGAGTTTTTAAGGTACCTTTGCCGCTGCACGTCATGTATGTATGCTTTGATTTTATATGTACTACCTACTGTAGCTTTCGCACAAGCATCGCGGGCGCCATCGTCAACGACAGTCAGCAAGGAGGGACTTGCGGCTGCAGGCCACGACCATTGAAGATTAGTGAGGAGAGAGGGGAATCATTCGCAGCCACAGCTTTCGTTTTTGACTTTACGCCTTGCGCTGTAAGCCTGTAAGCACAACACGAAGCGCACGTTCATGAAGATCTCATCGGGGTACAATGTAAGAGTGCTGTCTGTGTGTTTTGGTCGTGGGAGGGAGGTACAGTCGACAGACGATCAGAATACGTGACCTCGAGACTGTTCCCTTGTCATTTTCCCTGACACCGTTGGTGCGACTCAGTGTTCAGTGATCAAGGCGTGCGTGTGCGGTGCGGCCGGCGCACCATCTCTTCTTGCAGCGTCAACCCCCCTCCCCGCTTCTTGTCCCATCTCTGGCCGGTTTCCTTGTTCCCAGGTTTAGCTCACTCACGCTCTTTTTTTATGTTCGAATAATCTCCGACGATTGGGGACTTTGCACGCAGGCACGTTGTTGATGGAGCGAGAAGGTGTTGCGTGTGACACACCCTTTCTTGCCTGGATGTCTCGGCGCGACGATCCGTGTTGTCGGGAATCTTGCTACCATTTGACTTTCCTTCTAATGTTGCTACCACTACAAGTAGAAGGCAGATCAAGTGTGTTCCTTGGGTGTGAGGGTGTGTTGTTGGCGAACGAAAACCGCGTCGATTGATCAACAAACACTTCTTCTGTTCTCCAGAACCCACATGACGGGTGATCTTTGCATATGAATAGATAGACGGTAGAACGTGCATATACATATACCGTATGCACATATGCAATAGCCAAAACATGCAACATGTGCGATATGCGATCCCGTGATCGCTCCATCAAGACCCGTCCTTTCAGACCATCGATGGCCAGACGAAACCCACCGACCGCAAACTAATCCACATCACGGATATTGTATCTGGTCACACCTTCTGACCCTCCCAGAATCGACACGAGAGAGAAAGTCCAGACAAGGCAAAAGATCTACAGGACGATAACCATCTCTTTTTCCCCCTACTCTAGCTGGCAGCCACACACGCGACTCGATCAAGATTCCGCTTTCTGACAACTTGGCTTCTGCCCTCCATGCCCGCCGCCGCCGTCGTCGTCGACGCCGTCAACGCCCCACCCTGAGGTGATGCCTATCACTTGCCAAAACAGCGAGATGATCATTCGTACATTCACAGACGGGTAAAGTGTACCCGAGGAACATCGGACGGAAAGAGAAAACTCACGGACAACGTGGCGAAGGAAGCCGGATTGTCGAGTCAATCGAGCACGCGGGCGTGGCTACTTTAGCTAGCTCGCTACTGGCCTAGGCGGATGATGGAGGTTTGCCTTCTTGGTCTTGAGAGTCCCTCTTTCTTGAATCTGACTAGCGGATATTACGTGTACATGTTGTACAATACCTTACCTTACTTGTACATGGAGAACATGTAGGTACGTGGGTAAAAGTACACCTAGGTACACACTAAACAGCACGTGAAATGGAATCCTTCCCGTTCCCGTCCCCGTCCCCGTCGACCTTTTTCGCCCCCAATTATCCGTCAGCCTGTCATTGATGCTTCGCTTCAGCTACCTACTGTAGCGAAGTAGGAGTGGTGTTGTCAGTAGTAGTAGTAGTAGTAGTAGTGGTGGTGGTAGTAGTGGTACTTTGTGAAGCAGCTATGCAGGAGCCGCCGCTATTTCACTGGGAGATGAGGTGGAGCAGCAAAAAAACCGACTCGTCATTTTCTCTCTACATAGCGACCGTCTTTGCGCCTTTCGCCTCTGCTTTTTGCTTCAATTGTTCCGTGCGTTTTGCTTTGCTGTGTTCTGCTGTACTGTGCTCATGGTTCAGCTCAGACCTGTATGTATGTTCGGGGCCTTCGTGATCGCCGTCTGGTCTTGTCTGGTCGTGGATGAGAACTTCGGCATCTGTATCGCCCTGAAGAGAGCATCGCTGTTCCTGTCGTGGTCGCGTTGAAGAGCCGTGCTGTGCTACCGACGAGTCTATATCCAACCATATCCCAGTAGTAGTAGTAGTATCACGATAACAGCGGATGGATCTCGCTAAAGAGTCATATCCCATGTGCGCGCATGTGGTAAGGCACAGTATGGCGGACAGCACACAGCGTGAGGTAATTACTGCTCAATATACACCAGTGGTGAGTATCTCAAGCCACCACCAATGCATCAATCTCCCCGTTCCCATCTCATTTTGCATCAACGTACTGCTGCTGCTGCTGCTGCTCCTGCTCAACTATGGTATTGAATTAGCATCAACCGGGAACCAGACATCAATCGGGGACCAGACCTGTCATATAAACGAGGCTTTATAATACTTTTGGCGTTCGTTTCCACTACTATTGCTGGACTGTACATAACAAAGTGTAAAGTTCCACGAGGTGAACGCCACAACCACCGTATCGTGCGCCACAACCACGAGAAGAGAAGGTCGCATGTATAAGACCAAGGCAAGATAGACGAGAGGCCTGCCGCCGCTCACGAGCATGCGAGTGGTAACAATTCAGGTACCAGTACGGCTTGTACAGTATACTATACAGAACAGGTATGCAACCCTTGACTGGACTACCTTGCCCAAAATTTGTCCTGAAAGACACCGCAGAACTGCATACATAGCCCATAAGTATGTGCACTTGGCGGTGGTCCCGCTCACCCGCCCGCAGCATGCTAGATCTGACAAAGTATGTACTGTACAAGCACCGTGATGTTTCAGACCTACGCAGCCGATCACCTAGGGGCGGCGATGGCGGCGGCGCCGTACTGCAGTAGGTAAGGTATAGATGTTAGGGTCCTAATTCGGGGATCTCGGAGATGCATGATTCAGTTTGTCAATGATTGTTTCACTACTGTTCGAACAGAAAGGTCTTACGTAGTATCTACTGAGATAAGGTGATATGGGTAGTCAGGTAGGAAGAAATGGCTGTCGGGTATACAGTTCATTGTGCATTCCGTATGTATCTCTGTACTGTATACCAAGAACTCCCGATGAAACGAAAGGTACTTCAGCCGCCTCAAGATCGCAAGAATGTACAGTACAGTACAGTGCAGTACCTGTACCATCTCACACGCGGCGGGCGAGAGATAAGGTTTAAGAGTATTGTATCGTATCCTAGGTAGGCTTGAGCCTCTACGCATGGGCATCGAAAAACTCCGTCCTGGTCGACGTTATGTCGTACCTTCCCGTGCCCGCACACGTTTTGACGGTTTTACAGGATCGAAAGCGAAGTCCGTGTCTTGGTCTCTAGGACGAAACATTCACGCGAGAAGGTTGCTCGCCCTTCTTGAGTGACTTCACATGTGGCATTTCGTCATTTGTTGCGCCGAACTGTGTTCACTACTTGAAGGAACGTGAGACTCTAGTAGCAGGATCGAGGATTGCGTTCGTTACCACTGGGCAGAACGTGCGAGTGCGTGCATCGAACCGTTGATCGTGTTTCTTCCTTGTTGGCTGTTTTGCGCCCGCGAGATCGATGCAGATTTGTGGAGACTTGGATCTGGGTTTCTGCAGCGGTAGCAGCAGTAGCAGCAGCAGCAGCGCGCATATGTGTAGTGTATGTAGCTAATCATGTACTGTAGCAGCACGAGCACAAGGAAGATATGATGCATACACATTAAGTCGCGAGATCAGACCAACCAACCATGAATCCATCTGGTAGCTGCACCCATCCGAGGCATGTTGTCGTCTCTGTAGCAAGCAAGCCATCACTAGAGTTATAAGGGTCGCCACTCGGCCCGGCGGACTACTGGTAGCCACGACGAGTGGGACATCAAGAGGCATCAACGAACGTGGCCCTGAACTCATGCTCCTGTGACCTGTGTGGCCTTCGCCTATAGACATTTCGGAGACCTTCCTGTTCTGCCAGAGGTTTGCTGTGATATCAGAACCGTTGTCAAACTGATAAAGCTTGAATTCTGTATTCGGGTTCTTGCCACGTCCATAACCACTCTTTCGCTTTCTTGCTTTGCTATAGTTTCTTCGATTGAGAACAAGGGAAGGCTGGGGCTCAAGACGACGAGGACGTCATCATCTAGGAACATCTATACCACTACAGTCTCTTTTGACATTTCGTGCCCTGAAGCAAAGATAAACGAGAAACCTTGTCAATATACTCCATGGCTGGGTTTTTGCTTTTGGCCAATTTAGACATAGATACAAGGTTATTGTGAGCTCGTAGACATGCTACGAACGTCGCAAGGGCAGGTAAAAAGCCAATGCCAGGAGAAGCCATGGTAGTCAGAACGTGGAACCGTACCACAAGTTGCTCTACCGTTCTTGTGAACCTTATGACGTGTCTCGTCTCGGGGTCCGTTTTGCTACTGTCGTCTGATAAGTCATGAAGAGATGGAAAACTTGAAGCGTCGACAAGAAGATGCAGGTGATCTCGACATGAGACGACTTGCCTCCTGGGCGCAGCGTGTGCTGTACTTCTGCCATCTGTGATGCCGGTTGAATGTTATTGTGGACGAGAGAAGACTGAATACTGCGCAAAGGCGGCAGATGGTGCATGGATTCGATGGCAATGACCTCTAGCCGACCAACCAGATATGGACGTTTCCAGTAATTCATGTGCTTGTGTATGTCCGCAACAGAGTGCATTTCTTTCTCGGCTTCCTCGCCGTGTACAGGCAGGAATGAGGAGTCGTCAAGTCCGTCTGTCTGAAGTATTGCATGCATGACCCAATTCTCCTTGTATCTGCCACCCAGTGGTCAATTTCTCGATACTCCTCTGTCCTCTGCAGGCGCGACCTGATTCTTTCGCATATAACCCAACGGAAGCTCCTCAGACATAGCGGCGGACGGTCTGATTCCGAGTTTTTCTCTTGCGCCGCAGTCTACTTGGTCTGCTCTTTCTATGCCGTAGAAACGGGTATATCGCGCGTGCAGTGAATCCGTCCTTTCGTCTCATGCTCTTCTTGTATTGTTCTTCCCTTCGGTCCCAACGAGCGGAGATGTTGATCTCGCGCGCGCCGCTCTCGTTTGCGGTCGCTTCGTCTCGCTTGTTGGGTGGTCGGAATAGGAATCGCATGTTGGTTGTGGTGGTGACAGTGGGTTGTTCGCGCCTCTCGCTCGGGCGGATCGTGTTGGGGCAGATTGACGGGGAGAGCTTTAATGAGAAGAGCAGGAGGGTGCGGATAGGGGAGGGAGACCAGGGATGACACGTCCTCCATGTACACGGTGCTTGACCTCCGTATGCAGAACGATAGACACATGCTCTCTCTCCTCTCTTCATGCCTTTTCCTGGCCTTCTCCTCGCCCACGCTCTCTCCATATATCTCTTCTCCGTCTCTTCTCTCGTGATCCCTTTTATTCAGCTCCCGTATCCCCAATCTCCAGCACAGACAGCAAAGACGAAGAAACCTCAAGATCAAGGCCTGACCAGATACGCCCCCAGCGCCCTCTCAAACTTCTCGACCCTAACCGGCATTTCCAGCGCATAGAACGGACACCCAAGCACAAACTCCGCAAAGATCTCGACGCACCTGCCCACAATACTCTCCGTATTCGGCTGCTCGGGGCTGGTAAACAACAGAAACTTGACGCCCGTAGCAGTCTGGAAGCACGTGAGCCTAAAATGCGATGTTTCGAGACTCTGGATGCCCGTGGCGGTGGGCGCGCGGTGGCCTGGCGGAGAGGGCGGCAGGGTCGTGGGGTTCAGGCTGCGTGATATCGCGTGGATGCCGTGGAAGGTGCCTGCTAGGATCAGGAGGTCGTTTGAGGAGATTGGTTGGAGACCGGGGTTGAAGGTGCGGTTGTAGATTAGTCCGCCCGCTTTGTTGATTATCAGGAGGGAGAAGACGACCCTGCGTTTCTTGTCAGTAGGTTGTTTTTATGGAGTGGCGGGGCAGGGCAGCTTACATGGCTGTTGTCGCTCAGACGGTCTTGAGTTAGATGTCGTGGTTGCTATTGCTCTCTCTCTCTCTCTCTCTCTCTCTCCGTGTCAATTAAAGTGTGCAGTGTGTAGTTCAAGGCACAAAAGTAAGACGATCCGGCGCGCGTGGTATTGCGATTATCAACGCTCGAAAGAGGCTGCAGAAGAAAAGTACGCGAAACGACGTGACAGGAGAGATTGCTTGGAATTGTTTTGATAGACAATAGTAGATGGATACTGTTTTGATACAATACCGCGATAGACTGATTAGGCAGAGAGACAGATTTCCCCACACGTTCTAGTCTCGGAGCTGTTGATCATCTGCTGTATACCATATTAGGTAGAACATACCTCATATATGTAACATCGTCGACTTTCCTCCTCCTCCTTCATACAAGGTCTTGTCGTCGCATCTTTCCTTTACTCGTGAACTGTTGATGTCTATCACCAGAGAAGCACTGCACTTGGAGATCCATGGCTTGAAGAAGGACATTTGCTTCCACTGAGAGCATGTCATGTACAGCAACAGTACATAATATGCTTTTCTCAAATTCATCATATAAGTCCGTTACTGCGTGATTCACTATATACACCAAACCCGTCTTTCAGGCAGAAGGAAACGAAAAGAGGGGGGAAATCACTGATCAGCTCTGCGGATCAGATATGCCCTGTAAGCATCCCTGGTCCAGCGTCTGCAGTCCTTCCCAAACCACATCATGGGAATAGTAAACAAGACCATAAACACAAAACTCAATATACCCAGAGTGACAAAGACCTGCGTGACCGAGTGATCGTCGAGCCAAATGGAGCATACAAAAGTGAAGATGCACGCGAGCGAGTTGTTGATGACCGACACGCCGACCATACCCTCGAGCACAGCGTCAGGATACGCGTCCATGAGATACGCCATTGACAAGTCGCCTGCGCAACCCCATCCGAACCCGATGAATCCGAGACCCACGTACGGTGCTCCCCACGCCCACACGCGGTCGGTGCCGATGCCGAACAGGAACAGACCGATGGGCGACAGGATGCCGGGAGGAAACATGAGCCACAGCCTGTGCTCGGCCTCGCTGACGCCACCGTTGCGGCGCGCGCACCATCGCACAAACACGTCTGAGAACCAACCGCCGTAGACGCAGCCGATGACTGATCCGATCAGAGTCGGGACAAGCATGATGGCGTCTGCTGCGTCGCCGTAGTTGTAGGGTGCCGAGGTCCAGTTGTCATCTTCTACCGTGAGATAGAAGGAGAGCCAAGCGTCCTGGGCTCCCCATTGAAGGCCCGAATAGATGAGCGCTGGGAACCAGAACAGTCTGACGGTGTGGATGGTGCGCATGATGTATTGCTTCACTCCCAGCCCTCGGAGTGACGGTGATGGTGTGATGAGTGCGACGCGCTTGAGGTAGGATTTCTTTGTCATATCGGTGCCATTGGACACCATGTTGTTCGTGTGCTTGGGATTGTGGGTGCTCTGCGACTCGGCAGCTGTGGGTGCTAGGGTCGCATGGTCAAATGTCTTTTCAGAGCCGGCGACACTGCCCAAATGCTCGGCTCCTTTGTCGGTAGGATGTATGACCTTGGGCGCCGTGTTGGATGCTCCGATCTCTTCTCTTGAACCCTGGTGGGAAGTCGAAATGCCTAGATAGATGTCGCGTTCAAAGGCCGTCTCTTCGAGTCCGAGAGCGAAGACAAGCAGTGTCACGCCAGAGATGATGACTGCGAACCAGCCCATCCATCGCCATCCAAGCGCGCTGTCGGCGATGTATCCACTGATCAAAGGGCCCAGAAATGTTCCCACGGATGTGGCCAACACATAGATACCCAACACGCTACCTCTCTGGTGCTGGAAGAACAAGTCCATCAGACTCAACTGCACAGTCGCCTCGGCCACGGATTCGGATGCACCAACGAACAGCTGACACAAGATAGTGTCTGTCTTGTTCTGCGTAGAAGCAAACCATGCCGCGCCCACGATACTGAAACAGAGACAGATCAGATAGGAAATCCTGCGCCCATAGAGCCACGGCGCCGAAGAGAGCAATAGAGTGCAATATCCGATTCCAATAAACAAGACTCCAGCAGCAGTGTTCTGCACTCCCCAGCCGATGCCATAGTCATCGACAAGCACGGTGCCAGCAGCGCCAGCGCTGTTGGAAGTGGCAGCCGTCAGAGCGGTGATGAACAACACAAGACTGGCCGACCATGTCTTGCGCACCAGAGACCAGTTCAGAGGGTCGTTGGGCGAGTCTGTCGGCGTCGGGTTCAGGATCAGACTCTTGTTTCCGTTCTCGTCAACGTCGTATTCGCTGAAGATGCGGATCGTGCCCGGCAGGTCGTCTACGTCTGCTTGCTGTTGATCATGATTGAGTCGGCGCGCATTGGCTGCCTCCGAGTCGTCGGGGAAGGCTGTCGCGTGCTGCTGATGTGGGGCTGCCATGCGCAAAGGGTAAAAAAGCTCACACAGGTATAGAAAAAATGGAAAAAGTGTGAGCCCAAAAAGTCGACGTCAGATAGTTCGTCGAGCTGTCAAAAAGTGATCAAGTTCCGCTGGTATAGCTAAGGAAAAGAGACAATTTTGCCGCAAGCAAGAGACAGTAGCGAAAAAGGCGCAAATAATAAGAAGCAAGCTATTCGAGGCACTTATCGAAAAGGCATTCGGTCAAGGATGCTCTGTTCCGTCTCTTGCTTGATTGGGGTGTTCCTTATCGATCGCGAAATGCGGCCAACCAGCAAGGAAAGAAAGAAAAAAAAAGACCGACTAATTACTTGTACTATAGGGCGGTGGGCGATCGATGAACTGCTTGCATGGAAGCTTAACTCTTTTGATTGATTGGGCGTTAAGTCCGCTATCGAGAAAAAAAGTCCAAAGCCCTGTCTGTCTCGCAATCAAGGTGACGTCGGTCATACGGCCCGCAAGATAGTTCAAGGTTGCTAGCACAGGTACCTTATTGTACGCGGATCCCGGCAGTTCAGTCGAATCAGAGAATAGAAGAAATACAACTAGAGATTCACAGGTATCTATTAAAAGTAATGCTTTCTAGTTGGCGTCGATGGCGTTCTGCAACAAAGCACCCATGTGATTGAGTCCTCCTTCCTCGTCGGTCATGATATGCTTTGGAATCTCAAACTCGACGACGGGTGCCTTCTTGAGCACTCTGTCCAGCTCACCTTCGACAAGAGCATCGTAGGTGTGGTCGAGGAAATCCTCGAGCTCGTAGCTTCTCTTGGTGAACTGCTCCTGGATGATTCTGGCAAGAGTGGCAACGTTGGGGTGGTAGTGAGAGGCGAGCGTCTCGAGCTCCCACAGACTGCTATCGATGGCGCCAGTCTCCATGGGGTCCAACTCGGACATGTTGAAAGAATCGTCCACGCCTTCTTCTTCCAGCTTCTCAAGTGCTGCAGGTAGGTAATGCTGCTCCGGCACGCGGTGAATCATAAATGTGCATGTAGGGTGCTTCTTGAGCATGTTGTAGACCCATGGGACAACCACGACGATGGCACCGGGAGGCGCATGCAGTGCCAGTCTCGACAGACGCTTGATGAAGCTAGCCACCATGTTTGCGGGCAGATGAGTGGAGCTCATGAAGGTGTTCAGGAGACGGAAGAAGCGAGAGCGGTGCTTGCTGTGCAGCAGACTATCGTCAAGCAGAGAATACAGCTTGGTATAGAAGGCTGGGTAATCCAGGTTCTTCTCGGTGATGAGATAGAACAGACCGCTGAGGGCGAGCAGAGACGAAGATCCACCGGCGTTGTACGAGTCGGTGAGAAAGTCCATGAGAACCTCGATTCTCGTGAGCCAGGGTACGATGAGGGTGGTCAAGCTCGAGAGAATGGTCTTTCTTTGGTCCTTGGTCAGCGGAGATCGCAAGACGGAAAGCCAGGCCTCTTGTGCGATCTTGCGGTGCTCGGAGAGCTTCAGGAGCAGATGCTTCTTTCCGGTGGCAGGTTCCTGGCCATACCAGTCCTCGAGCTGGTCGTCAGAGCTGGGAATGCCGTTGATCTGGACGAGGAGCGACAGGCTGTTGGCAACAAACGTCTGTCGTTCTTTCTGCGATGAGTCGGTGCGGGAGAGGATGTTTGCAATGTGGTAAAAGGCAAAGTATCGCACATCGTCGTGCTCTTCGATGTATTTCTCGACGAACTCTGCTCTTGCTCCCTCTGCCTCGTCGCGTTGGACCAGCGCACGCACAACACCAGCGAAGACTCCAGTGCGCCAGGCCTGTTCGCCTCTCTTTCCTTCTTGTTGCGTCTCTTGCTTGACGAGTCGCATAGCGAGGGTGAGGCTGGTGCTCTGCAGTGCGGCGTCGTCTGAAGCAGCGAAGAAACGACCCAGGACGGCGACGTATTCCTTCAGGACGCTCTTCAGCCAGTCGACAGCCTCCAGGTCAGCATCTGACATTCCCTGCTGCTTGATCATGCGCTCGGCGACGATGAGGCGACAGAAGACGCGACAGAGGGCGACGGCGGCAATGACGCTGGATCCATCGGTGGATTTCTTTTGGCAGAGATCGAGCAGGGCGGTCAGGTTGTTGTAGTGTTTCTTCGACTCGAGGATCTGTGTTTCCAACAGCAAAACCCTTGCTTGCGGGTCTTGTTCTTCCTCCTCTTCCTCGTTCTCTTCTGCGTTTCTCTTTGCCTTGGGTCTGGCGGTAGACTTGGACGAGGTAGCCTTTACTCGCTTGACAGGTTTCGAGGACGATTTGACTGTCGAAGGAAGAGCGGCGGTGGCCTTGCGTTTCTTTGTCGCCGAGTCTGACATGGTGAGACCAGGCATTTTAACACTGTTGCTCTCGACGTGAGGATGGAATCGCTGTCTATCGACTGAGATGAAACAATTAAATAAATCAAAATGCAGCAATGATTATTATGGAAATTATTGGAGAAGGAGCCTTGACCGCCTTCCTCTCTGGGAAAACAAAAAGAAAGCCGGGAAGAACGGTGCACAGACCCGATCCCGATCCCGATCCCGATCCTCCGGTTGCCGACGACCACAGCGAGAGAGAAGAGAGAACAGAGGCTTGGCACTCGCAGGTCTTGGCATCCGCAAAGCTCCAGCAGAGACTCTCCGGTTCAGCGATAGCAGCAGCAGCAGTGAATTGGAAAGAGAAGAAGACGAAGAATCTCCTTCAACAGAGTCAACCTCCCCTTTTTTCCCTCTTTCGCAATCCATCCATCCACACAATGGCCTCTCGTGTCGCTCGTAGCGTGATGGGTACGCCCGATCCCTCCTCCCACTCTCTGCTCTGGCGCTCTCCGGCTCTGTGTCTCCATCTCGCATCCACCCACTCCCGACAATCGATTGGCTCTGCCCGACAAGCATCCGGTGGAGATGGGAGATAACAGATGGAGCGCATTGTCTTATGAGCAGCAGCTGCAACAAGAAATAGCGAATGGCTAATCCTCACAAACAGGCGCCGCCCGCGCGCGTCCCACCGCCGCCCTCTCCCTCACCCAGCACGCCCTCCCCGCCGTCTCTGTGCAGGCCCGTCTCCAGTCCACCCAGCCCAGCCCCGAGGTCAAGGCCAAGAGCATCCTCGACTCTCTGCCCGGCAACAGCCTTCTCAGCAAGACCGCCATCCTCTCTGCCACTGCCGGTGTTTCCATCGCCGCCATCAGCAACGAGATCTACGTCGTCAACGAGGAGTCCATTGTCCTCGGCTGCCTTCTCGCCGTCTACACCGGAATCGCCGTCTACGGAGGTCCTGCCTACAAGGAGTGGGCCGAGGGCCAGTCCAACAAGATCAAGAACATCCTGAACTCGGCCAGAAAGGAGCACACCGAGGCTGTCCAGAAGCGCATCGAGGGCGTCAAGGACCTCGGCGGTGTCGTTGACATTACCAAAAGCCTGTTCGAGGTCTCCAAGGTTCGTTTGTTCTTCTCTCTGGGACTATCGATATAATCAAAAACTGCGAACGTGTGACTGAAACCTCTTTGCAGGAAACCGCCAAGCTCGAGGCCCAGGCCTACGAGCTCGAGCAGAAGACCGCCATCGCCGCCGAGGCCAAGTCCGTCCTCGACTCTTGGGTCCGCTACGAGAGCCAGGTCAAGATCCGCCAGCAAAAGGAGCTTGCCGCCAGCATCATCGCCAAGATCGAGAAGGAGCTCGAGAACCCCAAGACCCTCGACCAGATCCTCAAGCAGAGCGTCGCCGACATTGAGAGAATCGTCGCCCAGAAGGCCTAGATTCATGGCAGTGCCGTCGACGTGAGAGAACATGGCGTTGTCGTGGTGGAAGAGAAAAAGACGAGGAAGAGACGGGCGAAGAAGGTTGTAGACGAACGCCTGGAGCCTGCCGAGGAGGCCGTCGTCGGTGTCGCCGCCGTCAAGAAGGTCAGGAAGCCCAGAAAGAAAAAGGGCTAATGATCGTCTTGACGAGTTTGATGTTGCGCGGTGTGTGAGATGAGAGTATGAGAGTGTGCGTGTGTGTAAATAGAGCTATGTACTTGTAGCCTTTTTTTCTGACCCCACCACTCTTTTCTTTTCGTATCACCAGCAACTGAAGTTTATGAGATTCTCTCCCGCTTCTCCCTTGGCTGCTCTCAAGTCTAACTCCAGCAAGCCCTTCATCATTCATCCCTCGACTCTGTAAGTTATCTCGCTTGAGAGAATCAAGTCGGACATATGCGTCTCAGTGGCTGTGTCATTCAACGCGGGTTGCTGTTTGTGAGTATTACATACGGTGTAATCCATGATTGATATCGTGGAAACCCAATGGAAGCCTATCTATAATTGTGTGGAGTGCACAATTGTTGGACATGTTGATGAACAGAATATATTCATGCACATTTTATATACTTCCCTTGAGCTGCAACGCGGAGGCGTGTGATCTATAGTAACATTCCGGCCCGCCTCAGAAGGATTGAGGCCTGGTCGCGATCATTGCCTCCGCGCAGAGATACTGTTAGATAAGCCTGCTGTACAAGCAATCATGCGGCGTTAAGATTAAAGGAACCCGAGAATCCCAGTAACCAACTAAACAACGCTAACCACTTCTGACAAATCTATATATCAGTAGTCCACCTTACGACATCAATCGCAATACCGCCATCCTCCTTTGCACCATTGTAGCGTTCTCGACAGTCTGTTTAGTTGCCATTTAGTCGTCCCTTACAATCCACAATCGATCAGTCTTTGACTTCAGCAATCATCGCCCACCTTTACCTTCAGTCTATTCCCGGCCTTGGCACGCATTAATCAGCACTATCGTCGTATTGCACCATCTGGCATCCATCTACAACAGATTTCCTGCTCCCTATCATCCCTCAAACAAATCAAATCAGATCTCAATAGCCCATCTGAAGTGAATGTCTCAAAATGGCCGGCTTCCCGATGAGACGGCACCGCTGCTCGCCGCTTCACAACCTTCTACGGTAGATGAGACTTTACCGGTCCCAGACGATGCGGCTGAGCAAGTCAATGATAGAGGCATCTCCGTGGTGAGAGGTGTTTTGTGCGTCGTGGGTTTGGCTTCTTTGATCTTCTTGCAAGGTAAATGATGTGTTTTCTGTCATTTTCTCTTTTCGTTGTTGTATCTATCGTGCCCTTCAGTCTCTATCGCATATTCCCCAAGACACGTAGATGCGATAATTCATCGTGTGAACTTGTCGCTGTATATATGCATGGCATGCATAGCAACCCATTGGATCAAAACGTATTTGTGTAGAGGCCAGATGCTAAGCAAACACTCCAGCCACGAACATTTCTATCCTCACTACCACTCAGTCGACCATTGCGGCAGATCTAGATGCATTCGAGAAGACTAGTTGGTTCACATCATCGTATCTGGTAAGTGTTTAGGTGGTCGATTAGCGCTCCTGCATGGCCTCGGCCGTGTCCCGTACGAAGAGCCCCTGCTCACAGATCAACCAGATCGCAATGTCGAGTTTCTCTCCCATAACAGGCAAACTAGCACAGATCTTCGGACCTAGGATCATGCTGTTCGTCTCAACGATCCTTCTTGCCATTGGCGTCCTCGTCGCAGCATTTGCACAAGCCTTTCCAGCCTTCATTGTGGGCCGCGTAATCACCGGATTGGGCGCCGCAGGGATCTTCACAGTGAGCATCATTGTCGTTTTGGAGCTCTCAGGCCCGAAAAGACGAGGCGTCATGATCGGCTTGCTCAATTCAGGATACACCGTCGGTGTCGCCATGGGTGCGACCGCGGCCGGTGCGTTATTGCCCAAAGTGGGATGGAGAGCGCTGTTCTGGATGCAAGCTCCTGTTTCGCTCACTGGAGGTGCACTCTTGCTTTTCGCTATTCCACACGGCTTCACTACAAGTAAGAATGCTGGTGATGGTGAAGGGAGTGTCTGGAGAAGATTGGCAAAACTGGATTATTTTGGCGCTGCCTCTCTGGTGAGTGACTTCGATTCCATCATCTTTCCTTCCGGCTCTCGCTTTTGGCCCGTCATGAAACCCCCGACAAGCCATGCACATTCAACGCTAACAACAAGCAGACGCTGACTCTGACCCTGCTGCTTTACGCTTTATCCTCACCAAGGCGGATTCCTATCCTTCCTATTCTTCTTTCCCTTCTGACCCTGGTGCTGTTCGTAATCTGCGAGACCAGATATGCCTCGGACCCTCTGATTCCCATTTCACTTCTGCGCTCACGTGGCCTGCTCCTCACATGCCTTGGTACTACAGGGTTCATGTTATCGCGATGGCTTGTCCTTTTCTACTCCCCCACATACGCTCTAGCCATCCGATCATGGCAGCCAGCAGCGGCAGGATCGATTCTGATCGCCACAAACGCCGGCTTCGCCTTCGGCGGCATCGTAGTGGGCGCTGCTCACATCCGGCGTCACGGCTCCTTCTACATACCCTCGCTCATCGCATACGGACTATTCCCCATCACCCTGTTGGTTCTGGCACAGCTGTCCACGAGCGACAGCAACGTCATTCTGTACATCTTCGTGCTGTTCGCAAATGGAGCGACGACCGGCGCAGCGCTAAACTACACTCTGGCCCACTTACTCCATCTGACGCCAAGTTCAACCCACTACGTCGGCACTGCGCTACTAGCCACATTCCGCGGCTTCGCAGGATCCTTTGGCTCGGCCATCGGCGGCGGCGTCTTCAGTCGCGTCCTGCGCTCTTCTCTAGAGCAAGGCTTCAAGGAAGAGGGTCTCAAGCACCGCGAAGCACTGGTGCGCCGACTCCTGGGCTCGCCGGCTCTAGTCAGTGGACTCAAGGGCATCGAACACGCCGTCGCAGTCAGTGCGTACGAGGACGCCCTGTGGTGGCTGTGGATCATGGGCGCCGGAGTCGCAGCGTTGATGGTTCTTGTCCAGGCCGGCACCGGATGGGTCGGGCACAAGGAGACTGCTGTCGAGGACGTCGAGGAGGAAGCCGGAGAGGACACACGTGAAGGCCCAGCGTAGACAAACCCGATATATACATCCATCACTACATCGACTCTCGACATCATCGGAGACAGTACACAATAGAGTCAATCACATACAAGCCATCCAAAGGCGTCCGTTACCTATCCCTCGAACCTCCGTTGTCCTACGCGGACAGCGCCACTGCGTGGAGCCCTCCTTCGTCTCCACTAAGCCCCATCCCATCTCGACGGAAGACAGTCCTGCGCGGACGGCGCCACTGCGTGGTGCCTTCCCCTGTCCCTCCGCTAACGACCTATCTGTAAAGCCACACTGCGCAGACCCTCTCCTCGCTCCTTCCGCTTACCATGTATCCCACAGAAGAACGACAGGCCCACCCTACATCCGAAGACGCATCCACGAAAGGCCTCTCTGCTCTACTCGGCGCTATCCTATACGCTCTTCTATTACTGTCGATTAGCAGGATGAGGATGAGAAGACAGGGACAGCACGCAAGACACCACCGCGTGAACGTCTGTTTACATCCTTTGGCTCGAGTATATCATCCACTACAAGCCCGTACTTGCTCTTTCCCAGCGCCAGCGCCCTGAGAGGTAGACCGTCCCTGGACCACACCACTGCGGGAGATGAGAGTATGCCACTGTAGGAGCATGTCTGACTCGGGCTTGTTCGTGGGGAATAGATGTATATAATTACGATATGGGAATGGATGATGACAAGGCATGACGAGAAGGGAAAATAGGGACGGACGATAGGAAGGCTCCACATAGGTCTCCCTCGTGGATCGCTCTAGGACAGGCTTTTGGGACAGGCTTTTAGTACGGGCTGTTAGTACAGAAAGGAAGAGAAAACAAGGCCCTGCGGTGGACTCACTCACGGATCGTTGCTGATACGGGTTCAAGTACGGGTTCAGTACAGGCTTTTAGTACAGCACAGAAAGAATGGTAGAAGGGAGAGGAAGGAAAGCTCCACGCAATGGCGCCGTCCGCGCAGGACTGTCTTTCTCCTGGAATACGGCTTAGGTGGAAGGACGAAGGGGAGGCTCCACGCAGTGGCACTGTCCGCGCAGGACTGGCTTATGATCTTTGTTGATATTTTTTTCCCGAGAGGGTAGGTATATGATGTATATATGTAGATGTGTATATACCTCCGAATCAGAGAAAAGGAGAGACAGAAAAGCAGTCATTGTAGAAGACAGCTTCATACAGCCTATTACTCTCGCTACTAAAAAAAACGTCATCGGAACAAAAGACTTGAAGTCCACAATATCATTTCAAGTTCCCTGCCCGTTCATATAACGTCGAAGGTCATATTTTTCATGTGTTTTCATTGTTTTCGTGTTCGTAAAAGAAAAGAGAAAATAAAAGATGGCCGTCTCTGTTTGGTTTCACATGCCCATGAATCCCTCGTTGTTGATCCCGTTCATGTCTAGGAACGAGTCCAGCGCCCATCCCAGACTGTCAAAAGGCAAAGTGGACCCGAAGCTCATTTCGTTGGGCCAGTCGCTGACCAGAGCGGGCATGCCTAGATCCGTGCCGTCGGTGTGTAGACCACCGACTCCGCCTCCGACGTCGCCACCTGTTGCTGCGTCGTGTGGATGTGACGTGTTGGGTGGCACGGAAGAGCGCGAAGAAGATGTGGCGCCTGTGCCCGGGATTGTGGGATTTATGACGGCGCGGTCGAGGTTCTTGACTGCTGATGCGCCCATTTGGTCCTTCCATCTCCACACGGAGTCGTACAGCAGACTCATGCTCATTCTGCACCTGACTTTCAGTTGCAGGGAAGAGTCAATTTCCTTTTTGACGCCTCCGCTGTCGAACAGGCGGTGGGTGTTCTGGCCTTGGGGCGAAGATTGCCACAGCTGGGCGAGGACTTCGGCGAGACGTTGCGGTAGGTCGTTGCGCTCGACGCTTATGCTTCGAAGAGCAGTGACTGTCGAGAGGAAGAGAGTGCGGCCGGCCGGCACGTCGACGTGGGTTGCGAAGAAAGAATTCAGAAGTTTCAAGAGAGTAAAGCCTGCTGCCAGGACCATCTGCATAACGTAGTTCGTGGCGAAGATGCTTCCATCTACACTGTGTTCCGTCGTCTGAGGGGTGGGTAGCTTCAGGAAGTAAAGTAGCAATGTCGAGGCTGCAAGGTGCAATTTGCGTAAGTCTTCGACATAATTTGCGGCTTTGGGATTGTCGAACAATGCGGTTAGCCGAAGGTGAAGCGTGGCAATGTGGCAGTGTAGCATGTCGATAGGCGTGGCCCCTGCCGCTTGGACGGTAGTCCTGAGCTCGTCACATTCTCGACCGAATGTGTCGATGGTCAGAGCACGTGAGGGTTCGTCGACCGGGCCAACTTCGTCTCTCTGCATCGTATACAGAGCACGAGTGATCTTCTCGATGAAGCGCTCGATCTTACAGCGAATGACAAGAGCAGGTGAGATGCGATCGAGATGAAGACCGTGAGTGAACCAGTTCCATCGTGAGATCTGAGGCATACCATAACCAGTGGAAATGCTGGAAGAAATTGTTAGTGACAGGAAAAAAATAAGGAGGTGGGGGGCTTACTTTTGTGCGACGAGATTGCACACAACCCATGTGTTCATTCGGTCGCGAATGTCTTCCTCTCGGAGCTCGATCTTGAACCTCGAAAAGTCCTGGGCGTGAGCAGGTCTGTGCAAACCAAATTGCATGGCCAACTGTATCATTGATCCACAAATCATCATGCTCGGGTCTGCCGAAGTAGAGTTGGTCGGCAGAGGCCAGGCGCATATCAGACACAAGGCCTTGACAACATGGTAGGTCTGAGGAACTTTGGAGATGGTGTACCACAGAAACTCGGTCAGCGGCTCCTTCAATTCTTGCAACAATGTGGGCAAGGCTGCGTAGTGACGCGACGCCACTGTGATGACAGCCCAGTGCAGTAGTGGGTGCAGATTGAAGAATGCCATTCGAGGAAAGTCAGGAGGCAACAAAGGCAAGAACGGATGGTAACGTTCAAAATAGGTGTTCATCAACTCGGAGATCTCCTCTTCGGTCAAGGTAACTCGACCAAGGGTATGCAGCGTAGGCTGGCGACTTAAGGCCACAGGCGACCCTTCGAACCCTCCATGGGCAAGATCCAGCAACGACCTCGACGCAGCTGCCTCATTCGGTCCTGGGAATTGAGCGCTTGGCGCAGCTGCGGGATACTGAGACTGCGCTGGAATTGTAGACATGGAAGCTGACATGGTCACTGCTGGAGCCATGCCTCCATGCCTGCCTCTGAGCTCGGCCAATTCTGCTCGAAGCTCAGAGAGTTCCCTCTCCATCTCCGCATGGCGTTGACGCTTCTCCTGTCGTCTAAAGCCAGGGTCGATGGCGCATATCAGATTGTGCTTGACACATCGACTGCATGCCTGGAACTCTGGATCGGTGACGATGTTGCATTTCAGCTATTCACCAAAAGAAAATCAAATTAGCCTCGATGCGCATCGGGGCGACGATTGAAGCTTTTGAAGCTTTTTTCAAGTATAATGCTTGATTGCGGCGCATACCTTTTGCTGTCGACACTGGTTGCACGCTCTCTTCACGGGATGCGTCTTGGAGGCCTGCTGCGTCGAAGACTGCACGTCTCCGCCGTCTGGACTGGGACCATTGCTCTCGCTTTGCTTTCGCTTGCGACCCTGGACTGCAGGCAGCCCTGGTACAGACCCGCCGGGAGTGTGTTGAGTTGGTGAAGTCGCGGGCAGAGACGACGAGAAGTCTGCTGCGCCAATCACTGGAGACTGCGTCGTCGCCGGCTGCGGTTGCAGGTTGCTGTGCTGCAGCGACGGCGAGAAGTTGCTGCCTGATGGCCACGCCATATCAATATAATTATGTCTCAATGTTTGTATATACACTCGCGCGACGCCGAATTGCTCCGTTATCGCAGAGGGGCGGACGATGGAGACGTGTAGATGAACCCCGAACTCGCTTTGAGTCACAACAATGCGACGGCATGCAGTAATTTGTGAACCCAAATTTTCCTCGTTTAGAGACACGGCCGACGCCTTGGCCAAAGTGTTGTCTGCATTTGGCTGGTGCTTTTCTGTTGCTGCCTACTTGCCATTCCCCGCCGAGCCCGCATACACGCTTTACCCAATCAAGGTGGGATTGGTATGATATTCCTCGACCTCCGCCCTCTCTCGTGCAGCATCGCCGTGCAGTATGATGTATGGTGACCGTGTATGCATCTCGCAGTTAGATTGTAGAGTAGAGCATCAGAACCGTGGGTTTTCTTACCAGTGAGCTTCGCCGCACAGAGTGTAAGTAAAATACTGTAGCTCTCGCAACAACAATTAGCCAGTCATCAATTGATTAGGCGAGATCCGCTGCCCTTGCACATTGCAAACCTTGCCATTGGACGAAGTGGGAAACGGTCTGGCCCATTTCACTCACTGGGCGTCACGGGTGCGTAACAGCATGAGTGGCAACATGTCCACGATTCCGTTCAAATCGCAGGATTCGTAGGGTCGCTCGCCATCGATGGTCACGGCGACAGTGGGCCAGCGATACACTTGGATATGGACAGGGTTGCCCTGGTGTCCTCGACAGTGAAGGGCATATGACCTCACTTTCCTGTTTAGAGAGCATTCTGTTACTCTTGTCGTCGCGATATATCCTTCAGTGGTGTATCCTTCCGTGATCATGCGACCGTGCTGGATGATGAATGAGATTAATGTCACGACCAGAGAGTGTCAGCGTGATGCACTGGACCAACAACGTAGACCTTCATTATATCTCAATCATGATTCAAATTGTCGCTCTTTGCTCACTTGTTCCATGCGACAACGTAAAGGGAGGACAGGGGCTTCATCGACTTGTTCATATAGCGGGTGCTGGGACATGATAGACTCCTGTCTACCACTAGAGGTTGGACGTTGGGCTCGAAGAATATATCACGATGTTATCTCAGATCACTGGACAGAGTTCTGGCAGGATGCAAGCCTTGACTCGGTATTGAGCTTCCCACGAGAGCAGATGGTAGCTTATCGTAATGCAGACTCGGCTACGATATATCAACCACTCATTCGCCATAAGTGTGACGAAGTACACAGTAAGAAAAATAGGTACGCTCGGGGTCGCGTGCAAGGGTGATGATAGCCCATCATACGTATAGAGGCTAGCCGATTCCGCTCATGGACTTGCTCATTGCATGTCCAGCAAACATAGCTCTTCTGTGGTGAGGGTCAATACAGCTTCCCTCAAAGAGGAGCTTCAAAGAAGAGCTCTCTATCATAAATGGATTGACAGCAGCCTCAAAGACACGAAAGACCACTCTTCTTCAAGTACCAAATCTCTTCTTCAGTGACCAGTCATACGACCAGCAGACCGATGAAAAGGGAGCATTGTATGCCATCAAAAATTGTGCCAGAGACTACCAAGTTGAAAGGATGGCATCGTTAGCAGACTCGAGCCCACGCTGTGCAATGTGGGAAGACTGCCAGATAGGGGATTGGTGACATCCTCTATCCTGACATCGCCATGATATAGGAGAAAGGAAAAGTGAAGAGAAGACGAGGAGGGGATCTTGTATCCAGACAAACCACGGTGCCGTGTCTCACTTCTAGGTGATGTGTGAGCTTGCTGCGTGTGACTCCTCCAGCCATTAGCCCCTACGCCAATCATGATCCATGCACTATACCTCGATGGGTCGTCCTGCCGTGCCACTAGGCACCCACGACGACTAAGCGACCCGGTTTGCTCAGGGGTATATAAGCTTGCTATCTTCTCTTCTTCTCTTTCTTCTTTCTTTCTTCATGCACAACCGTTTCGGTGAGGAGGCTTTCAAGATGCTCCTCACCCGGTGACTCCTCTCATCCCACCTTTCCCCTGTCCATTCCTTTCCTTGGGTAGGGATGATGGAGTTACCGCATGGCATGATTGATCATGCCATGGAGGCATAATTTTTGACTTCCACTCTTACATCTTTTCATTGGTTCTCTGGTCATTTGACTGGACGCTGAAGAAGAATGCATGTTATCGATGTCCCCTTCTGCCTACTTGTCGTCTTCGTGTAGCTCTGTTGTCTTGTAAGTGACTTATGGTCCTGTGGTTGGTGTTGTGCCGTCAAGTTGTTGTTGTGAACTCATTGCACCTGCTGTCTGACCCTAGTGATACCTGTATACGTAACAGAGTGATCTATAGCAAAGCATGTATCGTCTTGCTGCAAGAACATTGTATAGCACCATTGATGTCCTTGTCCAGGTGTATGGTAGACTATCCTTGTTGGCGTAGCAGTTCCATATCGTACTTGTTGTTGACGCCGAGTTGTGACTTTGCTGATCCACATTCCATCTTTGCACATCAACTTCAGTTGTATGAGCATATCTGAGATACAGTGATCATCAAGCTATTAGATCACCTCTATGATCTATAGAGGTCGTCAAGGTCTGGCGACATCGTAGCGGCGTAGCCATATCAGGCTGCTTGACACTCCATGTAATGCTTTCGACTGGCTAAAATTTTGGCCATTTTGGACGCCATGAGCAGCACAAGCAATGCCAATCACCTGTTCACGCGTATTAAACATGATGGTCACTTCAGACTAATTGTCCTCATGATAGGGAACTCATCCGCGTATACACCACTACGAGAACGTCTCTTCCGCCCAGAAGTCGTTACTGGACGGTGGCCATCGCTATTTCATCCTTATCATGTCAAAGACGGAATCAGCATCGCGGCCATCGACGCTGAGCTGCCCTGCTCGAATCCATTACGTTGACTAGCTTGAGAAGTAGTGTTCACTTCGTTCATATCAGAAGCATGCGCATGAGAGCTCGCGTACCATCCTAGGAACCGCGCCTCAGCAACCGCTTGTGTGAAATTAGGCCTGAGCGAACAGGAATTACTGCCTTGCTTCGTCCTCTTGCTGTATCGCTTCAAATACGTCTACAATACGTGGCACTGAACGATTGCCACGAATTTGACTGTCTGACATCGTAGTCGGGCAAGACTTACACACGTCTACGAGAGTGCAGAGAGAGCTGATCACGGCGGGACGACATCTTCTGACCTCACGATGCTTGTGACATGACGACGTCTAGCACTACTGTCCGTCCTTGCACGGCTCCTGGCTGCCCAAGGTCTGAGGGCAATCTCATCATCCGCAGGAGTTTTCGCAGAAGCCCGGATGACATGAGACGGGGAGCGCTACTGTCTCTATCGACAGTATTCCAATAGAGAGCGTGGTACATGAGCTATGATGGACGAATTCATGACACTAGGCATCACTTCATGACAGAGAAAGCTCTGGTATCTTGAGATCGGAGAATCCCATGAGTGGTGAAGGATTGGTAGAAGTTTCAACTCAGTAGTGGTTCCGAAACCGCGCGTGTGCTTATGATTTGCGGTCTCTGGATCAGATTGAGGCGGACCAAGGTACTTCTAATAAGGCCGAGATAGCTTTGGTGACAATAAAGATCTCCATCTTGACGAATGGTTGAAAAGTACCCGCGGTGAGTTGTGAGTCATCACTTGCAACTAGTCTTCGCTGTTATACCACTCGCAATGTAGTTTGGGCGAGAGCCATCGATCACGAGCTCTGTACTGTGCGAAAATGGGAGGAGTAATGCAGAATGGATCTGATCTCGCACACTTGACGTGGACCAAGAGATGCCATTCGGATGGCGGCATCAAGAGATCGGAGCAACCATAGGCTCACTTCAGGTCGGCATGAGGATCTAGTGGTAGAAGAGATGCCAGTGTGAAAGCGCTTCTTCCAGTGAAGCGATCCCCAAGTAAACTCCTCTCATTGCACATTTCGTGCAGTCTTCAAGCGTCTAGCAGGAGATAAACAAACAAGGCATCCAAGCAGGGCAGTGAGCTCTGCCATAGACTGAATGTCCACTAGCGTCGTTTCAAACGCTACATAAGAATCTCCTTCCTGTCCAGAGCTTCTTCTTCCCTCAAGTTCAAATTGACCAAGGACACATCATGCAGGAAGAAGGAAGTCAATTCTTTTCTCCTATTATGGTGTCCAAAGATCAAACGGGTTTCCTTGAGATAGGCCGTATCAGACTGGCAATCTCTGGAAGCCCCACTCCCATGTTGATAACCATGTTGCTTCAAGCGCATATGCTTCATGTTGCACCATTGGGAGACATTCTTGCTGGGATGTTGCTTGCGTCCGTCCTTTGCTTCCTATTCACGGTTCATGTTCGCGTCCATGTATCAGGAGCCACGCAATAGATAGACCTCGCATAGATAGACCTCGCATAGATAGACCTCGACCATAGATCCGGTAGCCAACGCGTGAAGACAACCAGAAGATTGGTTCAGTCAAGGGCTAGAAGACATAGCAGTTTATACCGCTTGAGCCCAAACACATAACTTCAAGTCTGGAATAGCTTGCGTGGCAGACTAGGGACGATTATGACCGGTCCTGCACTCGCTCCCAACATGCTGGCTTTCCGCAAGCGGTCAGTACGAGGGTCACCTCGACCAGCCATGTTCACCTGTGTCTTGAAGATGAAGAGATGGCGCTGATTTGATCGCACAGGAAGTGAGGCGTACATAAATCAGCCTTGAACACAGCCCATTCCACCTCTCCTTTATCATGCATACAATGCAACTCATGCAGGGTAACAAGCCTGTTGATAGACTTATCGTCCGGACTTCTTCACGAACTCCATCATGGACTTTGAGCCTGACACTATGCACATATCAACAGGAAGTTGCGAAGACACCCCTTCCAGCTTCCACGGGATTTTCTATACTAGCTGTACCTCTTGAGTGTCATGGGGGCTTCAGTCTTGATAAAATCCGACATCCAGTCTTTGGAAGATAGCTTTGGCTTGCAGAGGAGTAAAAGTACAAACCCCTTCCGTGGTGGCTGTATCTCTACTGCGAACTGCGGAGGGCGATGCCATCTTCTACGAAGAAGGTAGATCCCTAGCCTGTTGCAATGATGTTGCATATCCATAGGGAGTAGAAGATGGTGATCAACCGACTTGTAGCACATGTTACCAATTCGCTTTCGGAGTCTGCATGGAGCGCAAGCCAATACGTGTATAAGTGAACGAGCTTGGAGGATCAATTCCAGTACTCATAGCAGTACTCGAACTTCTACACGATGAATCACATCTAGGCGAGTTCGAGAACATCGCGTAGATCCTTCAGGTCTTGCACCGTGACCCTGTGAAAGCAACCTAAGGTACACTGTTGTGCACTTCTCTGCCCTCAAGTGCGTTGACCTGTGTCGTTCGTAACCCAGAGCAGGCGGACCCCTCCTGCCGTGCAGCGGCTGGGATACCTGCCACCTCTGGTCTAGTCTATCAGTCCCAATGATCCAGAGGGTCAAATGGAATTGCCGCCGAGGACTCGGCAAGGTATAGCAAAGTGTTGCAAACACCGCAGAGTGTGAGTCCGCGAATCACTGCTCACTTGGGGTATAAAAGCATCAAGAAAGTGAGCTTTCTTTCTCTGCTCCTTTCTTCATCAACACCACTTCGGTACTGCCCTCTTCTCTTCGCCAGTTTCTTGGACAACATGAGGTAAGTCATGACCCTTCTCCATGGCTAACGTGGTTTTGTTTCAGTTTGATGCATCAACATCATTCAGAAGTCTTTGTGTGCAATGAATTCAGCTGAGTTGCTCCCTTCTCGCTGTTCCACTCCCCTTTCCTCATCCCTTCCTTGCACCACCTCTTTAGTCGATGATGATCTCTGTGTCAGAGAACAGATACGATGAGCTTCATCAGTGGCTTTGATCACTGCAGCAGCAATGTATTCATAACACATCATCGATCTGAGACCTCATCAATGATCATGCTCATGTAATACATGAAGCCACTGGACAAGCGTCTTTAATCCGTTCACAGTTCCCTGTCGCAATCACTGACCCGGCCTTGGACTGGCACTCCATGGATTTTACAATCAGCTAAATCTCTCCTCACGTTCGGAGTCCCAATTTCACCACAGCTGATATGATGATAACCATGTATGAAAAACAAAGTGAGCCTCGCTGCATTGTGTCCATCGCAGCTTGGCCAGGAGCTTCATTTAATCTTCTCTGACACAGCTTCTGTGGTGTCTTGGGGTTTTTGGACAGAACTTCTTCATGACCAATGACTAACCACCGGCATAACCTAGAGGACAACATCGACACATACGCGACGATCGGGTTCGGCCATATAGGATCAGAAGGGGGCTCATGTCTGGCAAGTCTCCTCAACACTCGCCTGCCTTCTCCAGTCGAGCAGCGGTCACTGCCCATGTAAGTTCTCCTGCTTTCATCTCTCTGATGCGTTCAGTCTGTTGATGTCCTTTTCGTCGGCTCATGGAGCCACGGCTCACGTGGTTTGCTTTCAGGAATTGTAGTCATCGACAGTGCTTCCAACGCTGCCACTTGCTGCTGTCGGCGACTTAATTCGTCGACTCCCTATCTTTCCGCTTGAAGACCTATGACCGACAACCATTCTCAGCAGAATGACTGTCTACCATGATGCTCGCGGCGAGCATCATCTTCACCGCTGACCAGTATGAGTGCTCAACAACAATGGTAAGTGCCTTCCACGCTCACAAAGTCGTGTACTGACGACATCAGAGCCATCCTAGTCATCATCATCAACGTCGCAGAGGTCTCTCGCCTCTATAGCAACCCTTTGGGATTGACGCTAGATCAAAGCCCTTCCTCTCTGAGTGAGCGTCTTGCACGTCACCAGATCTTCACGGAGACGACATTGGCTTTTCGGGAATGCAACTCTCTGGTCGTCCTATGCCTCTGAGTATTCCCCTCCCCTCAGCTAGACATTAGGCTAACATCTTGTGCGAACGCATAGTCCCCAACCTTCTCGCTCGCTTTCTCGTGCCACGCTTGGTCCTTCGCCAACAATGCTCTCGCTCGCTTTCGTTCACCATGCTTCGCCTTCGCAATCAACCCTCTCGTTCGCCCTTTCGTTCGCTTTGTTTCGCCACGTCTAGCTATCGCAACTGATCCTCTCGCTCGCTCGCTCGCTTTATTTCGCTATGCTTGAAGTAGGGGTGAAATCTGGGGGGATGGGTGGGGAAGAGCTAGGAATCCACCTCGTATGAGGAAGAGCTAGGGAGCGGAGGGGGTTATGAGGAAGAGCTAGGAGCGAGTCGTTGACGGATACCATACCATACACAATCCACCTCAAAAGCTCAGCAAGTCAGGTCTCTATCAGTGGCGGAGAGGCTCTGACCCTCACCGTCGCCTCCATGGTATCAGACCGAACTTTTTGCCTCATGGCAGATGCTTCATGGAAACATGTCGCTAACTTCGAGCGAGAGAAATACGGTGAACGTTCCGGCGTCCAACCAGATTGGCTCACTGTCTCCCTTGATGGTCGAGAGGCGTTGCCTCGACGGCTCAAGGGTGTGAGTCGATCGCACATCCCATTGAGTAGATAGCATCTTGAAGAGCTGTGCAACGGCCTTTTCCACTTCCTGTCATATACATGATGTTACTGGTGTCCGCCTAAGAATGTATTTGCCATGTGAGACTGTAGTCCAGTACTGGAGTGGCGCACTTCAGCTTAGTGTGTTGGCTTCTCTTGTCATTCCCATGTGCTGTTGAACAAGAACACGACGTAAATGATCGATGTGCTCCAAGCCAGACTGCGCTATCTTAAGTGAGCTGCCTGTAGACCTCTGGGCCCGTTCAAGAATACTGATCAAGTCTGAGTCTCGGGAAGTCAAAAGAGCCCGTTCATTGGCATTGGTTCCACTGCGGTTTGGAAGATAGCAATTTTTCCGCCTGGTCTGCGGATCACGATATTGCACACCCTCTGGGATTGTTTGTGGAGTCGTTTGGCTTCAGCGGGCATCGTATGGGTCATTCGCACGTCATTTTTCGGAGCTCAATGCATGTCGACGTGCAGAATGAATATGCGCTCGAAGTAACTCATAGCCGATCTATGTCGACGGCAACTATCATCTTTCCGCTCATCAAAAGTGTGCATTCGAAGTGGGACAGCAAAAAGCAAAAGGGGTAGTTTGAGTAAGGGACAAAAATATTGGGCGACGTTTGCGCTGGGGTTCGAACCCAGCGTCTTGAGGACCTTCTTGCGAGGTGAGTGCCTGAACAGTTGATGTCAGCCACGCGCTCACAAGGTAAGCCATTGGCGCCACCCGCGGAACTTACTGGTAGTGAGACAAATCCCACGGAATATATAGCTTTAGATCGAGGAAAGAATCAAAAAGGGGCAGTAGGGAAGCAAAAAAAAGGTATGTCGACTTCTGCGCCAGGGAATCGAACCAAGTGTCTCTGGGAACTTCTTTGGAAGGGTGCCTAGACAGTTGCATATTAGCCACGGCGCTTTCAGGGTAAGTCATCGGCGCCACCCTCAGAATCTTACCAATAACATCGTACTTTGGAGCATTTATATACCTTACCCCCGTAATTCACATGTCTTGTTGTTTGCGGGAGCGTTGCCCGGCTCATCGGCTCTTGTAACCATGACATGGTCGTAGTCTCTTGGATGACGGTAATGTTGTCAACACCCACAACGATTAAAGGAAAGATAAGTGATGATCGTGACAATCATGATGAATCATCACAAGAAAGTGCTTCTTGGCTTTCGTCAAGGTCCCCGACGGGCGTGAACGATGAATGATGCAAATGAGAGATCCGAGAGCATAGAGGCCCAAGTCTATAGGAGATGATACTGAGAGCGGCGTATGGTAGATTTTTCTCGTGTTCTTTGAATTTTCCTGACCTTTTTGTGAAATTGATGGAAAGATATCCTCTATTTAGGAGCCTTAGCTTCCATTTTTTGCAGTTTCTGTTTAATTCGGCTGAAATAAAAGCAAATGAAATCCGATAGCTTGACCATAGGTCATCGCAGATAGAAAAGAAAGAGTAGCTTGATCACTTACCACTGGAATGTGACAATGCAAGTTGAAGGGAATGGCATTTGAACAAAAATCGAGGAGGAGCCTCATTGGAATCACGGTGCAGATAGATCAACACAATACCCGGACCTTCAGAGAAGCCGGGAAGACAGGCTTTGGAACACATGCAACTTGAAATGCCATGGATGGAAGAAGTTTGAACTCGGACCTTCAGCGAAGCCGGAAAGATGTGTTGAACACTTCTTGGGAACTTGATACGCGGACCTTCATAGAAGCTGGAGAGATGTGTTGAGCATTTCATAAGACTTGGTACTCGGACCTTCATAGAAGCCGGAGAAAGATGTTACAAAGTCCAAGACTGAATCGGCACGAAAGAGGATGGAAGACTTACAGATCGGGAAGAAACTAAGTGTACTTACTGCCTAAGCAAAGCTGGAGTTCCTGGCCATAGAAAGAGGAGATACACAAGAGCAACTTACCTCGTCTTGAAGAAAAGATAACACCGAGTAGTGACAGAATGGATATAGGAAACGGATCTTGACGAAAGCGGGAACGGGAAGAAAAGGGAAGGAGAGATCATAAACTTTTTCGCATGAGAGCGTTGTAAGCATGAATGGGGCCATGGGCCCAAAGTACGTATGGAAGAAGGTGAAAGCACCGATAAAAGTTCTTTCTTCTCAGAATGCCATAGAGAAGAGCCAGAATATGTAGAGAGTTCTTGGAAGCTCGAGAAACAAAACCCCTGAGTAGGATTCAGGGGTAGGTATGGAAAAAAAGAGGACGTTGAGGACCTTTGCGAGCGAAAAAGAGACAGAAGTGAAAAAGGGACTGATACAACGATGCCGAGTACGAGACCGGGACTGCGGCCGGGACTTCGACGGCATGTGTAGTGGTGGATACATAACATGAGAAAAAGAGTTGAGAATGAAAAACTTAACTTGAAGATAGGGTGGAATGGATTGACGAGTCCGGCGGCGTCGGCGGGGCAGTATGAGGTAAAGTTGAGCCACTCGAGATCGAGTAGGTGTGGTGGGAAGGTGCCGTGATGTGTGTAGCCATCTCAGTGTCCTTGTAGGGATAGGCCTTCGATGAGTGCTCCACTAAGGTGATTGAGTCGTGATCGATGGCGAAGGATCGCAACAGATAACAGCAATACCACGACCTTTCAAGGGAATTCGTCAAAGGTGAATGGAACAAGTCATGTAAGGAGGCGTTGCATCAAGTGATGGCTCGATCGTCTTGATGGTAAGAAACCATTCCGACAAGGCAGCAAACGCAACCGCTATCGATAAAAAACATGCGTCTGTTGAAGCACATGTCAGTAAACAACTCAACGCCTCGTTCAGACGGAAGTTGTCCACAAGTGATTTACCTGGAATGGTGGGCTGCGTCATCGGTTCTGGCGTCGACTTACACCACTGCCTACACTATCAATCAGGGGCTGCTAGGCAAGGGTGACATTTCTGTTGAAGAAAGGCACCCAGAGCTGACAATAAGGGAGTACTGGCAGACAGTCGACAGCCAGGGCTGTCGCTTCACTTAGCTGCTATTTCATGGCGCTGTGAGATGATACCTTTGATAGACTTGATGCAGCTGGCTTTGATCGATGCCACTGAACAGAAGTGAGCGGCAGATGCCTTCATCCGACCAGCAGGGCCGTCAGAGGCTTGTCATGGGTAGGGACGACGTCGTAGACGGACTATGGATTCACTAAAGGCTAGATGGGAGAAAGGAATAATGCATGAAGATAGATGAGATGATGGGTGGAGATGGACATGCTGGAATTTTGCTGAGTAAGAGGAGATGAGAGAACAACAGAAGTGAAAGGACTTTGGCCAGAAAGGGGAAGGCGAGCGCAGGCAGCAATGCAAAGTGAGACAAACACTTATCGTCGATAGCTCATTACTCGTGCAGCAATGGCGATAAGTGATATGCGATAGGCGATAGGCGATAAGGGAACCTCGTTGTGAGGGGAAGGTCAGTAGAGGCTCAAGGAATGATGGTGTTATACCTTGATAGTAGGCCTAACAGTCTAGCAGTCGGTTAGATACGGTCCCAAACGGTACTCTGAGATCCCCCCTTCATCTATATCAACCTTCTGTCATCTCTCCACCTCTTCACTGCCTTTGACATCGATAGCACACGGTGGGACTACCTGAATCGTGCACAGACGGCATACGATTCAGTCATGAAGCTCCCCCACACTGTTGCTATCTCAAGCATCACTCGCGGTTTGCGAGTGACCACCAGCTTGACTGCTTCCTCCTCTTTTGCCGCTACCAGATGCCTCCACACCACTAAGCCAGATCGCACGACCTGGGCGGTGTCGGATTCGTCTCCAGGATCTCCAGCATCGAGTGCATCTCCAGTAGTCTCGCCAGTGGCTTCGTCGCAAGCTCCGGTTTTATCATGTCTCCCACTGGCTCAGGTCCTTCGGACGTACTTCATCACGAGCGTATCATCATCACCACTACTCCTACAGACCTGCCTCAAGACTTTGAGAGCGATGGTAGACTCCAGTTCTCCAGTGACCAGTGTTGAGAAGAATCCATTACTCAAGTTGATACTTCGTGAGACCTTCTATAAGCAGTTTTGCAGCGGCACTTCACAAGCTGAGATTCAGCGCAATGTCCAGCAGATGCGATCAATCGGGTACTCCGGTGTGATTCTCGAGTATGCTCTCGAAGTGCTGGCAGATGCCAAAATCTCGGATACTGCCAAGGACGTGGATATATGGCGAAATGGCCTTCTCCAGACCATCGACATGGCCAGCCCAGGAGATTTTGTGGGCCTGAAGTATGTTGCACCTCTCTTATCATATCGTCGTATTCGACATGTGCTGACAAGCATCTTCAGATGGTCCGGTCTCGGTCCAGAGGCTTTGCAACTCCTCAAACAACAGAAGCCACCAAGTGCGCTTATGGATGATGCTATGCGTGAAGTATGTACCGCTGCAGCCGCCAAGCGAATCTCACTTCTCCCTGCTGCAGAGGAGACTACGACGCTGCCTACGTTCCACTCCTGGTGTTTGAACTTGCAGAAAGACTACAATCGCGGCCACTCAGTGGTCTACAGCACGTATCAAGCATACTTGAAATCAACACCTGCTACGCTCGCAAAGCACCTTAGTCTTGCAAAAACCGAAGACTTCACTTTGGGTGTCAAGCTTGTGCGCGGCGCCTACTTGGCCTCGGAGCCTAGATCGATTATTTGGCCGGACATTGGTAGTACCCATGCGGCCTATGATGCGCTGGCAGAAGCACTCCTCAAGAAACAATTTACTGGTCTTCTGCAGCCTCTTCATGGCTCACATGCCTTTGACTTTGCCGACATCAACCTCGTGCTAGCTACGCACAATGCCAACTCGGTTCGCAAAGCGCAATCCATCAGGGCCCAACAGGCTGCTCAGAATGACAGTCTTGTACCACTTGCGTATGCTCAGCTGCAGGGAATGGCTGACGAAGTGAGTTGTGAACTCATCATGGCAGGTAAAGCCAACCAGGCCCTTAGCAATGGGAAGAATGTAGATATTCCTCGTGCCTACAAATGCACTACCTGGGGCAGCATGGAAGAGTGTCTCAACTACTTGCTCAGACGTGCTGCAGAGAACAAGGATGCTGCGACCAGGACTGCGGAAAGCAGAGCCGCCATGGGTGCCGAGCTCAGGAGACGCTTCAAAAGTGCCTTCCGCTTGATTTGACGAAAGGATATCCTTGGAGAACTTGAGCTCGCTTTCTTATACCGTGGACGGAGTTTGGAGATGATTTGACGATTAGTGATATGCTCTCTAGCAGATCGTATTTATGAGCTTATGACAATGCGTAGGTACCGGATGATTCAATATGCTATTCTTTGCTTCCAGTTGCCATTCTCCATTGTCTGTTATCGCTAAGTTGCTTGCTGCCTGGTGCAGACAATGTAGATTACGCCTTGCGGCGGACAGTGCCGGCAGAATATCAGTAAGTAAGAGTTGGTATAGTCGTACTCCTGTGCATTCTGATACTGCAGTTTTCCATGCTGCCCTCAGGGGAGAGGGTGCTGACCAATACGGAGGACATGGTCCGAGCGTTGGAGCACGGGAGTGGTCATACAGAGTCCCTAATTTGACCAGAGGTGGATCCTTCGTCGCTCCATGCCGGCACCACTAGTTGCTTCAACCTGATATCAGATGACGTATGCCTTTGTGTGACATAGACCTGACAAGTAAAGGGTGAAATGACGATGCCCTGGTAGCAACCAATGCATTTCAGCCTACCGTATCAACTTCGAAGGACAGATAAGCATCTACGCTTCTATGCCGCTTGTGGAGCCGAAAGTCATGAGGCACGAGGAGACCTGACCTGATAAGCGCGATGGGAAGACTATGTCGCAAGCTGCACGGTGAAGTTGACGCCTCTTCAAGTCCATTGGTGTCGAAATTGGCAAGGACAGCATTCAGTCTTTCTGCTGTCCGAGGCCAAACCCCACCGGTTTACTGACTTGATGTCGGCTGGCAGAAAGGTACGAGATTGAGAGTGTCCGCTGAAAAAATCTTCGTCCTTGTCCTGGAGGCCGGAATTCACACTGGCCAGGCCATGCCATTAGTCGGAAAGCATCCCGACCTATGAGTGGAGGTTGTAGTGGTTGCCTTAAGTAAATCTGCCGCTCAACTAGGACGTCTCTTCCAGTCAAGTTGTAGAACGAAGAAGCAGATCCACAGAACAAACCAAATTGGTCAAGATGGGCGTTCTGCGCTATCCATGGAAGGGTCATCGAAGTCTTCGATCGCATTGGCGGATGATTCCAGCAATTGTGCTGTGGCACAATCCGGATGTCTATTTTCTCTTCCACAGACATAGGCACCAGCTGGCGTCCTTGACGATAGACTCCCGCCGCCGCACATAATCTCAAGAGCCTCCGTGATGTTTGCGTCTGAAGCTGGATCCATGGAAACAATCATCGTAACTACAATCGTTGCTGTCTGGGGTTGACGTTGTGGGTAAAGTATCCTGAGCTACCTTGAAGCTCATCGGTCATTTTTGCTCCATCTGACCAATAGGAGTTGCTCACTATGACAGACCAAAGTGCTCTATGGACGCCGAAAGATTGACAAGGACGCAGATCTGAACGCAAATGTCTTTTGGACGCGTCACTTCATCGATGTTGTACTCGAGATTATCAGTGGGAAGGAGCGACTAATTCGTCAAAAGGTACAACGTTGCCTTCAAGCACGCGATCATCTTGTGAGTCTGACGCCCACTTTAACAACAAAACACTGAGCTCAGAAGTACTCAAGTGATTGGCATGATCAAGACCGCCCGTTGAGCTGCTGCACAGTACACTCAACTCCGCTAGTAGGAGCCCTGCATTCCCAGTGGCTGCATTTATCCGGCCGTCGATATCTTCTTGCGCTCCAATCTTCACGTATAAGTACCACGAAGCCGAGATGCATCACCATCATCAGAGCCTGGGTTTTCAGTCGATATGGTGGGATGAGCACGATGACATCGTCACAACAAGCCATTCTGTCCAACCAGCACGATTTGGTGGTCTATCACAGTTTCTCCGAACAGCCATTCGTGGGCTTCTACACAGTAAGTGCAGGTTTCTGCGGCAATTTATATGGTCTCTCCTAGACCTACAGTCTTTTGATGTACACTTTCGGTAGTTCGGACTCTGGTAGGTCGAGTATTAGGTACTGCTGTTATTGTTCTCGAATACCCGCGCCTAAGAAGCCACAGTCGGCAATAGCATCTGCGATCATCCAGCTGAAGCTGCGCGTACCTGTCGAAAGAACGACCAAGGTGTTTCGTGACCATCTCGTCGAAGCCCGCAGCTCTTCTAGACTAACATGATGCAGAAGATCACTTACGCGTGTCATGATCGTCTCCGCTCAGGACTTGGAAACTCCCATTGAATGACAAATTATACAACGAATCTCACGACAGAAGAATCACAGTCCTCATGCCATCTTTTGGGAGTGCATGTCTAGACGCGTGACACAGACATCTACAATCGAGGAAATGTCCAGGTATCACCTCGATCCAGTGGTACATTCACACTGCTATTGCAAATAGCGTCACAGGAGGAACGTACTGATACGATACATGAAGCCTACAAACGAGCGGGCTACAACTACTCTGGAAGATACGACCGGCATGATAGTATCACAAGACGCAGGTGATGGAGAAGGTGAATTTGGATCTGTTGGTGGTAAAGGGTATCTCTTATCATTCTGTAGAATAGGTTTTACATCTTTATTGGGCGGAACATTCCGGCCTTGATGTCTGGCTGTGCTCATGTATCCTTCGACGGCTCTCGTTGTCCTTGATTTGAGAGCGAGGGCGAAGCGTTCTCCTCTTGTGTGTCAAAGAATACCTTTTTCAGCATTATGTCGCTCCCAGCCTCTTCCATTACTCAGGCTCAAGGTCGACTGACTGGCAATGATATGCAGGCTTAGAACCAAGCCAACGTCCACAGCGCAGGCAGGTTCGGCCATCGCTCCTGCCACTCGGCAATGATGTCCGGCACGCGGGCGTCGAAGCCTTCTCTTGAACCCGCATGTCCAGCATCCCATGCCGAGCCAACTCCACCATTAGCTTCAATGTGGATTCTTCTCTCCTCGACAGCGGCTGCGTTCAATGCGTCCGCCAGCTCCAGTATCGCCTTGCCACCGACAAGGGCCTCCTCGTGGTTATCCTTGATGTCGACGTTAATCACATGCACCGGTCTGTTCAGCGGCGATCCTCTATTAAGCAGGTCATCGACGACGGCTTCCCAGCAGCGTTCCTCGCAAGTGATGACAATATCGACGGTCCCCGACTCTGTTCCCGCGGCACCAAGGTCCGTAGCGTAGGTAGGATCCGGTAAACCCTCGCCCGAAGGTGCAGTCCCTCTTCGGCCGACTCGAGGTGTGCCTACTCTCCAGTCTTGCCAGCGTTCCGGGCCCCATTTTATGGATCGATTACGCTCAAGCATGGGTAGGATGCCATTGGCACGGTATAGACGTGCGTCTTTGCCTTCTAGTTCGCGATACATGGCGTCGTACGACTTGGTGTTGAAGTTGTAGACATTGGGTTGGGTGATACTGGGACCTGGAAGTCTTACCAGGGAGCCGGTACCAAAGGATATGACGGGGTAAGGTTGCGGTTTCGCTGTCGAAAGGCGAAGATGTGCTTCCATAGATCTGGGTGTATGATTTTGTGTCAGCAAAGCAAACTACATGCGGACAGCGTCGTTCGTGGTGAAGTTGTGGTGACAGCAGGACATGATGACTTCAGACAGGTCATGCGGGCTACATTGACTGCGGGCAAGGAAAGCGGCGCGGGATTCGAACACTTTTTTTGCAATTGAATTTTTATCTATATGGGTGGACGGACGGACGGTTCGAGAATAGTGCATCTGTGATGGCAATGCAGGAACTTGCATATACTGCAGGGTGTGGAAACATTTACGACATGACCATGCTCAGGCAAATGTCACAAACTTACCGATTATTATTACTGGCGCAGACTGTACAGAATCTCAATTTGAAATTGTCCTCTCCTAACGCGGGATCTGCAGCAGGTTTAGAGAGCTGCTCTTCGACCGTGCCGCCATCTACTTCCACCTGTGAGGAGTCTGGTTGTGGTTCTGCAGGTGGGGGCGGTGGAGGCGGCGGAGGAGGCGCCGCTCGCCTTCGTGGATCAAGCGACATGGATGTGAATCAAGTGGGAAGCTCAGAAGTGTTCTTAGAAACAGTTGTTTCGAGAGGACAACACCAAATCAATGTGCTCAAGCGGTCGGTCTCGTCTCGTGCCAAGTATGAGAAGAGGATGTAGTTATCTGATGGCTAATTAGTCCAGCGCCTCGATATGTATTCAAGATCAAAGTGAAGAAGAATGAAGGTTTGCATGTTTCAGGTGTTTTGCGTATAGGTAATAGGTTTGTTCCTCATTCTCCGGAGAGAAATAGGACAGCTCCAATATAATATAATCTCATCATGGAAAGGGAAGGTGGTGGACAAGAGAGAGAAATAAAGGAAGGTGTCAACTTACAAGTCCCGAAAGGGGATGTCTCAGCAGTACGCCTGTTGATTATATTACACACTCTTTCTCTCAGTAGAGGCACCAGACTCCAATTTGTTCTCAACAAGCAAAGGCGACAAAACACGATGTAATGTGGTATGTTATGAACAGCTACAGAAATGAAGCCAAACTGCAGAATGACAACAGCAGAGCTTGTGTACGAGAAGCCGCTAAACCCAATCGAGCTGTATGTCCCAAGGCTTGTCTCCACCTCAATCGGGCTTAGCACTTCTTCCTCAATAGGACCCGCCAAGGTATATTGATCATGCGGAACCAGGATGTTGGTGCCCCACAACCGTCACCACATGTTCGCCTATCGGATCGCTGTCCCAAATGTCCAGCGATATCGATCTGACCGGCGGGCCTTACTGCAGTGTCGTAACGACCATCCCCGTCGGCACTACACAACCAAAGCTCGTCGTCGATTCACACCATCTCTTCGGCCCTGACAAAGGCGGATTTGTAATGGACCCCTGGATGCATACGCAGCGGCAGACGAGCATGTTTCAGCTCCGACTATCGGAGATGATAGGCACGCGGGAAAGGTTAACAAATCATCAACTCATGCAAAAGTGGAAGCCTACCCTTTCTCCACAATATGAGGACTATGAGGCCTATGACCTTCCGAAACAGGAAGCTGCGAAGTTCGTACCATACATTTATGCTCATGGTGTCCTATAACGGCCCGCAGATACATGGTATAACAGTGGTAAGCGGGTGTGTAGTAGTAGGTGAGGCATGTGTGTGCGAGTCTCGGAGCAAACACGAAGTGTCCATGTAGCCCTGCCGTACTGGTATTGTACCTAGGGTCTGTTATTCCCTACCTTCTTGCGACCTTCTGCTTTCTGTCTACCTCTGTTTCTACTTGATTGCTTCGTGCTTCAATAGCATCAACCGAGGACAAACGCTCTCTGAAGTCATTGAGAGTTCGCTCGGTTAAATAAGAAGGTGAGGTCTACATGACATAGACGCTCTTCGATTTCTCGCCACTGGAATCCTTCAAGAAGAGTCCAATAATTCTTTCCTTCTTTCTTCGTTCTACTAGTTCTTCTTCTCTGCTCGAGCCGACTTCATCTCCAAAGTAACGATATCAACTATCATCTTGGGTGACTCATCTAAAGATTTTTGCCAACAAGCATGGCTCCACAACTGAACATTCCCCCGGGACCCGCACTCCCACCGAATCCCCCTCCCCCAGGCCAGACTAAACCTCTTCCTACCCCATCTAAGAGCGGCAAGATTGCTTTTGCCGTACCAAACACAGACTTGGAGTCAGAGACATGGTACAGCATCTACGGCGAGTTGACGGCATCAACCATTCCCTTGATATGTCTTCATGGCGGACCAGGCATGGCCTACAACTATCTTCTCCCCATCTCACACATCAGCACTTCTTCTGCCCCAGGAGGAGGCAGACCAGTGATCATGTACGATCAGATCGGATGCGGTAACTCGACTCACTTCGCCTCGAAAAGTGGAGACGAAAAGTTCTGGACCCCGTCTTTGTTCATCTCAGAACTCCTGAACCTGATATCTGCCTTGAACATCACTACCTACGATCTGTTAGGTCAATCATGGGGCGGCATGCTAGCAGCCACTTTTGCCGCGAGCAGCTCACCCGAGCAACTCAAAGGCCTGCGGAAGCTTGTCATCGCCGACTCGCCATCAGACATGCACACTTGGGTTGCAGTCGCAGACCTCCTGCGCAAGCGCCTGCCGTCTTCGGTGCAAGAGACCCTGACACGTCTGGAAAAGGAACAAAAGACCGAGACGCCCGAGTACGAGCAAGCGATGATGGTCTTCTACGAGCGCTTCGTCTGCCGCGTCGTGCCTTTTCCAGACGAACTCACCCAGACCATGGAACAGCTCGCCAAAGACCCCACGGTGTATCACACGATGAACGGGCCGTCGGAATTTCATGTCAGTGGCAGTCTCAAGGACTGGTGCATCACTGACAAGCTGAGGAACATCGATGTCGAGAGCGTGTTGTTGGTCAATGGACGGTTTGATGAGGCGCAGGACGTCACCATGGAGCCGTACTTTAGGGAAGTGGGCAAAGGCACGCAGACGAAAGTCAAGTGGGTCAGATTCGCTGAGAGCAGCCATTGCCCGCATTTGGAGGAGACGGATGCGTTTGTGGAGGTGGTAGGCAGATTTCTGGAAGGGTGATTCTATCGGTCGGACTGATTGTTTCTTTTCTTTTGGTTCTTTTGGTGTGGAGCAACGAGTGCATATGGTTTCATACTCCTTTCTTTGTTCTTACTTATACATATCTTCATCTTCCTATTTAACAGTTCAAGGCAACAGAGACGTCTTTCCAAACGCTCTAACTATGACGATGACTACATAGATGCCACCGCAGCACAAGCATCAAGTCAGGCCCTGTTCAACATACTCTGAGTAAACATCAACCAACGCATGACGCGAAGCCATATTTCCCCAGCTCTCAGTGAACATCCGAGTCACCAATTCAAAAGCTCAACCCTACCTCTCCTGCTTACGCACTACCCCAGGAAGCCAAAGAGAGGATGACCAAGGGTACGGACAGGGTCCCCCTCAATCCCCCTCGCAATTGTGCGTATCCCTCTTTCGAACATACATCTTCCTCACAACACCCACTCGCCCGATCACTACGAGCACATCATGTCTACACGCGTATCATTTACAGTATACCAAGCGTCCGACTGCCCCAAGAGCAGACGTCTAACCAACAAACGTAACTTTTTCCCATCTACACTCGCACCAGGCACACTACCATCCTGCAGCCTCGCCATCTACGCATAATCAGACATCAGAAAGGCGCAAAAGTCTACATACCAACTCAAGTAATAGCAGCAGTTGAACCGATCCACCGGACCTCACCCGCCGAAACTCGTCCTGGGTGCTGTGGATGGCTAATCCTCTGCGCATTACACACTACATGATCAATCTTTCTGTGCGTGAAGGGAGGCAGGTAAGTCCTTTTACTTGGTTCTTCGTTAGATCAGATCTAGGCTTCTGGAGTCAGGATCTGTGATGCGGGTGCGGTGCAGTTCGGGACTTGTCGAGATGGGGTGGCTAGTGTTGGTGAGTGGTGGCTGAGCCAATCTTCAGCTGAGGGTGAGGAACGTCGTGGCTGGAGAGATGACATGGCTCTCGTGCCTCTTGAAGAACAGGATAGCTGCAAGAATGTGAAGAATGGACTGTCGAAAGCAGCTGAAGGAGGAACAAGGAAGAAAAAGGAAAAAGAAGAGGGAGAAAGACACCAACGAGGCCCTCTCAAATATTTTCATATATCCAATAACGACGACGACAAAAAAACAACCAACCAACTCAATGATGATGATGATGATGATATTACCACTATGCTAAGAATGACCCCCTTTGGACCGATCAGGCAACTGCTGTTGCTGATGACGATGATTTTGCTCTTCTTTCTCTCCTGATGGCTCTGCACTACCACCACCACTACGGCCTACTTCTCCTCTTCCTTGGCTAAGGCCCTTGTTCAGCGCATCCTGCACATCTCCCATACTAATCTCTGCATCACCGTTGTTCTCTCGTCCATCGTGCTTGTCGTTATATTCATGAGCTGCTTGTCTCCGTTGGTCTTCTCCATCCTGTGATGATGCGGGTGCCGCCGCTGCTGTGCTGACCTCATCGCCGCCTGTGTAGTCGGTCATGGTCTCGTCCTCTACGGTCTCAAGATCCATGTCTTCGTCTTGGCCCCATCCCTCGATGTCGCTCAGTAGTCGCACGTACTCTTCCGGTACGAGGCCTTGTTCGCCCGTGTCGGGGTTCATGGCCACGAGCCAGCCTTGTCCGTGTCGGTAGCCGACTTCGATGATTTGACCTTCTTCTAGAGCGAGCTCGTTTGCATTTTCGGGGTGGAAAGTGTAGAGGGCGAGTGATGGACCAGCAAAGGATTCGTCGAGTGATGAGCCGTCGTCATGATCGTGGTGATGATGATAGTGTTGTTGTGATTTCTGATGGTTGAGCGAGTCGTCTTCGTCGCCGTGATGGTGGAGATAAGAAGTCCTCGGCAGTGCCGAGTCGTGCTCTTCTTGTTGTCCTTCTGCGTGGTCATGCTCTTCCTCGTCTGTCGCTCCGGCCTGGAAGAAGCCTTGGCTGTCCAGTCCGGTGCCCAGATGGCTCATGTCCTTCTTTTGCGACTCTCTCCGCCGGCTGTCCCGTTCGCTTCTGCGTCGACGGCTGTTGCTGCTATCTCCGGCGCCTTCTTCACCGACGGCGAAACTCTTGCTCTTACGATGGTTCTTAGTCAACCTGCCCGCGCCTACAGCTTCCGGGTCGTCGCTGTCGTATCCGAAACTCGTCGATGGTAGCTGATCACCTGGTGCGCCTCCGCTTTGGATGCCGAAGACGGCACCACCGTCTCCACCCCAAGGTCCTGCAGACCACATTCCTCGATTCATCTCCCACGACGTTGGCGGGTCGGACAGTCGGCGATCGTAGCCATAACCTGCACCACCGAAGCCGGGACTCGAGGCGTTGCTTTCGCTGTGTGGATTTGTTTCGTATGTAGGGGCGCCATAGTGCAGAGGGTGGAAGGCGGGATATGCAAAGTCGCGGACAAGAGCATAAGATAGCGAAGAGGGGAAAATGGGAAAGACGGACGAGGCAGGCCGTGATGAGGCAGTGCGGTTTGAAAGGCGAGACTGTCGGCGTGACGACGGCGAGTCTCGCGATCTTGCGCGAGGACTCGATGCATTGGCTTCGGGGGAGGCAGCGTTCGGCGCAGCCAGATGTTGCGCTTGCTGCTGCTGAGATTTAGACGATGCAGGAGTCCCCGACGTTGATCGAGCAGAGGTCGATAGGGCTTCTGATCCTTGCGATTGCGACTGAGGCCTGCTGGCTGATGCTGACGGCTCAGACTGGTTTTTTTTTTGTGATGTTAGGACAGATTCAGGTTGCGGTTGTTGATGCGACTTCGGCGGTGATTGCAACTGGGATTGCGATTGCGGTCGCGACTGCGGTATCTGCTTTGTAGACGAAGACGCGGAAGAGGATGTCGGTGAACCCGGAGTCGTTGCGCCTTGAGAGGCATGAGGTGACAGGACGGCCGTCATGGTCGGCGATGAATTATGCGATAGTATTCGCTCCAACAGATGCTGTCGTGGTCCCGACAGTCCCAATCCCCTGCTCCCGTCGCAGCGCGAGCAACTCGGAGCAGAAGAGGTTCGGATAAAGCTGGGGCAAGCCTCTTTTTTTCGCTATCCAAACGATGCGATGCGATTGAGGAGGCGCTCCCGATGTCTACTTGAATTCTACCGAGACCGGTAGGTCCAGTGTAGAGTTACAAGCTGTTGACGGCCGTGACGTTTTTTTGCCAGCGTCTATTCAGTGACTTGTTCTTTTTGACTTTCTCCCCTGGAGCCAAGTGTCTCACTCGTTCTCTGCACTGCACTATAGGCCACTTGTTACTTCTCGGGGGCAGGATACGCGAAGCTTCTTCCAGACGTTAGAAGAGAGAAATCGATGTTTGGCTGAACCCTGCCGGGTCCGATTGTCCTGTTTAATGAGCGTGATGTGATCAAGCGGGATCGAATGCGCGCGTGGCTCCCCAGCGACTAGTGATAAATGTATGGGTGGCTAATGATCGATGAACGGCACCTATTTTGACTTTTCGGGAAGGATTTCTTAGGTGCAACGGTAATGTACCTCTGGCGTTTATGTCCGCTCAGTGCCTTTTTGCCCCAACTTTGCCGTGATGTCGAAGGGAGTTTGTATAGCAACAATGATCCCAGACCGTACCGTCCAAGTAGCTTACTATTGCGGCAATCACACAGTAGAGCCCAGCTAATGCCCTGTGGTCGGTGAGCGGTCTAGTCCACCGGGTCTTGACTAAAGATTTCCCAGCTTTCACTGACGGTCTGGAAACCTTCGAAAAGGTCGAGACCCGCTTTGCCGCCTGTCGTTCCTTTTTGCTTTTGGATATTTGGAGAGCAACGCGATCCAGATGCTTTGCTACGTCAATTGCTCTGTCCAATCGTATTTCTAAGTATTTGTGTGCTTGGGTGTGGCAGTGTTGCTGAGGCAGAGAAATTGATGACCACCAAAAATTGAATGAGGGCTTGTTGTTGTTGTGGGTGATGTGGAGCAGAAAGTTGCCGATCCCCTTGAGCCAGGCGTTCACCCTATATGAATATGTATACGCAAAAGCGCCCGCTTGTGTTACGTGCAGCTTGTCAAGCTTGCAGGGATAAAAAAGGCGGTGCGAAAGAGTTGCAGAGCTATGTGTTGGTTGAGCCGGGAGCGGAGTCAAGAAACACTCAGAAAATAGATGATTAGATGATTTGCTCCTCCGCTGCGGTCTAAGCTATACGGTTCTTTTTCTGCTTGTAACGCTTTCTGGCAGAGCAAGAAGGCAACGATTAAACTAGAGTCCCACTTCCTTTTCATGCATAGGAGATGATGAGGCTGACGCGCGCGCAATGGCCGATGCCGTTGTTTCCAAGCTCGCTGGAGCGTAGTAGCTCGTAGCGTATTGAGTGATTGGGAAATCCGCCGACCTTGAATCAACTCAAGAAATCATGGGCTCCACTTTTAAGAGGCGGCGTTGTTGTATCAGTACAGCACCTTAGTCCAAGTCTACGGCCAAGAGGGAGGGAAAACAACTGCTACTGTAAGAAAAGTGTGCGTGCGCGCTTGCGTCGCTGTTGCGTCGCGTCTGCCTGGGTCTTTGGCGTAAATGTGAATAAGATAAGCCTTCCTCCTCGCTCTCGCTCTTCCGCGAGTTTGCAGACCTGTATATAAAGAAGTAATAAGGAAAAGGACTCTGTGCTTTTCTTGATATTGTATCACAGTGAGTCTTGGTCAAAAACAGTCGTACTCCATATAGCCGGCTCCGTTTGTTTTGCTGACTGGAATACTGTTCGGCATCACTTTGTCTAGATGTCGAATGGAGACACGGCATATGTATGGTATGTGCGTGCGTGCGCAAGTACGTGCGTGTGTGTGCCCGCGGCGTGTGGGGATAGGAAGGGATGAAGATGTGACTTCTATAAATAGAAGCAGTTGCAACCGCTAGTCACGTAGGATAGTTGTACTTGCATCTACTCATCTGTAGGAGGAGACCGCCGTAGGATGCCTACAGTGAGCAAGTCTTCCCGGCCATTCGATTCGTCTCTGCATAGATTGAGTCTCGATTACCACCGAGGACTAACGCGGCTCTGTATCGATGCTGTCATCTCGAACCTTTTTTCCTCGAGCAGCTTCCAATTCATCCCCTTAGAGAAAGGTTTTTTAGGATAAACAGAGTAGGGCTTGTTCGGCAGTATCGTTGAATACGATTTGATACCACGTTTCCACGAGACCAGAACAACAACCTTACGGCAAGCCTCTTAATGGGGTAATCTCACCGACATCAAGCTCTGCCTGCTGTGACAAATGACGCCGAAATGGTACTATACTTCCCAAATCAGCTGATGACAGCGGTCGAGAAGAACAAAGCGGGGAAAAGCAAAGGAGTTAATTCGTGATCACGGTGAAGCTATAAACACGCCCCTGGATAAATACATACGATACCCACAAGATGGAAGAAAAAAGTTTATGTGATTGCAAGGCACAGTAATTAGGGTAGATAGGTACTGTACTTTAGGCAGGCATCATCAGCACCGACTGACCGTCATGTCTGAAACGGCTCTGCATGGCGTTCTTCCCATCTGTTTCCTCATGACCCATCTGTTGCAATGGCAGCCGTTTCTGTAATTCTGCCGCCAGCAGTGCTCTAGTGTGCACGATGATGATGGAAGGCCTACCTAGTCATGCGGCTTTGCGGGCCTGGAACGGATTGGTGGGATTTCGTCCATCAGGGTGATGGCTAGCTATCATAGCCTCCTATATGGATCTCCTTGCGACCAGTAGATGCCTGCCGAGGAGACAGCGCACATGTCAGATGGTGCTGAGCACACCGGTGTGAGAAGTCCAGAGGCGAACCTCGAAATAACATCTCGTATTGGGATAGATACCTTGGATATCTCGGTATTGACATTATTGAAGACTTGCAAGGCACGTAACGAGGGGCAAACGGAACAAAAACACAAGGCATCATGACTCGAGCAACTCGAGCCAACTTGCAACAGCTTCGAGCTACTGTACACTACCAGTGGCGGCAAGAAGCAGTAGCATTAGCAGCAGCAGCAGCAGCAGCGTAAGTCTACTGTACATGACTATCCCCGTATCACTCTGGAACACAAGATAAAAGAGACCAGGATAGCCCACAAAAGCGCCCACCTTTCTCATCATACAATACATGGTAACACAATCAACGGCGGACTGTATCAACGAGGTCCGAACAACACCGCCGCAAGCGCACGACAGACCTACCTTAGCACATATAGATAGTGAAAAGCAAAAATACACGAACATCATCAGCTCTCACTCCGTTACACTTTCCTGTGATACGTCGTCGACGTTTCAGATTATGCATGGCTCAGGCGAGTGCAAAAAGCCCCAGGCTCCTTCGGGTAGATCATTTTTCGAAGATGGGCAACTGTGAACGGTGTTTCGGAGGATGAGATGCAGATGGCTTGTCGTGCATCACACTAGGATGTATCAGGTACGGCTGCCTCGATGTGGTTGGTCACCTTGCTGTTGTGCCTTAGCATGATCAATGATAGGGCGTGGGCTGGGGGGTCTAGAAGAAAGGTTCTAGACTTTGAAAACCTTCCTCACATCCTTGATTCTTTGGGCTGTGGTTGTCTCATGTGGATTACTTGATCGGAGATTGGCAAACTCGAAGTCTGGACATATGGTCGAGTACCGGATGTGATCCTGAAAACCAAATATCGACTCGTTCGTGAAGATCAAACCCAGAGGGTGTCACTGACAGGCAGTGAAGCTACTCGGCAGCACACTTGGCAATATTCGTGAGGAAACTGACAGAGACACGCATATGACATGTTAAAAAAAGGTATCTTTCTTTTGAAGATTTTTTGTCGCATAAAGTCGCCTGCTAGCTGCTAACAATCATTCAACAATCCCGGAATGATTTTTTGCTTCGGTTATACGCCAGTAGTCGTCTGCGACAGATTGACCCGCGCTTTACTCGTTCGCCTTGTATGATTCATCAATTGCTTCGAAGTAAACCCCCATAGCCGAGCATAGCAGATACGCGCGAAGCAAAAAGTTCGTCCCTTTTTCAACTGCGTATGCCCAAGAAAAAATCCCATGATGCGTTTGACAGACCGTCTCTTATCCTCCCGAACCCAGCGATGAGGCCAATCTACATGACAACACCAGAGTTGGAGGCGATACGGGGCCAGAGCTCAGCGGCCTCCTTTCCGACGGGACCAGTGATGGCGGATCCCTTCATCTCACCCTTGGGATTGACGATCTGTTGGTGGAGAAATTAGCATGACCTCGAAGACGACTTTTAGTATGTCGCGATATGGTTCTTTCGTTGCCCAGGCACTCTGATAGCTATCCCTCCATAATCCATGCAGGTCTGCATCTTGCCCCGGGCAACAGAAGTCCATTGGAAACACAAAGATCATGTACATACCACACCGGCGTTATCCTCGAAGTAGAGGTAGATACCGTCTGCGCGTCTCCAGGGCTTGGATTGACGGACAATGACGGCAGGCATGACCTTCTTCCTGAGCTCAGGCTTTCCCTTCTTGACAGTGGCCATGACCATGTCACCGACACCACCGGCGGGGAGACGGTTAAGACGGGCACCGAATCCCTTGACGGAGATGATGTAGAGGTTACGGGCTCCGGAGTTGTCGGCGCAGTTCATGACGGCACCGCTGTAGAGGTTGTTCGTTAGCTGGTGAGTTCGTGCAAAAAGGAGCGAGTCGCAGATGTGTGGACAGTCGTGCGCGGGAAGTGTCTATCGATCGAAAGGGTGTGTGTTTGTGCGGTATGCGGCTCGCGGGTGTCCTCGACTTTGAGATTGGATAAAAACGTACACAGGGAGACCGAGGGTCATCCTCAGCTTGTTACCGGAAGTGGATCCACGTCTGTATAGAGATACTCGTGTCAGCAGCCTGCGTCTTTCTTTTCTCTTTTGATGGCCTCCTCATCCAGCTTTTCATCCATTCCACAATGGTTTTTTCTGCCTTGAAGTTCTCATCGCCTCCGACCATCCATCTCTTGCAGGAGTCTCCGGGAATGTACGCACCCTCTGCCCATTTTGACTGATCTGTTTGGTTGGCGTTAAAGGGATAAATTGACAAGGGGTCGCTTCGTCGCTGGATGTCGAGAAAAGTGGTCGCGGTCGAAGATTCGATTTTGGCCGCGATGCCACATTTCGGCTGGAGTGTGTGCCCGCCAAGACAATAAAGTGTCCGAGCGTCGACGTGAAGTCTTGGCGTCGGTCGAACTTCTCTTCGTAACGCCGTTCTTATTGAGGTCGAATGCGCCAAGAATGGTGAATCTGGTAGGTGATAGTGCTGTCGCTGCCAGAACAATAGATGATGTCTTCCATAGAAGCAATCACAGGAGGAACACAGTTGCTTCCGCTGAAAAGAACACGCCTTTTGGATTACTAATACTACAAAAACATTGACCGTATTTATCATATCTACCACAACGCAAGCTTAGCCAAGTAGGTCATCCATAGCCCCGCCAGTCTTGCGACCTTGTGGAGCTGAGGCAGCTGGCGAGGAAACGGTAGAGGTACCTGTGTTGCCCCAGATACCGGCACTGGCTTTCTGCTTGGCCATGTCGGCCATGGTCAAGCCCTTGTTGGCTGGCGCAGGTGTCGTCTTCTTGGTGATGCCGCCCAGAAGGGAAGCAAATGCGTCGCCACCCGCAGCGGGCTTCGATGCACTTGCGCCCACAGGTGACTTGAAGCCAGGACTGGCTGCTGCTGAGGTCGGCTGTGATTGCGTGGGCTGTACGGTCACTGACTGGAAGTAGTTTGGCTGGGTGGCCTGGTATCCCGAGGGTCGCGACTGGTGGCCCAATGCAGGTGACATTGTGGGAGACATCATGGAAGACATTCCCGGTGCAGGGGTCGATGACGCGCTTGTGATTGGGGATGTTGTAGAGATGATGCTGCTGAATGCATCTCGGTTGAATTGCTGAGGCTGGGGTGCAGCAAATTGTGTGTTCATGTTTGTAGATATCGGTGGAGGTAGGGAACTGTAGTTGGGCTTTGGGGCAGCTTGCGCGAGAGGCGCAGCGGGTGCCGTGGCAGGAGCTGCAGATTGGAAGTCGTCAAAGTCGTCATCATCTGCACCGCCAGATTGCAGCAGGCCAAAGTCGCCATTGGCAGGGGCCTTGCCGTTTGACGTGTTTGAGGTGGCAGGGACAGGTGGGGTCGAGATGGTTGCGGGTTCATCATCTCCAAAGTCGAAGAGGTCAATCTCAGGCTCCTTCGGTTTCGGTGGCTCTGGCTTCTTTGCTGCTGCCTTTGTCGAGGTCGATCTGGCGACGTCGGCTTTCCTTCTCCCAGGTGCGGCGACTGCGCCTTCATCGTACTCGTCATATTCTTCGTATCTCTCCCTGCTTCTGCTGCTCGAAGAGGCACCGCCGTAACCCTCGTCATAGTCCTCTCCCTCTCCACCAAAGCCGCCGCCGTCACCGTAGACCTGCCTGGTGGAGCCACCGTAGGTAGCACTTTCGCTCCCAAAGCCGCCATATCTGCTGGAGGATCCAGAAGACATGCCACCGCTGAGCCCAGCACCGCCTTCGACACCGCCGTATTTCTTCTTGTTCGCTCTGGCCTTCTTGCGCTCTGCTCTGATTCTCTCGACATCGCTGAGCAGATCGGTAAGCTCCTTCGACCTGTTGCGGACGTTTATTCCTTGATCTTTGCCGTTGGGGTCGATGTAGTGGAATTGGCGAAGCATCTTGATGAGGGCCAGGTGTGATCGAACATCGTCAATCACGCGCTCAGAACCGTTCTTGATGAGAAACTCAAGGAGTTGAAGAGCCTGTGGGCTGTCAGATGCTGCAAGTCCCTTTCAAGTCGTCATACCGACCTTGTAGATCTGTCGCCATTCCTCGGCCGACTTCTCCGTGAAGCGCTTGTAGATCATTGGCATGATTTCGTTAAGTAGTTGGCTATAGGTTCCGTCAGACGCTGTGTGGGAGGGCTTCAATTGACGTTGTTGTGGGATGCGTACTAGTTAAAGGTGCCATTTGCGATGTCCTGCATCATTGTAGATGATGCTCCCCAGGGTTCGTTGTTTGTTGCTTCTCGGACCTGATACAGTGTAAGGGGGTGCTTTATGTACCGAGACTCAAGTGCGAGTAGCTGACCTTGGATTCCATCTCGGTATAGTTCATGACAGCTATAAAGGCATCAGTCTGGGTCGCGACACGCAGTGCTGGCACCCCTATATACCATTTTGTACTTTACGCACACCGGCCTTGATGTCGTAGAGCGACAGATTGGCCACCTGCTCCTTCAGGCTGTCGAAATTCATGATGCCTTGTCTCAATGCTGGGATATTGTGTCGGGGGTGTTGTTTTGGGCTTATGGCCAGGTCAAGGTTGGGTTGACTGGAGATGCCGTTGCCGATTATACCGTTGCAAACAAGACAAACAATCACGAGAAGGGGCCAGCCACTGTTCGGAGTCAGTGTCCAAGGTAATTACTCGAACAGCTCATTGCAGTAATCTCTCGAGGTACAAGAGCTTCTACATCGAGCGCTGCAGCCTCAGCCCATATCATATATACATATTTATGATCATTAAGTAGGCTAGAATATTGCGCAAGTGGTAAAGTCGCAGACTATAGTAGCGCCCTTTCACGTGTTTATGTATAGGTAAGGTAGATTGTGCCGCTCTCTGCGTCAGATTGTTGCAGCACAGCTACGATACACAGATAGGAGGCTATATCTATCAAGGCACTATCACAGATCTTACCATACAGGCCACGATCTCCGTAGACGTATCCGAACGGCGATTGTGCCTTGCTGTTGTGACCGTGAATGCCCCAGAAACAAAAGAAGCACACGAGAATCATTCTATGACGACCTCGAGCCACGAATTCTGACCAAGCCGAGAGATGGGTCTAAGCTCCAGCTCCAGGGACACTCGAGCTCTAGTAGAAAAATCGTCGTCCCGTCGAACAGCGAGAAGCACCGTCAGTCTAAAAACGATCATTGCTCTTTATTACCTGTGGAAACAGAACTTCTAAAGCTTTCTCGAGCTCCAGTACGTTGTACTATACCATTCCCTTCGATCCAAAAGGTATGCGAGCGTCCATGGACGCCAATGCGGTTGAATGAAGTCTAACGAGCCTTACACAGCTCCAATCAGCCCCCCTGTACAATAGCGGTGAGTGAAGTCCCCAGCCTTTTTCCGCGAGAGAGAGCAAAGGAAGGTGAGATTCGCCACGCCATGTGTTTGGGAGGAGGTGTGAAGCTGGAGCTGAAGCTGAAGCTGGCTGGGAAAATGGAAGCACTGGAGTGTCGTTTCCACTGCAAGCCATCTGCTACCTTACCTGCCTAGGTATCTATCAGCTCCCGCCGAATCGATTCTTGCTCTCGAGTGGATTGCCTCCTGACTTGGCATGGCGAATCAATCGCCTCTCCCCCAATCTATCGCTGCACTGTCATTCCACCACATCCACAGCCCATCCTGGCGTGCACGGCCTGTTTTGAGAGGGTGGCCCAGGGTGCACTACGGGTACAAGTACAAACTGTGGATGCACAATATTAATGGGACAGTTGTCGTAGTGACGTGCCCGAGCTCGGCTGACGAAAGGGACCAGCCAGCAGTGCCCCTCACCACCCCACTTTCTTCAACCATGAACTGTTTCCGAAAATCTCTCTCAACCCCCATCACCTCTACCTTCAAGCCATCTCTTGTTCAACAACTCCGCACTTCTCCCATCAGATCTTTCCATTCCACAAACGCCAATATGACTATCAAGTGTTACTTTGACTGCACCTGGACTGGTCCCCAGATCAACGTTGACGCTTCTGGCCGCAAGACCTCCAGCGACGACGCCATCAAGGGTGAGTGAATGATGCAGCAGCAGCAGCAGCAGCTTACAGCTCTGCAGCCAAGCTCCACACGGATTAATTTGCACATGGACTGACAATGTCATCACAGAGCGCTCTGGCCGCATCAACTTCGAGCTCTTCGACGATGTAGTCCCCAAGACCGTCGAGAACTTCCGCGCTCTCTGCACTGGCGAGAAGGGATTCGGCTACTCTGGGTCCAAGTTCCATCGCGTCATCCCCGAGTTCATGCTCCAGGGTGGTGACTTCACCCGTGGCAACGTGAGTGGTTGTCTTTCATTGTAAAATCTCAATAAAAAGGCCCTTCACTGACATTTGTTATTTTCTATCAGGGCACTGGTGGCAAGTCCATCTACGGTGAGAAGTTCGCCGACGAGAACTTCAAGCTCACCCACAACAAGCCTTTCCTCCTGTCCATGGCCAACGCTGGTCCTAACACGTAAGTTGCTGCTCTCGCTGCTCGTTGGCATGTCATATACTGATTACATTTTCTTATAGCAACGGCTCTCAGTTCTTCGTTACCACCGTCGTCACCAGCTGGTTGGACGGTCGCCACGTCGTTTTCGGACAGGTCGTCCCTGGCGACACTGCCTCCATCAGCGTCGTCAAGTCCATTGAGGCTTGTGGCTCGTCTTCCGGTGCCATCAAGAACAAGGGCACTCCTCCCACCATCACTGCCGCTGGTGTCAACTAAGCGCATCCATACAATTTTGCACTAGAATAATCTGGGTCGGACGGCAGCTTTGGGGGACATTGCATATGAGATATGACAGTTTCATCCAATGGAGGCTGGTAGCGGCTTATATTTCCATAAAAGCGTCTTTGAGTGGATCGAATATTGAAAAAATATGAAAGCCCTGCTTCCTCCAACTTGTTCGCCTCTCTGTTGCTTTTCCTGTTCTTCGTGATGCATCGCGCCAATTTTGCGAGTGCTGAGGGAGATGTAACATACTTGCGATGAACATGTGTAAGGTAACCTTAGCAGTGTGCTATATAATTCATGTGTCGACACGGAATTTGACGAGGACAGCACCGGCGCTGAGCACGTAGGTCCTCGTTCAACATCATCGCCCTAACAACTTCGGCGAGAAGACTAAAGCATTTAGCTGCATAGCATCATACATAAAGCCACATGTCTTGCCTCGACAAACACCTTTCGATTGATATCTGCACAGTCCCGTTGCGGTCAAGAGAAAAACAAATGAACACGATCAAGGACCAAAGACAGGGTCGCCCTCGATCGAAGCTTCACGAGTTTGACGGAGCCCTCCCTCTCTACAATCATACAGCTTCGATGCAGTGCATACAGTATATCAATAACAAACGCCAAGGATTCTCGCAGTCACTGTGATTAGCATTTCACTCGACGGTTGAGTATGCTGGAGGTCGACTGCATCGTCGAGATTCTGGTATGTACATGGTGCTGCTACATAGCTTTATATTGCTGGGCTCTTCTCTGCCCAGTGCTACTGGTTTGTACATAGATAGCACGCATGGTATGCGCCTACGAGCGCAGATGCAGGCTACTATATCATCGTGTTAGTCCACTTCTCATGTTATTTCACATTTCACCCCATCTATCAAAACACTCGCGAGCGTCTCATCTCTGAGAACCTATGGAGTCTAGGTCGATAGTCTGTCTGTCCCACGCGAAACACAAGGGCTGCAAATCTGTGTGGCACCTTTGGGTCTCGTGAAACGGAGTAGTGGTCTATATGTGAGAAAAAAAAACGACGGCATTCACGCTGCAGTAGTGAACCGCTGGTAATTACATTTACAGTTTGGAAATTCGACCGCGTCAGGTGTGTGCTTCTCACACATATCGAAGTGCGATGCAACAAAGGGAAAGAGAGCGCGAGCTCTGAACCTTGATATCATGGTGCATCTTCTTTTCTCTATGGCGCTCATTGCAAACGCCATGCATACAGCACTGTTTACCCTCACAACAAACAGTATTTCTCACTCAAGCTATCCATACATGCCCGACGAAATTTCGCGTTCACGCCGGGTCCGGGTCGATCATCATCGACTAGCAAAGGAATAAGGGGTGCCGCCGCGGGCCCGGGTTGGTGTGCTCCAGAAAGTCTTGATCTGAAGATTGTTGGTGCTTGCTCGCTCGCAAGGGCATTAGATGTTTTCGTTCTTTCTATATTGCGCAGGGCACAGTATGTGGTTGGTTGGCTGGCGAAGAGTCATGAGTGAGCTGTAAGGCTTGTGTTGTACAGTAGAGTTGTTTCTGTTAGGTCTGCCCTCCACACTACGTCTATGTCCGTGACACTGGATTCATCGCAAGGTGTTGTGTTTCACCAACTTCAATTCTACTCAGGTGCGCGGATGCGACGTGCTGCCGCTGATCCAAGAACAAGACGAGCAAGGCAAAATAGCCACACTGCGAAAATGCTTGTGTCAGGACTCGAAAAAGCCAATGTGCGATGATCCAATTAGGGCGATGGCGATACGAACGTTTCGGCCAACAATAGACTACGTGCATCATAAAACGCTGATATGCTGTATACAATAAATGAAATTGCCTCGAGAGAGATTATTATCAGCGGGATGCTGCCATACAATTGTTTGCAACGCACGCGCCTGTGGTGACGAATGGCAGGTCGTAGCTCGATCCAGGGTCCGACGAGCTTGCCAACGCCTTTCGTTTGAGAATGGAAAGCCAAAACAAAGATATGGATAACAACTACCGGCAGGTCTCATGGAGCCTACCTTGATTGTGCAGATGCAGTGAGAGCAAGGACACCAATCCACAGATCTCCATTTCAAGATGGTTGACCCGTCGACACCTCGCTGTCAGTACCGGTCTTCTCCCACATGTCTCGGTAATGATAAAGGGCTCGTACATGGAGTTTAAATGCTTAATTTATTCCTTCGTCGCTTGGCGAGTAAGGTACCCTGGTGTTTGGCGAGTGATTGTGAACAAGTGGCTCTCACTACCCACAGGTATATCGTATCGCATCATATGGCATCGTATCTGCATCGTGCCTTGAGAGTGACCTGCCTTCTTTAATTCTTACGTCGCAACTGGCGGCTGCGCTGTTTGTTGCAATGACCACGTCGTGATACTCCAACCAACGCCGTCTTCGTCATCCCCGATCCGCGCTTCTGAATGTCAACGTTTCAGTTGATCATCTCTACTGAGAAGACAAGTCGAGTGATCGAACCAAACCCCCAAAAGCGGATTCTGCCTTCTGCGCCTTGCTTCACATCCCGGCATCAAGTCATGTCATGAAAGTGGACCTTTCGTTCCCCTCGTCAGCACCATTCATTTACAGTTTCGGTGGATAAACAAAGCATCCCGCTAACTGGTCCCTTTACCCCACAAATTACTGTTCGTGCAATCAACACCCAATCACCGCCATCACATCCCAAACTCTCCTTGTATAACAGTATAAGCCCTTCATGGCAGATGAGGCGACGACGTCAAAAACAAAGCTGAAGTCCAAATGGGGCAAGCTGTTGTCCAAAGACAAGTCCAACAAGGGACACTTCAAACTCAATGAAGATGTTGTTGACTTTCTCAAACCATCCACGGACAAATACTCGACCACTAGCGACAAACAATACGCTTCGTCAGCCCCGCGTATCGATGTCTCCTTGACACATCAATGGCCAGACGCCAAAGACATAAAAAATGCGACAGGAGGGACGGACAAGTCCAGCGGCTTTCTGTTCAACGGAAAGCCGAAGAGGAGGAAGAATCTCGCCGTAGCATTTGTCAAGAGCGTGCCTGAGATCATTGGAGAGGGGGGAGACGAGACAGAGACTCCTGTCATTGAGGTTTCGAGAAGGAAGGCCAGGCAGCCAAGATACTTCTCAGATCAACGTCCTCCGAGCTCACACGCCGGGAATCATGCACCTTCTGACAATGCGAGACCTGATCTACGGCAGAATCAAAATCATCCCTTTAGTCCTCAACCTCGGGATCCTTACGCCAGGCCTGATATGCATCGTGCTGCCACTTCTGTCGGCGAGACTTCATACCAGACACAACATAAGCCTCCACAACCTCAACCTCTGCCATTGGAGCAAACCAGCCATGGACACGAAAATCATCATGACCCACCTGAGCCGCGGCCTGGCATGCTGAAGCGCGCCCCCACTACTTTCACCTCGGAAGACGATTGTCCTCCAGAAACTCCGTCTACTGACTCTCCTGCTGTGCCTCATCTACCGAAGAATATCCTTGCCTTTGGAACCCCCTCAAAAGAGGAATCCGCTCGAGAGAAGGCGTCCTACACTCCTCCTCAGATCGTGACACCCCCCCCTCAATATTCGTCCCCTACCTCGCCACCCAATTCTTCCCCAGACGCTCCGCGAAACTCCCCATCGAAACTGTTTGTGGAGAAAGCACAAAATCGTCTGGATGCCGAGGGACGAACCTTCCGTCGCGTTTCTCGCCAGATTATCAACGATGAAGACCTCGAAGATCTTAGAAGTGTATCCAGTAATGATACGGGCTCTTCTCCACCTCGAGCTCCATTCTCACCCGATCAGCCAGCATTGAAAGCCGCGCAGGAGTACCAGGCGCTGGCAGAAGGCTTTATGTCACCTGAGAGAGAACCTAGCCTCGCCAGTCGTGATACACCACCGGTGCGAAACTCGGCCGGAACCACACGACCAAGCCTGCATAGCATCGATACTGCTCCATCTCTGCCACCACTGTCGATCTCGACAGACTCTCGCAGTCCGCTCATGCGCATTGCGCAGATTGGCATGTCCAGAATCGACACTTCTTATGAAACGCCTCAAAACCATATAGACAATCTTCTATCTCCACCAGACTACTTCAAACAGCAGCAGGTTCGATCACGAGCGCTCTCTGACGCCGTGGCACCCTCCACCCTCTTGTCTCCTAGCTCCCCCACCGCACCTCTACCGATCAATAGGGGCCTCCCAAGTTTAGATCATCTGCAACCCACTGCGATGTCACATAGCATCACCCAAGGCATCACACCTACACCAAACCATGCGCCTATGGAAGGCTATTTTCCTGCACCACCCGCTCATGGCACGCCTCCAACAGATGCTTCCTCACCATATCTGCCACCTGCGTCGTCCCCCGCCATGTTACCCGCAGTGTCACCCTCGATACCCCAACCCAGATCACCAGCAATGTCTCATGCTGCTTCACCTGCCTTGCCATATGAGAAGTCACCGGCGATGTCTCACGCCCCATCGCCCTCTCCTCCACATGCTGACTCGCCCCGAGCACCTTCTGACCCTCATCAGCATACGAGATCGTCTTCAAGAAACTCTCAATACGCCACTTTCTCGCCGACCAATGCGCAGAAAGATTCCGCAGAATATCTTGCGTACTCGGACTTTGACTGTCGTGTCGCACATATGAGGGGAGTCTTCCGTCTTACCGCCGAGCGCGAGCATCCCATGGCATCTGTGACACCGCGTCAGTGGCTCCGGGCTGCCATTTGGTGGTTACATAAAGGCCGAGCTGGACTTGGCCAGGTTGTCAGGAATGTGCCGCGCGGACCAGACGGTAAGCGCAGAGAGTTGCTCACTCAAGCTCATGTTGACGTCGCCAAGACCTGGTGGATTCTATCCGATCCTCTGGATGACATTTACTCGCCTGCCAGCGAAGCTGCTTCGGGGACGAGACACCTCGAACGAGAAATTGATGAGACACGCTCTCATCTGCGCTCTTTGATGCTGTCCATGGCTCGGAATAAGGTCATGCCTCCACGCCAATCTCTTATACAGGGACAGGACACTACCATCTGGATTCACTACCCAAGATTCGCGCCAGACGCAGCATCACTGCTTCGCGGTTCGACATCTCTGATGATTGAGGACATCCCTGAGACCGAGCCAGTTGAAGCACTTCCGGCGGGCGACGACAAAAGCTTTTTCTTCTACAACAGAATGTTCGTCAGTGTATCCATAAACACTGATGAAGCGGAAACGGACCGAGTGGTACTGCCCTGTATACTCACAATGATGCGTGCGAAGACCGATTTCCAGCCTACTATTGTTATCTCCAGTCAGATCGACCTCGTCAATGTGCATGTGAAACCTGGGGATGGAGGATACAACAAGGGACCGACGTGGCACGATGTTTCATGGAAAGCACGCTCACACGGTATCTACGTACGGCTACCACGCGGGTTCAACCTCAGCATCGAGTTTCAGGAAAGTGATTTCCGTGGGCTATGGAATATGGTCGAGTACACGAGGAATATCGAGGGGAGCCTGAAGCCAAAGACCGACGAGAGATTAGTGCATAAAGTCGGGTTGACGGAGTTGCAGTATGTGGATTCGTCGAATCCTCATGCCTTCCCCAGAGATCGTGTGAGGAGCTGCAGCGCATTCATCTTCGAGAAATCTACCACACATCGAGAGGGCACTGGGTCGAAGAGAATCCACAAAGGCTTCCGCCTGCTGCTATTGACGAACCCGGTCAACAAAACGCTCAGCAGTGTCAACCATGAGCTGTACGCACACTCACCGTTGCTCTTCGAAGTATTGGGTAACCCGGCAGCTAAAGAAGCTCCGGCGTTGGTGATCCGGGTCCGAGAGCCCAAGCGGTCGTGCAAGGCTTTGTTGTTCTTCAGTCGCGGTGGCGATCGACAACAGCTCTATGATGTGTTGAATGACAGCATCGTGAACCCGAATGAGGCTGTCGTTGGCAAAGCATTGTTGAAGAGCTGCACTATCGAGCCAGCGTCAGCAAGCACCCCCGGCAGCATCTTACCAGGAGGCGGTGCACTAGAGTCTTTGAGATGGGATGCGGCACGAGTGATCAATACTCCCACAGCGAATGGGCAAGAGTCTGGCGATACCGTGCTTTCCGATAGTCTGAGAATTGTGGCGAACCACGGACTTGGCGGAGTGACGGATCGAATGAACCTAGGTACGTGACATTTTCTTTTTTGTTACCTCTCGAATTTGCTGACAGTCATGACTAGGTCCTGGTGAACTCCTGATCCGATTGCCGGTCCAGCAACCAACCACGCTGCAAATCCTGCGAGCACCTCAAGAAGACATGACGATCTCCGTCGACACACGCAGATGTCCACCCCAGCTCCCACAAGACCTATCCGAGCTTATGCGCCTCGTCACGACAAAGCCAACAGTCCGCTCCATAACCTTCTCGTCGATAACCGAGCTCCACACCTTCCAGACGGCGCTGACAAAACACACCGTCCGCTTCGACTCAAGCGTGTCTCTGTTCGCCATCGCTCGACGAAGAATGGTCGTGCCAATCTACAAGAAACTCGAAACGAACCACGTGCGGCTGCAAGTGCTCACGCAAGGCGCCGTGACGCAAATCGCCGCGTTCTTCGAGGACTACAGCTACGCGGACGCGCTCATTTTCCAAGTCAAGCCGTCGGACGTGTTCGAAAAGGCCAAGGGCGAAAAAGGCGCCAAGTACTGCGTCAAGCTCGTAGACGCCAAGTTCACACTGCCGAAGAAAGAGAAAGATAAAGACCACGATGGTGGTGGCGGCGGCGGCGGCGGCGGCGGCGGCGGAGGTGGATCAGATCACCATGACGAAGAAGAATGCTTGGACGCCGCCGGCTGGCCCAAGGGCGTCAAGCGTAGGTTCGTCAATGTCGAGGGGCTCGAGTATGCCGAGGAACACGATGATATCACGATTGGGTTCGAGAGAGAAGATGGTGAGTGTTTTTCTTTTTTCTTTTTCCCCTTTCTGTTTTCCCCTGTTTATCTTGCCAACCAATGAATGGGATTCTGCTGATTTGGTTTTTCCTTCTAGATCGAGACAGGTTCTGCGAACAGCTGCCGGCAGCAACGACGACTAAGAAGTTTGATCTCAGGAGAAAGATATGAGCTACAGTAAGTAGCTTTAGGCCAGGCTAGGCCGATTCCGAGTCGAGTTGTTGGAGTTGTAGTGTAGTGCATTGGAGTGGACTCGAGTGGAGCAGAGTATCATCAGCATTATTCATCATTATCGTAGCAGTAGCATCCCCAGAGTATAGCGAGCCGGCAAACTGGAAGTAGTAGTAGCATTCTAAAGGGATATACGCTCTGCCGCATCGGCACCGGCAGTACCAGCAGTACTAGCAGTATCAGCAGCAATGCATGGGAATACAAGACATGAATTGCAAGTCGGTCCTTTCATAACAGTCATGATCGCCGAGAAGTGAGTAAGCGAGCAAGCCGGCAATCAACAACATGCAAGTCAGTGAACGAGCAAGAATAAAGCCAGCCAGCGAACCTTAAGAGTCGAGGTTCAAAGCAGCAAAGGCAAGGTATTGCCAAACAAGCAGTTCCCTGCATCTATACTCTCCTACAAGACATGCATGCAAGCATGCAGCAGGTTGCCTTTTCCCCAAGAATAAATCAACATCGCAAAGGCATCGAGACGGCAAGTATACATGATACACGACAGATCTTTGACATTCTCAAGACCTAGATATATGCATATAGTCCAGATCAAGTCGCCGCACTCATCCAAACGAGTGTCTCCGTTTCATGCAAAAATCTCTCCGGCAAACATCCAAGAAGTTTAGTCCCATGTATTCAATGATCCGTTCTTTCCAAGCTGATTATTGTTGGTTTCTTTTTCGAGAGATTATCTTGTCGTTCCGTCCAAGCATCGTGCTCGTCGTGCTGTGTTCGTTCCCCAAAACAAGGTGTATGTACGATAGTCAAATGCATGGATGGCTGGACGGATGGATGGATTGAAATGATTTATTTATTTCTGTTCACAGCAAAGCATAAAGTCAGTTTTCTGTCTACTCTTCAAGTTCACAATCGTCGTGCTGGTATTTCAGTAATAACGATTGAAATCATGGCCGGCCCAGAGAAGAATAAAGCAAAGGACATTGGACGGTGTGATGACCACGTCTCGAACATCAGAAAGTCAAACAAGGCTTACCCCGCAGGTGCAAGATCCAGCAGCGCAGCCGCAGCTGGAGCAGGTGCAAGAAGTGTTACCGCAGCCTCCGGACATGTTTGCTTGTTGTTATGATAACTTGTTGATGTTGTTGTAAGAGGATTGTTTATTTGTCGGGATAAGCTGACGTGGAGGGTGTGTGGTTGAAGAAGGAGGAGTAAGAAGAGAAAAGAGAGCTGTCCGGGAGTGAAGACGATAAGAAATACTTATACTGCGCTGTACTGGCACACTATGTGGAGTCAGACAGCGAACAAGACGAGAGAGGGGAGCTTGTGCTTTTTTTTTTGCTTGTGCTTTGTCTTGCCTTGTCATCTCTTTCAGCTCACTATGGATGGCTGCCGCCCAACGTAAAAGAAACACGGGGTCATTTGCCGCGGCGCACAAGTACCTCACCCACTCACGCGCTCTTTTAGCTGCCTTACCTTGGCCATTCTTCGAATCACATTGCGCGTATATCAAGGCGGGCTGGCCTTGCCCAGCTGTCTAGAGTACGCCGGGGACGCCGGTCTCGGAAAGATCCGCGCCTTCTGTGCTGCTGATGCTGCTGCTGCTACTTGTTGCTGTTGCGCTGTTTGTGCGGTTGAATGGTTCTAAGGTAGGTATGGTATTGGTTCGGTTTCAGACGTCAGCCAAGTCGAGGCGGTTCCTTGGTAGGGGATCTAGTCGAAATGACTGGTTGGGGTCGGTTTTGTTGTTTTGTTTTCTGCTGGTCAGCTTGTACTGTAGCTCCCCTCTTCATCACATGCAAATTGATTGGTTGGACTGCTGGAGTGGGCTTTCCTGTAATGGATTGCGAGGGAGCGGTCTCGTCACGTTCCTGACTCCTGATCATCTCGTGAGTGGTGGGGCAATGACTCGACCAGAGGCGGGGAAAAAGGAATGGCACATGTCGGATCCCCGAGTGTACTTGAAACTGCTCAATACACGAGTAAGGCGATTACGATGAGGTGGTTTCTATCATCAAGGTGACTACCTGCTATAGCCATTTGGTAATAACTTTTCACTGGCGACACGCCAAGTTGTAGTGCAGTAGAAAAGTTTACTTGACAAGTTGCGGTGCACGCCCTAGAGGACCCCACTATATACGATAACTTATCGTGAATCATCTCATCCACCAGCTATATCATATATAGACCTCTGCATCTGCCACAAACATACTAACAAACAATAAATCAATATCAAAATGAACGGATCGAACAAGGACTCTGCACCTACGGTGCCCGCATCGTCTAATAAATCTCATTACTCGTTCGCAACTTTGGGAGTGCACGGCGATGACGCATGTAACAGCACGACAGACGTAGCGCCTGCTCTGCACGTCTCGACCACATTCCGATATAGCGATGACCCAGACAAATTAGTTCCTGCCGTCGATGGCGAGGTATGTAACTGCTCCTTTTGGCCCACCAATTCTGTCTACCGTACAAACCCACTTGCTCACTAGATACACAGGCGACTCGCAACCCCCTCATCCCGGCCCCGGCAGATACACACATCTACTCCCGTCTCTCGACCCCAAACACCACTCGACTCGAAGCCATTCTCGCACAACTCCTCGGTCAGCCATGTCTGACCTACTCTTCTGGCCTCTCCGCGTTCCACGCCATCCTGGTCCATCTACGACCGCGGGTGGTAGCGATTGGAGCGGGCTATCACGGCTGCCATGGCGTGCTAGAGCTGTACCAGCGTCTGTCGGCATGTAAGATCGTAGACCTGCACGACGTCTCCACATGGGCGGACCTGGGAACAGGCGACGTTGTGCACTTGGAGACTCCACTGAACCCTACCGGCGAGGCGTCTGACATCGAACACTACGCGAAACTGGCCCACGAGCGAGGCGCGGCATTGACCGTCGACGCCACATTCGCTCCCCCGCCTCTGCAGGACCCTTTCGTCCACGGAGCCGACTTCGTCATGCACAGCGGCACCAAGTACGTCGGCGGCCACTCGGACATGCTGTGTGGCATCGTCGCTGTGTCGCAACAACGCCAGACCTGGCAAGAGGACTACTGGGGTCTGTACAAAGACCGACTGTTCCTCGGCGCAGTCATGGGTAGTCTCGAGGGCTGGCTGGGCGTCAGGAGTCTGCGCACCCTCGAGCTGCGCATCACGCGCCAGAGCGCAAACGCGACCGAGCTCGTCAGATGGCTCGACACGCTCATGAAGGGCAAGATCGAAGGCGACAGCACAGAGGAAGACATCGCAATCGTGCGCAAAGCAGTCTACAAGCTTCAGCACTCCAGTCTGCAGATCGATGAATCCACAGGCAAAACCCCCAAGTGGCTCACGAAGCAGATGCCCAGTGGCCACGGTCCCGTCTTCGCCATCTGGATGCGCAGCAAGGAAATGGCTAAGCGTCTTCCGTCTCAGACTCACTTGTTCCAGCACGCCACTAGTCTGGGAGGCGTTGAGAGTCTGATCGAGTGGAGGCGCATGAGTGATGATACTGTTGATGACAGAGTGCTGAGAGTCAGTATCGGAGTCGAGAACATCGAGGATCTGAAGCGCGATCTGCTGGAGGCTTTCAGGGGGCTCACTGCTTGGTTGCCGTAGATAGATACAATTTCGGGAGATGGAAAGATTATGTAGTAGATTTGTACATTTCAAGACTCAGTTACAGAGATCTAGATGTGTATCTTGTTCGCCCACTCCTCTCCCTTCATTATCTCTTTCTCTTTCTCATTCATAAGGAGAGGGGGGCTTTACACAGTTTCGATCGAGCATCAAGCAAAACCCCATGATGAAAAAAGCAACATAATCTCCATTACCTGTCCGAGCGCAGTCTACTGTCGTCCGTTCGCCTCAGCTAAATCACAACTCATCGAGCTCACCGTCAGCATTTCTCCTCTCATTATTTCCCCATCAACATGTTCGTCAAACCACTTCAACGGAGGATAAAAGCCAGAACAAACTCTTTGAACCTGAGCCTAGAGAGTTGAAGGGGGGAGGTAGAGAGAAGCTAAGCTTAGCACACCGATTCATGCCGAGAATCTTACATCGAAGAGCAACAAGCCTCAGCGTGGCATTTCCTTACACCTGATGATTCTTGATGCTATGTTCTTTGGCTTCTTAAGCACAAGTACGCCTAGGACCGTCTCGCTCTTGAAAGTAGTCACATGGTCCAATTTCTTTGGCCCGGGAATTACGTGTCCAAGACCTTGGTCATGTGTATAAGGGTTGTCATCCCTGAAAGGTGGTAGTCCTTACATATAGTGCGGGTTATATACCAGCTCTCCTGCTCCAGCTGTGAGATGAACGATCCTGTCTTTGTACGTCGCAAGGGTATTGCTAGCAGTTGAGATTCTGGTCATCATAGAACAATGTGATCCTCCAACATGACTTGACCGGGAGAAGGCCTGGCAAGACCTGAATTCGACATTGAGATATTCCATCCAAAGAATTCGAACGGTAGTTGCAGATCCATATAAACCACTCTCTAGAAGGCGACTAACGACAACTCGTAAACGGTTGTGTGAACCACACACGGACGTGTATCTGTGCATAAGACACACACACTAGGGTAGGTGCCGTGCCGCTGCCGGTATAGTGGAATGGTACCATTACTGGGTGATTGCCTCCAGACAAACAGTAGTGATATCTTCTCACCCACGATTGGTATATTATAGGTCTCGCCACGTTCTCGAATGACGAAAGTTATATGTTGGCTCCGCGCAAAAATATGCTCTATGTATTGACACTTCGGCTTGGGATGAAGGAGGACATAGCTCCGATCAACATATATTTGTTTGTCACAATACTTGTATTCGTACAACACTCGGACAGCCACTCTCCTGAGCAATGATCAATTCACTACAGTACCCCTGGGCAAAGCCTGTATATTACATGTTGATCTTTATGCGAAAAGGTTGGGCTTACGAACCATACTTTACCATGAGCCAGGATCGCTGACAATTGGACAGTCGATCAACCGGGGCGGCACGAATTACCGCACGCATGGGTCAAGATTTCAGCAGGCCAAGGCGGCCGGCTACCTGCGTCGACGCTGTTAAGTGAGCAGTTTGATGAATCAGTAGCATCGACGTCGGCTATTTTCCGCCAGTTCCAGAACTCTTGAGGGCTCCGCAGTGGCGATGGTGGCTCCGGAAACATTGCTCGATAGATGTACAAGTACCTATAATACTTCAATCTGATCGTGCATCCAGAGGTCCCTCCAGACGAGCCATCCCTACTAGATCCACAAAATCAACAGGGGGCCCGCGAAGAAATGAATGTAACTCTACAACAGATCGAACACCCTTGAAACTGGCAAGGCACGAATCAGACTCACGCTTCTCTCTATGACGAGTGCGGAAAAGGAAATTGGACATTGCAAAGGCTTGTGACTTGCTGGAGACCAGTGCATGTAAGCGCTTCGCGGACAATCCGCCGAGTCTACGGGGTACCCGGTCGCGTCGCTTCGAAAGGTATATTGTCGTGTACATCACTTCACTTGACATGATTCGAGAGATTCGTAGTTGCCGCCGTCCTGGGCCGAGTGTATCCTCGTTGCACTTTCCTGTGATGATCTATCTCGGATACATCAAACTCTAGATTGATATGGGGTACCATAATTCGCATAGTAGCTCCTGCATTATCAATAGAACTCACATTGTAAGATGACTTGAAGGATGAACTGTTAAGCAGGCGATGATCCAAAACCATGACAACGTATTGCTGGTGGTGGGAACAATGACGATAATGAGTAATCACTAAGCCTGTATGATTCGTTCGGAGCAATGAAAGGTGCAGTCAGATAGAATGCATTGACGTCGAATCACCTTCACCTCAATAACAACGTACCGTCAGATGAATCATACCTAACGATCACGAATTGATTACTGGGCCTGTACAATTCGTTCCGAGCAATTACCATCCAAAGGCGTTAAGGCCAATACGCATGCACATTTGTTCGGAGCGCGGACCGCCTCCGCCTCTTTGCATGGTTCCAGCTTGAGGTAACCTTAAGGTAAAGTAGAGTCAAGGTCTGCAATGGGTGTTGTGTGTACCAGTAAATTCAATCAGGGTCAAGATCCCTTGGGACCAAGCATTGTGGGCGCCCCCAGACAGTCATGGTGTCTGGAAAAGTGAAATGCGCATAATCATCCACCACGTGGATTTATATACGCCATATGTCCAGGCAGGTAGGTATGCAGGTAACCTGACAGCCTTCGAGGCCCACCTTACGGCAGTATTACTGTGACAGCGAAATTTAGAGTTGCTGATGGCCCGTGCAACGGATAGAATTAGTGCAGTCGCAGGATCGCACTTTACTACATAAGATCGATATTGATGGAATTCAGGCTAGAAAGTGCATCATAAACAAGGTGTCGAGAGGAGGCTAGGAGCATGGGATTTCATCGGCGCCGAGCGTCCCTCTCATGCCTGAACCCGTCGGCTTCACGAGATGCGAGAGTGTGTAGCGGCTTTTCCCCATATGGTTGATCGGTGACTGAGTGGGTGCGAGACCTATGGCCCTTCCCAGCGGGGCTTTCTCCGCAGTGACTACCTTATGTGTAAAGTCTGCAATGTCCAAAGAAAAATCTAGTTGCAGACGATAGACTTTGTACTACACGAATGGTAGTAAGGTCCCGTCTAATTGGCAGACGGATCGCTGGCCGATCGTCTTCCCGATCCAAAGGGCTCCTGGAAGTGGACAGTCATATCTACAAATCATCTTCGATCTTGGGGCGACACACGAGCTCACCCTTTCCGTTACGAATCAGGATTCAGGCTTTTGTGGCTCTCCAGAGAACTCACACTGAGTAAGGTAGTGATCGGCCATATAAGTTTGGTTAATAATTAGCTGTAATCGCAGAAGATGTGACGCAGAGCATCTCTTTCTACTCCACTGTATTGTTGTGCAAGCTCGGGCATTGGAGCATTGCTACTCTATAGCCAATGTTAAAATACAAGCTCGAAAGGTTACAGGTACCTTACCGTTACCAGTGCATCCCTATCCCTCTACCATTGGAAGTCGAGCAAAGCCCGCTCCGCGTCACGCGAGAAGCCCGCATGCAATCGACCGATTCGCGTGTACGAACAGGGACTCGTCCGGACGGCGCTCCTTGACAAATTACCCAGAGTTCCGAATCTGTCTGGGAACGAATCGTCTGACGAGCATTAGTCTAATCTTCTTGTCCCATCCACGAAACCACAGCTGTTATTGTAGTTTCGCTTCGCCTTCGGAAATGTCTACTGTTGCCACTTTAATCTAGAAGCGCATGCGCGATCGTTCCCTACTTGATCATCGCAGGGCTACGTCACACGGCAGAGCGTCCAGCAACCCCGGATCACAGTTGTTCGCGATAACGAGTAGCGAGTTCATGGCCATACCGAGCCGCAGAAATGAGCACCTCAACCATGGAAGATATAGACGACAGACAATTGCATCGACAGATTCTACCGGCGGAAGGTCCTTCGACCACTTCGGATTCTGAGCAATCATCTCAATTTCTACGGCATCCAAAACGCCGTGCACCCATCACCAATGTTGCTTGTGACGGGTGTAGAAAGCGCAAAACCAAGGTTAGCACACCTGCGCATCTGAGAGTCTGCTTTCGTTAACTCGTCTCTAGTGCAACGGTGCCCGGCCAGCCTGCGGCAATTGCTTGAAGAGGGGCGTACAAATTTGCAGTTACGATGTTGGAGGCCCGCAGTCGAGCAAGATTGCAAACTTGAAAGCCACGAATGCGGAACTCCAGACAGAGCTCCGGAATTATAGGGACGCTTTCGATGAACTTCATCGACTTCGAGAAGAGGTGGCCCACCTCCGTCACTTTAAAGAAGAGGTTCTGCAGTGTCGTGGCGACTCACTCCCGCCTCATCTGACCTCGTCGCAATCATCTCTGCCCCTCGATACGTACCCACTGGCAGGATCATTTCCAAGGTTGCCACCTATTGCAATGCCGTCGAGACCAATGCCAGGTGACTTCCGGTCGCGAAGGGACGATATGTTCTCCGGTAAGGCTATGCATAGTCATCCTACTTTCGGAAGAGCAGAAACGTCCGGCGGCGAGAAAGTCTCATATGGTCTTGCCGAGGAGAATCGGCTGCTGAATAACGAGAACGAAAAGCTGAAGGAGTTAATGGTCGTGCTCACTTACCTGGATGACAGTGCCCTCGCAGAAACACTGGCTTCCAGGATCCAACAGCACGGCGTCACCGATGGTCTTCTTTCGCAAGTCAACAATCTCTTTGCGGCGGGACGGACGAGACCTAGTAGATCACAAGTACCTTCACCACCACCTCGAACGCGGACTTTACCCGCGCTCAGTTCACTCGATCTTCCAGCTCTATCAGCCCCTCAGACACCTGAGCTAGATGCCAACAGACCGCCTGCACACCATTTTCCGCCACCGTTTATAACATCACCCAGAGACGGCATAGGTCCAGCTGGGTCTTCTTGGAGATGAAAGCCTCGGATGGACAAATGTGTATCGACTTCTTGGTAATGTCTGCGGGTTACCACTTACCATGCGACATGTTGACACCTATGATTGTTTCACCGATTAGCCATGAAACCTCGCTGTGCCGAGGCACTTTTGTCTGCATATATACCGCAGGTGACTGAGTGCGGCAGCCATCGCATCGCATTCACTACGTGTACCGGGAAGGATGATTTCGAATAACGCTCGATTAATGATCACAAGAAGATCTCATCGAGATCGGTCTTGGCATCTTCGATGTTCCCAGTGCCTCGAAGTAGTGGCAGACTAGCGACTGCCAATACCGAACGAGAGCTCGGACTTCGCTTTGTTGTATTCATTTATGAAGGAATTCACCGACCGCTGCAATATAAGACTATAACAGAAACGTAGCTTACTTTCAGGATGTCATGGAGGTGGAAGAACAAATAGTAAGATGCGGTCCAAGGGTGGCCGCAGAAGCGCCAAAGCCCTTGGGGAACATCTCCGATAAGGCCGGTCTTTCTTGACTGTGCGGGAGTGTAAAAGGTAAGCTTACGTAGCTTGAGCGAGTAATGGATGGAATCAAAATCGAAGCAATACCCGACTTCAATCCTCATATCGAAAATCACATCTAAGAATGAATAGTTGTATGAGAGTAGAATCGAAAGAATAATAGAAAACAAAAGAAGCGTGGCGTTTTTCGTGCATTTGCAGGTGCTCACGCAATGGGGTGATTCTGGTGTACATTTTCCTACCTCATGTCTGAAGTGGTAAGATCAGCAACTACAGTACCCCACATCGTCATGCCTAACGTGGAAGGTCCTCGATCCTTGAAGCTTGCCAGTACAAGGCCTGACTGGCCTATCTATCGAGTATTTAGCTATACGGCAGCAGATATCAATCTGCCCGGCCTAACACGAAGTGAGTGTCGGCCGAGAGTTGTGCTGTCATCTTATATTCGTCGACGGCTCTGTCTCGAGCTCAGATGATACGGACGAGTCACGGTGTGAAATCAGTACGTTGATGATGAATGAGAAGACATTCGCGAATATGCAAGCCTCTGAGGACACACCTCTATTGGTAGCGGTGCCTGTAAGACCACAGCGGCAGCGATACCCACACCAGACAGTAAGTCAGCACCAACTTGTTTAATTTCTCCTTGAGCAGAGATGTGTCCGGGAGGAATCATGTAAATCACCATGACAGCATGGATTGACGTTGTGTTTCGATAGCTTCGGCGCTTTTGTACGATAGCTCTTGTATCTGTTCCAGTCACCATTATAGCCTTTGCTTTGCTTACCATTGCCCTTGGAGGGCAAAGTGATCTCTTTGGTGATGGCGACAGCAAAGGCTTCTCTCCTTTTTCCTGGTCTGCAAGTTCGAAAACACCACCACATCCCAATTGGCCAGCAGGAGATGGTTTGAGTTACGAGAATCTGAAGTCCATTCTTCTTGAAACTCCGGACGCAGACAAAGCAAAGGCATGGAGCGAATACTACACCGCCGGACCGCATTTGATGGGCCAGAATCTTAGCCAAGCCGTGTGGACGAAGGAACGATGGGAAGAATGGGGCGTCAAAAGCGAAGTCGTGGCTTACGAAGTTTACACCAACTATCCGCTTGATCATAGACTTACGTTGTTGAAGAATGGCGAGGTCTCTTTCGAAGCCACATTGGAGGAGAATATCCTTGAGGACGACCCGACTTCCAGTGCTCCCAACAGGATTCCGACTTTCCACGGCTACTCGGCAAGCGGCAATGTTACCGCACAGTATGTGTTTGTCAACTACGGCACTTACAAAGACTTTGAGGAACTTCAAGAAGCTGGAATCGAACTGGAGGGCAAGATAGCTCTTGCGAAATATGGCGGTATTTTCCGCGGTCTGAAGGTCAAGCGAGCACAGGAGTTGGGTATGATCGGCTGCATCATCTACAGCGACCCTGGCGATGATGGCGAGATTACCGAGGAGAACGGCTACAAGGCATACCCAGAAGGACCAGCGAGAAACCCTAGCAGTGTCCAGCGAGGAAGTGTCCAGTACCTTAGTGAGTTTCTTCCTGGCGTGCTAAGTCGAAAGCGTGTTGGTAGGTGAATGTGCTGATGGAACAACCAGGTCAATTCCCTGGCGACCCTACTACACCTGGATACCCGTCCCTGCCTGGTGCTGAACGCAAACCTGCAAACGAGTCCACTCCGTCTATCCCTTCGCTGCCGGTCTCATATGCAGAGGCTCTGCCACTACTACAGGCCTTAAATGGCCATGGCCCAACTGCAGAGTCTTTTGGCAAGTATTGGCAAGGAGGTGGTCTTGTTTACAAGAACGTTTCTTACAACATCGGACCTTCGCCACCTAGCTTGACCATCAATTTGATGAACCTGCAAAACTACACCATCACCCCGGCCTGGAACACCATTGGAATAATCAACGGATCTATCTCTGACGAGGTCATCGTGCTTGGCAACCACCGCGATGCCTGGATCGTCGGCGGAGCCGGTGATCCAAACTCTGGTTCAGCAGCCCTGAATGAGGTCGTACGTTCGTTTGGAGCTGCTCTTAGCAAAGGCTGGAAGCCACAACGCACCATTGTCTTCGGCAGCTGGGATGGTGAAGAGTACGGACTTGTTGGCTCTACTGAGTGGGTCGAGGACTTTCTGCCTTGGTTGTCCCACAGTGCAGTAGCCTATCTCAATGTCGATGTCGGCACACGCGGCACCAAATTCTCTGCAAGTGCGGCTCCCGTGTTGAACAAGGCACTCATCGAAATCACCAAGGAGGTGCAATCTCCCAACCAGACAGTCGAAGGTAGCTCAGTATATGACCTGTGGGACAAGAAGATCTCCACCATGGGCTCCGGATCCGACTTCACTGCCTTCCAAGATTTCGCAGGTATACCATCGCTCGACATGGGCTTTGGCGCTACTGGACCCAAAGACCCGATCTACCACTACCACAGCAACTACGACAGCTATGCCTGGATGGTCAAGTACGGCGACCCGACCTTCAACTACCACATCACAGCATCAAAGCTATGGTCTCTCCTCGCGGCCAAGCTCGTTGAAGAGCCAGTGATTGCCTTCAACGCGACCGATTACGCAGTTGGTTTGGCAAAGTATCTCGACAGCGTCAAGGAGCGCGCCGCAGCATCCAAATACGAGTTCAACGCAGCCGCGTCCTTTGCAGGTCTGGACAGGGCAATCGCCAGTCTGAGCACGGCAGCCGAAACCTTCGACGCGCGCGCCGCTCGCGTCGCCGCAGCCGCCGCGAGCAAACATAACATCCACAACCCGGTCATGCAACTCAAGCTATACGCCGAAGTCCGCGCCGTCAACATCCAGTACAAGTATCTTGAGCGTGCCTTCCTGTACGCCAAAGGTCTCGATTCGCGAAGCTGGTTCAAGCATGTTATCTTTGCGCCTGGGCTGTGGACTGGATACGCCGGTGCTACGTTCCCGGGTCTTGTCGAGGCTATCGATTTTGGCGATCATGCTGCGCTCAAGAAATGGACTGGCATCATCGAGGGTACGGTCTGGAAGGCTTATGGCGTGCTGAAGGCTTGAATGTTATCGGACCACGATACAATGATGGCAGTGAGAAAGAGCGCAGATGATGTTCTTTGATACGTGATATACTATTGCTAGCTTGTGCAGATGAAGAAATGTGTTGTATCAAGACAACTCAACAAATGACTGCTTTCTTGATCTGATAGAATGGCGTTGTAAGTGTCCTTGCTAAGCGTACCTTAATGTTGTACTCATCAACGGTACCTTTGCCGTAAACCGTGTACTGACTTGAGTAAGCCGCCAGAGCGATGCACATCTCTATAGTCATCTTGCAAGGATGCAAAAAGGCAAAGTGAAAGTGTATTTATTCGCCTTCGGGAAGCCAGAAGCAAAGAGAACGACAGATAAAAGGCAAAGCAGCTATGTTGCATGTACAGATTGGCTTTCACTTCCGTCTTGGATCAAGAGTCTTTCCTTGCTTGTGTTCCTGTGGCAACGTGACGTAGATACTCGCTTATGAGCAATTTTCTTTGTCTTTTCTGGAGAAGCATGACCCAAAACGAGTGCCTTTTAAAGGGGTAGAGGACGGGGTGCAACATATATAGACAGGTCCCGCATTAACATATATATGGTAGTCACACGCAACGAGCTACACACCGAGACTAGAATGTCAGAGGACACGAAAGAGATGCGATTTCGGCTCTCTTCCAGTGTAGATGCATACAGCTTTGTATGAGACCCGTATGGGATTCAAACAGATCTCGAGACACTTATAAGGAAGTCTGAGAGATACTCACGTATCAAAAACGTAGGGTGACCTCATGAGAGTAAACAGGAAGCGTAATGATAGAAACAATTCTTACCTGCATCGAACACAATCAAAGGCAAAAAAGAGTTCACACCCGGTGATACTACACCTCTGGCGGCGAATCAAACGGGGGTCTTTCCTGTATCTCACCAACGAGTTAGCCAAATCGTGCACTTACCTGGCCCCGCCACGGGTCTCAGCTGAAGTTCTTAAAACACCCATAACATATAGTCTTGTGCTGCACATCTTTCGTCACTTAGCGCAGAAGGCTCTGTCGGAAGTGCCCATCTTCCTGTGGTGCTCTATAGATGAAGAAAGTAAATGCAGTCACTTATCACCCTCGCATCAATATATTGCGGTCATGGGCCTCCTCAGTCGCTACTAGGTTGTCGTGACAAGCTTGGATAGAAGAGTGGCCCAGAGTGACAATCTATTGACCCAAACACCCCCTGCAGACCTGGGCATGGGTATTAGAGATGGGCATCGTATATCCAGATACAGGATAATGTGAGTGCAAAAGCATGATGTCCTCCAGCAGCTGCGCAATCATACCCTGGCGGAAAAGATGGGCGAAGCAAAAGGAAATGGCAAAAGAGTTCACACCGGAGGGGTGCTACATCTCTGGCGAGAGGAAGAGTCGAACCCCGACCCTCGCCTACCTGTTCGATGTTAGTACTGGTAGGTGTTTTGGGCCACCGCCCCACTCCGCAGCTTACCTTCTACGGAGGGGGGCAGTGTGAAATATCCAACACCTGCAGTATATATAGCTTTAATGTTCGGCGTTTCTCTTTTCGTAGATCGAGCAGAGGGACAGGACAAGTGCATTTCACTTCCGGTATTCCTTCTGCGCCAATGACCGTGATGACGCACCTCGTATGTCTCTGTCGCTATACATGCTGCGACATTGAGACTTTATGTCTTATATGCTGCGACATTGAAAATTTACGCCTTATCTGCTGTTGACAATGCTTGTCCGCGCGTGCTCATGATAGTGGCCATGCCTCGCACCTTACGCAACGAACGCTGAGATCTAGACCGCGCTTCGCAAGCTTCTTACATCACGGCAGCTACCTTTCGAATGGCAATTGACATGTAGAAGGGCAGCATCGCTGCCAGACCTGCGATACCTCATCGGCCCATCGCGTACTGGTGGCTCCCGTGTGACCATTGGGATGCTCATCGCTTCTTGCTCATCACAGCTCACGGAGAATAGGTGCCTATAGACAGATCTTCAGCAGACGGCTACTGTCATCCTTGCTATGAAGCTGAATGCAGCCCAGGATCAGACAGCTCAGAGCAATGCCTTGCACAATTCGTCTTTCGGCATTAGGCAACGTGTCCCAGGACTCCGATATCGTTCATCTTCGGCCTTCAGGTCGGATCGTCTTCTTTTGGCACCACGCGCGCTTCCACAATAGCGTCACCTAAGCAGCTCCCAGCGTGGCTCATGGTTCAACCTTCACTACGATTCTTGGTACGGGCTGTCGTCTTCAAATCATGCCTAGCCGCATGTCTTCACCACTACTACCATGCTGATGGGTGTCGGGTGTTAAGACAAGAGGACATTCCATGCACGAGCGATTTCGCTCAACCAAGTTCGCCTATAGACTCGCCGTAGACCATGAGTCTTCCCAGCCCGTATTGAAAGGTAGAAGGGAGGGCGGCGAGCTGCAGAGCACGATGGGAACCATCAAGGCAGTGGTCCACCTAGAATCCGCCTGGCACTACGCCTATGGGGTTTACATGATAGCTGTATGGCATCACAACATCTCGCCAGCTAGTGGTTTAGATAATGCAACATTCAATCGGTGCAACTACAAGGGTTGTGCCCGTGTCATGCTGCTGTCGCTAACTTATGTGACTTGTGCACCACACTAGAACGAGTGCCTGACTCAACGCGAGCTTTTCAAGATCTTAGTGAGGCCGCCAGACCAATCTAATGTAGTGAATGTGGCAGACAAGATCCATGCCTCAATAAAGGGGTACATGATTGTGTAGGAGTCCGTCACAACCGATACATGCTGTCCTGTAGAGCTATACAAGTGCGACTCTCAAGCAACAGAATGTCTCGATTGTGTACCCTCACGAGTACGAGGACATGCTGTAAAGACTTTACATATTGGGCACGTAAACATGAACTTGAGGCTGGCTGATAGCGAGCCGCGCTTTCAGGCACAACAATCCACACAGCAATGTCAGGCTGCAGGATCATGCATCGAAGCTCAAGCGACCTAGCGGTCTGTAGACTCGTCGCTACTCATGAAGTGAACAGACGGCTATGTCATGTGGGAGGCCATGGAAGCAAAGAGCGTTGTTGGAGCGCATACACACTCCCTTATCATGAAGGTGCCCCCGATATAGCTTATGTGAGCCAAGGGGAGTAGGTCTGCAATGCATGTTCGAATACAGCCAGCTTAGGACGGAAGCAGGGAGATAGCTGTCCAATTGCGTCGTTACAACAGAGTACACACGTAAAGTTCTGAGGTGGTCTAGAGGATGCATGAAGCATCTCAGCAGGCAGATAGATCTCACTGACGAGCATAAGGAGCCTCTGACAGAGACGACAACTGAGAATACAAACAGGCAAATTTGCAGTGTATTCACTAAGTTGTCCTAGAGACTGCTGCCACTGCTCGAATCGTGGAACAGACGGCGATAGCATCAGGAGAGCAACACATTGCATGGAAGAGACCACTAAGGGGTATCCCAAGGACGTGAGAGATCTTTTGGAGGGTAGATACCCTTCGCAGCGTGTTGTTCTAGAGACAACAGCGCTCCTGTAGACCAGTCTTCTTCAAGTGACTCATCACACAGTAAGGGCTCGCTGTTAGATAGCCCAGGGGCGTACCAGTGCCTGGGATACCACTCGCAAAGCAAGTACCCATGTAGTTGCCCCAGGCTCAGGAAGGGAGTCTAAGCGAGGAAGGGGCATGCCCCGGTTACGTAAGCAAGGTGAAGGTGGCAGGTATATAAGCTCGCCCTTTCTCTTCTCAACTCATCCTTCTTTCCTCCCTCAGGGGACTGGCTCCCCCCTTATCTGGGAGTCGCCTGACTGTCTTTAGCGGCAGACGGCTCTCTTTTGGTTCTCTTAACGGAGACAATTTTGTAAGTACTCAGCTCAACCATGACTTTGATGGTGATTACCTTTCCTGTTCTAACATGTCTTCTTCATAGTGGAACCATTTTTGGGGGCGCGCCTGACTGTGTTCAGCCGCAGACGGCCCTCCGCGTCTTGAAACAGAGACGCCAATCTTTGGAACTTGACTGTCACCTGTATTGCACTTTCTCAGGTCGACGAATGAGTCACCATTTTTTCATTGGTCTTCCTGGTCTTTGGACTGGGAGCTGAAGAAGAGAGTTGTATCTCCTATTCCTTGATGTGATTGTGCTCGTGTGCTTGATCCTCTTGCTCGTATACCCATAGTAATTTGATGCATGTGGTAAGTGTGTGCGTGTGGAGTGTAAACATGGGAGGCCACCACGCTCCACCGATGCCCTCACAACACGACACGCTGGGTTCATACGTCAGTAGTAATATGAGGATGCCGTCGCGATCCTCTTGTGTTCTGTCTGTCTGTATTGCCGTTGCTCTGTTCTCTTGTCGGTACGATGTGTTGATGTCGATTTTTGCGGCTTGTATGAAATGTACCAACAAAAGCCACTCTGTAGCACTTGTTGAGCCCTGATAGAGCAGCTCCATACAACATCGATTGTAACAGGCAAGGACAATCTAAGTGGGGTTGTACTCCTGATGCTCTGCATGCCACGGCCAGCAAGCACTTTGCTGACATGGCCTTGAAGATATGACCTTGTAGATCTGATCAGATCAGGAGGCAACGACTATCCCAGGATGACCCTGCCAGCAATCCGCAAGAGATGAGAAGCACTCGCCACGATGCAATGGCAACTGTCTACGAACTATCAAGACATAGGCCTTGACTCTGTGTAGCCATAATGCGCCCCTGCTAGCAGTCACTGTGTATAGCTCAAGGTCTTATCGGCTGACCGTATGGACATCGTTAACGACCAGTGACGCTGCCAAATGCTTGAGGAATATTCTTCCATGAAAAGGACAACCGTGGTGAGGAGCACGCTATGGGCAATATACATGTTCATAATCTTCATGTATGACCTCATCGAACACATGGCAAGACGATGCTGCAGGGATATAATCGTCGCCTCTGTTCTCATGCTTTGCGCGAGGGCATGAGGGACAGTGGGCAGGAAAGAGGAACACATCAAGTTCCACTCCTGACGTGGTCTCTCAACATCTGCCTACGTAGCCCAATGAACCATAATCGAGCTCAAATGAAGAGCATATTGATACTGTTCGAGGATTTCCCTTGATTTGGCAGCGTGATGGGATCGGAGCCTTTTTGGACAATGTGCCTCGCTCAAGTCTTATGCACCCATTCTCGTCTGACTCGCACTTGCTAGTCTCGCATCTTGCTGACTACGGGGCTCTACAAGCAACATACCGTGGCCCAGTGTATCGTTTCGCAGGCTGCTTGTGTATGTGATTGCAGAGAGGCATGGTCTGTGCGCTGTGTCTGCAAAATGTAGCTTTGGATTTGCCCAAGGTCATCCAATCTGCGCTTGTCCTCATGGTGCTTTCACATCGTGTTCATAATAGAGCGATCGCCATTATGTTCTCTCGCCCTAAGTAAAGCGTCAAAGGCCCATACCGCTGCCGACAGCCTGAACTTGATGAGCTAGTCCTTTCGCTAGCAGGATAGTGAAGGTGCATCGCGCACCCCGATCGAGAGCTGGCAGGATGCATAAGCAGCACAACCGATCCGAGAATAAACCAGCGAGGACAAGTTAGCCTTCGTCTTGGTCGAGACGTCTGACCAGAATGATGGTGTGATTATGGTGACCAAGAGAATTGCGTATCCTCTGTCCTCTGTGATATTCACACATCCCTTAGAACAGTAAGCAACACCTCGCAAGTGTCTAAGGCACCGGCATTATCAATCCTGGTCCTGGACTGCCATGTTCGTGCACGAGGTTCGCATTCCTTCTGATTGCGACTACCAGAATCGCAAACCACTCCACCAGAAGTCTTGATCACAGTGGTGCATTCGACCAACCATATGGGCTCCCTCGTCGCGGATCACCAAACTTCGATAGAGATCTTGACAATGGGTATGTGCAAGGTCCCGATTTCTATGAGTCGATGAGCCTCCCTGTCTGACAGCAGGTGTAGTAGGCTTCATTCTCAAGCGATTGATTGACAACGTCCAGATTATCACCCTGAAGGAACGAGTAACTTGACGCGATCCGCCTAGTCCCAACGTGAAACAGTCTTGTGGTCAGATGCCATGTCATCGATACCCAGGTCGCGTTGCTGCTTGGCGAAAGAGTAGCCTAGCGAGAGGAAGGTGGCAGCCCCTCGAACCACACTGTGAGCCGCGTATAGACCACAAAGCCAGGAATGGCGTACTGTACCAAGCTCTTAAGGAAGACTACCACTGGTCGAGGTGGAACCACCAAGCTCGAATTGGAGCGTCGTCTCTCAAAGTTGGCCATATCCTGAAGGAATACTCTCGCTTAGTCATCATGTACCACGAGTGGCTCAGTCTGGCTGAAGCAACACGCGGGTCCAGCTTGTGAAAGGTTCGAGGCAACGTTTCCCGAGAAGAACGAATGATTGTCCCAGTCTTCTGCGAGAAGCTACTATCGTCCTTCGACATGTCAGTCGCCTTGCTCGACAACAACTTTGACTTTGCCTCATAAGAGTCGGGAAAGATGTCGGCGCAACTGGTGTGATCGATATTCATGAGGCAGGTGCATGGCCCTCAACCACCGGGCCACTACCGAATCCATTTGACGAAGCTTTCCTGAGTTCCCACAAGCGCTCCACCATTGATATCACGATTCGACTTGTGAATATGGCTTGCTTGCGGTGTGCGATTTGGACGGCCGATGGGCTGCAGAGATCGACACCATCGGTAAGACACCAAACAGACATATGGCGCGGACTTTTGATCACTACTATGTTGCTGAGGTAAGTGATAGCCTGTCGCCATTCGAGGTGAGAAACCAAAGATGGATGACCACATGAACGCAGCCCAAGCTTGGCCAGCTTGGATTGGTCAAAGGCTGGTACCACGCAGATCGTGGTGTCGATACCATGAAGTGAGCTTCTTCTGGTCTTGTATATCTGACAAAACACTCTCCTTGTAAGAACGGGTCAGACAAGAGCACAACAAAGCCTCTTCGATAACGTGGCGGAAACTATTCTGCTATCTTGAAGACAGATATCAAGAGCCTGAGTCGTATGAAAGTTCTTCGAGGCCTGCTGCGTGTTCGTCGGTGGTCAAACTGCATAAGTGCTTCGAATATTGCTGTGCTAAACATGGAACTCTTGCTTGCAAGCTCTGTAGCTGTGAGCACGCGAATTCAGATACAGCAAAAAGTCAGTGTCCCCGATTCATGCTCTGAGCATAACATCGTCCTATCGAGTGACAATGGCGACTATAGCGACATGGTCTATGTGAGCGAAACAAAGGTCGGTCCTGACACTCATCCCGGTCGACTGAAGACGCGCACTCGACCCTGAAACCGAAGGGAACAGCTATCGATGAAGCAACGATGGATATGTGGAAGCTGAACATCAAGGAATGATGCACCAAATAACATCTGGATGGCAAAGCCAAAGAAGGGAGGTGCTCATGACAGGAGATGTCTTTACGTGGCACGGGAGTCCTTGCTAACATGGTGAGAGCGGAGCGGCGGAACTTGCCGCCGACCACACCATTCTGGCCATTCTTCGCGAATGGCATTGGCGGTAGCGGCATATTGGAAGAGACAGAGAATGTTCAGGCCCAGCAAATCCTCATCTACAAGTTATGGTGAATGGTTGATGGGTGGAACTCCCACGGCCGTCAGACGTCTGATCGCATCGCGTCAGGACATCGGCTATGAAGGCTTCATCAAGGCTGGCAGACTGAATCCAATGGTATTCTCCATTCCAACAACATGAGATGACTGCGAGCGCCCGGCAACGTGTCTTTCCTTACGTTTCTTCCTCGTGTCGCTGGCAAAACAAGTCATGCTGTTTGCATGGTATACGCGGGAAAGATATAAAAATCCGTAATTACTGACCACCTGCATCTGACCATCTGACCGCACGGACGCACGGACGCACACTACCTTATCTAGAATTTCCGGGAGGGCTTAACGCCGACAAAGCCAAAGAGACGAGCCCAAGTTCCGGATACACGGACAGGAGAAATACTCGAGATCAAGTCTCAGGAGCCTCAAAGCAGTTGGCATACTCGCTGTCGAAACCTATGGTCGATCCGTTAGTCGTTGCAGGTGTCACGCCAAGATTAATGCCATGGAGAAGTCAACATTGCATATTGAGACGGGGGCAGCTCGATGAGAAATGACAGGGCAGATTGTGAGATAACATTGTCCTCGTCATCATCATGTGCATAGCATCAAGAACCTGCTATACAATATTCAATGAGACAATTGCCAGGATATCTACCTGAGCACATTGAGTAAAGATGTTGCACATAGGACTATCACGTTGATGTATACTGCGAGACACTCTTCAAATCGCATCTATGACTAAAGCGCCATCATGCTAGTCGTCAGCTCGCGAACATTGCTCGAGGATAGCATGAGCAAGCAAGTCATATGCAGTTGTCCAAGATAGACTGGAGGCGGACCCTGTCCAAGGAGCCTCCTCAACCTGATATGTCAGAGGACAAAGCAGCGTCCATGGCGAAGAATCAAGTATGGCACGCAGCAGACAAGCAGTAGACATGCAGCACATTCCGAAGAACCAAGAATTCCCCACGACCTCATCAGATTGACTAGGCAGTCCCAGCACACCTCGAGTATCTCTTGAGCCATCGATGTCACTAGCACACTACATATATTCAATTCGTGTCAAAGTTTGCACAGCTGGTTCTGTGGTGTAGTTGGTTATCACTTCTGTCTAACAGACGTCCTCGGATCTTATGTGCACAGGCGGTCCCCGGTTCGAACCCGGGCGGAATCATTGCTTTTGTTTTTGCTCTGCTGTCTCACTTGTCCTGCACGATTGACGGTCGGTTGTTTTATTTGTTTCAGTAACCGGATCGAGCAGATGCCGTTACTTTGGTCTCGAAGCTTTGGAGGTAAGGACGGGCAACTTGGACATTGAGGAGTACTCTTCTATGTATCGTTGGCACTTTGCAGCAGTGAATATATATACTACTTTAATACTAATAGCCTCGTTTCCTGTTGACCACATTGATCAACGGCTCGCCCTTGGCCTTTCTGTCAAGCTGCAGCTCCAAAATCTGGAAAACGCGGTCGGTGTACGACTGTCCCGCACCGCTCACATGCGGTGTCACCGTGACGTTGGGCAGCTCCCACAACTCATTATCTTCGGGCAGGGGTTCAGGATCAGTGACATCGAGGGCAGCACCAGCGAGTGTATCATCCTTGAGAGCCTTGATGAGCGCAGCTTGATCGATGATGGGTCCTCGAGCTATGTTTGTCACGAAAGCGGGCTTCTTTCCTCCTTGGCTCAGGACAGAAAACTCTTCGGTGGAGAGAAAGTGACGTGTTTCGTCTGTCAGTGGAACAGAGACCAGTAAGATGTCGATATCTTGTGAGAGGAAATTGTGCAGGGACTTCTTGTCCAATCCGGAGTACCAAGCAGAGGGAATTGAGCCGTCTGCGTCGCCGGTCCCAGGCACAATGAACCCGTGATCTTTTTTCTTCTCGGGTGTGTCCTTTGGCGTCGCTGTGTATGCGATGACGTCCATGCCTAAAAATTGAAGTCAATCTCAAGGCCTGCATAAATTACGCTTCGAAATCAGCAGTGGCTTACCCATCGCCTTGCACACTCTGGCAACCTGGCGTCCAATGCTGCCATATCCCAATATACCCAATCTCAAACCGACGCCGTCTCGGACCTTGTTGATGCCAGACTCATCCCGCTTATCTCCCCATTTCCTCTCCTTTTGTAGCTCATACAATTGCTTGAATTTGTGGCTGTGTACCAGATATGTCATTATGACCCATTCGGCAATCTGTGGTCCATGTACCCCGGAAGCCGTGGCGATTGGGATGTCGGTTTCCTTGTATATCGGGTTATTGGCAACTTGGTTTGAGCCTGCAGAGTAGAGCTGCACCAACTCAAGATGAGGTGCATCTGATGTCGAAGGGGGCATTGTGAATAACGTTACGAGGACAGTAACATCCTTCCATAAACCTCGAAGCAGGAGATCAATCAGCGGGTGTTTCTATTGATCATGACACCGAATTGACATAGATACATACCCTTCGGAATCTCTAGCGCCTGTTTCTCAAAATCACGAGAGAAGGCGACACTCTGATAGGTGACCTTGACATCTGGGAACCTCTTCTTCAAACGCTCAATCGCCTGAGCAGTATCACCTGTAGCCGGCAAGGGCAAAAGACACAACACATGGTTCGGCCCACCTCCCATTTTTGATATCATACACAAGTGACGTAGTGGTAGCAAGGGAAGAGTGAATAAGAAAAGGTGAGGTACTCAGGTCGTCTTGATGGCGAAGATCTGACGACTCACTTTGTCTAGCTGATGACTCGAGAATACAAAGGCGACAAGACAAGTTAACAGATCACTAACGAACGGAGACGATGGTGCAATATGGTGAGACGGTGTATGCAGGCAAATGATTGATAGATACGCCGATACTGTATTATCAATGTAGCGTCGGACTTATCGGAGTTCCTCCACTATGCATCCTGACTTCCACTTTCGGCTGTGCCAAGGATATCGTGGTGGAGCCTTCCGCCACGACTGATCGTTCGAAACCGATATATGAGCTAATTAGTGCATAACAAAATGGTGTAGCTTAGACATGCAGTCAACGATCATGGGAAGCGTTATGTGTTCCCGCAATTACGTGCAGACATACCCGCAGACTACACATGCTATGAAACTTGGAGCAAGTCGTACCGCTCCCCTTTCTCTTCTAATGCTTTCTCCACCCTGCCCATGATAGCAAGCACGTTCTCTTCTTCCAGTCGTCTTCCAACGACCTGGACCGCTACAGGAAGCCCTGCCATCTTTGGAGCATCATAGTACTTGTAGGCACCTTGTGCTACGCCGTTCAGTCGGTTGAGCTTGAAACCCAATGGAAGGCCGTCTTGGACAGGATCAACATGTGTTACTGGGATAATGCCGCAAGTGTAGTCCAGAAGGTTCCACAGGAGAGTGTAGCCACATGAAGAGACGGCATATTTCATACCATCGTGTGGCACAGCTGGAGTGGCATTAGGTGGACAGATGATTGCATCCATTTCGCCACTCTCGTTTATGCCGTTCCACCACTCGAACCATTTGGTCTTGAAAACCTCTCTCTTTGCAACGAGTGCCCAATTTTCAGCAGCGGATTTGGCGTAGAAGCCTTTCACAAGCCCAGCCCAGATGGGGTCACGTCGGATATAGCGGACGTACAGCCAGTAGAGATATCTGATCGGACTGGGAAGGGACATGTAGAATGTCATTTGGCCAGCGCCTGGATCGGTTGTTTCACCTGTGCGGAAGAAAGAACGGAACGTCTTTGTTCCATCTGCGTTTAAGAGTTGAGATGCGATGCAGAGACCCTCATAGGGAGAGTATGGGCCAGGAGGCAGCGTCAGATCGAAGACATCGTGACCTTGATCCTTGAGGGCAACCACTGTCATCTCAAGAGCCCGAATACATGCGGGCGAAGGATCAATGACTCCATCAGTCCTCATAACGCCGACTCTGAGCTTCTTTTTCTCGGTGAATGCATCACTGACATCTTGTCGCCAAGGAATAGGGTGTACAGTCGCATCGTGTTTCCATGGCTCGCATTGGATGAATGCGCGGGTGAAGTATTGCAGGTCAAAAAGTGTCCTAGTCATGGGAGAAAAGACGGATGGAATACCTTCTTGTCCAGGCATCGACGTGTCGACTCCAGCCTTCGGCCATCGACCGGTCGAGCATCTTAGAGAGTAGCACCCCGAGAAATGTGCAGGAGCTCGGACTGATCCGGCTACATCAGAGCCTATGCCAATCCTGCTACCACCATATGCGAGGAGAGCACCCTCGCCACCACTGCTGCCTCCAGGGGAGTAATCGGGGTTATGTGGGTTCTTGCAACGTCCCCATAGATCGTTTGTAGACTCGAAAGAGAGCAGCGTGATCGGCAAGGCCGTCTTGACAAACGGAATAGCTCCTGCAGCCTTGAGCATCTTGGTCAGACCGCCGTCTGACAAATGAGGGTTTCCAGCTTTGCTGGAGTAGCCGACGCTGGCGTCGAAACCCCCTACGATGATGGAATCCTTGAGAGATACAGGAATACCGGCAAGAGGCCCATCAAGATTGATACCGCCATCTTGCAGCCATTGCTCTGCTTCTGGAAGCATTATCTCAGTCAGACAATTCGTAGCCTCCTGTGCTTTAGTCGCCGCCTTTCCATAAGCACGCAATACGTCCACAGCGGCAATAGTCCTGCTCTGGACATCTTGGACTAGTTTATCTATAGGTGCATCGAGTATAGCCTTCTCCTCCGGTGACAGAGGAAGGAGATATAGAGCAGGCAGAGTTGCGATTCGTGACGCTCGCTCATCTTGCTTCTTCTTGCTATAAAAACATTAGACTATTTTTATCACATTGTTCCCATTATAGGTGAACCCACCAATCCTGCAAGTGCTCAAAGTAGTCAAACGGCCACATCCTGTCTGATTTCACAGATGCCTAAGTAGAGAAGCAGGCAAGATATCAAGACTACGACAAACAGATATAAATGAAGTGTTATTGTCATCAGAAGGATCACCCCAAGCACGGTGGGGGGTGCGGAGTTCCTGATAACAGATAAGAGTTGGCCGAGGGGCAAAGGTTAAAGTGGAGGTCCAGCTACTTGAATGGGTAGGCATAGCCGGTCAAGCCTACGCCTATGCAGGTGGTATGATCCAACTCGGGCCGCGCATCCGCATGCTTGAGTGCCTAAGAGGATGCTGAACTCGGGTCGCACCACCAGAGAAATTTCCTGTCTCGAGTAGCACCTCTTCGTAGCGAAATTGACGGATTCGAGGGGCAGAACTTGGACTCCTTGCGCAAGGACGGACCTTTATGCTGTAACTATCATCCCCGCACCCCGCGATGTTGGGGTAATAGCTATTTGAAGAAAAGAGTTCACATGCAACAAATAAATGTATTGACCGTCATAACATCTTTGATATGTGTACTTGGTGCAAGTATAATGCCTACGCGGGTCCCAATGCTGTCCGTGTCTGTCGTATAGTCTGCGAGACGTCCTTCCAGATATAGCATCATGTGTCTCCGTCAATGAACAGCCACATCGAGAATCTGCTCCACATGACACACTATGATCGTCAGACACGGAAGACAAATATGTCCAAATCAGAGACATCCTCCCAGGGACAATCATTTACGGCTTACGCGAATATGCCCCTGTCTATCCTGAGATATCCGTCACAGTACATGCATCGATGCCTTTATGTCTGTCTTCAGCACAGTGTATTTGCTCATACATATCAAGTTTATACAGGCTTGTTTTGCTGCTTAAAGTCATGTTACTGGTCACCATAGTATCGACTGTGTCATCTCTCCATCGGTGAGACGATGGTGCTGTCAGAGTAAGCGAGGGTCCGTACGAGTCTTGTTGACATTCATGGCCGATTTTGACTGGGTTTCCATATATGAGCGCTTCCGGACGTGGCTATGTCTAATTGATGCAAGACATGAACTCTGTCTACCAACCCCACTGCACACTACAAAATATGCGAGCGAGCATCTTACTTACCGTGCGAGCGCGATCCCGGGTAGTATGTTATTCTTAGAGGACCCGAGAACGCTCGCCTCGACGGGGCTGTCGCTTGAGACTTCCGGACAGTCTCGCCATCACGCCAAACCTGCGACCGAGTGAGCGCGAGTAGATCTCCAGGATCAGTGTCGCAAGTCTGAACGTAAGAGAAGCTCCTGTCCCAAACAAAAGTGTATGAAGTGAAATGTGGCTGCAAGCGCGCTGCACGGCACGGTCCACCTGCATCGATTGGCCATGAATAGCTGTAGAGCGCTTCGAAAAACGAGCTTCTGTTTGACCAGAGGGATACTGAATTAGTATCTAGACTCGTTACTCTGTTCTGGACATGGCTGATGACGCCTGGGGGAGGTGTCTGTTGTACTTAAGACTCTTGTCTTTCCTGGTCTGGAACGGTCTCATCATCCTACAACATCAGAGCAGTTCTTTCAGAGCACCTTTCCTTTTTCCTTAAGTCTTTGGTCTTTTCCTCTTTCCAGGCACTGCAATTTCGTTTTCAATCCTTACGTTGATCAGATAACTGTTTCACCATTTTTTTCGAGTCTTTCATTGGATACCAGCCAACCCAGCGCACACAGTCTCTTCCAGTCTACTTTTCCTCCAGTAGCGTAATCCATCGGAACAAATATCATTCAAGATGCCTATTCCAGACTACGGCGCCCTTCCCCTGGCGAAGACCTTCCTCTATGTCCGGGGCCTAGCGTTGGTGTCCATGGTCGCCATTGTGGGCATAACGGCCAACTTCGTCGCGGAAATAGTATCCACCAATGTGTCCCCTCCAAAGGAGATTGTCGGTACTCTCAGTATTGTACGCCGCAGTGACATGAAATTCGATTACTGGAATTTCAACTGACCAGTCATGCATAGACTTCGATCGCGGCTCTGTACTGCCTCATTAGTATCGCTCTCTTCTATGCCGGAGCCAACCTCGGCCTCTTCATCATGACGGGCATCGACTCGCTCCTGCTCATTGCTTTCGTTGTCATCAGTGTGGTCGTAGGAAAGCCAATTAGCTTCCTGAACTGCATGGCTGCGCCCAATGTTTCGTCCAAAGCGAGCGCCGACGGCACTGCTTCGTGGATCTCCAGCTTGGTCGCAAACATCAAAAGCGGCGGTACCCTTGGTCTGTATACTTGGGCGGGTAGCACTAGGGCCAATTGCTACGAGACCAAGGCCATTTGGGGCTTCTGCATCGCCTTGTGGTAAGTTTTTCCTTACGAATGTGGAAGACAAGAGATTAGTGCTGACAAGCATGGAATTTTAGTATCCTCTTCACTTGCTCGTGCATTCTCTTGCCAACCTTATGGTTCAAGGCTAAGAGAGCTGGGCTCATCAGGATGAAGGACGCAGCTTAAGCGCCATCATCGAGGCCTAACCACAACGCGACAAAGGGGAGAGATGTTGAATGTCGATCCACCCACTAATTGCGGACGGGGACAAAGCGGTTGTAATGGCGGATTGTCACACCAGAAGGGTGAAGAGACGCGACAGTCCTTGTGTTGTTCTTAAGCCGTCGCGTGCCGCCGAACGGCACTTGATCTATGTACCTGCATGCGCCCGGAGTTAATCGGTGTTTTGGTCTTTTGCATGTTCTACAGAGTCTCCTCATAATTCTCTGATTAGACACGGCGCAAATGCAGCGGAATTGCAATATAATCGGATCTGATCAAACAAACCAAGATCCACTTTATATCCACCTTCCGCCGCCATCTCTGTCTGAATCTGCCAAATTTGAACTAAGATACCCAGATACAGTGATAGTTACATGTTTTGTTCGAGCAAGAACTTGCAACGGCGGCCGCTTAATCGGAGCAGGCCGAGGGGAAAGCTGCACTGTGCTGCGCTACGCTGCATGAACCGCAAACCATAATTTGCGAAGTCTGTTTTTTCTTATCACTTTCCGCTGCAGAGAAAAGAAAATGCCATGGGTCTAGGCTGAGACCGAGGCGCAAGACGACGATATCAGGACCCTGCAGATTGCAACTTTGTTGAACCTGATACGAAGAAATAGAAGGAAAAAAGAATTTTCCTCTGCCGTCTTGTCTCTGTCACCTAGTCTTTCTTTTCTACTTGTCTCTTGTCGCATTTACTTAAGAGAGGTACAAGGTCCACCACTTCTGCTCGCGTGATCTCGCCAATTACCTAATAACTCCAACTTTGCTGCATCTTTGTCTCTGCCTCTTGACCTAATACAGCAACGTTCACGCGTTTCGTCATCTTTGGCAGTGAGGATTTGCGGGGTTAAGCTCGACCATTCGACCAGCAAGACATATCTCACAATCGGAGTAATATTGGCATTGTACAGAGGTATAACAAGAGAGGCTCAGGTGCTCGCGGTTATTCATCATGTCTCTGTATCAACGTCGATCCTCGATGGAGTCGATATCACGGCGGCGAGACTTGTCTCCAGCAGACTCGGAGAACAGAAAATTGTCTTTCAATCCGGTCGGAAGATGGGATCCCCCAGAGGCACATGAGGTTGAACCCATTGCAGCATTTGAAGTCAGCAAATTCAAGAGGATAGCCCAGGTTGCCGTTGCGGTTCTGTATTGCTTGTTCGCTGCAGGTGTGGTGTTTGGATATGCAGCCATCAAGCCTGTCCTGATCCAAGAAGGCGTCTACCGGGACAAATGCACAAAGGAAGAACTGGACAACGGAGTATGGGTGTGTTATGAGCAGGAGCTGCGTCTGAACTTCATGTTCACCATCGCCGCGGTTTCGACGAATGTCTGCGCTTTGCCCGTGGGAACAATCTTGGATCACTATGGCCCCAGGGTGGCTGGCATGATCGGATGCGTTTTTCTGTTCGCTGGCGCTCTGTTCTTTGCCTTCGCCCAAGACTTGAAGAACTCGTTCGATGCTTACATTCCTGGATATCTCTTCCTTGCCCTCGGCGGTCCTTTTGTCTTCATCTCCAGCTTCCAGTTGAGCAACACCTTCCCCAAACACTCCGGACTCATCCTCGCACTCTTGACAGGCGCATTCGACACCAGCAGTGCCGTTTTCCTCGTGTATCGCCTGATCTACCAATCCACCAACGGCAGCTTCATGCCCAAGAAGTTCTTCCTGGTCTATCTCGTTGTCCCGGCTTTTATTCTCGTGGCGCAGATCTTCCTCATGCCCAGCAGCTCCTACAAGACGGTTGGCGAGTTGATCAACCAAGTGACAGAACAAGAGACCGACGACGACGACCTCGCCATGGACGCAGACGCAGACGAGGCTGCGCGCCACGCTCTGCTCAACGAACGCCGCGAGCGCAGAGAATCGGTCGTGTCAGAGATAACCCAATTACTCGGCACCAAGGACGGCGACGAGCACGCCGCCGAAGAAGAGAAGAAACAGCACATCTCAGGGGTATGGGGCGCTCTCCACGGCAAGACCGCCGCACAACAGATCCTAACCCCATGGTTCATCCTAATCACTCTCTTCACCGTCGTGCAAATGACGCGCATCAACTACTTCGTGGCAACGATCCGCACGCAATACCAATACATCCTGCACTCGGCCACGCAAGCAGAGCGGGTAAACGACTTCTTCGACCTGGCGCTACCCCTCGGCGGCGTCGTCTCCGTGCCCTTCATCGGGCTGGTCCTAGACCACACCTCGACGCCCTTCGTGCTCGGCCTCCTCGTCGCCATCGCAACTAGCATCGGCGTCCTAGGCGTTCTACCCTACACCTGGGCCGCGTACGCCAACATCTGCCTGTTCGTCGTCTACCGCCCGCTCTACTACACCGCGGTATCAGACTACAGCGCCAAAGTATTCGGATTCGCGACCTTCGGCAAGGTCTACGGCCTGATCATTTGTCTTGCGGGCTTATTCAACTTCTCAGCGCAGGGCCTGGACGCGCTCACGCACAAGCAGTTCAGGAACGATCCCGTGCCCGTCAATGTCATCTTGCTCTCGGCGGCGCTGCTCGTCGGCGTCGTGCTCGTGGGCTATGTCTGGCGGGAGAGCAGGGTCATGGAGAGAGATGGGCTCGAGGACGAGGCCGAGGCGGCGCGCGAGACGCTCATGCCTGGTGCTGATGCTGAGGACACTGTCAGGGAGCACGGGCATAGAGGGTATGGCACTTCTTGAGCGTTTCGCTTTGAGTGCTCGGTGTGGCTTTGGCATAAAGAAAAGAAAAGAAAAGAAAGAAATACCAACCAACACGAAAGAGACAGAAGATGGGTGTCGGCGTGTTATTGCAGAGCCGGTGTGGAAGAGGAACTCGCTTGGAGATATGAATGGGATCCCAAGAAGGGAGGATTGGATCCCGAAAATGTGCTTTTACATAGCAAGTAGGCAAGGCGTCGGGAATCTTTTTGCATGGGATATTGGGGCAATGGGCATCCGGTATATATTGTACATATCAAAAGTTTAGTCGAGATTCTATGTGATATTTGATATCAATGCAGCTACAGTATGCGAATATGAATGGGCAACATGTCATTTGCATATCGTTGACTGTCGTTTTGACCAGTAGGTATGTTGAAGGGTTGATTGGGCAAGGGAAACAAGCAGGATCACGTTCACATCTACATTGCACCTATGAAGACCCTGCGGACAGCAAAAGATGATACCAAAAGATGTTATCCTTTCATATCTACGTATTCACCAACTAATTCTCCACGACTCTTTCACATATGGACCCCTGAGCCCCCCAATATTTTACTGAGGAGGAAGGATAGCGAAAGTGGTGGCGACCTCCTTCACCCAGGGAAGTCTGTCCTTGCCGAAGATCTCGGCGGCAGGCTGGAAGGTCTTGCGGCCCTCGGGGAGAGGAGCGGTGCGCAGGACGATGGTGTCAGGGCCGGCGACCTCCTGGTGGTGGTAGACGTGGGTGGTGCAGTTGGGGCAGTAGTAGCAGTTGACGTTCTTGCCTGGAGAGAAAGTTAGTGAGGGGCTGTGATCCGCGGATATGTAAGGTTTTCGTGTATGAGTGGTGGTGCGGGGTAGGATTTGGAGGTGGACGAGACGATTCCGTGAGGGGCGCTGCTATGAGCGTGAAAGCTTCAGGGCCGCGCTGGACTCGGTTTGTTCCAAGATACTCTTTTCTCTTGCGGGTGGGGTCGATGATGTCAAATATCGCAGCATGGAGTGGTGATTCGAGGAAGTCTTGAGTCGCATTGAAAGCAGCGAGAAAAGTCAATTGCTTACCTGATTCACCCTGGTAGGTGTACTTCTTAAGCGAGTCGGCACCCTTGGTGATCTTGAGAGAAGACTTGGGGATGATCTGGTTCAGGGTGTAGGTACCACCGCTGAGGATCTTGCAGGTGTCGCAATGGCTGTGTTGACAATCAGTATACAGATTGCAAGACTCGGAAGCAGCAAGCATCGCCAAGAGCTCACCAGAGAATGTGACCGGACTGCTCCTTGGTGAGGGTGGCGGCCCACTCGGTTTGGCCGCAGTGGCAGACTCCGTTGTAGCTAGTCATTTTGATGTTTGGTGGTGGTGGTGGTTTTGGTTTGGGTGAGAAGTATATTGATTGAAGACAAGATGATGAGGATGGATGATAGAAAGAAGTCGAGTATGGGAGGGGAGGACAGCTCTACTTGACCTTTTCCAATCGAGCCATACGAACCCGCCGTTGACATCAGCAAACTGCCCATCATCATGCTCTCCGTGTTCTTCCACGTACTGAGCTGGCTGCCAAGTGTCCGAAGGGCCGGCGTGCTCAGGCTCGCATTACCTACATGGATGACAACGGTACAGTAGTTGCTTGACCGCTTCCTTCAGTTCAGACATGATTACTCGTCGGTTTACCAATTACGCCCCTTCTCCCTTGCTCCTATGCAGATCTTGAGTCAATCGGATTGCCATTTGTTGTTCAAAAGAGGTGCTTGAATATGCAATGATTCCAAATCCGTTGCAGCCATATGCTGGTGCCCCGCCATAAGAGCGGGGTGTTTTTAATTTGGGCGTGACGTATCGTGTGGGCTTATCGCCCGGGCAGCTCGTTCTGGCCAGAGCTTCCGAGCTTCGGGACTTTCGACCCTCGGAGATAAGTCGCCTCTGCCTTTGAACGTTTCGACTTGTTGGTTTGCGAGCAACTCGGTCTGGGCAGAGCTTCCGAGTTTCGGGTCTTTCGACTCTCGGTAATAGTTCGCCTGTACCTTTGAGTGCTTAGGTTGTAGCTTGGATTTCCCTTAACGGAAATCAATGGCGCGACGACAAAATGGTTCGGCTTCTTCCAGATTATCATTTGCTGGGCGGAACTGCCGGAAGCTTCGTTCGCGGCGAAGACTGATCAGGGTCGGACAGAAGGGAAACGTGCCCGCATGAGGGTGTTGTTCATAGAGCGAACCGCTCGAGAGTGGCGCAGACACAGGATGGGTGAAGGCGCGATGGGTTGTGTAGGCGGGACAGGGTTCCCCTATGGGCTCATGTGCGGATCTCGCTGTGCATGTCACATGAAGACGTATAGTATATGTGCTCCCGTGCCGGACAATGCAAAATGTGAAAGTGTTGGAGGTCGAAGTTGGAGAATTACAAAAAGTCTTCTCGGTTCGACTGCAGAAGGTCAATGCTGGCTTTATATTCTATTCGCATGAGAAGGGATTGAGCGCAGTGTGACGTTGAGTCTTTTGGCGCGGCCATCAAGGTGGATGCCAGTGAGCAAATCAGCTTCACGAAAGGACTCGCCAGGATACTAACCTCGGCAGTAGCTTGCCTGGTCCAGCGACTGCATCGTTTGGAAGTTCAGATTGAACACTAAATGCGAAGGTGCATCGGGTCCCACAGCTGGATATGATATTCAGCGACGCAGAAATCACAAGTAAAACAAAGGCTCGAACATGGAACGAGATCGTAGTGATTCATATAATCTCCTGCCATGACCTATCACGCTCGGGCTCAGCACTTGAGCAGCGTGCAACGTCGACAACATAAACGCCAGCAGATGCAAATTTGCAAATGACAAGAAATGCGTGTTTCCAAACGCCTCATGACTCCTTCGCTTTGTGAAACCAGTTTTCCTCGACACGAATCACGTCCTTAGCCAAGTCGCAAAGTATTCGCAGTTTCTCGCATTGACAGGACCGCCTTCTTGGCAGAGATTGAAGACGGGACATTGCCCGCAGGGAGCCTGACTGAGGCCATTGCCGATATCACCCTCCTCGACAGCGTCGGTGACGGCTCTGCCGACCATCATGTTCTTCATGGCTTCGGTGGCGCCGAAGACGCCTCGGACGGTTCGGTAGCCGCCGCCGATCTTCTCGATGCGCTCGTCAAACACCAAGACATCAAGCAGGGTCTGCAAGTCGGCAATGGTCAACTCGGCAGCGTTCTTCAAGAAGCCCGATTGCTCGATGAAATGCTTAATGGCGTGTACGGTGGGATAGTTGCGATATCCTGCGGGATAGGAAATCTGGGTGGGCTCGAGGCTCGTGAAGGCGGCTCGGCTCTGGGACTTGGGATGGATGCCTTCGATATCGCCAGCGTCGTGGCGTCTCCTTTTGCTGCCGACTGGGGGATCATCGATACTGATGGGAGAGGGGCTGCGATGTTCTCGCTTGATGTTGACGGTCTTCCAGCTGTTCTTCTCGATGAAGTGAACAACAGCATCCGCGGTGACTGCGATAAGTTCAATGTCCAACTCGCCCTCGCTGAACCATGGACCTCCGGTGACATCTTCGTTCGGCGACAGGTGCGACAGCATGTAGATGCGCTGGGTGGGATTTTTGATCGACTTGACGGGCTTGACGAGCTTCTTGCCCTCGAGGGTTTTCATGCATTTGGTGACGGCGGTTTGGTGGATATTGGTGCGTTGCTTGATAGTCTTGACCCAGATACCGTTGGTGCCACTGTTTTCGATCTGCTGGTAGACCATGAGTTCCTGCTCTTCGAGAGTGCTGAGTTTGATAGCATCGTCTCTCGGTCTGACCGCGTAGCAGTACTTGCCCTCGAGCGTGAGGACGCGCAGCAGTTGGGCATCCATCAAGCCCTGCACCAAAGGCATGAGGGCGGCGGTGGTTTCGACATTTGCGAACTTGAGCATCTCCTCCTGCGAGAAGATCTTGGTCAGACCCTCGGCCGACTTGCGAGTGGCCGTGTAACATTTGTCGTAGAGCTCCTCGCTCGAGGCCTCCAGCTTGAGACCCGCCATCTCTTCTCTATCCCTCTCGTGCTTCTTCCCTTTCGCTTCTCGCTCCTCCTCTTTACTCTGTCCCTGCTTCAATCGATAGCCTCGCTCCTGCTCGTGCTCTCGCAACTTTTTGCTCCCGAAGGATCGTGCAGTGGATAGGCTCCTCTCTATGACTTTTCGCTATAAAGACATGGACGTAGTCGAGCGCGTGAGCCAATGATGAAGGGCGGAAAATAATGTTGGTCGGTGTTTATTGCGGGGATGAGAACACAAATGTCAGTTCAGTCAAAGAGGGACGGATGAATTGTGAGGCACGAGGGCAAGAACTGGAAGAATTATATCATGAGTCATGCACGCGGCATAGCCCTGGCATCACAGAGTCAGAAGCATGACTAGCATGACTACCTACAGGTAGCAGCACCAAGCGGAGGTTGCCGGGCTAAAGGTCAGCGCCAAGGCCAGCAATCATGCAACTTCCGGAGCAGCACAAGACGAGACAACAAGACGACGAGCTTGTCCCAAACCAAGAATCAACCTACGCAACGCAAAGTAGCGCATCCCATCGCACGACTCTTTCTTGTACAATCAATCGCCGTCATGTTTCTTCGTCGCTCCGCCCTCGCCATCGCCAGGCGTGGTGTCTACCGCCCTGCCGTCGTCGCCCGTCCCTTCTCTTCCTCCATCACTCGCTGTAAGGCCTCTCGCTCTGTCTAGACATGGCTGCCACGCTCCCAGTGACTTACTACTATGCGCAGTCGAGGCCAAGAAGGACCAGTCCAGCACGACCATGAAGCCATTCGAGGGTAATGCTTCCCAACTCGTTCCGTCTCGCTGCCGCTGCCGCCATGCTCCCTGTCGCGCGCGCCATGGGTCTGCGATGACTGAAAGACCACAGGCCATTGGCTAATCACATGGCGTCTCCTCTAGAGCTCACCTCCGAGGCCGACCTTCTCCCCCCTGGTGCCCCCGAGGGAACCGTCCCCACCGATCTCGACCAGTCCACCGGTCTCGAGCGTCTCGAAATCTTGGGAAAGATGCAGGGTGTTGATGTTTTCGACATGAGACCCCTCGACTCAAGCAGGAAGGGTGAGATCACACCACCGCCGAGGACCCTTCTTTTCCTCGTCCATCCTTCTCCAATTCTCGAAGCCAACACCAGCAGTCGCATGTCGAAGAGTGGACATGTCTTGCGCAAGAGATTCGAGGACAGGACTTGGGAAAAGAGAAGAAAGACATGTACTGATGTGCACTCGAAAGGAACCCTCGACAACCCCATCGTCGTCAAGTCCTACGGTGACGAGCAGTACCTTGGCTGCACCGGCTACCCTGCCGACACCCACAATGTCATCTGGCTGACCACCTCCCGCGACCGCCCCGTCGAGCGCTGCCCCGAGTGCGGTGGTGTCTACAAGATGGAATACGTCGGACCCCAGGACGACGGCCACGGTCACCACGACCACGGACGTATGTGTTTTCTTTTCTTTCTTTCTTTTGATCAAGAACTCAACACTGACAAAGCAAAAAGACCACGCCGACACCGACGGCTCTCACAACTTCGACGGCGAGCCCAAGACCCTCGCCGACTTTGTGCGCCCCGAGTACAGATAGATTCAGTTAGCGAGCAAATCCCACTTCACACTTTTTGTTCCTTCCCCCCCCCCCCTAACAACAAGCGCACGCATGAAATTTCCCCGAAACGAGCGAAAGAAGAAGACGAAGTTGTACATTTTTTTTGGCGGGTCCCCGATGTGGCAGGGAGTGCCGATCGGCGACTGGAGAGACCGAGACAGAGAGGGAGCGAGAGAGAGATCAGAGAGACAAAGTCTTGAGACTGTGTGTGTATCGTAAAGGACATACTACATCATAAAATGCATGCACATGATTCTTTTGGCTTTTATCTACCTTCCCAGCTTTTTCCTTCTTCCTCACAGCATATTCGCTCTGCTCAGCTATATGTGCTTACTCCACTCACGGCCTCGGCCAGGCAACGCTTAAATTCACAAGCTAGGTCGCAAGAAAAGGAAGGAGCGCGACAGCACCGCATGCTCTACCTTCCATTACCTTACGTAACCCCCGCTCTTTGCAGCACTTCCCGTCCGCGAATGACAAGTGCTTGTCTGAGCCACTTCCCAAGCTCTTCCGACATGCGGTTACTGTGCCCTCCTCATCTCAAAACAACCTTAAGGTAAAGTGGGACAAGGCGCATATGTCATCCGCTCCTCGAGTGTATTGCTATACACCACCTTACCTTCGATGGCCTAGTCTACTACCTCAGTACGAAGGTCCTCCGTACTACTGGACCCTACTTGCTATATCTAAGCATCTGCAGACTTACTGTGCTTGCTGCACCTACCTACCTTGACTACCTGATATTACCGGTCAATAAGTTTCATCTCGGTGTTGATGGAGTGCAGGTTGTTTACAGAGTGCAAGTCGTCCCGCGAGATGCAAAAGTCACGCAATTTCTATACTCACACGCTCTGGAGGATGAGGGCCAAAGATTCATGGTGTGGGAGTGGTTTCAAATTCAATTTCCCTATTCATGCTATTCTTCCTTTTCTCGATTCTTTTTCCCCTCGAAAGGGGGATTCATGTATATATGTTCCATTCTCAACTCATCAGCCCGAGGAGATCTTCCCCTGCCCCTGGGGGTCTTCAGTCGAGACACTTGACTTTGCATCTTCTTGGAGCTTTCTCTTCACTTTTTTTTTTATTGTTTTTATTCTTTTCTATTCTTGATTTCTTTCTGACTAGAAGCCCAATGGAGTGAAAGATGAGGGAAGCAGAATCTGTCCCATCCATCACCTGTGATGGACTGCCCGGCCGGTGCTCCATCTCTACGTCTTTTTCCTCCGTCGCTGGCCCACTCGCAGAATATGAAGCTCAAAAGGAAAAAGTGAGAGAAGAGAAGTTCAGAAGCGGGCATTTGTATGCGTAGATCAACCACCGTCACCAAAAGCCAAACTCCCTACCCCATAACGCCTATGAGAGAAAACAACAACGCCGATCCCACCATTCCCCAATTTCAGAAGAAACATGAGAAAGGCAGACAAAAATAAAAGGAAAAAAAGCAGAGGAAAACATGGCCAGCCTGACTCTCTAATCCCGACGACGACGATGTCTGAACTTCGCCGAGTTGCGTCTGTATGATCCAAGACCTGTGATACCAGCGCTTGCGCAAGCCTCTGCCGTGGACGATGATGATGATGTTGACGATGACAAGTCCGCCACCGTGGCCGTAGCAGTAGCAGTTGCCGTGACGACGTCGATAGCAGTCGCTGTGGCCGTGGCGACAACAGTGGACGCTTCGGACTGGGCAGTGTTGAGTGCGGCCACCTGAGGGTCGGGTGTCTTCGGCGAGAGCGTCATGTATGCCGTAACTGTTTCCGTCACGGTATGGTCGTTGCCGGTGCCGTGAGTGTGGTGATGGCGGCCGTGGGAGTATGTGCTTGTCGAGTTTGAGTAGCCTGTAGCCGACGACATGTAAGAGCTTGATGAGGCTACGTCAGAAGAGCCAAGGGCTACGACGGCGGATGTCGTGAATGTCGGCAGGTAGGACAGCGAGTAGGTGATGTACGGCAGGCTGTTCACGACGGTAGGAGACGCCGAAGAGCCTGCGTTGTAAGGCGAGGTAGAGGCTGTCGCCATAGCCGTCGTCGTGGAGCCAGCGGCATATGCAGAAGAGCCGTCCACGGAAGAAGACGAAGAGTAAGATGCATATGACGACGACGCGGTAGATGCAGAGCCATAGCCACCACCCGTCGCACTCGCAAGGGTGACAGATGGAAAAGTGGTGTAGGCAGTCCTACTCTTGTAATCACTGACTGCGTTGGTCTGGGGATCTTGCTGCACAAGGGCGTGCACAGGTGCAGCATGAGACAAATCGTCGACGATCTTCACTTCTGCACAAGAAGTGTAGTACTCGTCCTTGCCAGTAGGGTAGACTGGATCGGCACCAGGGGCTGTAGGCCACTGCCACACCCAGTAAAGAGTCAAGATATCGCCGGCGTGTGCGATGGAAGCAGGAATCTGCACGTCGGACTCACACCACTGCTCGATCTGAGAAGTAGGTTGTCGAGCCACTCGGTCAGGGAACTTGGCCTGACGCTGCTGTGAGAGTTCGCCGGAGTTCAGCTGATGGCATCGTCCGTCGTCGAAATTGTTGCTTGCGATCAGACTGCCACGCTTATCTCCGCCGTCGCCACTGCTTGTCCACTTGAGCACATCGACAATCTCTTCGGTATCGGATGGCTTGGTAGTGGCGTAGATAAAGACCGTTCCTCCGGCCTTTGGCTTGCCTGCTTGAGTGTCGGGAAGAGTGACGTGGCCGTTCTCAAGATACTTCATGGCGAAGTAGCCATTTGCAGTGATCTCAAGGCGCGGGTATTTGTCGCTGTAGTTTGATGTGCGCTGGTCAGGATGGCACAGGAGATCACTTTGATCTATGCGAGTACGGCCCGAAGCAAGAGGAGGCAGAAGGTAGTCGACCGAATCGCCGTTGAATCCAGGGTCAGTGCGAGCAACATATCCACGAGTATAGCCGTAGTCGCCAGTGTACGATCCGTTGTTGCCGATGGCCTGCATCTCCTCAACCCAAGAATGGGCGTGGGCGACGCCGGAAAGAAGAAGGATGTATGCAGCGCTAGCAACACTCTTCAGTGTGAATAGAGGTCTGTTGAGTGACATTGTTTTTTCGACTTTCGCAAAAGGTGTTGTAGTGAAAAGTGTTGGGGAAGGAGTGTTTTTGTATTGATCTGAGTAAGAAGTCCTTGAACCAGCAAGGTCTTCGCAAGGTGTTTCGAGCCGGCTCGAATATGTTGTTGAAAGAGTGTGTATTTGTCTTGCTTAAGTCTTGTCTCAAGAGCCAAAACGTTTCGATATTGTGGAAATGATGTCTTGCAGGAGAAAATAAGAAGTCTCAGGAACCGGCCTGCAGACTACTTGAATATATGTTACTTTTCAAAAGACAAAGACTGCTTGATGAAAGAAGACAGACAGAACAGAAAAAGAACGAATGTGTAATGTTATTATGCGATCCAGCGCTTTGAGAATCAGAACGTGACAATGCAACAATGACTATTGATCTGTTGGCATTGTTGTACAAATGAACGAGTCAATGGACTGATGCCACGAGGTGAAAGTGAGGCAAGGAAGTACAGGAAATCGGTGCTTCTTGAACAAGCACTAGGTGTACGATACGCGACAACAAAGAAAGCTAAAAGAAACCCCCCCCCCCCCCCCCCCCCCCCCGATGTTGAAGATGTATGATCTCTCGAGAGATCTTTCACCTGCTGGCCAATCGATGGACACCAAAAGGTTTGTTCAAGAAGAAGTCGAATTTGGCACGGCGATTCCACGAATCGACCTACATTGTGTGTCTATGTCCTCTATAATTTACGTCGCGATAGTTTCACCAGCGACCGACCAGACTTACTCTGCAGAACCCATGCTTCCTTCATCTAGCGCTGGGAGAGAGTATCTTGCTGCTGTGGAACAGTGGTCGAAAGACTATATGTCTATTTCAGACTCTACGCTGATAAATGCCTGTCGAAGCTGTTTCGACGACGAATGCATTCATACGACACACGCCAGTGAGGACAGCGCTTTGGGAATACTTAGTGTTGTGAGGTCAAGGATACCATGTCGCACAATAGACGGGGCATATGTGCGGTGACAGGCTCCTGAAGTTGCCGCCGGACAAAGGCGCTTTGTGAGACGTGAAAACAACACCGAATGATTGCTCAAGGTAATTGGCTGGCGGACTTGCCCTCGGCCTCGTCACCCGACATCGAGCCTCGACCTCACATGCCAAGGCATGGTCAAGTGCCATGCACCAAATAATAAATGAGACTTGCAGACGTATAGCTGGGTTCTGGATTCGATCTGAAGAAAGTCATATGCTCATAGTCCGTAGAGTATAGGCGCCGTGAAGCCCCAGTAACGACCTAGGAACGCTTCACGACGAAAGTGGTGTATCGTCACTTCATCTCCAGTCGAGCCGGTGATAGAATCAAGCAAGCCACATTTCTCCGAGCCCTGCAATCGCACAAGGCGAAAATGGTACCACTCGCACTAGATGCACATGTCCCATCCGAGACATGCAAGTCTCCAAGTACAGCCCGAGATGTTTACATTGACAAGTGACTTGTCTGGAGTGAATTTGAAATCTATGAGAAGCTTTGTTGCAAATACTGGTTCTCCAGATCCAGCCCTGCTCCACGATGCGGAGCCGAGCACCGGCCGAAACATCAGCGCCGGCGCCACAACAATACCAACCCTGGTGGCTCTCGAACGTCCGAACCGAACAGGACATGCCTCGACGCAGTCTTTGAAGGTCGACAAGTGCTAACTACAGTAGAAATGGGATGTGGATGTCATGTCTATAGTCATGTTGGAGACATTGTGCAAACAATATAGACAATCATATCTTTGGTCCCGATCTCTAAAGTCGAACGCTCATGTACTAATCCTACCGTCCAACAACGCCACTGTTAAACTATATGCGAACCATGCTCATGACATCTACTTGCACCTGCTTGTTCCTCATTCAGATGACCGTGTATCACTGCCATCGTATTGTAACTTCGAGGTCTGCTTCTGGATCCTTGCGACAAGTCTCTTCATGCACTCTACTGAATCGTATGCTTAAATGCTCAGAAAATCCACTCATCAAACAATGATAGATGCTGTATTGACTTCTTCCGCTGGAGGAGGTGGCTTGCCCACGTCCGACTCGCCGGGAGTACGACCAGCGTACAGGCGAGCTAATGCAGCCTTACTAATGCCCTTGGGAAGATGAAAGCCATGATCCTTCGAGGACATCTTAGGCGCCTTCTTACCACCTGAGGTGGTACTACGTACAATTGTCAGCGCCTCGCCGTAGGCATGTGCATGTAAGAAAATTGGCTCACCTTATTGGTTTCCACTCCATGGTCAATTGATCGAAGTGGTGATTCTCGAAATCACGTACGGCCAGCGCTTCGTGTGAGTATTCCTCAATCAAGAGGTCTGTGTATGCGTAAGGAATTTTCACTGGGATATCCTCAAATGTGGATTCTGTGACTGTTAGCGAGTGTCAAAAGGTGTGATGTAAATAGACAGGCTGACCTCGCAGCGGAAAGATATCCGAGTGATTGTAGTGGTGTTTGTCTTTACACATCATGTAGCCTTCATGGCCTTCTTCTTGAGCCGTCAAGTTGGGTCTCAATGTTGTGATGTCGATGAAGAGACCACTGTCTGTGTCAATCCACCGGGCATCGATGACATTCAATGTGTCAGTGATACTGCCGTTAATCCAGTTAGGGTTGACCTCGAGCATGTAATCTCGGCCCTTGGGGACTCCCGGAAGCTTGAAATGGTGGACGGTCATGTTGTAGTAATCAGCTAAGTGGGTCATGGAGTTCTCGGACATCTGCACATCGATGTCCGAGTCCCAAGGCATGATTTTCTTGTTCCAGAACCAGCCCAGTAGACTGCCATGCATGATCCAGGTCTCTGCGCCAATATCGTTCATGGTCGATAGATATGTCTGGACGAGAGCAGTGAGATGCACCCGCTTCTCGTCATATGGCAGCGGCTTCTCTGCAAAACGACCATCGTAATGAGGGTGAAAACTTATGGATGTCAGATGAACTCCTGAACTACTGCCGCCCTCTTCCGACAATTCACTTACGTTGATTCATGGAAATATTTGCCAGGGTCATCCCCTCCTTTGCCACTGTGGTCATGCTTCAGTCGTGTTCTCACACTGTTGAAGTCGGCATCTCTTCTGGAAGGAGGCGGGAATGGGCTACCAAAGACCGATGAAGCCAAGGTATTGAATGCTAGCAAGATTGTATATGATGACAACATGTCTAAGTGTGCACACGACCAAAATGCTTGGTAGTGCACTTGCCATAAAAAAATCAATCGAGATGTAAAGGGGTTATAATGCAAGCCTTGAAATCGAAAGAACGTAAGTGAGCAGAGCAAGTTTCGAAACAAAGGAAAGGCAATAGATATAATACAGTGTCGCGTGAGCAGAGTCTCGATCGGACAGCCTCGCCCTATCAACACATATGCAACATTCGCACCCAAACAGGAAATTATGATATGTCCGACCAGGGGCGGAACTTCTATTGCGCGGACTCTTTGATTCGACTTAAAGTTTCGATACAATACTGTAGGTGTCGAGGGTATTTTACATGGCGTTGGGTTTAGACTTTTTCTTACCAGGCGTGGTCTAGGATTTCCTCCCGGATCGTGCGTGGTGTAAGCTCTGGGTCCGTGCTGAGCCGCGACTCCCTCAGTCGGGGCTGAACGAGGCGGCTTAGTAGAATGTGGTTTGTTCTCCGCCTGCAACTCCACGCGGGGGATGCGATGAACGCAATTGCTCGGAGGCTCTGCTCATGATCGACGTGCTATTGTTGGATTAGGATCTTGCCGTGGTCAGCATGTCAGGCTGCCTGTTTGATCTCTTGAGCTGCCCTGGTTGACTGAGTGAGACGCGGGCGTCCACGTCACCAAGCTCGGTGACGACGAGAAAATTGAATACCGAACCAACATGCATGCAGGTGGCGCATGGCAATGTTGAACCAAGCTTTTAAACTGAACTTGGCAAGGCTTGTGTCAAGACAAACCGTTAGCTTTAGTCTAGCCCAGTTTTCACAACCGTCTGCGGGCATAAGGTACAATATGTTACCCTTGCCGGACTGAGATGTCATCTCCGTCTACGAAGGCTTGCAAACGGCCCTCGAGGCTTACTGTCATGAGCAATATTGTTTCACGCGAGCATGACCTAGAATGCATGATGTAGTCTTACGGAGATCAGTGAAGTATATGCACATGCATTTAGCCCTAAGGTGATAAGGTACTTGTAAGATTATCAATTGCGTGTGCTAGCAAAACGCGCGGCTGCGCCTGCCCTGGCGACTACTCGTGCATGTGCTAGTACACGACGGAGACTTTGGAACGAGAACCGATCTTGAACGTTGTCGTCGTCAGCTCAAGGATCTGTATGAATGCGTGATATATTGGTCTTCTTACCAGCAAACTTGCGATAAGGCAAGGACCGAATGCGCGCAAGCTGCAGGACAGCTACCAGAAGAGGAGTCAAACGCTGCAGATTGCCCCTTCTGCAGCCTTGCTATACGAATAAGTACATGTCAAAACTCCAATAGTGACCTTTTGAGCGACAGTACGAAGTCTGAAAACCGCGGTGTTTTCGGAGACTTCAAGTCTTGAAACACCAAGAGAGTTGAGAAAGAAACGTCGCTTACAGATATGCTGAAAGCTTGTAATGTGAGGCTTTTTGTATTGTAGTGGTATACTGCAAGACGAAAAGTCAATCAATAATTGGCGCAGGCTCTCAATCTTGTACTAGCAGTGACTAGCTCCTGGGAGTTGTCCGATGCTTGTTCATAGCTGGGTCTTGGGAGAGAACCTTCGCTAAAACCGGCGGAAATTAATGAGTGAAGTGACCTCGATGATTCTGGTATTGAGTCCAGTGACACCCGGGGGTGAGTCAAGTGACCTCTCCTATTACCCCCTCGCCATACGGCTGCCATAGCTATACCGATCGGAACAAGGTCCTTGCTATGCATCCTTGTTCACGTTACCCCTCGCTGTACATATGTACGTTGTGCCGATTAGCCATTGGACGCGAGGCCACGCCTGCGAGAATAAAATCGACGAATGCGGCACTGATGTTCGATGGTTTCGAGCAAGTCTGTCACACTGCGCATCGTCTGCACTTCATGACCCCTTGAGAGCCATGGCTCCGAGGATTGAACTTTCCATTTCATCTCTCTCCGCCGCTGCCGACGAAACAATGCCTGAACCACCCTTCTTTGGCGGTGCATTGAGCTTGTAGATCTTCTTGAGTCTTGCAAGATCAACGAGATCGCCAAGTATCTCATCTGATACCTCGATAGCCTGTCCCTTCACTTGTTGGGTCAAGTGCTGGCTCACAGACTCAGAAGTGAATTCTGGACTGACGCGCACTTTGATAGCCAAGACATCCTTTGTAGTATCTGTGATGCCAAATCGACGGAATGACTCTGCGATCTGCGACTTTTGTCAATAACGCAAAGCGAGTAGGAGGAATATAGAAGGAGTGCACGCACATTGTTATTGGGCGATAGTGAGAAAACAATCTCAGAGTGAACGTTGCGACTCTTCAGCCTATTATGCACCATATCGTTGACGGCTCTGAAGCAAGCGGCAAGAATCTGCGTTCGTGACAGGATCTGAAGTGTTCAGACTTGGTCTCGGGAGTAATAATATTGACTGAAACGTACTACTTGAGCATCCAGGAATGCGTACTCGAAGTCACTGTTTCCCTCAAGCAATTGCTGCCGAAGGAAATTTGCATTTGTCACGTCCTTGTACAGTGCTACGAAGAGAGGATAATCTGCCAAGTGAGGCAATACCACTGTTTCAACTTCCGCCATGACTGATTTATTCTTCTTTGATGAACAGGGAATCCCAGGCTGCAATTGTTGAAGTCATCAGAGTGAGAATTAATATATCAGAAGGCTTCTATAGAAGATGTTCTGCAGTATCGCGGTTACACCTGAAAGTACGGGCGGGGTCACGTGTTTGTATCTTTATTTTTTGCCAAGTTAGTCAGGTATACGGGTCTGCGCTCGCCACAACTGAGAATAGCAAGGCGCACCAGAGATCAAAACAATCAGTATTCGTATCGCATCAAGAACGTAGCAGATAAGATTGAGATTCGATCATCTGTGTCGTATAGTATCAGACTCGCGACACGTCCGACTGTTAATCGACCTCGAAGCTGCGACGGCTTGTACCGTACAGGAAGAGACGGTATATACCGCAACTCAGAAAGCCATCGCAACATGCCGGCCAAGCGCATGAGCGAGGCAGGCTCGGATGGCACACCAAGCAAACATGCTAGGACTTCGAATGGTGGTGATTTCTCGGGCTCAGTGCGCAAGAAGCTCACTGGGACATCGCGAACGGGTCAAGCATGCGATCGCTGCAAGGTGGGAGAAAATTTCCAGGTTGTATATGTGCCGTCGCATGGGCTGATGAATTGTTGTTTATGAACAGATTCGCAAGATAAGATGTGATGCCAGGCCGGGTGGCTGTTCACCATGTCTACAGAACAACCTGGAATGCAAGACGACTGATCGCATTACTGGCCGCGCGACGTCCCGAGGACACACGGAATCCATCGAAGCCGAGAACATAACCTTGAAACAGTATGTCAGTGATCTCCGAGCACAGATCCAGGAGACTGGTATGGAGCCTCGTCCTGCGCCTGTAATGCCAATGGCCTATGTTGCGCCCGGAGGATCGCCTACCTTCGGATGGCCTGCGCAGACGTTCGACCTAACTCAGATTCTGTCGGACTCTGCAGATAAGAGCCGAGGTAGAGGTGCAGGACTACCTGACTACCGAGCAGGCCCAGGATCTTTGGGAGACAACTATCTCGGTGTGTCGGGGTCGAATGAATGGGTCAGCCCGATCAAAGGTACCTCGTTGACACTATTCGGCATGGAGCTTGATTTGGCCGAGTTTATCACGAATGATGCGCAGGAGGCATTCTCCCCAACATCCTATGAGAACTTCTTGCAAGTTGCCTTTGGCGGACACATCTACGAGCCTCCTAGTCTTCCTCCATATCAGGAATGCAAGGCGTTCTGCGAATGGTACTTCAAGGCCGTCAATTGCCATGCGCCCATCGTGCACAAACCCGCCATTCTGGATATGGTCGACAGGCTGCACACCGATGCATCCTATTCTCCGTCGATCGCCGAGACTGTGCAGCTACACATGGTGCTGGCCATGATGCTTTTTCAGTACTCGACGAGAAACGCTATACAGAACAACTGGGCTGACCATTACCGCTATGCTGTCAGCTATCTACAGAAGCTGATGCAAGAGCGCACCTTGTCCAACATGCAAGCTATAGCATTAATCTGTCTGCACCTGCGCAACTTCACTAAGCCTGGCGCCGCATGGTTCATGTCTAGTCTGACGCTAACACTCTGTATCGAGATGGGACTACACCGCTCGGTCAACGCCTGGAACAAATCAGCCCCTGAAATGGGTGAACTTGAAATTGAGTTGAGAAAGCGAGTCTTCTGGAGTGTATTGGTGATCCACTGCTCTATCAGTAACAAGCTCGGTCGCCCTCTCGCGGTCCGCTTGGAAGACTTTGACGTAGAGTTTCCTAAGCCGATACACGACTTTACCGCCGCTGAAAGCCAATGCGACGATTGGCACAAGTGCTCTTTCAGAGTCGGCTGTCATAACTTCAAGTGGGTATTGGTCAATCTGCAAGTGCAATCGACAATTTACTCGGTGAGGGCGCCGCCGCATTCTTACGAACTCACCCTTCAGAAGCTTGAAAAGGACCTCGAAGTGTTCAAGAAAAGCATACCAATCGAGCTTTCCGGGGGTCCGCAAACCGCGCAGGACGACCGAGTCTGTTCGTTGTATCTGCAATTTGGCTCTGAAGAGCTGAATTTGCTTATCCATCACCCAGCCGTATGTCGTACTCAAAGCCAGGAAGTAATGAACAAGAACCTCGACATCTGTCTTCAGGCTAGCTCGGAGCTGCTTCGTATTGCGCAAGGCATGCGGGCGCTGAAGGGTCTGGACACAACGTGGTTGAACGCTACCGTGTGGTTATCTGCCATGTTCGTCACTTTATTCACGTGGCACCAGAGGAAAGACCGCATCACTTCTGCGCAGCTCAACGACCTCAAGGCGGACATGGAGACTTGGTTGGGCATTATAGGGGACATTGGCCAAATGCTGGGGTCTGGCCCTCGACTCCAGATTGCTGTGCGCTCCATCGTTTCTACAGCGATCGATACGATCAGCAAAGACCTGGCGGCGCGTACGGCGTCTGCCGCTGTTGCGTCGGCAGCCATGGCAAGAACATCTCCTCAAGCAGTGACTTCCGAGGCCGGCGACCATTCAGGTATGGTGCAGTACAGCACTGCACCGCCAGGGTATGCGCCAGTCTACTCCACGGACGGCGGGCCGTCACCAAACGACCCTAATAATCCATCGCCGTACCTCGACCCTGCCCATGATCCGTCCCTCACCTCACCACCTGGGCCTTATCCATCAGTAGGCGGCAGTGGAGGAGCAGCGAATTTTTCGTATCCCGATCCTCCCGGGACATCTGTTCCTACCTATTCTTCGAACGGACTGACGTTTGACAACCCTTATCCTCAATCGGATACGGGTGTGGACATCAAGCCCGATCTTCAAGCGCAACTGGCGGCTCACAACTCAGGCCAACCACTGCAAGCGCAGCTCCAACCTTCCCATCACCATCATCACCAGCAACACCAGCAACAACAGCTACAAGACCAGCAGGCTCAGCAGTTCATGCAAGCATTTGGAGGCAATGGCGCAGGCAACGACCCAACGTCAACCAACCCCTTTGCACCCGTCCACCACCACCATCACCATCATCAGCAAGAGCAACAGCAGCAACAAAACCTGTACGGACCAGCAGCATGGCGGCATTTCACGACAGACATGATGTCACTATTCAACAACGGCTTCGGCAACCTCTCCTCTCCCTATCCACCACTAGAGTCAGCATCGACTCTACTAGCCCTCGGCAGCAACAACAACAACAACAACAACAACAGCAACACCGCCGCAGACTCGACCTCCCCCTCGTCCGTCGCAAACAAGCTACCCAACACCACGCCCTCATCAGCAAGCGGCATAAACGGTGCGACAGGCGCAGGCGACAACCAAAGCATAAACGTCATGGCGCTCCAAGGCGTCAGCGACGCCAGTGTAGGGAGCGTATTGAGCGGCCTCGACGCCTCTTCTTCTTCGTCTAACGCCAACAACATCGCGAACAACGCCAACAACAACAGCGCCGGACCTGGGAACAACAACAACGCCACGTCGACGTCGAACAACAATAACAGTAATAGTATTGTGAACTCGTCGTCGTCGTCGTCGTCGTCGGCCACGGCCGCTGCTGTCGCTGCTGCCGCTGCCGCGCTCTGGCCGCTCAGTACTTATGGCCCTGTTACTTCTACGCCGAGTAGTTTGGGGGGTATGTAGGGTCGATAGGCTGGGTTGGGTGTACGACCATGATGATTCGAAGGGGTTGTCTTTTCTTACCTTTAGGTCGTTGCCCTGTCGGGTTGGATTCGGTGATGATAGGGTGACTGGCTGGCTGATTGCCTGACTGGAGGGAAAGACTGGCTGGCTGGCCGGTTACGGCAACTTTGATGTATAACACGCGCTTTTCATGATCACGCCTTCTTCTTCTCTTGTGGTTTTTTGATTGACTTCGGCTCTTTTGATATAGGAGGTGATGGATGGGAGAGACATGTATGCACTGTATTGGATCATACTTTACCTGATGGATATGGAGAGGAGAGAACATAGATGATCCCTCAGGGATAGGTCTGATTGGATTCTTGAAACCTGTCTGGGGGTCGTCTACATACCCCGTACCGCGGCTTTGACCTGAACGGTATAGTACAACATCATGTAGTCCTCGTCATCCTTCTCTTGTCTTTAGTGGGGATTGATCCTAGAGTTCCTCGTCGAGCTGCATGGCGCCGTCGGCGTTGTCTGTGAGATCGCCGGAGACGCATGGCTGGTAAATGGTGGGGACCGAGGCCTCCTTGTCGATCATCTGCCGGGACACGCTCACGATGTTGTCTTCGAGCAAAAGTTGAGACAGCGCCTCGATGTGTTTCTTGGGGTCTACCTTTCCGACGTAGCGCGTGCGCAGTTGGTCCTTGGAGAGTTCCGTCTCTTCCTTGACGCGCTTGTCGTAGCCGTCGGCCAGGGAGACGAGTTTCTTGAGCTGGTCGAGGTTGCGGTCGCCCTCGGTCTTGAAGTCGGACATTGTCAAGGCTTCTGTCCAGACGCTCTTGTGTAGATTCATCAACATGCCCTCTTCACCGCTGAGGCCGGCCGAGGCACCAACACCTTGGGACGAGCCGCTCGCGCCTCCGCCTCCCCGACCCTTGAGATAGCCGACAGCGATGGAGTAGTAGTGTCTGTTGAGACCGTGGATGAGAGCTTGGATGGAGGGCTTGTTGAGGTGTCCGACGTTGGACGTCGTCTGGCGTGGCTCTTGGCCGAGCATGAGCGTCTGTGGGTTGATGAGGCGGAAGGCGTCGATGACGACCTTGCCCTTGACTGATTGGATGGGATCGATGACGACGGCGACGGCGCGAGGGGTGAGCTGTTCAAAGGACTGTTGTGTGTTGATATCGACGCTGGATAACCAGCAGCCGAAACCAGGGTGAGAGTGGTACCAGCCAACGACGGTTTCCGGTCTGGGAAGAGAAAAGGTCAGTCGGGTGTGAGAGGCAGAGGAGAAAAAGAGTCAGCGTACCGGCCGGTCTGACGGAGCATATCCATCATCTTGGTCTGGAAGACAGGATCCACAGCCTCGACAGAGACGCCGGTTCCTGATTGCGGCATGGCGAAAACATCGACGACGCGCACGGTATAGTCATCGACAAACTCGCCCAGCATCAGACCCATGACCTCCATGGGCACACCTGCGCGGCCGTGACGTAGCATTTTGAGCAAGGCGAGGGATGAAATGTAGACGGTTTCACTGTTGTCGACAATGTTGCTGTCCTGCTGAGGGCCACCGGAGCCGCCTCCCATGCCCTGGGCGGCAGCCAACATTCGACTTAGGCGATCCATGATGTGATGTGTATGCGCTTCAGGAGGACGAGATAGAGGAAGGCTGTGATTGACACTCGAAGTGGCCGAGGGTTGAGCTCAGGACGCTGTTGTCGATGAGCGTCGAAGACTGCAAGTGATCAGATGAGGAGACCAGATGGATGAAGAGAAATGGTCTGGTGGATTGTCGCTGGAGCGGTGGTGACGATGACGATGGCGATGAGAAAGTGGTGGATGGTGTGGATGACGAATGCGAGATCGAGTGTATGAGATGGATGGACGGATGACGGATGATGGATGATGGATGATGGATGATGGGCAGCTACAAAGGTGTATCAGTTTGCTCTGGTTTGTCTAGTAGTGCAGTATATCATCTGGGCGCCTGGCTGCCTGGCTGTAGCTCCACTCGACGAACGCGGCTTCTATCTTTATCAGGACTATCGGAGCCGACGCACGGACTCTTGACAAGATGGCCTGGGATGTTTGCTTGGGGTTTGTTCCGGCTTCTCCATATTCCACGCTTACCTTACCTTAGCCTTGCCACTCTCGCGCATACCAATGCATTGGTTTAATTGACCGTCTCTTCCCGTCACCAGCAAGCCACATTCGACGTCTCGGGTCCTCCGAGTCATCAGGGTGCCTCATCCTTCCACCATCCCCAGCCATGGCCTCGGGCACGCAGGGCTATGCGCCCATCGACCCTCCTCGACTCAACGGAGCTCAGAACAAGAAAGTCGCCTATTTCTACGATTCGGATGTCGGAAACTACGCCTACAATGCCGGTCATCCCATGAAGCCCCATCGCATAAGAATGGCCCACAGTCTGATCATGAACTACGGTCTCTACAAGAAGATGGAGATCTACGTATGTGGATCTCGTGCCCTTCTGTGCTGGTGTACCTACTGACAAGACACAGCGCGCGAAGCCTGCCTCAAAGTACGAAATGACCCAGTTCCACACCGACGAGTACATCGATTTCCTGTCAAAAGTCACCCCGGACAACATGGACAACTACGCCAAAGAGCAGGGCAAATACAACGTCGGCGATGACTGTCCCGTCTTCGACGGCCTCTTTGAGTTTTGTGGAATCAGCGCTGGAGGCAGCATGGAGGGCGCCGCTCGTCTGAACCGCGGAAAGTGCGATGTCGCCGTCAATTGGGCAGGCGGTCTCCATCACGCCAAGAAGAGCGAGGCCAGCGGCTTCTGTTATGTCAACGACATTGTCCTCGGCATCATCGAGTTGTTGCGCTTCAAGGCGAGAGTGCTGTACATCGACATCGACGTCCACCATGGCGACGGTGTCGAAGAGGCCTTCTACTCGACCGACCGAGTCATGACCTGTTCGTTCCACAAGTACGGCGAATACTTCCCCGGCACTGGCGAGCTTCGCGACATCGGCGTCGGCAACGGGAGGAATTATGCTGTGAACTTTCCTCTGCGAGACGGCATTGACGACAAGGCCTACAAGGACATCTTCGAGCCCGTCATCGCCAAAATCATGGAGTGCTTCCGACCCGAGGCTGTCGTCTTGCAATGCGGTGGTGACAGTCTCAGTGGAGATCGATTGGGTTGCTTCAATCTCAGCATGCGCGGTCACGCAAACTGCGTCAGTTTCGTCAAGAGCTTCAACCTCCCGACTCTTGTCGTTGGAGGTGGTGGATACACCATGCGCAATGTCGCACGAACCTGGGCCTTCGAGACCGGTCAACTTGTCGGCCAGGAGATGGGCCCCGAGCTTCCCTACACTGACTACTACGAATACTACTCTCCCGATTTCGAGCTGGACGTGCGACCCTCTAACATGGACAACGCGAACTCACCGGAATATCTGGAAAAGATCAAGACCCAGGTCTTTGAGAACCTACGTCGCACAGCTGCCGCCCCTTCGGTGCAACTCACAGAAGTCCCCCGAACCCCTCTGTTCCCCATCGATAACACCGATGATCCCGACAAGGAGGGCAACCCGGAGGATCTGGACGAGCGAGAAGACCGACTGGACGACGAGGACGACGACCGAAACCCCGACACCCGCTACACTCAGCGCAAGTGGGACGCCCGCATCGAACACGAAGGCGAGCTCGACGACTCGGACGACGAAGACATGAACGAGCAGAATGGCGTCAAGCGCCAACCGGGAAAGAAACGACCCGGCATCATGGACCACAAGAACCCCCATGCAGATCTCGGTCTTGGCGACGTCGAGTCGGGCTCTGCAACCCCTGCGGATAGCGCGCCGAGAAGTGATACAGGCGATGAGATGGCCATTGACCCACTACCCATCCCGCCCACGTCCAACGCAGAACACGACACGACGGCCGCCAACGAGGCTGTGGCCCAGGAGATCATGGCCAGCAAGACGTCGGAAACGCCGAACCCGCTCGTGGAACCGATGACGAAAGAAGAGGAGACGGCTTCCAACGCACCAGCTCGAGCATCGCCCGCACCGGAAACGAAACAGACCGAAGACGTCGAGATGAGCAATGATGTCTCTGAGCCAGCGCCACCAGCCCCCGAGACCGCAGCACCTGTCGAACCTGCTGCCGTGGAGCCCGAGACAGCCGCCAACGAGAGTGCACCCGCACCGGCACCCGCTCGCACAGCCACACCTCCAGCGGATGTAGAGATGGGTGAAGGAGACGCCACAGAAGCCCCTGCAGCTCCCGCTGCTCCTGATGCTGCCGCTGCTGACAAGGAATCCGTCGAGGCCATGAAGGAAGAGGGTGTCAAAGAGCGCGACGCAGAAGATGTCGCAGCCGAGAAAGCACGAGAAGGCGAAGCCGGTGGCGTCGTGTAATCTTGCCTCGACCACCGCCGCAACACAAGCGCGCGCGGAGAATCAATTACTGAAAATCAAGAAATAGAAGAGGCCAGACATGGTGGCCATAATGATCACGACACACGTCTTTACTTGGAAGTCTGCAGTATCAAAAGTGGTGGAGGAAGAGGAAAGGATGTATTCACCTAGATGTGACAATGATATGGTTTTTGTTACTGCCCATCCTTTTCTTTCATCATCGAGACTGCGCAATTGCTAGGATCGAAGCGTCCAGGATGGCGGAGCAAAAGAAAGGGATCCCGACGCACAGGAAAAGTCATTCCATCCCCCCGCGGCGTGATTCGACAGTCTCAGCTAGTTGGCATTCACTTCTCGGCTTGAACGATTGGAACAGGGAGAAGCACACCGGGCCAGCCAGAGAGAAGCCTTGTCGTTCTTGTCATGATCATCACCAGTCCAATCCCAGTCCACCATTTCATCCTCAACGACATGCACACTCTGACACGGTTCGAAGCAAAATCAACCTCCAAGAAACCGACGGGAACCATCAGACATCGATATCTCGATCGCCTGCTACTATCCATCACTGGTTTCCCATGGGATGAAAAGCAGACGGCAGGTCAATACCGAAGAGAAGCAGTGGTCTCGATTCCTGTTTATTCGTGGCTGAGAGTTTAGTATGGCTCGCTAGTTTGCTTGCAAAGGCGAGAGCAGATGACAGAATAAAGAGGGGCGAACAAGGAATGGGTGTCAAGGTATGAATCAACACGACCCGTCATCCACCCTCCCTTTGCACTGGTGTCTCTTTTCATTAGTGTTCGTCGTCGTGCTTCTAGTCCTTTTCTATTTCTAGCGCCACTCTCGATAGCCTTATATGAATAGAAACCGTCCAAACCCTCTTCACTAATCGGTATCTGTTTGTGAGTTTCTAGTCTTTACCTTCTCTAGCACTACTCTTGTATTTAAACCAAATTAAATCACTTTTTGTTCTTGTCTTGCTACTAATCATGTGTTCTTGCTTCCATTGTTGCTTGTCTAGTGCCGTTATTGATCCCTCCTGTGATTAGATGAATCAATCATAGACCTAGACTAGGAAGACTCTAATCCGACTAATATTCTGAATTGCATATGCATATGCACCGAACTTGGATGCCTTGCTGATGTATCTACCCGTCTGTCTGTCTGTCTGTCTGTCTGTCCATCTATCTGTCTGTTTGTCGGTTTGTCTAGCTGTTTTTCTGGATGTAAAGGAACTTGCTTTATCGTATACCATAAGTGATATTACGCAGTACAGTGCAGTGCACCAATACCTACAAGGTATATCCTCTCTATAGGTAGGTAAGGCACTTTTAGAAATGTGTATACAGTACACCACCTCACCTCGCCTTTTTGTATAATCTCAAAACAGAGATAAAAGGCAACAATAGAGATGAAAAGTACAGCAGATTGGACAAGGTAGGTATGGTAGGTATAGAGGGATAAGACACAAAAAGAGATGGAAGAAAAAGAAAACTCTCTGTCGGGGAATCGAACCCCGGTCTCCCGCGCTTGTAGTCGATGCGAATGATCGATTGACAAGCGGAAATCATGACCACTAGACCAACAAAGATGGATTGTGAAGCTGACTTCTGAGCTTATTTCTTCTTTCAGATTAGATATACTATCAATAAGAGCACATGGACAAGCATAGAGATGTAGAGTCGGGATGTGGTTGCGACTACACATGGCTTGGTTTGGTCCTTGGTTTCATAGAGAATCATCTTGTGATGGAATTGTTTGCTACAGCTGTAGCGACATATAGATCCGTTGCTCTCCTCTCTGTCCCTTTTTCCTCAGATACCACTCCCGACTTGCCGCTTTGAGTCTCTTTTCTCAATTTCTGTCGCTTTTCGTGCTCAGTCCAAAGAAGTGGAGAGACGAGACAGGAAAAGGTCTCATCGGAAGAAACGACCGAGCATAGCGCCTCCGATATTGCTCGCCAACCCACTCGCGCTAAAGGCATTCGTCGCGAGACTGGACGCCTGGCTGAACTTGTCGCAGCGAGAAAAGGCCAGAGTGTTGGTTACTGTCAGCACAATAGCGATGACTGATCATGAACGCATGCATCAGTTCCGTTCACAGAGAAGCCCAAAGTGGGCAAGACGAAAAGAGTAGACAGAATGACATACCGACAAGACTCAACCAGATAAACTCAAACTTGACAATCGCGACAATCCCCAACGCGACCCAACTGACCGGCTGCGCGTACACGGCCAACCAAAAGAACCGTTTGTCGGTGGCATTGATCTGTCGTGTGTCTGGCTCTGCGCTCTCAAATACCCAGTTCGAGTCGCCTGATTGCGCGTTGACCTCGTTCCACCAGCGGAGTCCTACGAGGCGGCGGCCGGCGATGTTTTTGAGATAGTAAAAGTCCATCGCGAGAAGCACGACGGTGATGATGAAGACGAGCACGTAGTTGCCTGTGAAGAGGAGGCCGAGGAGGTAGACGAGGAGAGATGCTGGGGGGTCTAGAGGTTAGTCGTGATCATTTTTGAACACGAAACTGAGTACAAAATAATCGGGAGTTGCAGTAAAGCTGCGAGATGCAAAGAAAGAGAAATACTCACAAATTCGGAACCCAAGGAAGCAGAGCAGCGTGATGGGATGCGAACTGAGTTTCCAGCTCAGCTGGCCGGGTTGTTGGCTCTCCATGACCAGCTGGGATGTATAGCCTTGTTCAATAGTTGCGATCGGACTCGATGTCGTTGACTGCGACGACAGTGTGGGGGTTATGGGTCCTGGATATGTCTGCCTAGAGATTGCATGGGCATGTGTTGTGGAATTGCATATAAATGCAGGGTACAAGCAGCAGCAGCAGCAGCAGGAGAACGCGCAACAGCTGTCGCGGATACGAGTCAACCGTCGATCGTGTTTCCGGGTTCCTGAGTAATACCCAAGATAGTGCCACAGTTCCTCAAGCTTAGCTGTGAGAAAGGGTCTTTAGTCTTTACATTCGAGACGAACAATACTGCGGAGAAAAGGTCCGGTGTTTGTTAATCATTGAGGCAAAGATATGCCCCGCATCCGAGGTTCACACTCCGTCATTGTTGACTTACTATAATTACCTACCCACTTCCTTTCCCTTCACCCAAGGTGATTGTACTTTGAAACATACCTTGATCACATAATCGATCATGGCTAGTGCTGCCGCCGCTGCCTCACCAATCGTGCGACGAGCCTTACTCTACGGTAACAACTGCCCAGCACTAACAATATGGGTCTCATAATCAAGAAGCTAATCAATAGCCAAGTCCCCGGCTCGTCGATGCGATTCCTCGAAAAGTCACGAGGCATATCCGTCGATACGATAGCCTACGATCTCGAAGATAGCGTGACGCCCGGCAAAAAAGCAGAAGCTCGTCAGAACCTGAAACAAATATTGTCGCGGGAGAGGTCGTCGAGCATCAAGGAGCAAGCCGTCAGGATAAATTCGGTCGACAGCGGATATGCATTGGAGGATCTGACGGAGGTGGTGCGTTTCTTGCCTTTTCCACTACACAGAGTGACCTGGATGCAGAATGATTCTTGCTGACAACTCACAGCTCAAAGCACCCAATCTCGATGCTCTAGTCGTGCCGAAAGTCAACTCTCCCTCGGATCTCCATTTCATCACCGACGTCCTGCGCCATACACAACCGCAACGCCACTCGACTGCGCCAGACAAAGACCAAAAGCCCATTCAGATCATTGCGCTGATCGAGTCGGCCCGCGCGGTCATGGATCTCAAGGCGATTTGCGCAAGCACTCCCTATCTGTCCGGTCTCATTTTTGCCGCTGAAGACTTTGCCCTCGACCTTTCCATCACCCGAACACCAGAGCTCAAGGAGTTTCTCTACGCACGAAGCGCCATAGCCACTGCCGCTCGTGCATTTTCTCTTCCTTCGACCATTGATCTCGTGACCACTGCCTTTCGCGGCGACGAGGGCGCCAGGATCCTCAAGGCGGAAAGTGAAGATGGCAAACGCATGGGCTTCAACGGGAAACAGTGCATACACCCTTCGCAGGTCCAAGTCGTGCAAGACGTCTTTGGTCCCGGAGAGGAAGAGGTCGAGTGGGCCGTCAGAGTTGTGGTCGCCGACGAAAAGGCTGACAAGCAAGGCAGAGGTGCCTGGACCTTGGACGGCAAAATGATTGATGTTCCTGTGGTGGGGAAGGCGAAGGCGCTCGTCAAAAAGGCTGAGGCGTGTGGCGTTGACGTCTCTGCGGTAAGAGAAAAGTGGAAGGAGCAGGAGCCGGAGTGATAGCATCTATCTTGTTCATACGCCGACCCATGACTTTGTTCCACGAGACTGTTGTTTCTCAGGACGCAACAGCAGTAGGCTCAGGGCCCGACCCTCGAGTGTATGCCAAAGCCCTGTGACCCCTCTCCTGCCCGGGCCCATCTCCATGTCCCTCTCTCCAACACTCGGCGCAATAGAGATCCCCCTCGCATCCAAGACATCTGACCGTAGCGTCTTCGTTACAGATACAACACCACGAGTCGATGTCTTCGTCGGTGTATGTTGGTAAAGAAGGCTTGCCGGGGCGTAGACTTTTCGTTATCGTCACTGGCTTTGCAGTAGGATTGAACGACGGCGCCGAGGGAAGCCCCAGATTACCTTCGCTGCTGTCGTCGTTGTTGCTAGCTCCAGAACCACGCGCGGGACTTGAGACTCCAAGGGATGCGAATCGAGCTGCTAGCGCGTCGTCGATGCTTTCTGATTTGTTGTCTGTCTCTTTCGGCTCTGTTGTGATTGACGACGGCGGCAAAGACGACAGAGCGTCTGGTACGGTCGGCAGGGGGAAACTGCTTTCTGCTTTTTTCTCTCCGCTGGTGTCGCTAGAGACAGAGAACACAGCACCGGCGTTGGGATCTGCAGGGTCATCGTCTTGATATTTGTATTTCTCATCCACGTGCAGCTGCTCCAGGACTTGTTGAATGTATTCGTCCGCATCGTCGTCGTTGTCCTCGACCTTCTCTTGGCCCTCCTGACTCTCTTTCTCCTCTTTCTCCTCCTCCGACTGCTGGCGACCCCCTACGCCTTCCATCTCCTTCCTCGTCTCAGTCTCTGCATTTCTCAGATCCTCAACATGTTGCCTGACTTCCTCCCTCTCCTCTTCCTCAGGCAACAGGTCCCTAGCCTCCTTGAGCAGTCTCTCGACATCCCTCGGCTCATCAGGATCTAATCCATTCTCCTTGCCATCTTCCTCCAATTGCCTCAGTAGCTCCTCCAGACTTTCCTCGTCGTGACCACTATTCCCCCCGTTCCGCAAATCGAAGTCATCGGTACCGTCTCGCCATTCATCCAAGATGTCTTTCCGATGTGACAAGCGTTCAGCCCCTATAGCGTCGTTCTGCGTCGTTGATGTTGGCGTCAAGTTCCTGAAGCGGGACGCCAGGTCTGCGTCGGAAGTTGCTGGTACATTTTCCTGTTGCGGCGTTGTTTGGGGAGGCTTGATCGGCGTGCTAGGCAGAGAGAGGGTCGGATCTGTTGTTGTTGCTGCGACTGTCGATGGTGAGGGTTGCGGCAGTGCGGTGCATTGTGAGGGTGGGCTGGACGTTGTTGGCGCTGGGGAGAGTGTCGTGTTGCGGAGGGCTTTGAGGCGCACTGAGAGGATGTCTTCTTTGCGAGACATCTTTGAGAGTTCTCTCTGTGTGGGTCAGTAGTGGTGCGTGGATGGAGAACGCTGATCTACGAGACTTGACCAGAACAGGTCTCTTGCGATCCCCATGTCTGTGTCGACACACAGAGCTGCCTGATGTGCGGAGATGGTGGGCAACCCCACACTTACACCCACTTCGAGGACTTGGCGGGCTATACCATGAACAAGAATATTGATACTGAGCCACAGGGGCAACAAAAATAGCTATGACAGAGATTGAAGAGATGTGCACTTTTATTGGATGTGCTTTTACAGAATATCCTGCCAATCAATTCCTCAACAGCCACCAGTACCAAATCAGAACCGGTGCGCCGACAACGACAAGTCTCCGTCCGAATCCCTCTGACACCCTCACCACGGAACCCTTGGATTTTGGCGGCTTGATCTTCATGTACGGATTTCCCCAATCGTCCGTGTCGCCATCCATGATCTCCACATTGTCACTGCCGTAGTACCCAGCTTGCTCGATGAGTGGCGCCTTGTAACCGTATGAAGGCAGACCGTAGGTTCCGTTTGTACCAGGCATTGGGCTTACGCTCCTAGTCCTCGCATTCATCGATCGAGCCGAGAGCGCTCCTTTGTTGCCTTGCGTCGAAAGAGTAGGATGAAAAGATCCGCTTGCAGCACGAGAGCGAGTCGAGGAACTTTTCTCTCTTCGACTCGGCAACTTCTCGAAGACTGGTAACACGGGACTGCCGCTCTCTTCATCCTTGATATCTTCTGCAGGGCCTTTCCTGGCCTCGACAACAGCGTGCACGGCGAGGACTACTAGTGACAAAATCGCGCACATCGCATAACGGATGAAGATGCCAAGCTGGTCTGGTAACAGACAGAGATGCGTCTGTAAAGTCGGTGCGCCGGCGTGTTGGCTCCCATGTGCTTCTTGCAAGCTCTTGCCATGCTCATCCACGGGGTTCCACAAACTGACTAGTTGGAAGCCCGGATGGCGCACACCCATAGCCCACGACATGCTCTTCACCGTGACCTCTCGGATACCAGAACCAGCAGAAGCATACTCGTGATGGACTGTGTCGCAGTAATCGTGATCATCTCCGGAGAATGCGTACCCTACATTAGACACCTTTTCTGCAATCAGCTTGCTGATGTCATGAGTGAGGACGTTCTGATATTGGTATCCTGCGGCCACACGGATCGAGTTTGCATCGTCATGCTCCAGATCGGGTGCACTGTCATGTTGTCAGCGATGCAATTTATTGTGCTACGCCACACCGAAAGCGCATTTTGTCATTCTCAGGGAACACTCTCCCACGTCGACAAGAGAGTGCAATCTTTCGTTGGGGTAGGAGATCCCCATTGGTGGTGCTTACCTCGGTGGATACTTTTCCCGTAGTGGGCCACATGGCGTGCCAGGCTCTCTATAGAGTGGAACATGAGAGAGCACGACGGCAGGCAACTCAGGCGTGGAGGCTTCCTGATTCTTCTGGTTCTTCAACCGTCTTTCATAGTCATCCACGTCGAGCGGAAAAGTGACCTCATGGGAGAATTTTGTCTGTAATGGCTTATCGTTCTCAATATTGAGCACTCTCTCCAAAGCCTTGCTCTTGAGATGCTGCGCCTGGTCCAAGAAGTCCAAGGTGCCCCTCCAGATACTCTCGTCAGCGTCTGGTTGGCCCATTGCGCTCAGACTGACAGTGTCAAGCGACACAAAACTATGATTTCCCACAACATCGATCCTGTCACCCTCTCCAAAATAGGCCCTGAATCTTTCCCGCACCGGTTTCTGTATACCGTTGCCAAAGCCTAGGTCATGATTTCCCGGAAGTGATGCAATGATCTGCTTTGCTTTCTGAGCTGGACGGCCTCCTGAAATCTGGTCCGGTGCAAAGAAGATGCTTCCAAATCGGTTATATTCGGCCAGCCAGAAGGATTCACCATACGGCTTCCACCGTGGTTCCGCAACCTGGAATCCCTGCGCATCTGTTGCCCACTCCCGTCCACCATCGAACAAGTCGCCTAGGAAGAAAAGAGTGTCCGGGTCGAGGGTGCGGTGGACTTGCTTGTAAGAGCGTTTGAGATATAGATCGGTAAATGCGATGGTCAGACTAGATAGCGGCCACGGACGACCAGGGTATGTGTGGGGATCGACAATTTGAGGATCTGCGAGCATAACCACGCGATGAGGTCTTGCTTGTGCCGGCTAGTGTGTGACAGTCAGCGTCTATTGCGCGTAAACAATCGCAACATTAATAGGTATACGCTCACCCATTCTTCCCATTGATCCCATGCGCACGCTTTCACATGGTCACTAATGGCAGACCTCTCTCCCCAGTGAAGTACCCATATCCATAACAATATCAGCGCTGTTGGGATAGTCAAGATTCGGCGACGGATGATATGCGCCAGGTTAATCTGGTGTTTGTTATTGCCATATCTGTCGCGGCTGTAAAGACTGCCAAGCATGGCAGTGATGCGTGAGATTGGGCCATCGGCAAGTCCTGAAGAAGGATATGATGAGGCATACTGATAGCTCATGGTATTGAAGATGATGTTTGCATTAGTCGCACCATATTTGATATACTTTCACAATGAAGAAACGTTTAGCGGAACGATAAAAGGAGTCTTGTCATCTCCTGAACACGCAAAGCTCAGAACGTTTGTTACCGCGCGTCACAGGGGACGTGCTCTACAGTACTTTGGTGTACCTTCCATAAGGTACTCTTTCATTTTGCCCCGCCATGCTATTAAATAGACTTCCTGTTCGAGTGGTCCGATGTATAATCTCCTTCTCGTATCTATATCAATCGACCGGGCATGACGACAGGTAATATATACTTGTAGCTCGCAGCGCTCTGCAACACGACCAAAGCTGGTTCACAACGCCAAACGCCACGCTATGCTTCTCCTATTATCTAGCTGCGGGACAGCATGCATTCCAGATCTGCCTATGCAAAGCGCACCTTGAACTTGAAGTCAATAGAGAAGGCGGGGTCACTTATGCCTACTTCCTCTCCATCTGCGAGCAAATCCCCGAGTTTACACTTCAAGTTTGGACGAGTCTTCTCCTCGAGACTTTGTGGGGCCGAATAGTAGAGAGATGTCTTTTCCGTACGAATCGAGGGTTTCTTCAGCTGACTGTAACAACCGAATCAGTATAAGGTCGCGTCCGATCAAGAGCGTTATCCCGTAAACTCACGCTTCAGGCCTCTCGGCCAAATGATCAATAAAGTCCTGCAATGTCCAGTCTCTCCTGACTTCTATCTCTTGAGCCAGATTACCACACACTGGGCAGTCGTCTTTCTTTTGGTGCTCAAACGTGTACGTGTATATGCTGTCATCTCCGCTGTACATCATGTAGTTGTTTGTCTCAGGCATGCCGAGTGGCGGATTCGTGTTTGTGGCGATCTTGAAGGCCTCGTTACAACAAGACGCTGCAATGATGGCGTTGGTAGATGCAATCGCCGGAATGATATTCTTGACTACTCCCTGGGTCATTGAATAGGTGACACCAGGAATATTGAACTCCTGAGCACGATTGAGGGCCTTTTGGTATAACCATGTGATATGCTCTGGGTCGTCTGTGTCAAGCGTAATATCTGTGGAGCGTGTCAGTTTTGGAAGTCATTAACACCAAAGACGTCGGTGTCGCACCTTTACGCTCTTCTTCCCACGCAATGATGTGAGCCCATTCGATGCAGTGTTGAGGTTGGCGAGGAATGGTCGCCAATGTACAGAGAGGTACGGCGGCACGAGGCGCGTGCATGTCGAGTTGACATTCAATGCAGCTGGTCATGGTCGGCAGGATGACCCTAGCCTGTCCCTTGAATCCTGCAATGTGTCAGGCTGCCGTCTATAAGTGACCATTCATATATCGGAATCCTCACCCTCGGTTCCTCCATCAATCAACGGTTTGAGACTGTCGGGATTGTCGCCATCCACCATGCCTACCAAAGTCGCATTGATCCATCTTCTTGCCTCAATACTGTCCAAGCCGCAGATGACAATGTTGAATTGTAGGTAGTAATCTTCGTCCTTGTCCTGGATCTTGCCGCAGTAGGGGTTGATCTTGACTCCTTGGACGCGTTGCTCAACAAAACGAGCGGCAACTTCTGCCTTCGGCTTACCGACATCAGATTGGCGGAAGAGAAATTGGCGGTTCAAGTTCGAAACATCGATCGTGTCTTTGTTGGCTATCAGTCTAATCCATACCCGGTGTGTGCATTAAATGACTCCTCTCTCACCCATATCAATCACATCGATGCTCTTGAAGCCAGACAGGGCCAGGTTCTTCAAGATCTCGCAACCAAGACCTCCGGCTCCGCTACCTATCATTAGAGGGTGTATGCCTAAGGAGAATGGTAGGTCACATACATTACTCTACTACTGTTAGTGGACACTTCAGGACAGACATTTCCACGCATGCTTACAAGATCTTGATTCCCTCTAAGAAGTCTATCGCTGTCTTTCCTGGAATGAAAGAGTCAGAGTCGGTGTATGGGCCGACTCGGTCCAAGAAACTGTCGAGGTATCTCCTAGCAAGAGTCAGGAAACAGTCTATGGCTTGTACGGAAGCTGCTCACCATCTAGGTCGAGCACCTGCAGCCCCGTTGGTGGGTATCATAGCCACTACGGCAGTCATTATTTGAGATGCTATCGTACAACTGCGACGACGCGACCTGCCATACAACTACTGTTATATTGGTGGGATGATGGACAACAATAGAGCAGAACACCACAGTAATTGTAGATTGACGTAGTTCCTTATCTTATCGTCGCCAAGAGCACTTATGGCGGGGTGTGGAGGGAAACAGAACACTTTTCGAAACCCGCCTACTTGTAGTAGATATGCTTATTAAGATGTACTTTATTGCGTGTAAGTCGAACTTGCAGTAATTATATGCTCGTCAAGCATGCGGTCAGTCTGAGAATGACGGATTTCCTGACCGAAGTGAAGACGGTGACTTTGCGACCCAAGCCAAACACAGGAAGTGCAAATGAACTGCGACTCAAGGAGCACAAGGTCACGAAACCACTCATACAGTCAGAACCACCGGTGATAAAATCGCCCGAAGATGTGCTGGACATCTTGCGATCCCAACCAGATATCGATACCTTGGAAGATGTACTGATATACTTGTCTCAGCGTCAAGGCAAAGATGGCTTTGATATCCGATTACCAAGTCCTGCCTCTGCTAGAATCGTACATGAAATTGTGAACACAACCATACCAGATTTCTGGGAAAATCTTGGAGGTCTGAGGGACTTGTTGTTACAGGTCTTGCGTAGTATCGCTGGTATCAGTGCCACGCTTGCTAGACTACAACTACTCGTCTCTGAATGCAAGACAAACAAGCAGAGCCCAAAGTCTTCGAATGCAACCTCACCAATCCGTGATCTGATAGCAGTCTTAGGGCATATATGCAATACGGACGATTTGACATTCCAGATCTTGTCGAATGTCAGAAAGTTGGCTCAAAATCAGACCAGGTCCGACCTGTTGTGGAAAGAATACCTTGCCACTATAGCAACAGGCAGGATTGTCTCTAGTGTTGCCGAGGCCGAGACTGTCCTGGACTTGTCGACAGCCGCTGACGAAAGATCCTGGTTGTCAGATGGGTCTAGATACTCGGCGTGGTTAGGTAGAAACGTCGCTCATATGGTACGCCAGAGTTCGTCGCTGCCTGAAGATCCTAATGTGAAAGCTGCTGCTCAACTGTATGGCAAGGCTTGTAATATCGGTTATGCAGGTAAGGGTTCGCCCATCAAGATCATCACAGCACTTGCTGACTCTTGCCTTCAGCGCGTGTAGTAGAGGAGATCCGCTCGAGACTTATCATGTCTGACGATTGTCCGATCGACTCCGTACAGAAGTTGATCAATAACATGCAGATACACGAACAACGTCAATTCCTCCTTTTGACGTTGCGATATCTGACGAAACAGCACGTAGAACTTACTCAGACCGCATCAGTTGAGCTGGAAGGACCATCGGGAACTCCAGAAGCTGTTGCAGCATATGTTTCGCTGCTACATACACTACTGTGCAACGAGATCATGAAATCTCATCTCAAGACCTGGCTTTCTGACCCGACTGCGAATGCCACTGAATCATTCGTGGTTCGACGTGCTGCCATCTCTGCTCTCGATCGCAGTAAACCGAGCAATCTCTCGCTTCTCGACGAAGACCCTATGCAGTCTACGCTGGAAAGCGTTTGGCAAATGTTTGGAGACTCATTCTTCATCAGACACACACCAGTGGTGCAGCAAGAGGCATGCTCCCAGACACTTCTCTTGCTGGCGGGCTATGTGTACAGAGCACAGCCTATGTTTTTGTTCACGCTTGCGCGTTCAAGTGTGCATCTAAATGGTATCTCAAACCGTCTCAATGCATCCTCTCAGCGAGCCCGATTCCTCGGCATGGTGGTCGGAACCGCTATATCCGAACTAGTGGCTAAAAGTGGTGCACCGCTTTCTTTTGATGTGGAAGATATGAAGACACCCGAAGCGCAATGGTACCTGGAGCTGACGAAGGTCAATGACGAGCCGTGTAGCGTGGATGAGATGAGGCAATCACTACGGAAGAAGTCGATTGCGTCCAAACCAAAAGTTGCATACGCAAATGCAAAGTCTGAAAAGACGAAACAGGTCAAGAAGGCGGCAACGTCTACTGTAATTACAGGGCCGAGGATTATGGAGATCTTCGACGATGAAGAAGAAGAGGACGAAGACCTCAAACCATATGCCAAACCAGATTCCGACCCGGAGGATGAGGATGAAGATGCGACCTTGGTCAATCGCAACAAACAAAAGGCTCCGGTATACATTCGGGATCTGATAAGCAGACTTCGCGACTCGGAGAATCACGAGCGCCACACTCTCGCTCTAAAAAGTGCGGCATCACTGATACGTCGCAAGAGCTCATTCGGCAAGGAAGTCAGTGATCATGCTGTCGAGCTTGCATTGATACTCGTTGGTCTTGGAAACCCCTTTGACATTGAGGACTTTGCAGAGCTGCGTTTACAAGCACTCATAGCTACACTACTGTCAGATCCGACGAAGATAGCGCCCTGGTTATGTCGACAGGTCTTCGATGGCGACTACTCTCTCAGTCAACGGGCAACAATCCTAAGTACTCTGGGTCTAGGCGCACGAGAACTAGCCGGCTACAAGGACGAGGACGAAGCTCTGAACCCTACAGCGTCCGTAACTTCGTTCCCAAGCAAACGACTCCCAGAGCGACTCCACAAGATCTATGCCGGCAAGACCGACCGCACCGCCCTGATTGCATCAAACCTTGAGCGATCACTCATGCAGCCCATGGCCGCCAAAGCAGCGGATAACATGACCGGCCCCAACATCCTCAAAGTGCGAACCTTCTCCTCGAGAATGGAAGTAGAGAAAAAGCGCAAAAAGCCCATAACCAACGCCTTGGCGAAGATCGTAGCCGAGAGCTTCTTCTTCCCGCTAACAGGCGGCTGGTGGCAGAACGTAAACGCTTACGGCGGCGGCGGCGGCGGCGGCAAAGGACAGAACATACATTTCCAGCCCTTCCTACTAACGACATACATCAAAACCCTCGCCATCCTACTGCACGCTTCGGGGCCCAACACTCTATCTCTGCCTCAAATGACGACGGAATTCTGGGGCTTGTTACTAGATCTGCGCACGACTGCGCTGAACGACACGGCGGTACTAGAGGCCGTGCTGTTCGCGTTTTTGACCCTGTTGCAGGTCAACGAGGAGCAGAGCCGTCGGCTGGCTGAGGAGCAGGGCAAAGAACTCATGGAGACGCAGGGATGGGTCGAGCTGGTGTTCGAGAGGTTCAGTAGCGCGAATGCGGTATCTTTCGGATCCGCTGGAGCAGGAGGAGGACCGCCGTCGAGCAGTGCTGGTCGTGAGGGTGCGCCGGCGGATGGAGAGGCGGAACGTGTTCGTATGCTGAGTGCTGGCATCTTGGTCAAGACGAGGGATATTGTGGAAAGGTTCCAGAGGTTGCTTGTTGGGGATATGCTGGATTATTGAGAACACTCGGCTAAGGCTGTGGGAGAATCTATTCGCCGCATCGCCGCGTGCCGGATACTTTTGCTCCTCGTGAACCTTTAGTGACGATGTGAGGGCACAAAAAGTGGCGTTTAAACATACAGTAGTCGGAAAGGAATGTACGAAAGAAGACGTGTAATCTATATGGTATCATTTCGAGTTATCTGAGCTAAACACTTTTCCCAACACTGCCTTGCCAATCCTTTCCTCTGGGATCATCAACGAAACAAAGGGACAAAAGAGACATTTTACTCGCTCATGCTCTCCCAGCCCCTCTCATCAGCGCCAGGAGCCGCATCCTCCTCCTCCTCTTCTTCTTCCTCCTCATCACTATCATCCTCATCATCAGCCGCGACGCCAACAAGTCTTTCGACGACATCATCGGACGCAGAAGCAGGCTTGACGCCCGGCGCCCTGCCTCCGAAAGCTTCGCGCACGGCGCGGTTGGTAGACGTGTCCCAGACTTGGACGTTGCCTTTGGAGCCGGCGACGGCGAGTCTGAAAGCGACAGACTCATCAGGGGCGAATTGAGCGGAAAAGACGCGGCCGACGCCGAGATCGCGGGAGACGACCATCGAGGGACCCGAGGCGCTGTCTTGCTGGACGTTCCACAGCTTGACGGTACGGTCAGTGCCGCCTGTGGCGATGAAGCCCGGCAGCGAAGGGTTGATGGAGAACGAGGACAGCGAGCTCTCGTGGGCCTGCAGGCGCCACAGGGGTTTCGTGCCTGCGGGGTCCGAGGGCGCGTTTCGTGCGTCGAAGCAGTACAGGATTCCGGATTCCGTCGACGTGTAGAATTTGTGCTCGTCGAAGGGGTCCCAGCGTACGTTCTCGACGTCTGAGTCGACGCCCCAGCGCGGGATCTTGTCCATTTCTGACAGACGCAGGTCGGCGGCGCAGACTGTGCGGTCGTAGGAGCCTGACAGGAGAATAGTGGCGTGGGAGGGGTTCGGGTGGAAGTGTAGGGAGCAGACTTTGTCGCTGTGGTATTGGTATGATTTGGCTGCGGTGCAGGTGGTCAGGTCCCATAGCTTGACTGTGGTGTCTGCGGAGGCGGAGGCGAGTAGGTTGCGATGAGCGCGGTTCGCGGACAGGGAGAGGACGGCGTCGGTATGGTAGTTGGCGTTGATCTTCTCGGCGTTCTTCGCCTTCTTTTTCTTCTTCTTCTGTGTGCTAAGAGCGGCGGCTGCACTGCTCTCGGCGGTTCCCTGACCCAGAATGGCGGCAGGATACATGCTGTCGATAGTGTCGAGGTCCCAAATCTCAATATCCGGGTCCATGGTACCCACAGCGACGTAGTTGCCCTTGGATTCGGCGGTCGTTCCCTTCTTGTTGACAGGCATGTCGAGCCACTCTACAGCGAGCGGGATGGCGGGCAACATGATGTCGTGGTGGACGTAGAGGTTGTCGTCCTGATCGTCGTAAACATAACATTCCAAGTGCGCCACTTCGTCCTCGATGCGCGCTGCCAGAACAAGATTGTCGGTGGGCATGATCTGCAGCTCCTCGCGGTCCTCGTCGTCGCTCGCTTCGCCTTCGTTAAGGGTGATATATGGGTCCTCGGCGTTGGATTGATGGTAAGCCAGCGATCGCACGTTTCCGAACATGGACATGCTCGACTCGACGTTCTCCGGGTTTTCGCCAGCTTCCTCGTCGTCACTGTCGTAATGTTCGAGGTCATATTCTTTGAGGTCATCATCGTTGAGGTCACTATGAGAGGAAGAAAAGAAAGAAAAATGTCAGTAATTGAAAGGATAAGAATGCAGAGTAAACTCACATGTCTTCATCCTCCTTTTCCGCTCCAGATCCAGAACTCCCTGCCTGTCGCGCAGCGCTCGTGGCCTTCTTGACATTGTCGTCGCCGGTCTTTCCGTCGCCGTTCAACTCGGCCTGCGCCTCAGCGAGACCCTCTTTGGCGTCATCGAGCTCGAGTTTTGCCAGCTTCGAGATGCGCTCGTACTCGTCGTCGTCGAAGACATATTTGGTGGGGAAGGCGGCAGCAAAGCCTCTCGGCACCCAGGTCGTCGCCGTTATCATAGACATGTTTGGTGTATTGTGTGGTTGGTTGTTCACTTTTCAGGAAAGTGCCTCATCTCACGCTGCATTCGCCATGGATTTATTTTTTGGGGCAAGAGCGACTTTCCCGCCAAGCCTTTTTTATTCTTGAGGCTTTCGAACTTCCACTTTTTGCGGGGCGGAGTTCGCAGCGGGGGTCTCGCGCCAAGGCTCTGCTGTCATATGTGCCAAGACTCTCTATACCCTACAATATGTCTCCATACCAGATGTCGACTGCACCTTCCTCAGCTCTTCACTTTCTCTGGGAATGGCGCGCGACGGTTCACCACACAGTCCCAAGAGGCGGAGGATTCACCATGACCACAACGACGATGAAGAAGCTCACTTCTCCACACAGCCAGCGCGACGACCACCACCGAGCCATCATGCTTCACGTTCACGAAGTCAGCACGACTCTAGAAGACCCGCCGCCGACTCTAAACCCCACCAACAGGAATTCGACGGTCCCGAACCTGGAGTGAGCCAGGAAGACTCGACCAATCTCGACCGTGACTGGTATCTGGGAGATGAAGGTGGCGCCACCCTGGGCGATGAATCACACAACCCTTTCGGCGATGAAGGCGCGACATGGGAGGAACAGCAGCGCGAGGCGGCCCTCTTCGAGAAAAAGCTGGCTGCTCAGAGACGTTCCGACCCGCGCGCCATGCAGCGGCAGCGAGACAACGATGCCTGGGAGACGAATCGTATGCTCACCTCCGGAGTCGCCCAGCGGAGGGACATGATGTCTGGTTTTGAGGATGACGACGAGGGGACCAGGGTGCATTTGCTCGTACATGACCTGAAGCCGCCTTTTCTGGACGGCAAAACCATCTTCACCAAGCAGCTCGAGCCCATATCAGCGGTGCGTGATCCCCAGAGCGACATGGCTGTCTTCAGTCGCAAGGGCAGCAAGGTTGTGAAGGAAAGAAGGCATCAGAAAGAAAGAAAACAGCAGGCTCAGGAGGCCACCAACATCGCCGGCACCGCTCTCGGCAACATTATGCAGGTCAAGGACGGTGATCAGGACAGTGCCGCACCGACTGGCCCTGATGGCAATGATGAAGAACATAACCACAAGGGCGGAAGCAAGTTTGCCGACCATCTCAAGAAGAACGAAGGCCAGAGCGCCTTCAGTAGATCCAAAACACTCCGCGAGCAACGCGAATACCTTCCTGCGTTTGCTGTACGCGAGGAACTGCTTCGTGTGATTCGCGACAACCAGGTCGTCGTCGTCGTCGGTCAAACGGGTTCAGGAAAGACTACCCAGCTCACGCAATTCCTCTACGAGGATGGCTACGCTAAGAACGGCTTAATCGGCTGCACACAACCGCGTCGTGTCGCTGCAATGAGTGTCGCCAAACGTGTTGCCGAAGAAATGGAGGTCAAACTCGGAGGCACTGTCGGTTACGCTATCCGATTCGAGGATTGCACAAGCAAAGAGACCGCCATCAAGTATATGACTGACGGTGTCCTACTGCGCGAGTCCCTTGTAGAGCCGGATCTCGACAAGTACTCTTGTATCATCATGGACGAGGCCCACGAGCGTGCTCTGAATACTGATGTTCTGATGGGTCTGATCAAGAAAGTCCTGGCTAGACGGCGGGACCTCAAGCTTATCGTCACATCAGCCACTATGAACGCCGAACGCTTCTCGCGTTTCTACGGTGGAGCTCCCGAGTTCTTCATTCCTGGTCGAACGTTCCCTGTCGATATTCAATATTCACGAAGTCCTTGCGAAGACTATGTCGACAGCGCTGTCAAGCAGGTGCTCGCCATTCACGTCTCCCAAGGCCCTGGCGATATCCTTGTCTTTATGACTGGTCAAGAAGATATCGAGACGACCTGCGAACTAATAGCCGAACGCCTGAATCTGCTCAATGATCCGCCAAAACTATCTATCCTGCCAATCTACTCTCAGATGCCCGCCGACTTGCAGGCCAAAATCTTCGAAAGGGCCGACGCTGGCGTTCGCAAGGTCATTGTCGCCACCAATATCGCCGAGACATCCCTTACTGTCGATGGTATCATGTACGTTGTCGATACTGGGTTTAGCAAGCTCAAGGTCTACAACCCACGCATGGGCATGGACACACTCCAGATCACACCCATTTCTCAAGCCAACGCTCAACAGAGAGCCGGTCGTGCTGGTCGCACCGGCCCGGGCAAGGCCTTCCATCTTTACACTGAACGAGCCTTCCGCGACGAATTCTACATAGCCACCATTCCCGAGATTCAGCGAACGAATCTCGCCAATACAGTCCTTCTTCTAAAGTCCCTCGGTGTCAAAGACCTGCTGGACTTTGATTTCATGGATCCGCCTCCGCAGGATACAATCACCACCTCACTCTTTGATCTCTGGGCTCTGGGTGCCTTGGACAATCTAGGCGATCTGACTGTCCTGGGCCGACAGATGACAGCATTCCCCATGGACCCCTCTCTCGCCAAGCTCGTTATCACGTCTTGCCGTTACGGCTGCAGCGAAGAGATTCTGACCATTGTGTCCATGCTGTCCGTTCCTTCTGTGTTCTACAGGCCCAAAGAGCGTATGGAAGAAGCCGACGCTGCTCGCGAGAAGTTCTTCGACCCTGCTTCCGACCATTTGACGCTCTTGCATGTGTATCAGCAATGGACCGCCAATCGATGCAGCGACAAGTGGAGTGTAACGCACTTTCTGCATCCCAAAGCCCTGCACCGCGCACGCGAGATTCGCGAGCAGATAAAAGACATTATGGCCAAGCAGGAGGACATGCCCCTGGTATCATGCGGCTACGACACGGAAATCGTGCGCCACTGCATTTGCGCCGGGTACTACCACCAAGCCGCGAAACGGAAAGGTCTGGGCGAATACCTGAACCTTCGCACGAGTGTGAGCATGCAACTGCATCCGACGTCCGCACTTTATAACTCTGGAGATCCGCCGGATTATGTTGTCTATCACGAGTTGATCCTCACCAGCAAGGAGTACATGTCATGTGTGACGAGCGTCGACGCGCACTGGCTGGCGGATCTAGGAGGTGTTTTCTACAGCGTCAAGGAAAAGGGCTACAGTGCGCGAGAGAAACGCACAACAGAGCTCGAATTCAATAAGAAGATGGAGATCGAGACGCAGATGGCTGCTGACCGCGAACGTGCCAAGGAGCTGAAGCGGAAGGAGGAAGAGAGGGAGAAAGTCAAGGTCGGGAAGAGTGCGGTCAAGAAGGTCTCGGCTGTCGGCGCGGTTAGGAAACCTATCGTGCCGAAACGGAGGGGTTTCTGAAGTGTTTCCGATCGATAGTATAACACTATGGCAGACTTCAAGGGTACTCCAGCCCAACGATTCCTACGTCTTTGTTTCTGTTTAGGAAACAGCCCGCTTGTTAATGGAGCTATCTTGTCGATGCTACTGAATGACTCTTAGCGTAGAGGTTGGTGAACAAACAAGCACAACATGGTATCCCATACAGACGGGTTTCCCGGGAGATCCCTTCCGGTCTATGTAGAAGACAACACTATTGAAGGTCGTCATAAACACACAGACTAAACTTTTCCGACTCTACAATACTGCGATGACCGATATCATACTCAAGGAACACAGTCTGTACGTTGGACGATTACTCGTTGTTACTCAGCATAACATACAGACATTCAGGTATGCTTATGGGGGACAGGGTCTCCCCACTCTCTCGAAAGCCAGATGTGACTTTGACACCCGACTAAATCAATGACATCACAACAGTCAAGAGCAATTATATATAGATCTATGACACGGCTAGCTGATCTCGCGAGCGCATGGCCGGCCCTCCTACGATATACTTGTAGTACGACCGGTCTAGGAGCAATCAATATTTAGGCGCGATATGTTTCTTACAGTACGGGTATTAGCGACACGCTGCCTGCAGGAACCCGCGCGCGATTGAGCTGAGCCTCCCCCTCGCTTCTCTTGGCATGGGGGCGGCATGGGGGGACCCTTAATCAAGGTAAACATTGACCCAAGTATATTTTAAGTGTAGCCCCGGATATCTATTATTATCACATATACTCGTTCGCCCTGTACATCCATATCAATTGACCCATCCACGTCTACCACTCCAGATACGGTCTTCTTCTGATCTCTTGTCTACTACACATAGTCGAAGAAGAAATCAAAGCTCCATAGCAATACCAGGCTCTCATACACAATGACGCTGTCAAACGAACCTCTATTCTCGCCCACCCTAATTTCGCCAGAAGTCAGCAGCGCATTACCAGAGGGCTACACCGTGCGACCCCTCCAAGCCTCCGACTACCACTCCGGCTTCCTAGATGTGCTACGAGTGCTCACCACAGTCGGAGATGTCAGCGAGCAGGAGTTTGCGAGTCGGTTCGAGGAGATGCAGGCGCCTAAAGGAGCAGGCAGAGGTGCGGGTGGCTATCACGTCCTTGTCATCTTGGATGGCGACAAGAAAATTGTGGGCACTGGCGCTTTGATCGTGGAGAAGAAGTTTATTCACAATCTTGGGCTTGTTGGACATATTGAGGATATCGCCGTTGCGAAAGATCAGCAGGGCAAGAAGCTTGGGTTGAGGATCATTCAGGCGCTGGATTATGTGGCTGAGGAAGTTGGTTGCTATAAGGTATGTTTTGTCTGAATTTGCAGTCGAGTCACGGTTGCTAATAGAGGTGCAGACTATTCTTGATTGCTCGGAAGCAAATGAGGGGTTCTACGTAAAGTGTGGTTTCAAACGAGCTGGTCTCGAGATGGCGCACTACTACGAGCCGCCGAAGAGCAAGTATGAGACTTCGTAATCGTTCCGACCATTGTGGAAAACGAAGGCCTGCATGAATGTCGGACCACAAATTATGTTCCGAACCATCCACCAGGTGGTTGATGGCGACCGATGCTACGAAGCCAATACACATTCGAGCCAGCGATATTCCTGCGAGTGATGCAGGATCTAATCCGAACCCAGACTCGTACCCGTCCCCTTGCGATTCACAAACCTATATCCAGTCCCTTGCTCCTCCATTCGACTCGTCCCGAGCTTCTTGGCGTAATAATTCTCTTTCTTGCCCTCATGAGCCAAGAAGACAAGTTGCCTCCTGAAGGGCATGGAATCGACCCACTCGTCAACACACTCTAGCAACCACGACCCCAACCCCAAACCCTGATAATCGGGCAACACGTAGACGTCGGTCAGGTAGGCCAATGTCACGTAATCAGTGATGATCCTTGCGAACCCAATCATTTCTGGTGATTCGCGGTCTTGTGATGCCTTCTTGTACACTCCGAAACACATGGAACTCTCGACCATGGTCTTAAGCTCAGCAGAGGGAAGCCTTTTGGCCCAGTCTAGCTCGGGGGATTCCAAAGCGTTGTTGAGCGCCTCGAGGGATATGAGCGAGCGATCAGTGCTGGTGAGGAAGCTGTCGCCGTCACGGGTCCAGGTTCGGGTCTGAGCAATTGCGAGTGTCATGGTGTCGCAGGCAATTCGCTCTTGTAGAGGAGAAGATAAATGTTGGAATCGAAACAATTCCGGAGGATTGGCTCGCAATATATCTGCGCAATACCACTTCTGAACACAAATGTGTGGAGTTCTTGTTTCCTGTGCGAGCTTCCTGAAGAGACTTATATACAATTGTCCACAACACGATGGCACCACATTACTCACTCGATAATGAATAACAAAATCAATTGACTTGTAAATATCTCGTTGCTTGTACAGGAAGATAATAGTTGCATGCCTTGTATTGACTCATGGAACCCAGTCCGGAATTGATCGACAATCGCTGGGCGTCGCCTGTGCCTATGTTGAGGTCGAAGAAGCATAAAAGCTTATAATTCTTACCTTCCAACTTGCGTGTGGTTTGCAGGGGTGCGCGGCTAGGTGCACTTTTGCAGAGGTGTGAGCTAATCATACTGTTCACAGAAAGCATGCAGGAGAAGTGATCTTCTTGAATGGTTATTTGTTGTGATTTTGATGATTCGTGATACAGTGACTATACACAGCACAATTGGATCAGACGCCGTCACACGTTCATCTACGAGTCTTCTTATTCTTTTAGGGCCTGGAATTGTCGTTTGCACGACTTACTCACAGATAGTTACCTTGGACGATATGTACTACCACCCTTAAACTAACACACGCTCCATATAGCAAGAGATGCGGTACATAGAAAGTGTGACCGCAAGGTAGTTTTGAACCTCCATCATCGTAAGAAGTAAAGCCCCGCACGTGATTGGTCGAATCCAGACTTGGCGTCTCCGAACCTCCATGAGGGCCATCATACACGACCAAACCATTAATCAAATAAGCACATGATATAACCAGCACCCATCCCATTGATCCACCATTAAACACATTCAAGATGGGTCACAACAACTGTAAGCTCCGGAAGAGCCACTTGCGCTCGCGAAAACAATACTGACTCGGAAACACAGCCCTCAACCTCGACCCGGCGTTGGTCAAATACAACAGTACGCTACACTCTGCTCCGCCGCCAATCCTCCGGCTTGATGGGAACATGGTCTGATAAAGAATAGATATGCATGTCGAGCGATACAAGTTCTTCCGTTGGACTCCCCGTACTGCCTGGCTATCGCTCGTCTGGATCGGCGTTATCCCTGGCATGGCCCTGTGGGCTTCGTATAAGACTGAGGTACGCATGCGCGACGACGTTTCCTACTTTCTGAGCATTGGTTCTCGGGCTGTACTACTTGGGAGGAAAGCTTCTTTGGGAACGGTTCACGTGTTTGGTGAAGAGACGGAACATACATTGGAAGATCGGGTGGATGCGCAGGAGAACATAGAAGGACTACGGACGGGCGATATCAGGAAAAGGCATGCTGACATTTTACTCTAGGGCAAATACATCCTTCGGGGCAAGAGGAGAGGCGACACCGTCAAGGAGTTCTAGATGCTCTTCGGTACAGAAGGAATGAATGGACTACTGTGACGCAGGGCGTGGGAATATCCATTTTTTGGGCGTTGAGAAAGTGCGCGAAAGAATACCAAGTCAAAAACATTTTTCTATCATATCGTCATGCATTTGTCGGCGGTTCACTGGTGACTTTCGCGGTATGCTCAGCAGTGTAGGTCTTGAGATGAGGCGTCAATTATATCGAAGCTGCCTTAGGCAGACAGCGGTGCTTCAGGCTACATGACCTATGAGAATGTAAAGAAGGCCCGTGCACAGCGTCATGTTGCAGCCGCAATGGCCGTCCGGCCGTCATATTGACCTACTAAGATATCAGATCATGAAATCATGCCAAGTAAAGCCTTCTGGTGGTCATTCATGTGCGACGGGATACATCTTTTATAAACTATTCGTCATACGTACAACAAAAAGAGCTTCCCCGTTCTACAACATATCCACTCAGCAAGACGCCGAAATATCACATAGTATTGACCATGGCTTCTTTTGCAACGAAGCCCGCCGCTCGGCTCATACATCAGATACCACAATCCTCACGATCCATCTCGGCCTTCACGAGGACATCATTACAGAGGCAGTCCTTTTCCGCGATGTCGACATGGAAGCAGACTAAACTACCAACTCACACGAGATCATTCGCTGTCTCGACTAGGGGTTGCGCATCGCGAACATCAAATGCGCCGAAGAGCAGGGACAGAGGCCCCGCAAGCGAAGAAGACACCCAGACCGATTTCGCCGCCATGAACATCCTCGGAAACACACCAGCTCCTACTACCGCTATCGATGCTTGTGCATCAGACGGCTTCGCGCTGAACAATGGAATGAAGATCATCGAGGCCGGCGTGCTTCTAGTGGGTGGAGAGGCGTTCAAATGGAAGCCTTGGATACGCGAGGGGAGGAAAGAGGGCACGATAGGTGCAGGAGCGGTAGGAGATGACGACAAAGGTGTCATGAGCAGAGGCGGAAAATTGTTGAACGCGAAAGGTCAATTTGATGTGACGGATGAGTGCTGGGGATTGCTCGAGTTGGTCTGGCCGAAGCCTGGTATGTGTGATCGACATGTTGCCTATGGAGTGCTCTAACCATTGTTTGAATAGACCTACTTATCCTGGGAACCGGTCCTTCGATTGCGCCCGTGTCGCCTGCCACCAGAAAGCGCATCAGTGATCTTGGTATTCGGTTGGAGATACAGGACACACGCAATGCCGCTTCGCAGTTCAACCTTCTGGCTACAGAGAGAGGTATTCAGCAAGTCGCTGCTGCTCTTATACCGATTGGATGGCGCGAGGGTCAGTGAAAGGCGACGTGATAAGCGCCGAGTACTTCGCATGGGAGAAAGAAGTGTGGGAATTGCCCGAGTCATAGTCCCAGCATAGGCTCATCTTTGTACAATGAAACTCAAACGTCTTATGACCCATCGTGAGTATTATTCCCCTCCTTCTGCCGACTTCTGCTATGCATACTTATGTACGCGACACCGAGCTATTTCTGGGGAGCGTAGGAAGTGCCTTCGATTGTTGTATGATCTGGCTGGACAGCATCCTCATCTCTAGTGAGCGTCTGAAATTATCATATACACTATTGTTGATATGTCTCGAGCAGCTACATCATGATGAGCAGACCCTTCTCGGATCGTGCTTGACTTGTTGAGACTCCGGAAAATACTGTCAGCACATGATCAGAGTGAAAGGTAGAGGCACAATTGGAGTAAACCAGTCACAAAGCTCAGACCAATTCATGTGATAACATGCGGGGAAGAACGGGCGGCGGAGGAGGAGTTGATGGATCCGAAATGACACTGGCCTCCCCGATTATTGCTCTTCCGTCGTCTGCACTACAATGGCAGCATTCGGTCAGTCTTCTTGTAGAACTAAAATAAAAAAAAGATGAAACGCTGACGATCGGCAGACACTCCGATAACAATGGAGAGAGATAGATCACCGTCGGTCACTGCGTCATTCTCCTCGTCCAACACAACCACTACCCGACGCCAAACCATTACCTCTAGACAGACGCCTTTATTAAGATCGACGCCTCCTCAGATCACCCGGACTCTGACAAATGGCTATCCTTTTGTTGTGCCGCTGAATCAACTCGCTGGACTTTTGTCATGGACGACAGAAAACCAGTGGAATTCCTTTCTGCTCGTGGCGTCGTTCTGGTTCACCGTCTTATACGGAGAATGGATCATCAAATGGACGGGACCTCTGATTGTCACTGCGACCTTGATCACAGCAATGTATTATCGAAGGTATTCACCGCTGTCTTCTCGTCAGCAAGAGAAGACTCTAGATGATATTGTCTCCACCTTTGAACTGTTCAACACTCGGTGCCAGGTCTTGCTGGATCCATTCTCCAAGCTGACCGACTTTCTGTCGACGCAGCAGACTGCCACGTCGGCCACGACGAGACCTGCTCTGACAACGCTGTTCACGAGGATCCTGATCGCGAGTCCGCTGTGGTGGTTTTTCGCCTGGACACTCAACACGCGTCGAGTCATCTTGCTGTTTGGCACCCTGGTCTTGACATGGCATTCGAGACCCGCGCGGATATCGAGGATCATTCTCTGGAGATCACGGTTTGTCCGACGGACCTTTGTCACAATCACGAGTCTCGACGTGGACAAGAAGATTGTCGCAAAGGCGAAAACCCCGCCATCTTCTTATGTCGGCATATACGAGAACCAGAGGCGTTGGTTGGGCATCGGATGGACGACGAGTATGCTTGCGTATGAAAGAGCCGCGTGGACAGACGAGATGCTGGAAGAGACGACGTCGCCGCAGGACTATAAATTAGCACCGGGTCAGGCATGGACGGAGCCCGAATGGAAGGTCGATGACTGGGTATACTATGACAACAAATGGAAAGACGGACAGACCAAGGACGGATGGGGCAGATACACTCGTCAGAGGAGATGGTCGCGACGGATCGACGGACAAGCTGTAGTAGAAAAGAAAGAGAAGAAGCAGACACAACGCCACAATCGATCAAAGAGTTTCGCTTATGATGATACCGGAAGTAGTTCGCTCAGCCGTGCAGGGATGAGTAATGATGAGAACGACACCCCCACGCCCACGGCTATCCTGAAAGAGAAAGAGGCCGAGTGGGGATTGGGGGATGATGTTATCGCAGGGCTTGGGTAGAGGATTTTTTTTTCTTGGTCGGGGAACGAGTAACGAATCTTCTTCTTTCGTTTTCACATGGCGAGCAATGATCTAGCATTTACGCTCAACTCGATAATTAGTCATGTAGGCATTTCTCTTTTCATTTCCTTCTACTCCGCTCTCCTTTTTGTCTCCCGTCCCGAATCAGCAGCCTGTGCAGAATAACCGCCCAACGCATCAGTGACCAGCCGCCTGAGTTCAGCCTGCGTCTCCTCGCTCTCAAAGTCCGGTCTAGCAGCCAATTCCTCAATGCGCCTCCTGATCTCCGGATCCGGCTCTCCAACAGCATTCTGGTCTCCCTCGGTCATAGTGCCCATCTCAATATTGACCCCCTGAGGCAACGGCGGCGGCGGCGCAATGCCATTCCCACTCGCACCCCCGTTAACATGCACGCCAACCTGCGTCACCGACGCACCACTAACCGCCCCTCCGACCGCGGCCCCAGCGACGAAGTCGCGGATATACGCCGCGACGACCGGCGCCTCGTTCTCCTCGCTCATCTTTTCGGCAGCCGTCTGGCCCTCGCTGTTCCTCGCGCTCGCATCCCCGTTTAGCTCCTCGAGCACCACGCGCGCAATATCCACGTTCTCGGCTGCGAAGAGCGGGGTTTCGTCGTCTTCGTCGCGCAGGTTGATGTCGGCGTCGAAGTCGCGCACCAGCGCTCGTAGGAGCAAGGCTTGGTTGTAGGAGACGCTGGCGTGCAGGAGGGAGTAGCCGTGGGAATCTTGTGCTGAGGCTAGCGATGGCGTTTGTTGGATGTGGGTTAGGACTGTTTGCGGTTGGTCGGGGACGAGGTTTAGGAGGCGGTCGATGGTTATGGTCGCCATATCTGGGTTGCCTTTTTGTTCTGTCTAAGAGTGGGTGTTTGCGGGTGTAGATGGATGGTTGGGTGCCGTCGTATGTAAGAGGCGACAAGGGTTGATCGTCGTTCGGGCATAAATTTATTTTGCTGGTGACGTTCCTGGGGCTGCGGAGTATGTACAAATTGCCCCGCGTTGAGCTTCGGCTGTGATTGCCTGTATTAATTTGTAGGTAGTCATTATCATACAGCATCGCTTCCATCCTTTGAACACTGGACTATACTCCGAGTCAAAGTACTGCATCGTGTCCGATACTCAGCTCCCATGGTTGATCGGAGTCATACTTCATAGGACAAGGCTCAGATTGTTCGGAAGTGTCACCAACGCTAAAGACTTACGGAAAGGCTATAGACGTACAGGAAAGTGGCAAGGCGACCTTACACCTCGGCTTCAACCAATATCACGACGAAATGCGTCCTGCAATTGACGGACCAAAGTCTTCTTGTACACTACAATGTACACTACAGTCCCATTCATGGGATCTCCTACTTGGACCAATATCTCTACACAATCTTCTCCGCCTCCTCTAGTAATTCCTCGACCTTGAAGGACGTATCGCCCTGGCTGAATTGCTCCATCAACTTCTTTCTCGGCGACTCCTCCGAAGTCTGACCGTAAAACTTCTGCAGGCACATGAGTAACCATTTGCTCTCGTCGACGGTCACGCCTCTGTCTTCCGTCACTAGACCTTCGAGCAGCACGAGTCCCTTCGGGTCAGCTAGATCAAGGTGGTGTGTGAGAGTCGTATGCGGTTGTGCAAACTCGCCACGGAGCTTGAACTCGGCTAGATGGGTGAAGAGTACGGTTGCCGTGGTCGGAGAAGGGAATGTCCATTGCAGAAAGTGAATCTCGGCACCCTGACCCTCTCGCGGCAGAGGCAGAATGAACTGGGGATGTTTCTTCGCCGTGCTTGCAATCTTCTCGTAAACCTCTAGAGGGATGGTGGCGCAGAGAGAGTTGGGTGTGCTCGCGTGTCGTAATCTCCACAGATACTCGATTTCTTTCCGCGGTAGATCTAGCATCTTCTCGACGTCGACAAAGGAGTCGAGGGTCTTGATTCCTGCCTTGGCCTCGTGGGAGGGCTTTGTTGGTTGCGCTCCTGCTGCGGCTTGTGGTTGCGGTGGTGGCGGTGGCTGAAAGGGTATGTTCTTAGGCGAAGTCGCCGCTGCTACTGATGCCGCTGATGAAGCTGTGTTCGGGGTGTTCTCTGCATGCAAGAATGCGTCTGCGCCGGCGACAATGGCTTTCTTGCGCAACGTCTCAATCTTGTCCTTGTAAACCTCCTTCAACTCGTTGATGTCTCCGAGGCCTTCTCTGAGCGACAACAGTCAGTATGACTGGTGCCCTTTGTCTATTGTTCATCGCGTATCGTCTCGTCTCTTACTGCTTTGCCTTTTGCTCAAGCTTTGCCTTGTACTTGTCCAACACCTTCTTCTCCGGCTTGTTGTGAGTGGCCAAAAACCGTATATCGTGCACTTGAGCCCATCTTCGCTGGAATGTCCGCAGGACTGGCGCGGAGCATCGGTATGCGTGTCTGGTCGGGATGAATAGTGAAGTCATGTTCGGGATTATGGCAAGTTATGACATACACACTGAGCCAATGTCGAAACTCAAGTCGGACGAGAGGAACAAGATGGAGGAATGAAGATGGAGTAAAACAGTATCGATTACAGGTCTTGGCGGAGGTGACGGCAATTGTCAGAAACTCCTACGATGATTTCCCCAGAACTTCTGGAAGAACATCAAACCCTAACCCTGCACGCTTGTACGAATACTTTCTGTCCTCGGGTCTTCATTAGAGTCATTGGTTCACCAACTGTGTAGAAGCAACATCCCAGCAAGCGCATGCACGTCTCCACCAGTACAGACGGCTGGAATATGGACTGGACTTGCCGTATCTATCTTGGACAAGGCATGCGAATGCCTTGAAGCTTTTACAAGTGCCAATATGTTTCCCATTTTATCATTACCTTATTTAATAGGTTCTGCATCGAATCCTCTTGTCCCTCAAGACCACGCGGATCTACCACTATTCTCCTACTCCCGCCGTTCTCACACCTAAGCCTCGTGGATACAGTCGTATCAATTTCTAGCGTCATGTGCAGTGTGCTAGACCATTCCGACCGTCATCATGTCGTCCAGCATGATTGGGAGAGGTATGGCGTCATGTGAAGTTCGATCACGATACCAAAGTAATTCACTACTTTTCTTGGCCAATTCTTCTCATTACTCTTTGCTCGAGGGGTTCTCCGTGGGATCATTTTCTTCCAACTCTTGCGCTCGGATCGCATTCATCAGCTCGTAGAGTTGACCGAGTTGTTGATCTATTGCAGCGATCAGTCATAGTCAATGGTTCCCAATGGTGCAAACATCCAGCTTACCACTCATCTTGTCAATCTTGGCTTTGTCCATCTTGTCGCCTCGCCAACTGTCGCCTTCCAGCTGCTGAGCGTACATTTGCCATTCCGTGAGAAAACCGATCTGAGGTACAAGTCAATTAATGTTGCTTGTAAACATGCTACGCCAGCCTCACAATGTGGACGGGGTTATCGATCTTTTGATGTGCCCGGAACTCGCTCTTGACGTACTCATCTCCTAACAGTCGCATCTCCTTCGGTAGGTGCTTTCGATGCGTGCGGAGGAGCCGTCGGTATAGCGGGATTGGAGGCAAAAGAGCATGAGGAACCGTCCTCAAACCACCTGCCGGGGTGCCGACACTTGATGGAGCAGCAAGAAGTCTCGAGAAGACGCGCATATCTGATAATCACACCGAATGCTGAATTGGCTACGGATATATAAAATCGAGTAGAGATGCAAATACGATCGATAGCATTAATTGCGGAGCGGCGAACATAAAACGATGATACTCTCTTCGCCGAGGTCGACGTCACCATCTTTGTAGGCCGGCGTTTACTTTTCTAATCCGACGCGACGAAACACAGCAAGACCCTTTTTCTTCTGTATACCATATTATTTCTGTCCAAACATCTTTAGAACTCGAGTCCGAATTTATTACACGGGATTGATTTCAACCACCGAGAAACAAGCCACGGTGACATGCTTCCGACGCCTGATACCTCTCACGTGTCGTATGATCGCATATATGAGCCAGCTGAAGACTCATATTTACTACTAGACACGCTTTCATCTGCGACTGAAACAAAGTATCTGCATGAGCGATTCGACCGGAACAACTCTCCGGCTGCGCCAATCGTCCTCGAAGTAGGTCCAGGATCTGGCGTTGTACTGGCGTTCGCGACTGCCAATGCAAAGACCATCTTTGGTAGAACCGACGTTCTCGCTGTCGGCTGTGATATCAACACCTATGCCTGCACGGCGGCGAGCGAGACCGTCACTCGTGCCGTAGACGAAGCACGGAAAGGTGAGGCCTCTGGAAGCGTATCCCAGGGGCAATTACTGGATGTTCTTAACGGGGATCTCACAGCCTGCTTTGTACCTCACAGTATTGATGTCTTGATATTCAACCCTCCCTATGTGCCGTCTGAACTACCGGATCTGGAGCGGCATGGTCGATACAATACTATGGATGCAGCTCTGTCTTCGACTGAGGCATTCGAGAGGGACTCACATATGCTTGCACTCTCGTACGCTGGTGGTGCTGACGGGATGGAGATCACGGATCGTTTACTTGATCAGCTACCGACGGTGCTGAGTAAAGACAGAGGAGTCGCATTCGTGTTGTTGTGTTCTCAGAATAAACCTGAACAGGTCAAAGAGCGCATCAGACAATGGCCAGGAGGTTGGTTGGCCGAGACTGTGGGTTCGAGTGGCAAGAAGGCAGGATGGGAGAGACTCTGCATCATCCGAATCTGCAGAGGATGACTTCATATAAGTCCGTTCACTACACAATGAGCGACATGGCCATCTTTGCGCGACGCCTCTCCACGATTCCCAGGAAACAGACACGAAGTGCAAGAATATCGAAGTGGATTCACTGCTGCTACATCTTCACTACGATAGACCAGCAGGTGGGTCATAACTCCAGTTCCTCGATCTCCATGCCACACTCGACACAAGTCTTGACAGACATGCCAGTATCAGGATCCTCGACAGCTCTACCCCAGTCATGCTCGTGCTTGCCACCTAGTGCATCTCCGAAATTGCCACCTTCGATGCCCGCCTTCTGTCGCTTATATGCGTCGACTCTTGTTCTACGCTTGAGGTCGTTCAATTTCCTCTTGAACTTCTTCTCTTTCCGCGCTTTTGTGTCGGCCTGCCTCTTCGCGAACTCAGCATCTAATGCTTCCGAACTGCCCCACTTCTTCTCGCTAAAAGCATACTTTTCGACCTGGTATCGTAGATAGAGCATCATGTTGTTCCATGTGGCTTTATGAGGGTTCGGCTTCTCAAGATGTGGCAGCAGCTGCTCGTCTTTCAATTCCGGATCCGTAAGGAGATAATCTTCCTTTGCTTCCGTTTTGGTGAGTAGTGAATATTTCTCGGGCACTTTGTCCTTGCACGCATTACACACTTGCGTGCCAAATATTTCATCCCATGTCCAATCAATCTCAGGACTACCGCACTCGTGACACTTCTTCTGTTCTCTCTTCTCGCCCAACGAACTCAACCCTGGCTCGAAAGGCCCGGCTTTCTGATCGCGCAGCTTTTTCAACAGTTGTGCGCGCTCCCATTCCCGTAGCGTCATGTTCGCCGGCTTCTCCTCCTGATTCGGCGTATGCAAAGCGCGGTTGAAAGGATCATCCTCGACCGACAAGAACCCACCCTTTGTATCCACCATCTTACTGAAATCGTACTCGACGAATTTCTGGAACTTCTTCGCAGGCTGAATCCCCATATCTCGAGCCGCTGCTGCTCCTGCTGATCCATCCGGTCCAGGCGTATTCCTCGCATCACGCTGAGTAGGCGGCACAACAGAGGACTTTGACATCGCACTCGCCGGTCTTTTGTCACCCGCTATGAACCCCGACGGCGTACGGTTCGGTTGCGCTTCCGTGCTCGCCGCTTGCTGCTGGATCCTCAAGGCTTTCGCTCGTAGTCGCGCTTCCTCCATCTTTCGTACTTGCTGCGGTGTCATTGGGGATTGCGGCATGTTGCCCGAGTGTGTCCGCCTCGGTGGCGTCCTCGCTCGTTCTGCTTCTGCCATTTTCTGGGATTTCTGTCGCTCCTGCGATTATTTGCGTTTCCGTGGAGTCCTGTATTGACCGAAACAGATGATAATGTAAGGATCCAGGTGTAATAAATTGTCTATTGTATGAGCACTTTCCGGTCGCAAATGTGTATTGTCACAAAAGTCGACTTTCTCAAAGTCGCAAGTGACTAAGGTTCGATCGGCGCTTGTGTTCGACCCTGCTGACGTAGCTGCTGCCTACGGTAGATCGTGCGTGCTGCTGTGCTCCACTTGAGTCGATCTCACGTTTCCCCACAAGCCACATGGCTGTCGATAGTGATGAACCACTACTGCATGAAATGTCAAGGTATCAAAAATATCACTTGAAGTAAATGCTGTACATCTCGACGGAAGTTTATATATCTGCTAGATTTCTGCTGGGTAGCGACGACTGCGCTTACCAGTTCCTGTATAGCTTAATATAAACGTCTATAGACGCCTTTCAAGAGTGCTTTGGGAGGCAGTAGCATAGAACGTCCGTCCACGTAGGCATGTAGTAGTAAACCTGTCCATATTTGCCTCGCAATATTGGTGCGGAAACCAAAAGTTATTGGAACAGCTACGTTTTGAAGTTGCTGCTCTAAAGTTAAAACCCCTACTTCCTATTCTCCTTCCATCTGATCGTGCCTGTCTGTTGATGACCTTACTGAGTCTATGGATTACGGATCTGCGTGGCTGAGCGCATAAGACGTTTGACGATCGGCTGTCCAGTTTGCACCATTGCGACCGCCATCTGCCCGTACGTTCAGTGAGAAGCGGTCGTTCCCAAGCAACCATCTTTGATATCCCGCATTCAATGTGAAGGTGATATATGGTTGGCGAGCCTACCGCCGTAGATAGCCCGATCTGATAGCTTTGCGTAGCTGACGAGCTTGCCCGCGTTGACATATGAAGAAGCCTGCACTTCGTATGCTTTGCAGGAGCTCTTAGACGACACCCGCACCTTGTACGAAAGATCTCCACTTCGTGCGTGGTAGTAAGACAATGTCTTGTTTCGGCAATCTTGGCAGGTCGTGTCCCTGACGAAGCGAGTCTTACTATCTGTGCCCATAGAATGGGAACGAATAGCTTCGGTATTAGTGCTTCTCAAATATCTCGCATAGTAGGTGTCCCGTGGGACCCATGATCGGGTACCATAGCCTTTGGGGGTCAAATGGCATTTCGACATGGAAAGCAGGGATGGTTCGGGGAGACAGTAGCTCTGTCATCAAAATTCTTGCACATCCGCACTTTTTTTGTCTCACTTATCGTCTGATCTCAAGTCCCTGAATGTCTGATCACGCTTCCCGCATAACTTCTCATGCTCCTGCTGCGCAGACTGTGTTCTTTACTACTCCCACTGCTGACAGACAAACTATCTGCCAAAGCAGGGGTTCTCAGTACCGATCCGAGAGAGCCAAAGGTTTCCCTGCTAACTTGGCGCTTCATATCAGACCCCAGCGTGGAGAAATTGGTGATGGCCGTCTCGGGTCTGAATTTGTCTGTAGTGTTGTCTGTTTGAATGCTGAAAGCACCGGGTGTTCGCGATCGCATAGCAGATGTAGGTGCTGTATCGTAAGAGTCCAACGTGCCGCTTCTGTATAGACTGGACCCCTTTGTCAGCGGACGGGGCGTCACTCTTCGCACCGAGCCTGCTATGCTGGAATGCATGCTAGAAGATGATGAACTTTTCACAGAGATGGATAATGTGTCTGCATTGTCAACTGCGAGTCGATCGGCCCTTGCTTCGCCGACAATCGTAGGCCGGACTTCTTGCATACTTGTCAATAGGAAAGCAAAGCTTTCCATCAAGTCCTCGAATTGCGCTTCCTTCAAGGGCACGCATGAGAACCTTGCGCGCTCGTATTGCCAGAGAAAATCGTCGCCAAGTTCAGGATTTCCCAGAACACCAAGTTCTGACAACTGACCGAGATATGCGCGCAGGTCCGTATGAGCCTTGCGTTGAAGTATTTCAACGATGACAGGATCAGGTACGACAGGATCAGCATACTGTGCGCCGGTCGGCGTCGCGTACGGATCAGGAGGGGCCAACGAAACCGCGCGAGCTTCAATGAGGTTCGGCAACTCGAGGATGACAGTGCGAAACTGGACGTGGGGAGCCAGATTGGTGTCGCTCGATGACGGTGACGACCATCCGGGATGCTGAATGCGGCCCCAAGGTGGAGAACGTGGGTCAATCTTGAGCACACGACCGACAGTAGGATGGGCGAGTACTTTCTCGTTAGTCACGGCACTTGAGGTGGTAGTGACATTAGATACGTTTTCTGTGAGATGCCGTGGCCGAGATTCCAGAGCTATAACAGCACTCCTCTCCAGTTTGCGGACGATCATCTTGCGAACCTTGTAAGGCACTTCGCCCTCCTCAACGGGAATGTAACTCTTGCCGACCGCAGCCATGACCGAGCGATTGGTATACAGTCTGCTGAGGTAAATGAACACGGCTAGAACAGCGGTAAGAATATAAACACCACCAATCTCAAAGACGTATTGATATGTGTCCTCGTCGAATGCGGTATAGATCATGACAGCCGGATTGATTGACAACATGATCAACGTCAACAAGTACAGAAAGGTATAGGTAGTACTGTAGAATATCCGAAAGAATGGAATATGGAAATGTGGCAAGCGCCTTGGGAATTTGGGTATGAAGCGCGCCATGATGATCGCGAGAAGGCCCGTAGGCCGGATGCACCGCTGAACGACTGGACTGATATATGCGATTCGAATCCTGCGATATGGGTGTCTGCTGTGGTCGATGAGAAGATATTGTCAAATTGGTTAGGTAGTAGAAGGCTTTATTATTGAGCGTAACTTCGGGGTTGATACCGGACTTGCCTAGATCATGTCCCTGAGCAAGCTAACCCTGGGAGGACTCCACAGCACAGACCAGGTTGCTCATTACGTTCAAACAACATTCGCACTTGCCTCCTTACCTTACACCCCAAAAATGTAACATTGAACTGGTTGTACAAATCTAGGCAGTGTTTTGATGGATCATGAATAGCATCAGTCTTGTGAATCGAGATGTCTATTCATGCTCGATCTGGCAATCGCACGATGGTTTAACACCAGTCGTTGCATAAATGATCCAGTCCAGACTGAATTGCTTCACACCTTACCCATGGCACTCCTGCAGGCTGCCTTTTTGATGCAAATGCTACACGAAAGTGAGTGAACAGACAAATGAATAGTTCCTGCAGGGTAGCAGCACGAGCGCTGCCAAGGATTGTGACGGTCTGCTGGGCTCCAAAACAATATGCTTGCATATCGATGAATTTCAGGATCACAGATCCAACGTCGGATTGACCCTCTTCTATATCTTTCAATCAGGCGCCGCCTCTAGTCTACCAAACTACTCACCGAAAATATGGATGAGGATGAGGTCAACCGTACACACTTTGACGCTACCGAGAAGTGGTGTGGGCAAATCTTAGACAAATTTGGCCCTGAGGGCGTGCAGCGGCTTGCTTCTAGCTATCGAGATAATCAAGCTTGCCTGTGCGTACAGAAGAACAACGGATCATTCAATATCTGCTACAAGGTAGTTTTCGACGATGGCGTAGCGTGGGCAGTGCGCTTTGCCGTGGCCGGACGCGTGATGCACCGGGAAGAGAAGGTACGTCGAGAGGTTGCAATCTTGAAATTCCTGAAAGAAAAGACTCGAGTGCCGGTCGCAAGGATTGTAGCTTTTGGCACAGCTATGGATGACGACAATATTGAGATTGGTCCATTTGTTATAACGGAATGGATTCAAGGGATATCGCTCACAAGTGTCATGGAGCGGGTCCCTCAACCACCGTGGGGAGCGGTACTGCGTGATGACATCGATGACGAGACGTTCTACAAGATCTATCGCCAGATGGCTCGCATCTACTTGGAACTATCGCTGTATGATTTCGACAAAATCGGGGCTCTGTCAGCAGTAGAGTATGATGACGGATCAACATCTTGGTCGATTACCTCCAGACCTATGACGATGAAAGTGAACGACATAGAAGGGGATGGTTATGTCGTGACTGATGGTAATTTTGTATTGTACCAATCTACTATGCCTAATTGAACTAGTCACAGATCACAAGCTCGCACCCTTTCAGACAACTGCCGAGTATATGGACAATCTCGTACAGCAGAATCTAGTGCATCTGAATGAGCAGAGAAACTCGGTTGATGATGCTGAAGACGCCGAACGCAAATATGTAAACAAGAAACTGTACGCCACTTCGTATCCACCAAGTTCAATACAAGACCCTTCAAATTGTATTGTGACGATCTGAGAGCTGCCAATATTCTGGTCGACGCGGACACGATGCAGATTACCGGCGTGATCGATTGGGAGTGGACTTATTCTGCTCCATATCAGTTCCTGTTTTCCCCACCTACTTGGCTGATTTTACTGAAGCCGGCATTGTGGAGTGCAAAGGACGATGCAATCTACGAAAAGAAACTCCAGATTTTCATCAAATCCCTCGAGGATGAAGAAGAGGTTATGCAGACCGAAAAGACCTTGAATTTGCCATCAGAATCACGTATGTCGAGCCTAATGCGCCGCAGTCTTATAGATGGAGAGTTCTGGATTACTGCATTGCTTCAACACTCTTTCTTGTTTGATGAGGAGTGGCTGTGGCAAAAAGTCGAGAACGCTCTCAAGGCCAAGGGCCTGGACAAGTCGGGATTTCCAAGCAAGTCAGACATTGCAGAGTTTGTGCAGATGAAGATGAAGCGCTTGAACCAGTACAATGCGGAGCTGCAGCGAAGCACGGCTGGGTGAGCTGAAAATCTGTCTTGGGGTATGTCCTAAGAAAACCACCGAAGCTGTACCCTCCCTGCAATCAGTTGTTCTACGAAAGGGGCTGACCTTTGGTCAAATCACTAGAATCAGATTTTGAGTGGAATCCTTGCAGCACTCATTAGCATCAAGGAAAAGATGCGACGGTGCAGATAAGACTTAGACGGCAAATTGGCTCCGCGATTTCAAGACAACGTGTTGGAAGATAGAGTGTTCGAAAAAGGTCCATTTGTTACAAAAATACAAGCCGTTCACCGGCGTCGATCAACCTGGTAGTGTTATACCTGCGCCCAAAACACCGTGCATGTGCTGCTGTGCCTCATACAATCCAGCGAGATACCATCGTTCAAGTCAGTCACAAGTGCATCGGGGCCAACGATAGGATCTTGGACCACTTCATCTTCCTTAGCTCCTGTCCAACAAGACCTGCAGCAATAGTGTCAGTCAGACCCAAGAAAAGAAAAAGTCAAGGACGCCAGGCACTGACCGTTCAAGCGAGTGCCAATGGGCTCTCCACCCTTGTTGATAAGCACGCAAGCATTGTCGTCAAACTTGACCACGCTGCCGTCTTCTCTCTGGTACTTCTTTGCCGTGCGCACAACGACGGCGTGTCGGATATCTCCCCGTCGCACTTTGTTCGCCGCGCTGACGGAGACACCGCCGCCACCGGATTCCGGACCGAAGTTCCTCTGCTTTTGCACTACGACGATGATGCGGTCGCCTGGAGATGTTGGTTAGGTCGCTGGTCCAATGGATGGGAGAGGCAGGGCGAGGAAAAGCAAGAGAAGGCACTGACCGATCTTTGCATGTCTCTTCATCTTCAACACTCTAACGCATTCGACAACGGCGGCGCCGGAGTTGTCGATGCAGTTGATCATGGACTGGTAGGCAGTCAGTCACTTTGATGGGTTCTCTGTTTCGCGCAGACATGCATGGACGGTGGGCACGGCACCTTTAGTTGAATCATCTTGAGATTGTCTATATGGACCTGGCCGTGGATGGTACTTGACTTTCTCCGCGCTGCTCGCTCTTGCCATTTGATATTCTTGCGGTATTCGCCGAGAGGACTTATATCCGCAAAGTCCGCAACGCCGCCGCGAGGCTGCGAGGCCAACGCGCTTCAGCTTCACACTTTCTCCACTTACCTTGTATTTATTACTGCCCCCTTGCGCATCCTCATTTACACATACAATACAAAGAGTACTAAAAAGAAAGGAAGGAAGGACAACGAACAGAGAGAGAGACACGCAAGACACGATGGCATAAATTCCTCAAAGTCCCCACTGGCAGAATGGCGTCGCTCTCATCACTACTTAATCCTGAGCCAATGACCCAAGACGATTCCCACGAGCGTAAGCAACAACAAGAACACCAACAAGTTCACAGCGAGCACATAGCTGCCGACGGCGACGACGAGCGCCATGTCATGCAAGCCTCGGCGTCACTGGCCACAGATATTGCAGAGCTACCGTTGCCATTTCCCTTGATTGATGCTAACTTTGCGACAGCATCACACAACATGGATCTTCCTCAGCCCGCCCCAGCCTCTGATGCTCGCAAAATGTCGTCGCCTACTCTAGATCAATACCACGTCGCCTCGAGATCACCTGAACACTACAGGCGCCCATCTTTCTCTCTCGCGGATACTAAGGAACTCACTCTTGCCCCGATCCAATCGCAGTCACATGTAGCAGACATGTCTGGCGAGCCTGCTGTCAAGGAGCAATTGCCACCCGTTCCTGCCGCCGTGAAACCAGATGTTGACATGCTATCTGCGCCTACGACGTCATCTCCTTCCTCTCACTCGCCGCTTGCGACTCTGAAGCATGAGCACAGCGCCCATGCTCAGTCGCCCTTGCGCGAGTCGTCAGTACCGCTTCAGTCTACAGAAATGCCTCCCTCCTCGGCCACGGCCTCCGCGGTGCCAAGGAAACGACCACCGCCCAAGTCTGCTGGAAAGAAGGGTACTGCGAGTAGTATTAAACGGGAACCAACCGCGAAGAAGCGAAAGACCCAGTCAGGCACTAAGAGAAACGCCTTTCCTGCCACAAAGAAGCTGGGTTCTACTTCTTTGAACTCCTCACCGGCCCCTCGATCTATTCGCAATGCCTCGACTCCTCCCAGATCCGTAGCTTCGGGTGATGCAGACGGCGATGGGCCACAATATTCCGAAGACGAAGAAGAGGACGACGATGAAGATCAAGGTACTCCCGATCCGGATGCAGAGCTTTACTGTCTGTGTCGGCGGCCCGACACCGGTACATTCATGATTGGGTGTGATGGGGGGTGCGATGACTGGTTCCATGGCAAGTGTGTGGGGATTGCAGAAAGAGACAAGGGCCTTATTGATCGCTACGTCTGTCCACGCTGCACAGAGAACGGGCTGGGACCGACTACATGGAAGAGGATGTGCAGACGCGTCGGCTGTCGCTTGCCAGCTAGGACACCAAGCGCACTGAATACGAAAAAGGGCAAGAGAGATACGTCCAGCAGCAAATACTGCTCTGATGCGTGCGGAGTCCAGTATTTCAAGGACCTCGTCGCCAGGACTAGAGGCGCCACAAGAGGTCTGTCTTCCAAGGACCAGGATCTGGGACCGAGGGGTGGTGTGCTGAGTGCTGCCGAGCTGAAAGCCATGGTGAGCGTGGCGAACGGGGTCGATGACTTCAAGCGCTTCGGCGACGATATGCTCTCTCCTCCAGCCACGCCATCGCCAACGCGGCAGCGCGCCCCAAGCGACACGAGACCCGAGTCTCACTTCACAGCTGGCGAGCAAGAGCGCATCTCTGACATTATCAACCGCAAGGATGCAGCCCGCAAGAAACACAGTAATCTCAAGGATCGTCTGAAGTTTATTACCATGCTCAAGCAGACAGCGACCACTCTTGCCGAAGAACGTGGCCTGAAGCCAAAAGAATTCTGCGGCTTCGACACACGTATGCTGTGGACTGACGAGGAATTTGACGCCTGGCGCACCACAGCCGAGGCCAGAGAAGGTCTCACAAGCGGCATCATGCCGTCATTCATGGCACAACGAACCTCGATCGATGCAGACGGAGACGCCAACATGACCAACGGTGATGGTAACAATGCAACAGCAGAAGCAGATCCGGCGCATAGTTTTCTCTGCAGCAAGAAACGATGCACCCGCCACCACGACTGGGCGAAATTGGCTCTCGATCATGTGCGCTTCGAAATGAGCGAAAACAGCGAGATCATGAGGGGGCTCGACAGAGACGAAAAGGACATTTTGCAAAGAGCTGGACTGCGAGCTCGCGTGCTGAAGGCTGGAGGTCCGGAAGGCGAAGTAGAGTTGCACGAGCAAGAGCCATTGCTGGGAAAGTTGTCTCTGATCGAAACGAGTGAACAGGAGACTGCATCAGTCATTGTCGATGCGGTGGTGGCTCCGACTCCTGAAGCGGCGATGATCGAGACGACGGGAAGTAGCGAGGAGCAAACTGCGCCAGAGGCTGAAGAGGTGCAGAGCACGGAAGCGACAATTGTACCAGAGCCAGAGCCTGTCAGCACAACTCCTGAATCTGCTGCGCCCGTTGCCAGCATAGTGTAGAAATAGGCCGATCAGAGCCAACAATCAATAATGACATGCCACAAACCGCAGCGAGCCAAGTGAAAAGCCATCAGACCGTCAGTTCCTCGACCGAGGCAGCCAAGTCGTCAATGTCTTCCTCCTCGCGTTCCTTGAGGATATAAAACGTCAGATCCAGCGAATCCTCCATGCGTGTGTTGTCATCGAACTCGACTTCATAGTGACTGGCGCGCAGCGCAGACGCAGCCGTCATCGCGTCCTCGTAGACTTTCAATTGTTCAGGGCTTTCATGGTCCTGTCCAGTCTCCTTTGCTCGCTCGGCTCGTTCATAGATCCACTTTGCGCTCGCGGTGATGTACAGTGGAGAGTCGAGGCCGGCTTTCACGTACGGAATCTCGGACACCCACTCGAGGTGAGGTGCAAAGAACAGACTTGTCGCATCGAGCTCTGCCTCGGCGGCTGGGTCCTCGAGGACTTTGACGTTTAGTGTTTCGAAAAAGTCTCTGTCGAGCTGGTCGAAGCGTGGTTCTTGCACACAGACTTGTATGTCGTTGGATGTGTTGCTCGCACGCACTAGATTGCTCCTCGCTGGCGTCAGCCTTTCTCTTGCTTTATCCCGTGGCCTCTCCGCAGCGACTTGTCATCAGTAAGGACAGTAGCTTACCTATATCAACCACATCCATGAAAAACGCAAACTGATACACACTGCGTATGCGCGTATGCCAATTAACACACAGACTGCCGAGGGCGACACAAACCGCCTTGCGCACATCCCACTTCTTCTCTGGCCCTATCCGCTTCTCCAAAACCTCCTTGACTTTCCTCCGGTGATCACTCGCGATCCACTTCTTCTTGACCCGCTCGTGCTCCTCTCGCATTTTGTCGACGGTCAGATCTGGGTCTCGCGCCGGGAGGTGCATTTTCAAGGGGGCGGTGTTGCCGTGCGCGTCTTTTTGAGCACGGTTTTGGGAGCTGGTGTATTCGACTCGTGACCAGCCGTCGGTTTGTTCGAGGATCTTGCGTTTTGGCGGTTGGCGCGGGCGTGGGCGCCGGGAGGTGTGTGGCATCTTTTGGTCTATCTGTGTCTCGGGTTTTCTTTTCTATTTGTTTACTCTATCTGGCTTGGGGAGTGGGGATAGCTGGTGCTTTGGGATCACTTGGGATATGAGCGAGTGGTTATCTGTTTCTTGGAACGAAGATGGAGCATCCGAGTCCAGCCGTCATATCTCTAAAGCGTGATGGATGTAATTAATGCTTGTGACAGTGGAGTGGGGGAACTTTTTGGCGGGGTTACCGGACTTTACACTCCGCTTCTTTGTATACAGCAAAGGTGAAGGTCAGGGTACTGTACCTTATTGTGTTGCTGTTCAGAGTAAGTAGTAGATAAATAAACGATCCACATCCGATCCTGTGTTCACTCCCTCGCAACCGCTCGAATAACACCACTGAGGCTCTTCCTCTGTTCATACCAGCAGCACTCGAGCTACCTCGACAAAAGCTGCAGAATACCGGTTCATTCTCTCATACACCGCTAAGAATATAATTGAAAAGCGGCGCAATAATGGCCGGCATTCAAGGTGCGTGATATCCATGGCTAAGCCCCAATACTCGTCCATTTCATATCACACTTACTATTCTGCCCATGCGCGCATAGCTGACGACATCCCCAACCCACAGATTGGGCGACCTACCTGATCCAGGCCGGATACGTGACCCCGAGCTACCTGCAGCCCTTGACGACAGCGACCAACATCGCGCGCTCCTACATCCTACCCATAATCCACAAATTCATCGAAAAGCCCGACCTAGCCAGCATCGCCCTCGTCCTGGTCATTTTATTCCTCTCGCTCAAAGTCCTCAACATGCTCTGGCAGGCCGTGGTGTTCTGGATGCGCCTCGCGACGCGCATAGCGTTCTGGGGAGGTGCGATCGTGCTCGTGCTTTGGTTGGCCAATAGGGGGTTTGATGGCGCGGTTGAGGATGTTAATTATTGGTCGCGGGTGTGGAGTGGGGAGTATACTTACTGGAAGGATCAGACGCAGTCGGCGAAGTCGCTTCGGGGGGGTTCTGCGGCGTATGGGAGGGGGTACTAGGGGGGATTGTGGACTTTGGGGGTGCGATGGAGGTTTTGCGGGTCTGCTCTTCGTAGGTTGCGAGTGAAAAGGGATATGCATTGTTCACCACATGCCGATGTCTTCTGCTCAGTAATGACTTGGTTCCACGCCTTTATCGCTATTATCTGCCGCACAGGTCGACTACTCTCGCTGCTGCTCCTCGTTATGGGCATTGTGGATAATGATTATCCATGCTCCGTTGGCAATTGACACTCTCACATGTTCTGGGAAGTGGTGATAGTTGGCACCATCAAAATAATGGTCTAGCGGGAGTCCTCGCTGGCATTGATCAGCAGGGAACCAATAGTGGCAACCGAATGGCCCTGGTACTATGCGCGAGACATCAGACGTGACTCTCTGCCTGCCTTGCATGTCGTCGCATATCTGCAGTACACAGCCGTGGTGCAGAACCCTCTTACGTTACGTTAATCCGTCAAGATCAGATACTGTGCCACAGCCCAAGACAGCCTCCGAGTCTCAGTATAACGATACAATGGTGCTCATCAGAAACATTAATCTCCTTGTAGTCCCGCACTACGGTAGTATCTAATCGTTACGCATTCGCCTTAGCATCTTCCTCCACCGTCCGAGTCCGTAACTGCAGAGCATGAATCCCGCCTTCAGCAGCCATTTCGTCTTTCAATAATGCATACACCATGCGATGTCTGGCGGGCTGCATCTTGGACTTGAACGCGTCCGACACAATATTCACTCTTGATTCTTTGTCAGCGCACCAGGACCTGCAGATTTGAATTGTGAATGGTATACCGGAAGTGCGTTTCTTTCGACGTGACCCCCGCCATGGCTTTGTGGTGTGCATGCTTGTGGGAGTCGTTGAATACTTCGAGAGAGGTTGGTTTTAGTTCTTGTGTAATCTGGTAAAATGTCAATTCTGAGATATAGTTACAGTGACGAGAAGATAATGAAGTGAGAGTTTGTTTTTACCTTTGCTCTCAGCGCATCTTCGAACGGGGTCATGGATGTAGACATTGTGGAAAGCGGCCTTTTCGTTGCCGTGGCTATTGCTCGTCGCCACATTCAATGTATCCCCTTCTGCTTGTCGTTAGTATTGTGATGACACAACGTCCTGGCTTGGCCTGCACAGTGTGAGGGCTGGTTTTACCTATTTAGTTGGACTTTTTGAGAGCACAGTTATCGTGTCCTTTCGTAACAGACTTGTTCGTACTGTATTATGTGTGTAGTCGAGTTGGTAATGGCAGCTCTCTTATTAGTCAGCCTCTTGAGGTGGAAGGAAGTTCGTATAAGAGCCATACCCCATCTTTCCCCATACGTCGGGATACTTGGCACGGATCCGCGTTCGTTCGTTCAAGCTTCTAGAAACATAATGTATCTCTCCGAGTCCTCCTTGACTGGGATTTCACAGGATATAGATCTCAACAAGGCCGATGCGCGTCAGATGACATTTTAGACCATGATGTCGGATAGGAAGAATCTCTTGGTATGATGACTTGCAATTTCACTGTAATGGTCTCACTATCAAGGTGACGATTCATACTCTCGCACGCAGTGCCACGGTATCTCATCCACTGCAGCTACGGATTCCTGTGAATTTGCTCGGCCCAAGTGATTCCAAGCGGAGAAGATCATATTCCCTTTTGAAGCCCTGAAGTAAGCCTTTACAGTGGCCTTTCATGCTCGAATACTTTCTTCATCTCCCTCATTCTTCCATCTCTTCGCTCGTGGGGGAGATGCTGAAAGCAGAACGGAGATAATTGTAATACCCCTTTCACGAACCATGTTGTCATGTCCCTGGCATAGTGAATTTAGATCTTCCCAACGTCGCTCTGAACGGAGGCTGATCGATCGTCCAAGTATCGTGAACAAGGATACACTGCGTGATTCGAGACTTGGTTTCATGCTTCGGCTCGGGTACCAGTGGAGGGAGGGCGCGTGAGCCAGGTATACTGGCACATCTAAAAATGTGCCATGCGAGGATCAGCATCAGCTGGAACGTTCACGTCGGTTCGCATGGTCTGATAGCCAGGGCTCTGGCTGTTCATGGGCCCACTTTATTGATATAGCCGCGTGAACGTCTTTGGGTAGTCGTGTTGACCAACACTGGCTGGAAGGGCGCCGACAGTAAGTAAGACGAGGTTCAGAGCAGGCATACTATGCGCTGCGATCACTCGGTGCCGGCTTTGCCGCCCTCGACGACAAAGTAGCGACCAGCTCTCTTTCTCGTCAAGCCCAAGACATCCCAGACCGCTGCGCCTTCCGTGTCCTCGGGCATATCCTGTCTCCGTCTGATCTTCTTGTGATAAGACCCCTTGATCTCCTCTTGCTCAAAAGCGTCCTTCAAGTCAACAAAACCAACTTCTTCTTCCCGATAACCAGCCGCTGTTTCGTCTCTCAGGCTCTGCAAAGGCTTGACACCAGTGGTGTCCACCTTTCGGATCTCATCTACAAAGTGTAGCTGTGCCCGCAGGGTCTTGAGCATCTCAGCTTCTTCTTCGGGGGACGCTGGTGGTGGGAGAGCAGAAAGGCGTAGTAGATGGTGCAATTGCTTCGAAGTTATGTTCGGCAGGTCTGTGTCCCCTTTTGCTCCGGTCGTGGCTTCGTCGTCTGCTGGTGGCAGAAGCGTTTCAACAGACCATGTTGGTCTTTCGAGTAGCTGATGGACATCGATTGGGCCTTGTGTACATTGATGCTGAGTGAACTGACGAGACCACGCTCTCGGGCTGCTCAGTGGAAGCCGTGAAATCGAGCCAGCGGTAGAACCTAGGCGGCGGAGTATTCGTTTACTCGTCGAAGTGCCAACCATGGCTCTGATATTTAGGTGAACGTGACTTTTCTCCTAGCTGTCGACGGTCCTTGGTACCCGTGATGGGGATTGTTGTATCATGTCAATAAATCCAAGTGCACCGAACGCATTATCGACTACCTTATCGAAGGCAGATATGATTAGATTAGATCTCCTTGCGGGAACGATTTCCATCTCCGCGCGGTTGATATTCGGCGGTAGAGCATGACATCTGCTCTGCCTTTCTACCAGCATCAAGAAAGTCGATGATATAACATTCTGCAGCAAAGGCATGAAAATGTCCGAGCATCACCTCACCTCACAATCGCCAAAGACATGACAACGACATTCGTACCGCGAGCGGTGTTCCCGCCGCTGGACTCCCTCACGAAATCCTACTTCCTGGGCCACCACCGCGCCGGCCTCACGAAGATGAACTCGATGCTGTCGCAGATCGACCTGATCATTGAATGTCGAGACTACCGAGTGCCGCTGACGTCGCGGAATCCACTCTTCGAACACAGTCTGGCGGGCAGAGAGCGATTGGTCGTGTATACGAAGCGCGACCTCGGGAGTAAAGGGAAGCCACAAGACAATGAGGTAGAACTCCTCACTTCAAAAGTCTGCGGAAAGCAAGAAAGAGCAAAAGTTGATTTGTGAGCTAGAGGGAAAACATCATCCGGCAATGGCATCGTCCGTCTAAAGTCCTCTTCTCCGACCACAAGGAACGCCGCGATGTGCGCAAGGTTCTGGACTTCGCCAAGGAACACTCCAAGGATAGCACCACGTTGACTGGTTCGCGCATGATGATCGTGGGCATGCCGAACGTGGGCAAGTCTTCGCTTCTGAATGCGTTACGAAGAGAAGGTGTCAACAAAGGCAAGGCGGCGCATACGGGTGCTCAGCCCGGCGTCACGCGCAAGATCTCCACCAGTGTAAAGATTGTGGAGGGAACTGATGAGCGAGAAGGCGTATACTTGCTAGACACACCTGGAGTTTTCATACCATATGTTCCGGATGGAGAATCTATGCTTAAGCTTGCACTTTGTGGTAGTGTCAAGGACACCATCATCCCCCCTACCGCTCTGGCAGACTATCTGCTCTACAAGATCAATCTTGTGGATCCTAATATATACAAAGAGTATTCTCAGCCGACCAACGATGCCATGGGGCTGCTGAACGCCATTGCGACCAAGACAGGCCGTCTGCAGAAAGGTGGCGAACCCGACACCGAAGCAACTGCATTATGGATGATCCAGAGGTGGAGGAATGGACATCTCGGTCGATTCTTGCTGGACGAAGTCGACAAAGATGCGCTGGAAAGAAGGGTACGAGAAGACATGGCTCTGCCGTCGAGTATGAACCAAGCGCGAAAGGCAGACAAGGAAGCGCGGAGGGCGAGGTCTAGACTGAAGCATCAATCTACCGGGCTGTAGATTGTGCACAGCTACCCAAGTATCCGATACCCCTAGACTTTTAGTAGTTGTAAGATTATGAGGCATTCACCGCCTTCTCCTTGGCATGTTTCTCCTTGAGCATTTTCTCCGTACGCATAAACGCGCGAATGCCAACCGGAATTCCCTCAAAAAGGTCCTCTCCTTCCCTACTCGACTCCAGTCCAGCAGCCCAGTTAGTCTCGCTACCACCGCCATCATCATCCATGCTCACCGCAACATGCGTAGGTGTGCCCGGCTCCTGAACCATAGTCCCCGTAGCGGCACCCTTTGCTCTTTGCTCCTGCAATCGCTTCCTCGCCTCCGCGCTCTTCTCCGCCCACTCTTCCAGATCATCACGATACACGTCCCACACGCAGTTGACGCATCCCGACATACAGCAATTATCCGGCTCCTCGGGCTTCTGCGGCACCATGACTCCAGCAATATTCCGCGACCCGGCATCGATCTTTTCGCGCCTCTCGACCGGCCCAGCCAGCCGCGATCCGAACACTATACGCGCCTTCTCGATGCGCTCCTCCTTGTCCGTCTTGGGAAACTCTCCCGCCGCCGGGGGCTCAGGCGCCGTGTGCGTCGCCGGCTGCGTTTCCCTCGGCGGTTTGTCCAGCGCATCATCTTTGTCGTTGGCCTTTTTGCTCGCCGACGCGTTTAGTATATCGGCGTAGTAGCCCGTCAGCGGAATCGCTTGGTCGTCGTCGTGGCTGGATTTATGTCTCCTCTGCTGCAGATGCTGCCGCTTGTGGATTGCGAGGGCGGTGAATCTGCTGGCGCGCACATGGCGCAATGTCGAGAGTGTGTGCCCGGGGGGCACGGCGAGCTTGTTCATCGACTGGATTTCTCGGCTCGTGGGTTGCTATTGCTTTTCATGTGCGAGTTGGGTGTTCTATTGTTCTTTTTTTTTTCCTTCCCCAAGGTGAAGCAGAAGCCTGCTGACCCGCATGCCGAATGAGACGTCAATTCCGACGCACGCTCGGTGCAGGGTGATGTCATTGTTTGGCCTATGGGCAAGGTCAGCAACTGCAATCGCTACATCAATGATTTTGCCTCTCCGGGTCTATGATATTTCAAGGTAGGTATGGAGTAATGTGTCTAGCGATGACTGACCATCACGATAGATCATACTGTTCTATGTGTTCCTAAAAGTATCGTCTGGGTAGCGAATGCTTTGGCTCAACGTGTATCAATGCGGCGTGGACAGCATCAATAGGTCTTTTATATATATATTTTCGTCTGATTTTGTCCCCTATGATTTGAAATTCATTGTCTAATATGACCATATTAATGTAGATTCGGCAGGAATATGCCAGAGTCGAGTTCTCCTGTCCAACGGATCTTTTCCCGGTTCGGGTAAGAGTTCCCAAAAGAGCTTCACCAATTGTGTCAAGTACCTCATGCCGACTTCTTGGAAAAGCAAAACTGTGATTAATGTAGTGTGACATGCATTTTCGCTTGGACAAGACTCCAGTCTCCTCCATGTCTCGTCCAGACCAGAGTGGCTCAACACGAGCATTGCTTTTCCCTTAACAAATATAACGTACAGCTTCATCTTTCGTGTTTACATTCGTCCTCACTCATTTCTTTGACTCGCTTGCATCTTCAATAACCAGGTCTGCCTCCTGGAACGCCGTCTTCAGTAGCTTACTCTCGCGACCGACAATGGCGAGAGTTTTGACCGGATCCTGAAAGCTGATTTCTCCACTGGCAATCTCGGCATCCTGCATCTGATCCAAGTCTCTCAGGCTTCGTCTGAACCATGCGACCACGTGGGCGATATGCTCGGCGTCGACATTGTCCTCACCGCCGAAAATGTTCCTCCACACTGCGGTGGCGAGAACGGCATCTCCCTTGATGATACCCTCGTCGTAGGCAGTCAAGACACCTCTCCACTGCACGAAAAGATCTTTGAGGTAGCGATTGCGGATGCTGCGAGCTGACATGCCATGGTAGACGGCCATGCGGTCTTCGGCTGCGTAGAAAAAGTGGTCGAGGAGATTTTGATGCCAAGTTGGAGCATGTGCGGCAGGGAACTGTCGTAGACGTGCAGTAAGGAGATACATGTGGACGAAAGTGACTTGCGCCCAGGTGTTGAATGTCGGCTTCAGCTTCAGTTCTAGTTGGCGGGTCAAAATGTCAGTCGCGGCTTATGTGAAAGCATAAATGCAAAGTCTTAGTAGTGTCAGGACGTACCATCATACCACCATCCGGTGCCGACACCCAGATCCTCTCCCTTCGCAGTCCTAGGCGGCTCCTCGCCAGCTTTGACTGCTGGAATTGTGTAATCTCCAGCCACGGCGCACTTGCTGAACAGATCCTCGGTGGCACCGTAGGCGACGTATGGTTCCGTCGTCGCCCGCATTGTCTTCTGGGCACGAATGCGCTGGGCGAACTTTTGCATGGCCGAGATGTCATTGGGATCTTCCGAGGCTGTCCGTGTACGAGCTGTGGGTGAAGTACCGGTGGGTGATTGCTCGCGAATGTCCTCAATGGTCATGCGAATTGCTGACTTTGGTGTGGTGCTGAAGGAGCGCTGGTGGAGGGCGGCAATCGAGGCATTGCGAGAAGAAAAACCCTGTATTACAACAGATATTAGTATGCAATTGACGTGGTAGTATATACGATTCGACTGATTTTGCCATCGTGTTTGTCAACGCGAGCGAGTGAAACTGACCTGAACTGCGTCCTTTCTTCCGCTTTGCCTAAGGATGCGCAGGCACGAGGTGCATATTGAGTTGGACGACATGACTGATTTCTCAATGAGCCAGAATATGGTTCAATTGTTGTTCCAGTATATCACGATGATCAAGGTAATCAATTGTTTGGTTGCGCTTAGATGATGTTGTGCCTGAGGGAGCAGAGGGGAGTAATGAAGCACTAGAGTTGTCGTAGATGTCATGACGCTCGATATTTTTCTTATCTGTCCGGCATCTTATCTTATCGCATCTGATCTTTTTGGGTCGATTGCATCGCATTTCTCGAAATTGTGCTGTGAATGTCATCAGCCACAGCAGACGATCACACATGATACTGACACACGCATCATTCTCAACTGCAACTAAACACACATCCTTCCCATCATGGCCTCGCCGACAGTACTCCTACCGGGACAAGAGCTCCTCCCCAGTCAATTACCGCAGAGCACGACTTCTCGAACCCTCACACTCGGCCCTGGCCTCCGCTACACACCTCCCAGCACAATCACCACGACCGTTGCCGGCGAATTATGCACCGACACTCGCAAGAACGCAGTGTGGATCGAAGCATTAAGCAACGGACGTTACCTTCCCTCGGTCGGCGATCTCGTCATCGCCACCGTCCACCACAGCAGTACAGACACATACCACTGCTCACTCACGCCGCACACTCCGCTCGTCCTGCTAGGTCAATTGAGCTTCGAGGGCGCCACAAAGAAGACGAGACCGCAACTGAACCCTGGAAATTTGGTTTATGCGCGAGTGGCAAAGGCCGACAAGTGGTCGGACGTGGAGATCGAGTGCGTGAATCCCAGCACAGGCAAGAGTGACGGCATGGGTCCACTGAAGGGAGGCATGATGTTCGAAGTCTCCAATGCATTCGCCCGAAGACTGATGATGGGCGCCGGCAAGGGCGGTGTTGTTTTACTGGAAGAGATTGGTGAGAGAGTCAGGTTCGAAGTTGCCGTTGGCCGCAATGGAAGAGTCTGGGTCGATGCTGCCAGCGTTGGAGAGGTTGTCAAGATCGGCACATTACTCAGGGAGACGGACGAGAGACGTCTGGATGTCACGGCGCAGAAGAAGCTGGCCAAGAAGATATTGGGGGGTACTTGAAGCACTTTTTGTCTCAAGAAAACGATGAAATGTCAACATTACTTGCACGCAGCACTGATCCAGCACTGCTCGATCGATGCTAGGTCATCCGAGGCGAGAACGAGCATCCGCCAACTTCTCGAATTTGCCTCCATCTGCACGGGCACGGAACCACGACGCTGGAAGTTCAAATCGAGGCTCTCAAGAACCGTCCGAAAAGCAAGAATCCCGAGCCGTTCTTCACAGATCTCTACCTTTTCAGGAGTACGCATGCTTCTGGACTCATCTAATCTACAATGAGCTTGCGTAGGACGGGTTGATCGGTCTGTTTCCGTCGCACCAATGATCTTGTCCTCGCGAGTTACTTTGATCTTACTCTTGTTTCTGTGAGAGATCATGACTCCTGCCCAGGGGCTATGAGTACATCTTGAAGAGCAATGCGATGGCTGCAAAACCAACTTCCGAGAGGGAGCTGTTACTGATGAGGGTGTCAACAAATTCTACTTGCAACCTTTACGCATATTAGCTACCTGGTTCAGCGAGTGGCAATTATAGAGTCAAAGTCTAGCTACTGTGAGAATTTCGATAGATCCTCATGGATGAGAATGAAGAACCATCACACCATACCATTCAGTATTGTGTACTAGATCCACCGAGTAAATAGTGTATTCTTGAAATTGCTCGTCTTTAAGTGTCGAAGGAGTCTCGGAATTATAGAACAAGTCATGTACATCTCCATTGGCTTACCATCACTCTCATCTTTACTCTACATACGTCGAAAATGATGAAAATTAATAGGCTTCTTCCCACCAGCTATGATCAGAAAATCTACGACATCCTGTACCAACCTGAAGCATTGACCGAACACACGCGCCAGATGGATACTGCCGAGAAGACAGCGACCCTGTCCATCAACCTTGCGATGCTTCTGCGGCGTTGCGACCGATCCTCATTCATGCTTGCGCCGACAGCAATGACAAGATCATCTTCTCTCACTTCTGATTAATTTTCCTATCATCTGGTCGACCAAGTCAGTATGTAGTACTTACTTCTCCCGTCTTTTTTAAGTGAAGTACTCGACGGCCACATATGAGACATGTATAGCAAGGTACGTTATCAGTAAGATGACATGGACAAGCAGGCAAGGCAGGCGTTCGCCGATTTGAGACACCGCGCGCGCGAGGAAAGTCTGAGGTGAACCAGCCTCTCTGCGTCATCGTCGCAGACAACATAGAAAAGTTATATCTTATCCATACGATCGCATGAATCACCGCGGCAGCGCGAACCCTTATTTTCTTTGCTGAAGAAGTCGCTGGTATGACTTTCATATCGCTCCAAAAAATAATAATAGTACCGGCAATTTCAACTCGACAACCAGAGTCGTCTTACCTTTCGTCGCATCACTCGGCGAACATGAATAGCGCGAAGCCGATCCCCGACAACTACAACGACGCTATACCCGAGGTATTTCCAGCAGCACAATTACTCAGTCCGACGAGCACGAGTACAGCAGCATTACCACCACCACTATTATGCGTGTCTGAACCGACGGGGCATATTGACGATAGCAGTCGCATAACGGCGAGCGCAGAGGCGGCCACAATAGAGACAAGCGGCGAAGAAAGCGACGCAGTATTCGAAGACGAGCTAGAACTGGCTGCCTGGACGGCCTTACCACCATCTCCGACACTCAAGAAGAAGAAACAGCAGAAGAAGAAAACCCAAACCGAGTCACAGGAGTCTTCTCCGCTAGAAGACAACAGCAACAACACCAACATGCCGCCTCTGGCACCAATCCCGCTCCTGATCTGCAGCATCGGCAACCCAGGCTCCGCATACTCAAACACTCTCCACTCAGCGGGCCACACGGCCATAGCCTCGCTAGCAACCTACATCCAAGCCTCGCCGTTCGTGAAAGACACCAAATGGGCCAGAGGCGCCGTGTCGCACCCGAGTTTGTCCTCAGCGCAGCCGCTGTGGACGCTCTACCAGTCGCCGTCGTATATGAACGAGTCCGGAAAGCCCATCTCGCAGGTCTATCAGACGTGGATGAAGACGCTGGGGCCCGAGCGCGCCGAAGGACGACTGGTGATTCTGCATGATGAGCTGGAGAAGCCGCTCGGCGCAGTCAGTGTGCGTGAGGGTCAGGGTCTGAGCGCGCGAGGGCATAATGGCATCAAGAGTATTTTGAAGAGTATTGGAAAGACGGACTTTGTGCGCGTGGGTGTGGGCATTGGAAGGCCGTTCAGTAGAGCGCCGAGCGATGTGGCGAATTATGTTCTGAGCAAGATGAATCCTGGCGAGAAGCACAGGATCGAACAGGCTGCTGAGGAGATGCTGGTCAGGTTACGGACGCTCAGCGGAGGATGAAACAGACGGCTGGTTTGGAAATACGGATTTTCCCCTATCGATGGATGACTCGATACGGTTATGGACGTGGACGCCCAAGAGGATCTGGTAGACTATCCCGTCACGGAGGCTGGACTGTTCTGGCCACTGAGACATGCCACAACGCATCTGGCTGTGGAGTGCCCAAGTCTCGAGGACAATTTACGCAGGGTACGAATGATACGCTCTTCGCTTGTGCGCCAGATACCCAATACTAATGCGATAACCAGGGAGGTCGGCTGAGTCCACCTCCGTCGTTCTACACAAATTCCATCACTTGGAGTAAATCATGGATCGCATGTCACCCTTACAGATGCATAATGCAAGGATTTATATAGACACGTTTCTCATTTCCTCGTTTCTTGATCAAGTCTGGTGACGCCATCGCGACCCCTTCCCAAACGTTCAGATGGGAGATCTGAGATCAATTCACGGTCTGATATGGGATCCATGTTCAGTTGGACAAAAAGGGTTCGATTGTCGTGGTCGACTCTCAGTCCATTCCGGTGAAGGCAAAGTTGGTATCTTTGACGACCGTCTTCTCCTTGCCCTTGCCTCTCTTCCTCTTCTTGCGCCTCTTGCGATCGCCCTCGTCATCACTGCTATCTTCGGCAGCCGAGTCATCTGAACCATCTGATTTTTCGTCCTCATCACTGTCGATCCCATGGCTCCTCTTCATCTTGCCGTCGACGTAGCCTCCGTTGTCCTCGTCGACCTTCTCATGCCAGACCTTGATCGTGCTGCCTCCACCAGTGACAAGCCTGCCACCGACGTCGAAATCGAGACTGATGACTCCCTCGACCTCGTCGTGCTGAATCTCGCCAATGACCTTGTTCATGCCGAGCTTCACGAACCTGACCTGACCACTGCCCATACCGACAGCGACAACCTTCCCGCCGGGGCCCACACCGTCTGGCAGCATCTTGAGCGCGTCCAGACTCTCTCCTCCACCGGCTGATCGATCGACTATGATTCTCTCGTCCTGGTCGTCCCACACGCCCTTCTCCCATAATGTCAGCACGCCGTCTCCGCCTCCTACAATCAACTTCTCGCCCTTGGAGGTGCCCCCCTTGCGAGCAGGCAGCCCGGAGACGAAACACGACGATAGCAATATCTCTTCTTGATCCTCGCTTCGGACCAAGACTCCTCGTCGCAGATCAGTCACCGCGAGGGTCGTGTCGCCCGTGCTGACCCATTGTTTGCTGAAGCCAGAAGTACTCGCTTCGGACGGCGGTAAAGGTGTCAGAGAGGTAATGTAGTCGGCGTGGGGATGATGCGTCTGCTGTGGCTTCGAAGATGTGAACTTTGTCGACGTGGATGTCTGGCCGCTGATGCGCATGTCATATAGATGCAGAGCAGAGGAGTCTGTCGCTAGCAGAAGGGTCTGTGGACCGAGGACGTGGAGCAGAGAAGGCTCGTCGACTTCGCCTGTGGACCTGGGTCACAGCCATGTCAGCACCACAGGGGCAGCAATGCATATGAATACAAAATCCAACTTACGGATCCAATGGCACGGCAATCTTACTGACCACGCGCCCCGTCTCAGCATCTGCAGTCTTGACAATCCCATCCGTGCCCGCGCTAAACAGAGCGGTTCCATCATGTGCAAAAGCCAAACTCCGACAGCTGCCCTTGTGTCGTCGAGTGCGCCAGGCAGTGTCGATGTATCCCAGTCCATTGGGAGAAGAAGAGTCCTCGTCATCCTCGTCGTCGTCGTCGTCGTCCGCGCCGGGCTCGTGTGGCTCTGCGGGTAGGCGCAGCGATGCGACATGGCCCGAGGAAAGGCCCACGGCTAGAACAGGCTCATTGGGGTGGATGGCGTGGGAGAATAGCTCCGACGACAGCGGGAGCGTGCATAATGTGTCGAACATGGCTGGGTGTGTGGTTATGACATGGAGTCTGATTGTTCAAAGGCTGGTCTATTGTTTGTTCATGGGGAAAAATAATAGAAAATATAGTTCTTACGTCACGGGGCTTGGCTCAAGCTTTCTCTGTGCTGAAATTTATATCGAGCTGACATTGGAAAATTCAATGGTATAGACTATCTGTGGCGTATTCTAGGCTAGGGCGCATGACCATAGCCCTCGCACGATAGGCGTTTCTTGGACCCACTTCTTCAGTCTTCCCCTGCGGTGTATTGATGTATTTGTCGATGAAATCTACAGGAGTCTTGGTCGATGTGTAATGTCCGGGTCTGCTAATGCCACTGCGGTACATGTAGTAGAACGAGAACCATTGTGCAGTTTCTAGATTTCGATTTCTTCTTAAGATCTATCGAAACACTTACCTGATAGTAACATACATAACATACGGCAAAGAAAAAGAGCTCAGTGGTGGGGACAGAAGTGATTTGCTTCCACACAAGCCACTTGCTGTCGACGCGCCTGGAGTAGACAGGCACCACCTCCACTTACACTCTCAACATGACGCTAGCCTTCTCGAAAGCCCCGATGATACCACCTCCACTGAGAGTCCACTTCTCGCCCAACAAGCGATCGTTGACCGTGGATCTCAGCATGCCGCTCTTGGCATAGTACTCCATGATGCCCTTGGCCTCATCCCTACTTAGACCCTCGAGCCGGGTCACAGGAACGTTCTGCATGACGTCCAGAACACGTCTGTCGACCTGCACATATGGATCCCATGTGGGCGCATCCTTAGAGTCCTGCGCAGCCTGAGTCTTGGAGATGGCAAAGTCAAAGGCGGGCACGGCGGGGCGGTTGGATCCAGCGTCTGCGGCGAGGACGAGCCCGCCATTCGCAAGGGATTGCTTGCCCGAAAGCAAAGCGTTGAAGTGCTGCACTATAGCGAGGTCATGGGAATGGACTTTGCTCAGGTCGGCGTCGAGGTACGCGGATTCCTTCATGATGTGGTTAACGCCGTCGACGGCGAAACAAATTGGTGGACGACCGGCGCCGGTGATCTCTTTCCAGAATGCAAGGTAAAAGGGCCAGGCCAGGTCAGGGTCGCGAGCGCCGAGCTCGCAGAAGCGGGCCAGAGAAATGTTTTCTTGGACGGGGATCGGTAGATCGTGTTTTTGGGACAATTGTAGCTTAGAGAGGACAGCGTAGTTTGCTTTGCCGATTGCGCCGAGTATTTGGGCGGTGTATTGAGGCTGGATGTAGGTCGTCACGTCTCCGCTGGTGTTGGGGATGTAGGAGGTGTGGCCGATGATGAGTTCTTGAGCTGCTGATTGTTAATTTTGTTCCGTTTATCCTTGCCCTCTATTGATCATCCTCTCGGCAAGAGTAGAGGGCAGAATAGGAAGAAAAATAAAACATACCTTCGGGAATGTGGATAACGAGCCAGTTCTTGAGGTGAGCAATGGCCATGGCCTGCAAGAGCAAAACACTCTTTCCAGATCCTCGCTCTCCATAGATGACTCGCCTGATCGACTTCTGTTCCTTCTCAGCCTCTTGCAGCAGATTGCTAACTTCGATCGTCTCTTTCCTGACAAGAGTGGCAGGTCGTCTGAAGAGTTTCCAGCCTTGAGTGGGCTTGAATGCCTCGTTGGCTCTCAATGCATCCACTGTCTCAAAGGGAAGACCCAAGACTTGGCCCAATTGACTTGGATCGACAGGAAGCTTCGCGGCGCTGAAGTCGGCCATGTCTTGAACCTCGAGAGCATTGGTATTGCTCAAGACGACTCTCTTTCGCAATGCCTTTCTCTCGCCTCCATCCGGGCCCTTGCCGCCGGATGCACGAGCTCCACCTTTGCCGCCGCCGACTCTTCCCTGCTTGGCGAAAGATTGTCCTCCCTTTTTTGATGCTACCACTGCTCCCTTCTTCTTTGGTGGGTTTGCTGCGAGGGGTGCCGATGTGGAAAAGTAGGATGCTTGCGATGAGATTGCCAAAGAGCTGAGGGCCGGACGTGCGACACCTTGCTCAATCTGAGCAAGTGGCCTCGAGAGGCATCTTAAACATATCGAATTGGTCATTTTCGGTGGTATTGTCGCCAGGCAGTGTTGAGTTTTGGTGGTTTGCTTTACTGTCTTTGGACACGCCGTCGTCGCTGTTGGTCGACGATGCTCGGCTCGACAAATATTCGAGAGCAAACATGTCAAACAATCGCCAAGACTTTTGCTTCGGGGAATCCGGAGGTCAACATGTCTTGGGCTTGCTTGTAATCATTATAGTGAGAGTATCCAAACCTATGTCTTTTGCTGTATACAGTACACAAGACAGGTAGGGTTCGAGCCGAGTCAGAGGCTTATATGATTACTCGATTTGCCAAAGTTTCCTATAACTTGACAGAACTGCATCGCTCTTATACCCATCTTGCGATCTCACCCATCTCGAGTTACGTTGTACAAAATATGTGGTAATTGCCGTTCTCGAAGGAGACGCCAGATATACAGAAAGTGGCTCGAGTAGACCAAGTTACTTGAGGATAATAATTTGACATTGATATGGAAGCGAAGGAGCCTGTGCTGCGAATATGAGCTTGGACCACATCTCACCCACGTTTCGTGAGCACCTGCATGTTGCGCAGTTACCCACGTCCAGGGAAGAAAGCTTAGTTCAACTTCATGTCGGCTATCGTTCGTCTATTACCCCAGCATAGCTTAATCCTATCTGATAAACGTCTTCTCGAGCATCGCTTTGAACCTGATTTCAAAGAAGCAAGATATCAGACCAGCGAAACAATGCAAATCAAAATTCCTGCCCGCCTCTCGGTGGATCTATGGATTTAACTCATTCGAGCAAAATATGCCACTTTCGCAAGACCCAGAGGAGTATGAGTTGTTGACCTCGGGAGGTGACGGTCATCGTACCTCAAATGATGATCAGGAACATCTCTTCTCTTCCACTCAGGGGCCAATACCAAAAGCACTGGGACAGTGGATCAGAAGCTTGATTCCTACTCGATCTGCACGCTACAGCGCACTGGGCAATGCTACTATCGATACTCCAAAACCCCACCATCGACATTGCCGGTGGACTCGCAATCGCATCGGGATATGGACTTTCATCGCTATGGTGCCGATTCTGGCCATATTCATAATATCTATAATCGCGATATTCTTCCCATCTTATACACATCCGCCAGCTCACTACACTACTCTGCGTGAACGAGTCCTCGCTGCGAGCCAAGCTGGACAGGCTAATCTTGATAATGAAAAGATCTACATTGCAGCCGCCGTACCCTTTCCTCAAGCAGAACTGCCCAATGGTCCATGGGGAACGCAATTACTCGACCTGGTTCGCATCCTCGGCCCCGACAATGTCTTCTTGAGTGTTTATATCAACGAACCCGGTCACTATAGTGACAAAAATCTCATAGATTTTGCAAAATCTGTAAATTGTTGGTCCACCCTGGTCGCCCAACTTGACTTGACCTGACTCTTTGGATAGGCAGTTCCTCGGTTGTGACAGAACATGTAGACACCAGCACCATCGCCCATGTGACCACTTCTTCCGGAAAGCAACGTCTCAAGCGCGCCGCATATATGTCTGAGATACGCAATCGCGCACTCCGGCCACTTGAAGATGCGCAATCGATAGCTCACAGGACTAGATTCGACAAATTCCTGTTCATTGATGATATCGCATTCGATCCCATTGACGCAGCCAACTTGATTTTCTCTACAAACATCAACTCCAAGACTGGAAAGGCCACATACCACGCGACATGCGCGATGGAATTCGTGAATTCCTTCGAGTTCTCCAATGCTTTCGCCACCAGAGACATCGAAGGCTATCCTATAGGCTTACCCGCGTTTCCCTGGTTCTCTTACACCGGCGAGGCTTCGAGTAGAGCCGATATCGTGGCCCAGCGCGATGCTGTTCGAGTGCGTAGCTGCTGGGGAGGCCTGGTGGCGTTCGAAGGGAGATGGTTTCAGCACAATGGAGTGGACGAGAGTATGCCTCCGCCAGATTCAGCAAACGATCACAACGGAACTGTTATGTCACCATCTACTCTCGCCTCGAACACGCCCACGACAATCACCGGAGTGAAATCGACGTCCTCCTCCGTCGTCGACTATCATCCCGACGTCGACATGAACCTCAATTGGCACCTGGACACAGATACGTCGACTCAGAAGCTGCATCGCCATATCCCGGCTGTACCATCACGACCGACATCGCCTGTCCGTTTTCGCGTAAGCACGGACACATACTGGGAAGCATCCGAATGTTGCCTTGCGCTCGCCGACCTGGCGTTCCGTGTGGGCGATGAGAACAACAAGAAAGAGGCTGGCGAAGCGGAAGATTCTGGGATCTACATGAACCCTTATATCAGAGTAGCGCCCGATCGGCAGACACTCGAGCACCTTCGCTTCGCCAGACGCTTCGAGCGTGTCTCCATTCCCTTCCATCGCATACACGACTGGCTTGCTGGAAATCCACAACACAATCCACGTAGGCTACAAGAGGTGGGCGAGGAGGTGACTGATCGTTTATGGACATTCAAGGACGACGACTGGATGCATACAGGGAACTTGAGGGGTAGATTCGAGAGTGTGAAGCGCACGGCTCAACCAGGCGGGTTCTGTGGGGAGCGACGACTGATGGCGCTCGATGAGCGTGCTGTGGACCAGTCTGTAGATAGATGGTGGGACGAGGAGGTGCCTCCCGACAATGGGCAATGAATACTTGCGTAGAACAAAAGTGATGGACAAAACGTTATAAGGACATTGATGTTGGCATTATCTGTCGAAGGAATACCAACGATGGGATTTGAGGATAGTAGTACATACGCAATTTATGTCTTGATGAAATTTTGTGGTATTATAGAACCAATTCCATACTCGATCCTGCCTATATCCCATCTTGATCTTGCAAGAGCTCTTCGAAGCCTGACGCCGCTGCATCACGGTCTAAGCCGGCTGCCTTACAGCCTGACGCGGCGGCCTGGCAGTCCTTGCCTTGGCACTTCACATGCAGTCGCGCACCAGGCGAGCGAGCTCCCCGCTGCCAGTCGCTGCAAAAATCGAATGCGAGTATGCAACCCAATAACGCACCGCCAAGCAGGGGAGTCCGGAGCGCAGGTCCGGTCCGCACAGCACAGCACAGCCACCAGCTAAGTTAAGTGAACGCTCTCAGGGGGTGGGCGACGCAAATCTTCATCCTTTTAAACTAGCGTGGGCCCGAGAATCCTGATTACCTGGGGTGCAGGTCAGCGCTAGGGAATTCTTATTCTTATCTCTATTCGCACCTCACTTTGTGTTGCTTGTGGTCGCTAAATAGGTTTATCATGGTTTCTTTGATATTTGTGTTGGAGATGCGTTTAAAGATGGTTTAGGAGTGGAATATAGACTTTTTGTTAATGAAATTGTTTAGATTGATGGAAGATTGAGGCATAGGCTCATTCTCAGTTGTGTATTGTGTCCATTGTCGAGGTCAGAGCTGCGACATTGTGAAGTGACTTTGTGACGTGAGAGGTGGAGTCTCACGGAGGTCGGCGTTGAGACTCGACTTCGTTGACGCCATTCTTTGCTGCACACAATACGGCACCTCGAGATCGATGGCTACCGCCTGTAGTCCTCTCCTCGATTCGTTGGTCGAATCAGTCGCTGGAAATCGCACACAGTCGAGTATCGTCTCGAGTATGTCGTTGTATGCTTCTTTTGAGACGGAATTGATGATGATTCGGGTACTGGGAGTCGATTGGAGTGCGCCAGGGGCAGTTCTAAAGGGTATGCGGCTGTTGGCTGAGTTGTTTCTACTTCGGGATCGAGCGGAGTCAAGGGCCAGCTTGTTGCAGTCGAACCTATCGACGAGCTGTGGATAAGCTGACGATGGCTAGCTAGCGCGTAGTGATGGTGTTCTGAAAACTTCGACACACAACGCTCCTGTGTCCTTTCAATTCAAGTCCACCGATTGAGGCCAAAGAAGAGGCATATCATCGACACCATGCTGTTGATTTGCGGTGACTGTGTCGAGGCCAGACCAGCGCTATCTATCGCGACTTTCCTGGTGTTTTTGCGTCTTCTCCTGCCTGAGATAATGAAGCAGGCAATGGCGGTAAGGGGGGACCGATCGAGGTTCGATCGAAATAGACATGAGAATTCGTTCATACTAGGCAAACGAGAGGGGTTGGTGTCTGTCAGTGTGATGATTAGTGGATGTGACTCTGTCAATTTCTCACTTATAAGCTGCGATGATTCCATGTTCCCCTTCTTCTTCATAGATCTCATCTACCACATCTCAATTCCATCAAGAACTCAAGCATTCTTATTCAAGAACACCAAGGAATTGAAAAACCAGCCCTGTCAAACAAGAACCAAAAAGCGTTCAACCACTTCAAGAACCAAAAGCATTCAAACCATCCGAAAAACCCTCAAGAATCAAAGTATCCAAAGACAAGCAAAGCTTTCAAGTACATCCAAGCATCCAAGACAAGCAAAGCTTTCCGGGCATCAGGCCTCAAAGCATAGAGAGAAGGAACTGCATCACATACCTCTCAAGATCTCAAGCACATTCGTGTTTGACACTAGTCAATCCCTCGAAAGACCTCGAGACATCAATCAAATCTGTAAGTCCTCCATCGAGATCCTGGCATCGAAACATGCATACTGATCCATCACGTAGATCATGTCTTGCTCTTCATCGACCAACGCCGAAGCACGGGCTCACACGTCGGTGGAGTGCACCATCATCGACCCAAGATTTCTGGCTGCAGACTTCAGCCGGCAAGGAGAGGAGGCATCCAACACGGCCCTCTCCTTCAACCTCATGGATGACATCAACCTAGAGCTCTTAAAGCTGGGTTCAGGGCTGGGCACAGAGCTTGAGCAGCCTCCAGTCTCCGCTTCCGCCAACCTGTTCCATGCCTTCAATGCTCAAGGCAGACAGGACAATCTCATGGGTGGAATGGCATTCCCAGCCATGCTCTCACCTGTCCCCGAGCATGAAATGACATTCCCAGACATGCTATCATCTTTCGTCGAGAATGAAGTGCCATTCCCAGACATGCACTTCCCCCTGCTCGGGGACGAAACATACCAATTCGACATGTGGGATGTCGAGCCTCAATTCAACTTCCAGGGGCCTGACGCAACAGGCACCATCAACGGCGAGCCTGCGTCGCTCCAAGACAACATACCACTACCTGCCGTGCCCCAATCGAGCGGTGAAGCCCCCGTCGAGGCGTACGAAGAGAACCCTGCTAGCCTGGTCGGTCGAGTCAATAAGTTTGATGCCTTCATAGAGAGCATCCAAAACGGGGAGTTCGATCTCGAGAGCCGGGGGCCCTTGATCCTCTTAGACTGGCCAATAGCGAAAGATGAAGTCTCCGCCTGTCCAAGCGAGCAGCCAGTGGCTACTCGAGATTTCCTACAAGGTGGAGATGCGGAGCTTGCTGCCTCACTTCTAGCAGCAATCAATGCGCCCGAGGTAGCTTTTTCTTCTTCTTCCGTGCCTGCAATGGCTTCATCTTCTTCCATGCCCTTCAATCTGGAAGACACCAACATCACCTCGACATTACGTGGTGGTGTCAACAACAAGAATGGGGACTCCATCAGGAGCATTTATCCTCCCCTTGATGAGAACGACGAGATGATGGGAAGCTGGCGCAACGATGCAGCAATCGGGGCAGCAATCGAAAGATCGGAGGGGTCCATGCCTTCAGCTCATGCACCCTCAGCAGAGCCTGGACGTGCTTCCTCGTCTTCAGCCTCTCAACACCCTTCACGTTCTGGTACAGCTCGTGGAGGAGATCGTCAACTGCCCACATGTACCAGAACGATGATTGATGGCCCCATTGCCGCGCGACAGTTGGTCGTGCATTGCAATGACCCTACTCAGGGCAAACATTTATTCGCGGGACGCCAGAAGCCCTGCAACATTAAGAGTGGGGACGTTTACGTCTTCCTGGTCCCCACGAAAGAGGAGCGCGAAGCAGGCAAAGTCCTGCCAAGGTCCCAGCAGCCGGTGAGCCGATGGACCGACAACATCGCTTGGACTCCCGAGCGTCAACATCTGGGAGGATCCATATACCGGGAGAAAGCCGCGCCTCCGGCTCCCGGCGAGAGCAAAAAGGTTATCCCAAAGGGGGATCGTCAAGCTGGAGAGGAGTCGGTCGACCGCCTGCTCCTAGGGCCACAGATAGCCAACCACAAATTCAGGCCCAACGGCTTGATCAAGATGAAGTGGCCCATCATGTGGATGGAGAGGGAATACGGCGTGGTCTCATATTACAGGGAGGCCGATGCCAGACAATTGCCCACTTACAGTGGTGTTCCTCTCCCGGCGATCGGGGAGAATTTCGACTACGTCGGAGATTACACAAGGCCCAAGCCAGGAGCCCAGGCAAACGGGACTCGGGGGCGGAAGAGGGCACATGGAGAGGCCGAGGAGAAGGGGGAGAAAGCTCCTAATCCCAAGCGTCGTGGGATAAGGAAGGGATTGAAGCACGAGATCTACCGGCAGATGTGCACCAATGATTGTGGCACTGAGCTCGATCAAGAAAGCCAGTGTCCCAACGGCTGTGCTCAATAAATTGGTTCGGAGTCCGGCGTACTGTTGGAAGTTTAGGAGTTTTGTTATTGAGGACCATCAACAGGACTGGCAACGGTCGACAATGAGTCAGACCAGACGGCTAATTACACTCTCTTGGTGGGGATCTCAGCAGATTGAGAAGGCGCTCTGTCAAGTCTCTCAAGCGACATCGTCGTCCGAGATATCCCTCCGATTGCCGTTGTTCATACCATTGTTATGGTCTTATTTGGATTTGGGTTGATCTTGGGAATACGTTTGAATTAGGAATGATTTCGTCTGGGTTGAAGCTTCTGTACGGGCTTTTTAGACCGACTACTGGCTGTCGGTTTCTGTTTAGTTTGAGTCCTCGGGTCTGTCTGCATCAGGACTATGACCTAAAGTTGGGAATTGTGGGTTGCCCATCGCAATGATGGCAAATAAAGCCACAACGTTCATAGAGTTCTGGTTCAGCAAGCTTGACAATAAAAATTGCTTTACCAGATATCGGATGTATTTTCATCCACTTCACCCCAAATCTCTTTGTGAATAGGCCTGAATGCATTAATTGTACCTGAGATCATATCAATTCATCCACAAGTGAACAGATGTGTTGTAAGCGAACGAGGCATTATTTAATTCCAATGCAATTTCAAGGGAAGACAGAACTGATATCATTACATGCCACCTTGTAGTGCAAACGAGGATAGCACTAGAACCAATGCATTGACAACCCCCCATGCGAATGGTATCCACGTTGACATGCGAAATGAAGCAGAGCTATAGACTCCGCCCAGACTAACAGCGTGTCAGCGAATTCGTGACTATCCAGAGATCAGCGCAACTTACAGTCCACCAACCACATTTCCAGCAATGGTGGCTTCGATGCCTCCGATGAGTATATAGACAATTGGGACTGTCCATATGACCTTCCAGTTTCTCCATTGGATGAGACATGCATACAACGCGGCGATGACATGTATACCAACAACAGTGATATATGTCCATAAAAACGTATATCGATAAATGTCTGCAGAGTGGTAGAGGTAGGACACTTGTGTACCTCCTATTGGGAAAGGCCAATAGAGGGCGGGAAATTGAGGGGTCGTATAAGATATCGGGACAGTGTCCACGACAGTGTTCAAGAATTTGTCACTGTACTTCAATGTCAGTCCACGATACAAATTCTGTTGCTCAACATCGCAAAGCTACCTACGACATATTAGTATTATGTGTATGTTACCCGGATGTTCGCAAACTGACCTCATTGTGCGTGCACTATATCCGTTCGCGACCGGCTATATTCGGAGTGGTAGTCTTATTGTATGAAGAAATTCAGCGGACACAGTCGGTCTCTTGGATTAACAAAGTCTTCTCATCGCTTTTGTTATCATGGGTTCACTCAAGTACGACGAAAAGTGACATGGCATGCATCAGATCAGGGAGGGACGACCGTCCAGAGGTAACGATGATCTGTGCACGAAATTAGTCGTCCTGGTAGAAGCTGCGGATTCGAGCTTGGACCATGCTATACGCGACTCGAAGCCGTCACACGCTTTAAGTGTTTAAAGCATAAGGTACCTTACCTTAATTACCTTACCTTATGCTTGAGCTATGGTCCAGCAGAACTCATATAACATGTGAGGTTTGGTACAAATATGTTCAGTAATTGCTACTTGAATACGCGAATCCTCAATTGGAAAGCAAAGGCCTCTGAAGACGGCGGTGACGGATTACCCTTCGTGAATTTGAGCCAATCTCTTCCCCCATAGAGAAGTGCATAGTTTCATACTACATACGACTCTGTGCTTTAGTAAGCGATGTCGCTCAATGAGGCAAGTATTCCAGACGTCGGAACTACAATAGACAATGTGGTTACCTTAGTGAATAGTGTTTGATGGACTCTTCCTATCCGGCTCTCGGCAGCTGATCAAGGCTGAAAAGAGATCCACAAGATCCACAGGTTCATCCACAAAATGCAACAGTTGGAGATCTCTCCAAATGCTCGGACCGATCCGTAGTTATACAATCACCTGATCTGTTTTAGTGCAAGCGTGTGGAATCCAAACCCAACGCAGATACAGGATGCACACGCTACGGCAAGGTACAAGTACAGTACACTGTTCGCCGCACTGACCACCAAAACTCCCAAGGTGTTTATACTAAAGTACTGATATTGTATGCTTTTTGTGTGTGCCTGAGTCTTCCGCTCTGGTCGGCGCATTGATCCAACATATACTGCTCCATGGGACTGTCGTGGTAAGCCCCGCTTGTCGGGCGCATGGACGATAATAAATAAACAAGGCCAAAACAGCAATCAACCAAGCGATGGTCGAGTCCTCTATGTCAAGCCTCGACGCAAAGGCTGTCCGCCGGTCCACTCCGCAGCCTGAGGGCGCTGGTTCCACACCGTCCTCCTCCCAGAACCACCTCAGGCCACATTCGGGTCATGATCGTTATCAACAGCAGAATACCGACGTCGCTGGTCCATCACGCACGCGACCAGCCAGCGGTGCCAGCATTCGCAGCCACCAGCCCTCCTCCCGAGTCCCCGAGGATGAGCATGACCTGACTCCTCCTGCTGCGCCCTCGCGTATAGGGACTCCAAGCATAGAGCGGCAGTCGTACATCGAAGCGCCGCCAAGAGGAGCTTCCAATCTCGCAAGAGGAAGATCGCAGAAGAGAAAAAGCCGAGAGAAGAGAGTATCCGGACATGGATCAGGAGATGAGAGCGGATCCGCCGTGCCTGCTCCAATCTCACGTGGCGGCGGAGATGACACAGTACCGATGGCATGGGGGGACGTCGAACACAGCGACGAAGATGGAGAGGAAGAGCATTCGAGACCGAGCACGGGCAAGTGGCTGTCCAAGAAGACCGCCCCGGCCACCACTCGCTCACCGCACGATCCTGGCCCTAGTGGCCTCGACGAGCTTGATGCTCCCGAACCTGTCCAAGATAGGAGTGACACTTCTGGATGGGAGATGCATCGCCATATGGAGGACGATCGTCAGTCTCTTGATCATTCACAGCAATCCGCGCTGCCGCCGCCTTCGTTTGCGAGAAGACAAAGTTTCTCTGGAACTGAGTCAACATTGCCACCGCTGTCCAGCCTCGCTACCACGTTGTACACCTATTCCTACTTGATCTGCTTCTCTATCCTCGGAACACTGGCACGGTTGGGAATGCAATGGCTGACATTCTATCCTGGTGCGCCACTCGTTACCTCTGTGACGTGGGCTAATGTCGCCGGATCTCTATTCATGGGCTTTCTTTCCGAGGATAGACGTGTCTTCCGCGAAGAATGGGGGAATGTTTCCCGCCATTCTGTCTTACGGGAGAAACAGACCGCGTACGAAGATTACGATGAAGCAGCCGCCCGCAAGAACCATGCCAAGGTCAAAAAGTCTATTCCCTTATACATCGGCCTAGCTACTGGATTCTGTGGATCTTTTACCTCATTCTCGTCTTTCCAGCGCGACGTTTTCCTCGCTCTCTCTAACAACCTACCTACGCCGGTCAATCACCCGTACACGGCGGGCGCTGCCCCTTCTTTCACCTCTACCGTGCACCGCAATGGAGGCTATTCTTTCCTTGCTCTTCTTGCTGTCATGTTGTATACAGTGGCTCTATCCCTCGGCGCTTTGTTCGTCGGTGCGCATATAGCTATCGCGTTGGACCCATGGACACCCACATTGCCTTTCAGGTTCATTCGCAATTTCTTAGACAGAATTGTGCTTGTGATAGCGCCGCTCGCTTGGCTAGGTGCAGTCTTTCTCGCGATCTGGCCTCCTGATCGACCGAGTGGGCCTTCGTCACGAGGCACCTGGGCAAACGAGGTATGGCGAGGCGAGGTGCTGTTCGCCTTGGTATTCGCTCCCCTGGGGTGTCTGTTGCGTTATGTGGCCTCCATCAAGCTCAATCCGATCTTGAGCTCTTTTCCCCTCGGTACTTTCACCGTCAACATCTTCGGCTGCGCAATAGAAGCCATGTGCTACGACATCCAGCACATCTCGCTATTGTCGGTCGGGGGCATGATTGGCGGTGGACGAGTAGGCTGCCAGGTGCTTCAAGGCACAATGGATGGGTTCTGCGGATGCTTGACTACAGTGAGTACGTGGGTTGCGGAACTGCAAGGGTTGCGGCGACGACACGCCTACGTGTACGGCGTCGTCAGTCTCCTTGTTGGATTGGGGGTGATGACTATCATAATGGGCAGTGTCAGGTGGAGCGTCGGTTGGAGCGAACCAGCATGTGTCACGATGCGGACTTCCATGTGATTCCTTTCGCATGCGATAGTCTGCAGACACTACGACATCGATCGAAGGAGATATCCGTAAAGATGGACTCGAAAGTGATGAAGCTCAAGGTAAGTAGTGTGGCCGCGGTATGATGCGGGCAACAGATGTTGATAATGTGGGGGGATGCGGATGAAATTATTAATAAGATGCTTTCAGAAGGAAGGTTTCTTGCCCCGAGAAGAGGATATACTGAGTGGAGACATGTAGCATGCGGGTTTTTTGACATTTCTGATGTTTCAACGACATGTTGAGATGTCGAAGCTGACGATCGCAGACAATAATGACATTAATAATCTAATTGTGTACAGAACTTTTCCAGAGGTTGGATCAACAGTGTGCCTGAGTACAATTTTAAAAATAATTATTTGACTCTCTACTATCACAAGAAATGACCGTGAAAGAAACAGTCTAAACAGTATCTCACTCTAAAGTCTAAGTCCAATACAAGAAAGAGCGAATACCAAGTCCAAAATCCCCAAGAAAACAGAAAGAGACAGTACCTCACAAAAACCATCCCAAAAGTTTATGAAAAGGAGCAAATCCTCACTGAACGACATCGTCTTTCCACTCATCTCCCAGCCCCAAAAAGCCTCTCAGCTTCGAGTGCTTCTTGTAACTATTATAGACAACCTTAACGAGAGGACCGCCCAACCTCTCCATGGCCTCAGCAACACACTCATCCTGGAACCTCCAGTGTGGGGGCCACACCTTCTTGTGCTCGAGATGTATCTGCATCGCGCCCATGGCGACCCAATCGAACCACTGCTCAGAACCCTGCTTCTCGCCCTCGCTGAGCTGAAGCGGACGTGTGAGCCACTCGCGGTCATGGACCTGCTTCGCCGTGTCGTTGGGCGAAGGCCAGTCCAGTCCGTGCTCGTGATCATAGTACCTGAATCGGCGCAGCTGTCCGCACGCGTCTAACGCTCCGAACATGTCGCGCGGCATGATGTACCCTGCGAGTTCTTTCTCATGCAGGATTTTTTCCCTGGGGGTAGTTGGTACATCGGTGGGTTTGCTGGGGGGTGAGAAGTTCGCGCCCCAGATCGTGAATGAAAATTCGTGATGGTACTTTTGGTGTATCCGGCCGTGGCTTATGGAGTAGCGGGGGGTGGTGTAGGGACGGGTACTTATGGTGGGCTTGGTGGTCATGCTGGGGGTTTGGAATGCGGTCTCGAGTGTGATGGGGATGGAGAGGTCGATTTTGATGGTTGTTGGGCTGCGGGCGTTGTTGTGGTGGCCTTTCTTGTGCCCCTTGGTCGTTGTTGTGGTCGAGGTGGAAAGAGTCAATGGATTTTTGCCGTGCTTGTACGAGGTGAAGGTCGCGTTGGGCGCTGAGGTCAATTTGTGGTGTTTGTCGGTCTGTGAGCTCGAAGTAGAGGTAGTGGATGAGTGGTGCTTTTTCTTGGATTTACTCTCTTCTTTTTCCTTTTTCTTTTCGTCTGCTTCGGCTTTCTGTTTCAGGATTCTCTCCTTCTGTTTCTCCTGCTTCTCTTGCTCTTTCTCCTGAGCTTTCTTCATCTTCTTCTCTTCTTCGTGCTTTTTCTCCTTTTCTTCGTCGTGCTTTTTCTCCTTCTCTCCCTCGAGCTTTTTCTTCGTTTCTTTCTCCTGTTCCTTCTTCTCCTTATCCTCGTGCTTTTGCTGCTTTTCTTGCTCGTCGTTTTGCTTCTCCGCGACCTTCTCGGCCTGCTTCTTCTTGTCCTCATCGTCGTGTTTCTTCCTGCCGTCGTCGTCATCCTGGTGATGCTTCTTGTCCTCATCGTGGTCCTTATGATGCTTCTTGTCATCGTCATGATGATCCTTGTGATGCCCGTGCTGTTTCTTGTCGTGATCATCATCGTGATCATCATGGGACCCGTCTCCACCAAAAGGATTTAACGCACCGAGAGCATCACCAAGAGAAGGATGAGGGATATGAGGATGAGGGATATGGAGAGGAATAGGCAAGCCAGGTGCAGGAATAGGGATGGGAACCACGGGTGGAGGAATGGGAACAACGACAGGCACGACAGGAGGTGGAATGGGCACGGGTGCGACAACTGGTGGTGCGACAGCAGGAGCAACCGGCGGAGAAGCGGGAGCAGACGAACCATATCCTCCCGAGCCAGATTCTCCACTGTCGGTTTGCCAGCTACCATCGCCCGCTGACCCTGAATCAGAAGCTGGTTCACCTGCAGACTCATCGGCAGACCCGTGTTGAGACGACGAGTCTTTCGGAGAAGATTTCTCAGAGGTGGCATCCTTGCTGTGCTCGGATCCAGATTCTATTCCGCTGCTGTCGGTTTGCCAGCTACCGTCAGAAGGTTCACCAGATGATTCATGCTCAGAAGGTGGGCCAGATGTTTCATGCTCAGACGACGGGCCAGACGATTCATGCTCAGATGGTGACGCCGACGAGTCTTTCAGGGAGGACTTCTCCGATATAGCATCGTTCCCAGACTCGGATCCGGTGTCCTTTCCACTGTCGTCTGTTTTCCAGCTGCCGTCACCTGTCGATCCAGAATCAGAAGGCTCGCCGGGAGATTCATGCTCAGATGGCGACGAGGACGAAGAGTCGTCCTTTGGAGCGGATTTCTCAGATGCGGCGTCACTGTCGTCAACTGATTTTACATTATCTGACTTGCCATCGTCCGACTTGTTGTCCTGGGATTTACCATCATCCGACTTGCCATCGTCCGACTTGCTGTCCTGAGATTTAGCGTCACTAGGACTTTCGTCGCCGGATCCAGAAGCATCGCTGTCCGCATCCCATTCAGGATTGTACTTCTGAGGCATGGGTTCGAAATCGGACAACTCCGACTCGGAATCAGTTACGGGATCAGGCACAGGTCTCGGCTCAGGCGCCCACTCAGGCCCAGTACCATCCGCATTCTCCTCAGGGATTGTCTCGAGATCCGGTGCTTTGGCGACCTGGGGCTTCCTTAATCCTTGCACGGCGTCGGCAGCGCCAGGCAACAAGTCTCCATTTCCCAGTGTGGTGGAGCTTTTGGCGCCGCGAAGCGCGGTTTCCAGCTCCGTTCTCCAGGCATTGTCTGTCACGGATTTTGCCACCGCTTCGTCGCTGTCAAGGACTATTTCCTCGAGGGTCTCGTCGCTGAGATGCGGAATCGGACCACCCTGGAAGACGGCGTATCGCTCTGCTTCATCCCTGATTTTCCATTCGAGTGTTTTGGCGATCAGCGCCGCGTGGTCGGCGCTTTGTGCGTTGACTCCTGCCATTTCAGATGAGTCAAAGAGTGCATGTGTGACTGCGTTCCAGACCGAGGAAGACGAAGACGAGTCCGCGGCGGCTTTGGCTGCTGTCATTCCTGTGCGGATGTTCAGCCAGCGAAGAGTGGCCCAGCGACCCGCGAGAAAGACGGCTGCGGGAGGCAGCAGAGATGCAGGGAGGATCTTGGCGAGTTTCTTGCCGGTATCGTCTGTGGGCACCACGGTGGAGTTGATATTTGAGGAAGAGTTGTCTGTCCTGGGGTCAGGGATGGGGACGAAAGCCCATTTGAGAGAAGGATCTATGACCATATGGCCAGAGCGATCGGTGGTGGCCGAGGCCGAAGCAGGAGCAGAGTCGGTAGCAACAACTCCCTCGTCAGAAGTAGAGGAAGGTTCAACCTGCTCTCCATCGCTCGCCTGACCAGTCTGCTCGGGAACAGGCATAGTCACAGTCTCCACAGCAACAGCAGGAGTAGCAGCCGCATCTTCACCATCATCCTGCCGAGCGAAGATCTCGAAAGGGCGAATCGCAGGCATCCAAAATGACGAGGTACTGGCAGGGCCAGCAATGGAGACCGAACACGTAGTAGCCGCTCCCCGAGGCAAGATACCGCTGTTAACGGGACTGCGGTGAACAGACAGCCAATGCTCAGCGGCACCTCGGCCCTTTTTGGGAACCGAACCATTGGGCGAAAGAGGGAGGGAGGCGGCGCTGGCGGCTGCCTCACGAGTAGAGGCAGGGACCGAGCCAGAGACGGCAATACCGTGGCTGACCCAGTCCTGGATGGCCACGAAGGCCAGGACGAAACTCGAGTAGTGCATCTGACCTTGTGGGTGCAAGGTGTAGGATGCAGAAAGTTGTATCCTCGCTTGGAGGTTGGGGTTGGAAAGGTTTTATCTACAGACTGATCACAAGTTCAATTGTGCGCAGGTTTTGGCTTGAGAGATGATGCTCAAGTCTTTCCGGATTTGATGAATAGACAACAAGATGTGGATGAGGGCGATACATATACTTATCTGTCTGTAGCCTGTGAGTCTGCTTGGCTTATCTGTTGCAATAGACCTTACTAGGGGACTGCTGGGATAAGTGTTTTGTAGTGAGCTGCGCCAACCAAGGTCCTGTCGTATGCAAGGTCCATAAGCATAGTGCACGTTCTCAAGCAACTGACTTCAGTTATTGATTGTCCAATCATCACTCGCTCTGCAATTAGCTTTGGGTTGGAATGTTGTAGAAGACGTCTATCACCAAAACGAAATGTAGCACGCATCCAAAAGAATTCGACGATAGCATTCAGTATCGAAGGCCCAAGGCTTTCATATCCTAGCCATCAGATCAACCACAATCCCCCATGAAGCCCAATTGATATCTTGATCATCACAAATGTACCAAATCCTCGATCGTGAAAGAACAGAGAGCTTGCCCTTGGCCACTGCTCCTGATGTATCGTTGCATACTAGTCAGATAGAGCAGGGCTAGCATGAATACTAGCATTCAAGCCACGCGCTGTGCGTGGATTAGCAACGCCACCTGCACTCTCATCTACTATCGCCCTTTTCTCCATCTGATCACCGGTCCCATTTCTTGGTTTCGCAGGTCCATTGACAAGCATCTGTCCGGGAGACGAAGAGGAAGACCCACGTGCGGAGCTAGGAGCTGGACGACTCTGCTGGTAGCGGCGGAATCGATCTTGATGCATGTGCGAGGATTCGCCCCTAGGGACAAAGACGCCGGGGACCTTGGACGCTGCTGAGGGGGCCATCGTGGCGGCTTTCTGGGGGGTGTGTGGGCCATGTGTGCCTTCGGAGTCCGACGAGTAGGACGAGATGGACAAGGATGGGAGGTGCGAGGTCCGTTTTTTCACTTTAGACGAGGTTCCACGCTCTGCAGTGCGTGTGGCTGCGGAGAGATGCTTGTCTGATTCTTCCTCTTCGGCATCAGAAAGATCGATGAGCGTCAACCCACCATTTCTTTTCTTCGGCAAGGCAACTTCGTCGCCACGTGACGATCTGCCATGATCGACTCGGGAGGTGATTGTATTGGATGTCGACCGTGTTGCTGGCTGACGTGCTGGTCCAGCAGTAGCGATTGCAGTGGTGGCCTCAGTCCGAGGATGAAGGAGATCAGTTGAGCCATACTCTATTATGCGTGGATGTGGTTCGTTAAATCCCTTATAGTCAACCATTTTACTACTTGCATCCAACGCGGTTCCCTCCCTGATGGGAGCAATTCGAGCTTGAGATGCGTCCGGGCCGAAGAATCTACTTCTTTTCTCTATTCTGACTTCTCGAGAAGCGCCTGATCTGCCACGAGAGCCGTTCGCCACTTGATCCTCGCCACGCCATTTCGGCCAACGGCGGAAGCCCAGTGGCTTCATTTCCTCCAAGGAACCTGGCATCTCGTGTTTGTACTTGCAACCTTGCTGCATATAGTCGCAATCGCCGTGGCGAATCCAATAAGAGCAGTATACCTTCTTGGTCTCATCTGGTTCCTGCCCTGAGGGAGGAAGTGGGCGTTGGACGAGGAAACTGTCGACAGGATGCGTTACAGGATTCAAAGTGGATCTGGCTGGGATGACAGCGGTAGGGGTACGTGACGCAGAAGCTATGGCAATCTATAAACTACTTCAGTATGCGTGATACAAGATGCTCAATTTCTCCAGACCTACTGCTGAACGTTCACTTTCTTGGCTCATGTCTTCCCTTTCAGGAGCCTTGCCTTTGCCCACCACGACTCTCTGACTAGGTTCCTCCGAAGTATGAGGTAGCCTTGCGGATGCAGTGGTGGAAGCAAGGCTTGGGCTAGCCCTCGCAGCAGATGGGCCCCCGTCCAGAGAAAAGCATTGCCTGGCGGATCTTGTCTCGGCGACGAAGGCCATACCCACAACTTCGTCGACCGCCATCACACGGGGGACGCCCTTCAATTGAATAGAGCGTGGGAGCTCATCCGCGGGAATGAGGGCAGTGTATACTCCGGCTCCACGCGAGATGAACCATTCGGGCTTCGGTCCAGACATGCCAGGACGGTAATTCGATACAAAAAAGGCTTGAGAGAAGTCATGCAGCGTAAAGGCCGGGTAAGTTGTTTTAGACCGGCACTACGAGAGGGAGAACCACCCCCTAATATAGCCAGGTGGCTTGCTAGTTGGAACAGTATATTTACGAGCGGCGTGTCTATGGTGGTAGTGCTTGGAGTTGCACAAGCATCAGTGCTCGGGTAGGCCTTTGTTATTATAGGCTGAATCTGCTTGCTTGCTGGCCCCTTGTACAAAGCACAGCCATATCAGTGACTACGTTCCGAAGTATCAATGGCTGAAAGTCGCATCTGTGCCAGGCCACATGATCAAGGTTTGCTCCTGCTTGCATCATATTGAAAAGTAGTGGCGGAGGGGTATAACAATTACCTATGAGCTCTGAATCTTCTTCTTGATGTGTTACCATCAGGACCAAAATTTTGCTCGAACATATGGAATCCAGGCCAATGTAGTGATTACCGTGGCCGACTATGGTAGGTCAGAGGAGGCGCTTGCTGTGGCTTGCTCACGAGAAGGCTGCAGCGTTCCGAACGCCTGTGTATATGGTAGCCATTGAAGCATCGAAGCCCTAGCCCACCGGTCTCGGGTAGGTACTACAAAGCGATGTAAAGCAAACAACTAGATCTGTCATGTGCGGCTAGTAAGTATCAGCTTCAGCCGATGGTCGAATATGGTTTCTCTGTGGATGTTGTACATGTTCGATCATGAACCATGGATATAGCCTTCCTCTGCTGACCTAGTGTAAGTCCACACCACGTAAGCAAGAACACGACTGACGGAGGAAACCTCGGTATAGAAGGTAGCTCTGTTCGTGACTGATCTGTGTAAATTGGATAGATCATATTTGAAGAGCAGCTGTAAGTGGCAAGACGTATAGACACTGGAGCCGCCACCAAGAATTGATGAGCCATGATCGAGCTACTTCATGATCCATTCTACCTCGAGAGGCCTGTCAAGCGTGCCAACCTCGTTATTCCAGCTCATCTGTAAGTTTGTGGTGTCGTCACGAATTATTACCTAATGCAGGTATAGAGACCTTGACGTGACGTCCGAGCTTTATGCTGCTTCTATGAGCCAACCGACTTTCTTGGCGAGCTCAAAAGTTTGGAGGCGATCTGAGTAAGGTATTTAGACACACCGAAGGGCTTTTGCTAGACAACAGTCAAACGTATTTGCAATATCAGAGTTGGGAGACGTCGAATCTGACCAAGGTAGGTGTCGATTCTGAGGAGAGATGGTAGACGCAGATCATGTGTCCGATTCGCCTGTTTGCAACCTCCCGTGTGCTCCAACTTCGAGCGCGAAGCAGAGTCCATGTCTATTCCCTTAGACATCAAATTCGGATGCCAGATTACAATTTATTTGAGAGACGGAAGAACATAACTGACTTATACACCTCTAGTCTCTTACAATGGCTCTCCAGAAATTCGATGGTGTCGAGATTGCCGCCCCGGCAGACTTCCATGTCCATCTTCGTGATGGCCCAATGATGGAACTCGTCACGCCTACGATCAGGCAAGGAGGTGTGAACACTGTCTTCGTGATGGTAGGTTGCTTTCTGCACCAAGTGTCTGCCGCATGACTTGGATGTGTTGCTCATGACAATGCTAGCCTAACCTGGTACCTCCAATTACCACTGTGCAGCACGCTCTCGATTACAAGAAGCGTTTACAAGCTCTGGACCCAAACGTCACGTTCCTGATGTCTCTTTATCTTCACGAGTCAATCACGCCTGAAGTGGTCAAAGAAGCAGCCGCGGCAGGTATCACGGGTATCAAGTCTTATCCTGCTGGTGTTACTACGAATTCCAGCTCTGGAGTTGTGAGCTATGAGCCTTTCTATCCTGTGTTCGCCGAGATGGAGCGCCAGAATATGGTCTTGAATCTGCACGGTGAAGTGCCTGGTTCGCCGAAGAACGACATTACAGTCCTATCCGCCGAGGAAGCTTTCCTGCCACAGTTGAAGAATCTGCATTCGCGATTCCCTAAGCTGAGAATCATCTTGGAGCACTGTACTACTGCAGCAGCAACAGAAGCGGTCAAGGCTTGTGGGCCATCTGTCTCTGCTACCATCACTGCGCACCACCTTTCCATAATAGTGGACGACTGGGCTGGTGACCCACATTGCTTCTGCAAGCCTGTGGCAAAGACGCCGGCGGACAGGAAGGCCCTTCTGCAGACTGCTGCCTCGGGCAACCCGAAGTTCTTCCTCGGCACAGACAGCGCACCTCACCCAGCGATCAGCAAGCGAGGTGACAAGGTTGCCGCAGGAGTCTTCACGCAGCCACATGCTGTGGGCCTGGTTGTGGATGCACTTGAGCAGGGCATTGAGAAAGGCATTCTGAAAGCTGAAGATATTACCAAGGAGACTCTCGAGGGCTTCCTCGGTGGCTTCGGAAGGAAATTCTATAACGCATCCGACGAGAGGAACGAGAAGGTCGTCCTGAGACGGGCCGGGGCAAAGATTCAGGACTTGCTCACCTCATCAGATGGTAAAGTTGAGATTGTGCCATTCAGACGGGGACAGACGACTTGGGCCGCCGAATGGCGCTAAAACATATAAGGACCATAAAGATAGACCTGTAGCTTCGAAGCTAAAGATGTGTCATGAAACCAACCAAGCGGTCCATCCCACCATGTGTGACAGGAAAAGACGGACGAAAATCCCTTGAGGTGTGTGTGAGTGCATTTTGAGTACTTTCTGTACATGCTCTCAATACAACAGTAGTATAGTCGAGCGATCAAAAGATCAGTACTCGTCCGGAAAGACCAAGTCATGATCTACATCTGGTTTGCGGCGCAAGGCTACGAAATAAGCTTCCTTTGACTCCTGTATTCTCGTTGAGCATGATATTAGCCACGATATATGATATAATTTTAACTCTTCGTAGGTCGCAGGCGAGGCGAGAAGACTGGAGGAGTAGGAATTGTTAAAACTTACACTACGAGAGGATTCGGGCTTCTCTCTATGCACTTTTTCGAATAGCTTGCGTAATCGCATTTCAAAGGCTTTGTCTTCGCCGCCTTGGTAGAACTTACACAGGAAGTGACCGCCAGTGCGAAGGGTGGAGTATGAGAAGGTCAAGGCTGCGTTGCAAAGGTCCTAGTCTCGGCTTCACGTTAGTACTTGCTTTTTTTAGTCATCCGCGGATGGTCCCCAAAGGGACGAAGGTCGACGCATTGAGGAAGTTTCTCTCACCATAGAACCTGCGTGGTCCCGGAATGGCATTCCACTCGTGTTCATCATCCTGCGATAGGGGTTATTAACGCTCCTGATCCATGTTCCGGTGATTTGTTCCCATGGCGCGGACATGTCACTTAGCACCACATCGACGACTCTGCCATCGCGCTCGTCCTTCTCGGCCTGATCCAGTTCTGGCGTTGCGCTTGCCTTCTCTTGTGCTTTCGTCGTCGTTTCTGCAGCTTCGTGTGTCGAAGGTTGCACTTCTGATGTCCAGGAGACAACCTCCCGACCGAGGTCAACAATGCCTTTAGACAAGGTCTCCATCTCGTCCTCGGATACCCCCTCGTCGGCGCCTCCCTCCTCTCCTACTCTCCTAGCCAAAACGCCTCTCTTCCTCGGTCTCCCCTTCCAGTAGTCTTGCACATAATTCCTGACCTCAGCCTGAACGTCCGGGCTCAAGAAATTGCCCTGAATCGAACTCGCGCCTCGGGGCGGCTGCGCAGGTATGATATCGATACCCACCACTCGTCCGCCAGGAGAAGTCCTATTCACAGCAACCTGACTCCAGCTCCCCGGTGCGTATCCCAAATCCACCACTGTGCCGCCCCGTTGGAAGATTTTGTGCTTCGAGTCCAGCTCGAGGAGTTTGAAGGCCGCGCGGGACTTCAGGCCTGCCACGCGCGCTTCTTTGGCGAAGTGGTCATTGGTTTGTCGGGTCTTCCACCGCGTGGAAGAAGAGGATGCGTAGCGGACTTTTGATACTGGGATTGTTACCGGGACATTATGTTGTTGGTGTGTGGGTTGCGCTCCGGTCAGATTTGAATGGAAGTGGCTGAGCAGACGTGTTGTGCCTTTTACTTGGTGGCATATTGACTGCGATCGCCGTGGGACTAGCATCGAAGTGGTTGTTGAATACGTGATCTTTGCAATGTTTCTCTTATTACTCTGACATGACTGCCTGCAATTATTATTGCATCTGCTATCCATAAAAAAAGTACCTTGGTGGCGTACATAACGCCATGTTTGCCGTGTTTGCGTTCTTCTTGGGGTAAAGATGTATGCACACAGAAATCACACCCAGTGCATCTCATTGCTACAATATACAATCACTCAAGTTTTACCGAGCATATCAATCGTGACATGATCGCCAAATTTCGTCGAATATACGATATACAATCATTTCTGAATTACTCCGTGCTTTATAAATCATAACCATAATCTTCCATGCACTGAGTAATCTATTCAAATAGTAGTTCTGCTATAAGAATATAGAAGAGGACAGGGTCTCCTCTCAGAGCGCGTGTATGGGGAATCATCCTGCACATTTTGTATCTGCGTCATATAACACTACGCTTTGCTTATGGCATATCAAGAGAATGTCGGCTACATCAGAGGTATACCGGCGCATGCATGCCCCCACGAAGCGTAGCCTCGCCGACCTGCCCACTAGTTGTTGCCTGACCGTAGGGATCTGGCTGTAATCCCTTAGCTGCTAAAAGTAGTTCGGGATCGATCTGGAAGTTACAGCTGTCTTCCAGCTCGTTCGTAACAAAAGGGACAGCATCGGCCTGCTCCTCGCTGCCTGTCTGCTGTACCGTCGCCTCTGTCCGTAACCGCTTCCCTGTATTCGGGCGCGAATTCTCAGGCGACTTGCCATTGCCTTTTGACACCTGGGCGTCTCGCCAGCGCTTCATGATGTCCCGACACACTGCTTGCACGGCACGCAGGCACTGCGCGCGATCAGCACTTCCGACTGCCGGGATACGCTCTGCGAGGCCAGTCTTGGCCAGCCACTCTTGCCGAAGCTCTTCCCAGTTGTCTGACTGATATTTGTTGACGAAATTGTGCGCTGTGAGAAGGTCTATCAGCTCTTTCCGGAGCCGACGACCCTCTTCTGGGTTGATGTTCAGCATGTTCTTGGCCTCTGCGAGCGTCATCTTGTGCTCGAGATTTCGGAGACGTTTCGTCACATCCATGCATATCACATCGAGCGACAAACGCATCTGATCGAGCAGTGGAGCTTCTGCTTGTTCAAATGCCTGACTGAGCGACCTTTGCCTCAGCAGTAATTCGTTCTTCGCCCCCTGCCACCGCTCTGGCCCTACTACTGTCTTCTTCACGATACCTTGTTCTTGACAGATAGACTGGAAGATATTGCGGACTTCCAGATGTGTTGTGTTGTCAAGACCCAAACATACTTTACTGGATTCCAATGTCGTTTCTGAAGGAAAGCGTTGCTGCTCTGAAAGCTCACCCTGTGTCCCAGTCCAATTGTTGTTGCGACGTCGACGTTTTTTTGACGGCGCTTTGACCTCACCATCTTGCAAAGGGTCGCTAGGATGCTCTGTACATTTCAGAGATGCGCCTGTGTTGAAACTTAGTTCACGCTCACTAGCGATGTCACCTGTGCATATCAGAGCTCAATTCCTTGTAGTGTGCATGGTCGGCATGAGAATATCCGCTTGACAGCAGTCTTTGAGCAACTTACCCTCTTGTGCAATAGCTGTTACAGGCAGCAGTGACTCGTATGGCTGCTGATGGAATGAGTTATTGAGCAGACAACCTAGGGATAACAAAAGACTTACAAAATGCGTCACATCCTCATCGGCAAGGTTTGGGTCGAGAGCATTGTTTTGATCAACAGACTCAACCTTGGCCCGATTAGGACCCCTGAGTAGTAGACGGTGCTTTGCCCGAAGGCGCATAAGTTCTCGCTCGGTGATGTTGAAGCCTTCAGTTTGTAGTATGCCGACCATTTCCCTCTGCGTCGTATTGCGCTCCCATAGCTCTCGAGTACGAGCAACTAAGGCCTCATTGCGGTGGGCGGGGTTTTGTTTGCTAGGAAACCCCCAGCGCTGGAAGATGTTATTCTACGGAGCAAGTTGGCTGTTGACGGCCTTACAGTGGCATAGTAGACTAAATGTTTCTCGCAAGACAACTTACCCGAAATTGCGTCTGGAATGCACGCTTGCTGCTGCAGTCAGAATATGCATACTTCCAAGGTATTTTCCAATTTTTCGTTTGCGGATCGCGTAGGACCATATAGAAGTGAAGGCATAAGCGAGCATACCTTGGTACGAATCCGACTGTTTGATGGTTGTTGTTAGCTAGAGTCGACCAAAAGTAGCATCACGCAGTAATGGTCCCAAAGAAGTCGCGGCTGCTTACCCTCATCTTTGAAGAACCTCATCACCTCGTCCAATCTCAATTTTTGGACTACATACATGCGGTAGCATGCCTCCCGCTTATCGTCCCAATCGTAGACCATGGTGAGATCCGCTGCGACTTGTACAACAGCAAGCGGGTATAGAGAGATAGAAACTAGAGAACATCTACTGCCACTCCGCCCCTCTACTTCGTGACTCCCATTAAACCAGCATTGAACCCTTGGATTCGCGGACGGCTGGTAGCGACAAATCCGCCGGATCCGCCAAGAAAGCAACGCCGATTACGGACTCTTTTTCTTATGAACATGCATAAAGAAGAGATAGATGCATAAAGAATCTACGACTCATTCGCCCGCGGCCACTCTCTTATATTATGATGTGCCACCCTCTCTTCTTTACTTTTGTCCCGTCTATACTCCTCTGAGTTGTACAATTACAGATACTCACCCTACCACAGCTAGAATGCCGGGTATCGTAGAGTTCAACAACACCGTCGGCCACACCATCCCGGCCGACACTCCACATGTATGCAATCAATTGAACACACCTTCCGTTGTATCACTCTTCCGGGTACTGACACAATCTCCAGGCTGTCAGTGTCTCGCTGCCGACGTGGGCGGCAAATGTAGGATACGAAGAGGGCCAGGACTGGGTCGTCAGCAAGATGCAGACCGGATATCCGCGGTTCTTCGTTCACAAATCAATCGATCGCCTCGCAGTGTCTATTGTTGCCAAATATGGCAGCAGCGCCAATGAGAAGGCGATGCTGTTTCCTTCACACGCTCCCGCAAGCCGATGTGTCGCCTTCTTCCGCAAACTCGTGCCCGGTCTTGCCTCGAACCAAATCCGCATTCTCGACTTCGTTCCGAATCCCAGCAGCCACCCGCAATCTGAGAACAAAAAGGTCCTCCCTCGTCTTGCCGCAGTCGTCTATCCCAAAGAGCATTGGCCCGTGGCCAAGCAGTTCTGGCAACACAGCGGAGACGGTGTCTCCTCTCGCAGGGCAGAGTTCTGCGAAAAGGCCTTCCACGACGGCAGCATGGTGGAGAGGAGCACTGTTGTCGACATACCACGCATGAAGAAGGGCCCGAGGCGCTACCAGCGCAACCTCAGCAAGGACGAACAACATACCCAAAACGGCCACTACGGCCAGGAACTTATCGACGGCAGCGACCCTTCTGCTTTCGTCGAGGAGCGCTTCGGTCGCAACTTGAACATGCAATTCGCCGCCCGCGCCAAGCTGGCCATTCGCCGACGTATTGCTGGTTCATTGACCGCAGACGCCGAACTACACGAGGCTCTGCAACACCCAGAAGACTCGGAGCGAACACGTCAGGCACATGGATTTTCCGTCGACGATGTCTATCTTTATCCTTGCGGCATGAGCGCAATCTTCAACACCCACCGCACTCTGATGCTCGCCAGACCCGAGGAGGGCGCCTCGAGACAGAGCATCTCTTATGGCTTTCCCTATGTCGATACCCTGAAAGTTCTCGAGAAGTTTGGTCCCGGCGCTTTGTTCTATGGTTTTGGCGAGAAGGAGGACATTGACGACCTAGAAAAGAGATTGGAGGGTGGGGAGCGTTACTTGGCTTTGTTCTGTGAATTTCCTGGAAACCCTCTACTCAAAACCCCCGACCTTATCCGACTACGCGAACTCTCCGACAAGTACGATTTTGCTATTGTAGTCGACGAGACAATCGGAAATTTCCTGAACGTGAATGTCTTGCCATATGCCGATGTTGTCGTCTCGTCTTTGACCAAGATCTTCTCCGGAGATTCTAACGTCATGGGTGGCGCAGCTATTTTGAACCCACAGGGTCAATACTATCAGACCCTCAAGAAGGCCATGGAGCTTCCTGCCGACCAAGGCGGCTACGAAGACAACCACTTCGAAGAGGATTCCATTTTCCTTGAACGAAACTCGAGAGACTTTGTCGAGAGAATCAAGCGAGTCAACGTCAACGCAGAGGCCATCTGTGATGTTTTGACTTCCTGCCCAAAAGGTACGCATTTTTATCTCCGGTTTACATCTCCTGTCAACCCACTAACAAATCATTATAGTGAAACAAGTCAACTACCCCAAGCACTCGCCTTCTCGACCAAATTACGACGCCTGCCGTCTCCCCAACGGCGGCTACGGTGGACTACTATCTTGCACATTCTGGTCTCTCTCAGACGCCATGCTCTTCTACGACAACCTCAAAACGGCAAAGGGCCCTTCGCTCGGCACGAACTTCACTCTTTCCAGTCCCTTTGTGCTGTTGGCTCACTTCAATGAGTTGGAGTGGGCCGCGGGATTCGGCTGTCCTGCGGATCTATGCAGATTCAGTGTCGGACTCGAGGACACGCAGGAGTTGTGCGAGATCTTCAAGAGGGCGTTGGCGGCTATTCCTGAACGCGTGAATGATGAGGTCCCCACTGCCGCTGCCCCTGCGGGAGTTGCAGAGGTCGCCACGGCCTCATGATTAACTTGTTCTTCTTTTTGTACATAGGATATAGCGCAGCGCAGCTCTGTTCTGAAATCTGACATGAGCAGTATGAGAAGAATGCTGATACGAGATAAAGAAAAAGAAAGACACTCAGATGTTTCTAATGACAATCCATCTCTCAAGAACTTCTCAGGCTTCTTCCTGCCTTTCTCCTCCTGAAAACCCCCAGTCGATATCAATACACTACCTAGACAACAGTCTACTTGTTTCTGTAAGGAAGGAATGGTCTTGGTGTCATCGAACCGTCGAAAAAGCACTCGTATCTACAACCCCCTCTTTTCGCACGCCAACAATCGCACTCCACGTCACGAACTCTTACCTTCGTCGATTCATCACTATTGCTGCAACGCAACGACTGCATATATCAGGTAACTTTAGTGTCCTTGAATCCCTTTCCTGCAGTGAAGTGGGAGCCGGCAGTCTCCAGGTGTGGTGCAACGTGCTTGTCGAAGTAGATCTTGGTGGCCCGGTTCATCTTCGCTCCCTGCTCAGGCTTGTTGCTGTAGATGGTTGCCTTTGCAATGTTTATTGGGAAACGACTGCAGGCACCAGAAGACTCTTTTGGATGCCTCCCCGATAACCGTATCGTCAAAGATCTGCTTCTGGAGTAGTCAGGGAGGATCAAGAATGGGAGGACAAGACGAGGGAATGACTCGATCTTGTAGCGAAGCACAAGCACAGGGCAGAGAGGAAGGAGATGCTTCTAAGGCCAGTGCATCACGAGTGGTGGGTTAGATGACTTTCAATTGACAGATTGATGAAAAGTAAGTGACAGCTTGATGAGATCCAAGTGACTGGACAATGAGTCCTATCGACCAGGGCGTCCGAGAAGGCGAATATATAGTGAATGACTTTTCAAAACGCTTCTTTCTCGACTTATATTAGCATAATCAACTAGGTCATGATATCCGGCAATTCCTGGCCCTTTACGTATTTCTCCACAGTGTCAGCCTGCTCTGCGTACCACTTGTTCATCGTCTCCTCCACCACGTAACCCATATGCGGGCTCAGCACGACATCTGATCGCCCATCCTGGCCCCAATTTGTCGTCCTCCAGGGACTCTCGACAGGGAGTGGCTCGGTCCAGAACACGTCGAGACCAGCGCCTCTGATCTTTCCCTCCTTCAGCACACTGAGTAATGCTTCCTCGTTGACAATAGGACCGCGAGAGGTATTCAGCAGCAACGCAGTCTTCTTCATCAGACCGAGTTCCTTAGCCCCGATCAAATCTCTGCTGCGATCAGAAAGCAGATAATGCACACTGACCACATCCGAAGTCGGCAACAACTCCTCCTGACCAACGGCCTTGATAGACCCCTTCGGCAAACCGATCCTCTCGGCGGCTTCATCTGCTTTTTCCTGCGTGAGGTTAGTGCTCCATGCGATGACTTTCATCCCGAACCCCAGGATCGCCGTGCGCGCGGCATTAGTTCCTAATCTACCCAGGCCGACGCATCCGAATACTTTATTCGACAGCGTCATGCCCACACCTGTCTGGAAGGGTCCGCCGGCTCGAAGGACAGAATTATCGATTGGAATCCGCGAAGTCAGAGATAGCAGCAGGGAGAAGCATTGCTGCGTGGTGGCGTCGTAGCTAAGCGCAGGCATGACGAGGTCCTGGAGTTGCGGGTGCGAGATTTCGCGTTTTCCAGTCGTGCCGGCGACGATGATGTCGTTCTCTCGCGCTGCGGGCAAGTCGATGCTCAGGTTCCGTAGGCCGGTTGTCACGAGTAATTTGAGGTTCGGCAGCCGTGAAAGGAGTTCCTTGGGGAACGGAGTGCGTTCGCGCATCGAAGCTATGATGTCGTAGGATTCCAGACGGGCCACCTGAGCCGATATACGCTCCTCGCCCCGTGGTAGGATCGTGTCTGCATAGCTGTCTACTTTGAGATTGGGGATGTGCTCGAAGTATGCGGGTGCGATGCCTGCATAGTCGTCGAGAATTGCGAGCTTGTGTGATGACATTCTGCTGCTGGATGACAATGCTCGATTAGACGTGCGATTTCGGATTGTGCTCGGAAAGGTCGATTTAAAGATGCCCTGTATGAAGGAATGACCTCGCATCGATGGATCCTGACGTTCGACGAGCGGTGTTCGGATTGTCCGAGATCAGTATAGAGACCTGGACTAGCAATCTATCACACCGGTCACTGCGAGAACATAAAGCTGCTAATTTGCTATCTCTACAAAAGTGTATTACAGTATATGGAGGGAGGCTTGATGGTATAGCAATATGAGGATGTCGTCAAAGCATAATGCGGGGTTATAGTCCGGGAGCAAAGTACGGGTAAAGCGAAGCGAGCACGCAATTATCGATCGTCATGTCTACTTCAGCTTCAAAGTACTACCTTACATATACAGTATCATTTCGACGGGATGATGAATGCTAGTGTTGATTGGCAATTTTTTGTATATTACCACCTTGACTTAATTCCACTCTTTTGTATTCATACACAACTAAGTAATGAGAGAGACTACTATAGACGGGTCCTTAGTCGGTTGTTCTAACGCTCAATTAGTCGTGCAACTGTAGATGGCTATATTTGCTTAGTCGCTGAACAAGAGGCTCGTTAGACAACCATTTGTTTGTTCGCTCTACAAAGCAGCAAATTCTCATCTTTCGAGATTCGGGCCATGTCTTGCTTCCGATAACATGCACTTAGCCTATCAAAGCCTGTTCCGCCTCCGCTGACTGGCGATCTAACCACAACAACAAGCCAATGAATCGAGTTTGGCGCACTTGAAACGTCTGGCTGAAAGCTCGAGCAGCCAACCTGGCAGCGAATGTTAGAGACATTTTATATAATGCTGAGATGTACGCAGAGTGACGGGGCTGGTGACACCACGGAAGAAAGTTTTCACCTTCCCTGGTTACGTTCTTGTGCAGATGGCTCAACAAGTCAAATGGCCCTATGTACTAAAGTAACATGTGTATGCCAGCCGCTCGATCGACATGAGATGACCGGACGTAGACTCTGAAGCTCTCCTCTTGTGGACTTACCATTTTGTCTGAGTCCTAGTGACAGAACACTGGTACCGGATTGTGCTGCTAGCTGCTGTGACCTTTTTACGCTGCATCAAGCCGAATGCGACATCTACCAATCCTTCAATCGTTCCTACATTTCGAGTCAGCTATTATCGAAATACTCTATGAGCCTCGCAGGATCTGCTTGTGCACGGCCGAGATTGAGCTGGTGCAGATAATGGCAGACTTACTAATTATCAAGGACTCGCTGGGTTTCTTTTCATTCGGAAGGCTTTGAATATATCGTATACATCTTTCCGCAGTGTCGAAAAAAGCACTGTAAAGGTTTGAAAGTACTACATCGAGACCATTGTGAGACGTACAGAGGTGCATTGCATGCATATGCACTTTTAGCATGCTATAATGCCTTGTCAGTCGATGAGTCAAACTTAACCTGAAGCTAATCACATACTTGAGTGTCTTGCGGAAGAAGTTCTGACCGGGAGTCTTGGATCCTTCGACAGTGATAGCCATTGCAATATCTATGACTTTGTCAGAAAGCTTGCAGCAAGCAGGTAGTCTTAGTTGCTCACTGTTCCTCTCCCGTCTAGCTTCGTCTTTCTTGATGTGAAGGTCGACCGTGTTTATAGCGTTGCCACAGTATGGAAAGTCAGCAACGAGAGGCAGTTTAGTCACGGCAATACCGTCCACCTCAACATCAAAATTGACACGAGTCTTCTCCCTCTTGATAGACAAGCCGTACCTGGGAATGCCGGCATGCATGATTTTGACAAACCGTGCGGCGACTTGTTGATCGGTACTGATCAGTAGAAAGTCATCAATAAGTCTTAGCAGCAGATGCTGCCCATTTTTCAGAAAACCCAACACTTCCCTTTCTAGCTCGGCGTACAGAAAGTTGCACAGCAGACTTGAGACAATTGACCCTTGCGGTATGCCGACCTTCTGGCGGTATAACTTCTTGCCAATCTGTACGACGTTCCTCTCGATATGTTCGCGCAGGAGCAATAGAAGCTTCTCTTGATTCTCGCGTGACTCAACAACGCTATCGACAAACACTCTTCCTCGATTTCCTGAAGCCTCTGCTTCCACAAAATTCATGAAAGACTGCTCTGTACCTGCCGCCCTGGCTCTGCCGGAGTACTTCCATATTGGCTTCGGCGTGATACCAGATTGGGCCTTTCCGCCATTCAGGAGTTTGGCTTCCGCGTAGCGCGTGAGGATATATTCTTCAGAAGTAAGAAGCTCACTCAACAGGCTTATAAGACGCCGATGTGGAATAGTGTCGAAACAAGCTTGGACATCAAGTTTTGCAAAGTACAGTGGTTTGCCGGCATGCGCACTGCCTTGAAGACGATCCTGGAATTGCCGCAAACGAGGGAATATCTCATCGACCGAAAACAACGATGCGCCTAGCCGTTGAGGAAACATCGACTTCGGAGTGTTAGCTTGTACTCCTATCTATACCATCTTTCACAGATATCTCACCTTTTCATAATTCAGCACGTTAAATGCTGGGGTTAGAATCTGGTTGATGCTTCGGCTGAGCACCGTACGTCCATTTACACTAGTGAGCACTCTCCTTCGTAAATTGATGATAGGTCTTAATCCAATATCTTTCGGTAGTAAGCGTATCTGACTTGTCCCTAAACCTCTTCTCGCAAGGAGTCTTTGTAATGCAACTTGGTCCGCCTCCTCGAACATGGTTGACTTCATCCTTGTTAGGGTCGGTTCTGCTAATTTCTTCCAGATGTCATGCCTGAAATAGAACAGTTGGTTTCTGTTGCTTGAAGACTCTGTAACATGGAAATTGCTGCTGATTAGTGGGATTAGGAAGGAATCGAAAAGATAGTAAACCAATTCCGAGAACATCTCTTTTCTCTTAGCCAGGTCAGATAATGCTAATTTGTGACCTGCCGGCTGGCTAGGGGGTGCCAACCATAATATCTCCACAATCTTGATATCTTGCAAAACGTCATGTAGAGTCATACTCTCATACCTGCGAAGGGCCATAAAGCGGTCTATACAGCGCATGATCTTAGCTTGATTATGGCCATCGCTCCCCCAAAATGATTTGGGGAACACTCTAGCCACTACACTTCGACAGAAAGCGGCTACTTGAGCCGACGGAGATGCGAGGCTTATCATGCTGCTCTCCAAAGCTTGCGCTTTTGCTTCTAAAGCGCGGGATTCGACGGGACAATAGTGGTTCATCAAAGAGGTGTACGAGCATCGTGTGTGTCGCCGTCTAAGCCTAGAGACAAGATCCTCGCACGAACCGCGCAATCGCTTCGGTACTTGCGAAGCACTTTTGCCGTCTTGCAATGATGCTCGCTTGATGTCTACTTCTCTCAGGGTGTAGTCTCTGAAGGGCTGGGAAGTGTTGGCTTTATCCACATCCGAGGTAAAGACGTTATGAAGTGAGAACTGCCTGGGGAACATGTACTTCATAATGTGGACCGTCTCATGTCGACTCGTGGTATCGCGGCAGCGATTGAGGACATGGACGTACCTCAGCCCAAATTCCACCGACACACGATTGCTTGCGATTGGTCTACCGTATAGCATCCGATGACGGACAAATCGTATGTCGTTGAGCCCACGTTTCACGTTTTCATGGACAGTCCCTGGAACTTCAGGATCGCCTCGATTGAGGGTTGCACCATTACATGCATTCTTTGAGTTGGAGCTCGTGAGGCACAAATCAGACATAGGCGTTCCTAGAAATGGCTCAGTACGGTACCTCGTTGTTACGTTAGACTGGACACACCGCTGATTTGTAGGAAGTTCGCATCTCCGTCTCCGCTAGTCAGTGGAATAAATAGGCCGCAGTCAAGGAACAAATTGATAAGTAGACGTTCCTTTCCTTTACCTAGTAGAGGTGGCAACGCCGTCCACGGCGCAGTTTTCAATCTTTGAGCATACTGGTTAGGGCTCTGAGACAGGATACCTGGTATGGACGTTGGGTTTACACTTCCTACGTGGTTCGGATTGATCTTCTTGGAACACACAAAGCCATGACATAACATATGTGGAGGCTTATAGGCTGTAGAGTGTCGTCTGAAGAGAGACCATATTGTAAAATCGATAATCTACGCTGCTTCAGCATCCGAAAAAAACTGGTCACCGATGTTGTGCTTTTCTCTCTCACGAAAATGCAAGCACACGCATATAGTCGCATGTGATTTGGTAAACACTACATTTCTTACCTCTGACTGTGACAGGACCGTGGAGGCTGTCTTTAGACGCCCTGTAACAGATCCCGTAGAATCGCTCAGTTGCTGAGAGAATATACTGAGCTCGATTTGTCCTTGCTCCGGATTATCGATGTCCTTCTTCGACACAGACGACCCAACTACAACTTCATCTAGAAGTTTAGCAACATCTTCTTCGTGTTCGATCGCTGCTCCATAATATGTAATGATGCGCCGTCTAGCTTTGGACGCTCCAATCCTCTCCAGTTCAGAGAGTAGATACTCCCGCAGCGTTGATACGCGAATATAATATAAGTGCAGTACGGGCCACTTCGATGATGACGATAACCTGTTATTATCCTGTACCTTGATCCGCTTGTTGTAGTTGGTGTCTTTGACCTGCTTACTGCTTTTGCGCTTCATAGTAGCAAGGGTAATATGGCAACCATGGCTAGATGCGTTGCATTCGCGAAGGTTGGCAAGGTGGAATGATGTACTATCTGAGATGCAATGGACGCGGTTGACGCGAGCGACGCGTGGTCATGTAATTACAAGTACCACTTTCGGCAGGCTACGTTTAAGCGATTGATCTGGGGAAGCTTCCAACTAAGGTAGGTGGTACTGTAGCACTTTCATGCCGGCCGCTGCCCGCTGGCCGAGCTGAACATATTACTGCAGACTCCACTAATCACAACACTTGTAGCGTACTTCTGCGCCTGATTCCTACTCAACGCGCTGCCCAGAAACGAGATTGTCTACTTTTATGGTCACACCCGGATACAAGGACATATATTACTTGCCATTACACTTCCGAAAGTTGAGGATCATGTCCACTATCTCAGACGATCTATCCCCAGCTAAGTTACGAGCACTCTTGACTCGAGATGGTTTCGTTCGCATACCCTCGCTCCTGACCCCAGAAGCACTTGCAAGTCTGCGCGCGGCTGGTGAACGCAGTGCCAATCTCGCGCGCAATGGTAAATGGCCATTCGTACGAACCCTTCCAAGACAGTTCCCACCGTGGAACTCGGACACTGGTAAAGGTATCTGGGGTGTTCAGCATCTACTGCATCCCGATCTACCCGATCACGAGCTATTTGCCGCTTCATATTTCGACTTTCAGATCATTCGTGTTGTGACGGACCTGTTGCAATGTAGTTCTGAAGACCTTGTCATGGAGCTTTATAATATGCTTATCCGACCGGACAGCGACTTCGCACTACGCTGGCATCGAGATGACATTCCGCCAGATCTCGCTCCAGAGGAGGAAGAAAAACGTCTGAAAGAACCCGCCTTGCATGCACAGTGGAACCTGGCCCTTTACGATGATCGCTCGCTAATCGCTGTGCCTGGGTCTCATCTTCGCGCCCGGACAGAGGTTGAGCGCACCGCTGACCCGTTCGAAGACAATCTTCCTGGCCAGGAGATCGTTGAAATGAAGGCTGGTGATATCGTTTTTTACAACAATAACATCTTGCACCGTGGCGTATATGATAGCAAGGTTCAACGCATCACCTTGCATGGAAGTATGGGTATTGGAGGAGCCGATCCTGCCAGAGCCAGAAATGTTCTACAGCATGGCGTTGGTGATTGGATTGATCGGTGTGACTTTTCTACGCTCAAACACGATGATGGTGATGTGGAACTTGGTCGTTTGGCTGAAAAGATGAAGGCTGGTCTGATCGCTATCGGTCGTGGAGGCTCTTTTGGCTATTCTCAGCCTGACGAGTAGTGTCGTTCATGCCACGAGTCGAGTGTACAAGTGGTCGACTACTCGAGGTCGCTGCTCCGATATCAACACCCATGGTTGATGCCATTGCAGCAGCCCGCGTCTACATGTATGTCGTGGAACAGATAGGCCAAGTTCAAGGACTCAGGCTAATGGTTTGCACTACCATCTTGAGCAGCTGGATGGAATTGCATTTGGCATCTTCAAAACCCATACGGACTGCGAGACCTGTTGCTAGAAGGTAACATAAACACCTTCTCGCTAGCACGTTGCTTAGCTCACAGAGAGTGTTGCATGAATGACCGCACTTGGAAAGGTATCCATATAGCTACTATTTGAAACATACATGGTAATCCGACGTGAGCAAGTACATTTCCTATTGAGAATTGGCGTAAATGGCTTGCATTCCTGCCATAGGCGAAGCCAGGTATCTAGGTACTACCTCATCCTTGGCTATGTTTCGTGTAGTCTCAGATCAAGGTGGTGTACAATAACCATCTTGGTTGTGCTTACTTAGTGACACTCAGTCCTCCTCTGCCTCTTAAGCCATTTCACAAGCGCTGCCAGTGTATATCCCATATGTCAAGCCATTAGCAGACTTTATGAGCTCTTTCACCTCCCATCTTGTGTGCCATAGCGCTGACTGTCTGATCGCTACTGTCAATACCGCTGTGATTGAATTGTGCTATCACTGTAGCAGGTACTTCTCCAGATCCTGGCGCTCACCTACGCACATATCACCACCCGTTCAAGCCACAATTGAGGGGCCCCACACACTAGATCGCCCTGACCCCGCAAGCCTCTGTGATGCAATGGGCGATGCAAGGATTCTTTATGGAACTCCCAAGCCTCTGTCCACTGTAACCCCGCAGTCGGGTGACAAGTGACGAGCCACAGTAGCAATAGGGCGCAGATGCGAGCATCGGAATGATGATATAGGCTCGGCAAGCCCACTACGCTTCCTTGTGCGAGAACGGATATAAAAGCCATGATCGACTCACTTTCCTTCGTATCTTGTTATATCGCTAATCGCGCGTCGTGCAGTTGCGAGGTGGATAATATTGATTTGGCGTTGCTCGGACATTTCCAATGTCACATCTGCCTTACGATATGTATAAATTACTAGAGAAAGTGCTATTCTTGGTTGGCCTCGCTGCCTTGTTCTCTCCGTGCGAGGGCCAGAGTGCGGACTTTTCGATTCCTTCTACCTATTCTAATTGGGACAATGATAACTGGGTTCTCAGTACTAGAGATCTTCTGCCGGGCTACTTTCAGTCTCGAGCTCCTATGGGCAATGGGTAAGAGCATTACAGGAGAAGATCTGTACTTGATCTAACATTTCGCAGGTACATCGGATGTGCATTAGGGGCGGTTGGCCCATTCTTCGAGCAGGATATCAACTTCACAGATCCAATTGGCGGATCACTTCCTATCAATGGCTGGCCTCTTGACTCACCACGACAGACTTTCTGTACGGTTGCGGGTTTCTTTAACTCTCAGAGGAACACGACAAGAACCAACTTCCCCGAATTGTTAGACAACGGTGGGGAGAGTGTCATTGCTGGTATCCCGAACTGGCCCAACCTCATCCTCGAAGCTGGTGGAGCAACCTTGAATGCCGCTGTAGATAATCGTACCATTTCAAACTTCTATTCAAGCAGGTCACTGAAGAATGGCCTTCAAAACTGGAACTATACATGGCATCCGACTCCCAATTCCAGTATCGATGTTTCCTACGAAATATTCATGGACCGTGCTGATCCTAACATTGCCGCTGTTCGACTAACGTTTGAGCCCTCAACATCGATGAATATCACGGTGACTGACCTTATCGATGGTCGAGGCGCTGTACGATCTGATCCAGTCACGACAGGTCTGCTAGACAATTCGACGACAATCTTTTCTGCTGTGTCTCCTCATTGGTTAGGACATATTACCGCCTGGATATACTCCTCTGTATCCAGTTCTGCTTTCACTGCATCATCCCGCACGAACGCATCGGAGGCGTTTTATCTTCCAAGTAATGACAGTACAATTGGCCAATCTTGGACTATAGACGTAGCCGCTGGCACCACAATCACGGTCTCCAAGTATGTTGGAATAGCCTCATCCGACGGATATAGTGATCCGGAAGCCATTGCTCGTAATGCGTCAATGAGCGCCATGAAGACCGGATACGATGCTCTTTTCCAGAGTAGTTCCAGCGCGTGGGCGGGGCTTCTAGACGAAGACCTTGTGGATGATTACACCTTACTTAACGGATCTCTTCCCGCGGATCAAAACATTATTGATATGCAGATCATCTCCAAGGCTAATGCACATTATCTCTTGCAGAATCTCTTGCCGGAAGATGGAAGTGACATCAATCATTGGTCCATCAGTGTTGGAGGTTTGGGATCGGACTCGTATGCTGGCCTCGTCTTCTGGGATGCAGACATCTTCATGGCGCCTGGAGTCGCCGTCGCTCATCCCAAATATGCTGCTCAGATACCGAAGTATCGCATAATGCTTTCAGACCAAGCCGCAGTCAATGCTGAGGAGAACGGGTTTTCTAACGGTGCTATCGTCTATCCTTGGACAAGTGGTCGTTTTGGCAATTGCACAGGTACTGGACCATGTACGGACTACCAGTATCACCTGAACAGTGACATCTTCTTGAACAACCTGATTTATTGGCGCATCACTGGAGATGATTCCTGGTTCCAGGAGCAGGCGATACCGGTAAATGACGCCATCGTACAGATGTTTTCGGAACTTATTGAGTACAATGCTACGGTTGGCGGATATTCCGTAGCAAATCTCACAGACCCAGATGGTAATAGAAAGCGATAACATTGTTTCGTGTGATCATGGCTGACTTGTTGGCACAGAATATGCAAACCAAGTGCCTGATGGAGCCTTCACTTTGTCGTCAATCGCCAAAATCATCGAGATTACGAACGCGTATGCTGAACAATTCTCAATTGCCGTGAACAGCAACCTGAGCGAGATTGCGGCGAACGTAGCCCTTCCTTTCGCACCTTCTGGAATCCTTACCGAGTATCTAGGAGCCAACAACACGGCTGTCATCAAGCAAGACGATGTAGACCTGATAAACTATCCTCTAGATTATACATCCGAGAACTACACGCAAGCTGACAAATTGGCTTCTCTTGACTATGTGAGGTCTGCTCCAATCTTGTCTCAAGGGTACTACTGACATGCTTGCTAGTATGCTGTTAAGCAATCCGCAGACGGTCCAGCGATGACTTACAGTCTCTATTCGATTTCCGCCAACGCGTTATCTCCATCTGGCTGCTCCGCATTCACATATGCTCTGAACGGATTCAAACCATATACCAGAGCACCATGGTATCAGTTCTCCGAGCAGCAGGTGGACGAATTCGCCGCGAATGGCGGTACAAACCCTGCATTCCCGTTCATGACTGGTGCTGGCGGATGGCACCAAGTCGGACCCATGGGGTGGCTGGGTGCTCGATTTGTCGAAGATCGATTGATTATACAGCCCGCCTTACCTCCACAGATCCCCTACGCAAGTATACGAACCATCATCTACGGGGGTGCTGGTCTGAAGGCAACGATGAACTACACTCATACGACTATCACACGCGTAGACGTGACCAGGTATCTCGCACCCAACAGCAGCTTCCCCTATGCCAATCGCAGTCTACCATTCACGGTCGGCTTTGCCATCGCGTCCGGTCAGAACATGAGTATCGCACTTGGTGAAACCATGGTCATTGAGAATCGTCAATATTTTAATAACGCCACAATGGCTGGCAACATAGCACAATGCCTACCAGTGATCGAGCAGTCTACGGCCGAATATCAACCCGGTCAGTTTCCCCTTGCAGCCATCGATGGAGCGGCAAGTACCCGCTGGCAGCCGAAGACCAACGGAACATCGTCGTTCACAATCGACATGACCTCGATCCCGTTTCAGACAGTCACAGGGGTGACGATTGATTGGGGTCGCAGGCCCGCAACTGCCATCCGAGTGGACTTCTTCAACGCAAGCTCGCCGTCTGCTTCGGAGAGCCAGGATATTGTTACTTTCGACTATACCGACATCCTTGTCTCTTCGCCCTACGACGCCGCTACCAACGACATCATCCAGGCATACGTGGGCAACATGTCAACATTTGCTTTTCCGAGCCCCATCTGGTCCGGACGTTTCGCGACCCTGACAATCGAAGGATGCACAATCGACGACGGAGTCGGCGCCACAGTAGCCGAGTTCAGCATAATCGGCGCAAATGGTGATGGCCTGCTCGGTGGCGGTAGCAGTGCGACCTCCAACAATGGAACCACGAACGCAACCACTACAACCAGCAGTAGCAGCAACGTCGGCGTCGTCACAGTGACTCCGAGCACGACAACTGGTTCGCCAAATGCGATAGCGACCGCGCCCATTAACTCTACTGTGCCTTCTGCGCGCGCTTCACCTACGATATCGGCAAATGCTGCTACGGCCATCAGTGGCTGTTCGTCCATGTCTTTTGCTTTTGCATTGATCGCGACGTGGATGGTGATGCTGGTATAAAGAAAGAACAGCAAGGCCTCACTGATGGCGTTCAGTCATGGGAAAAGTATTCTTTGATCCGTCTGTATTGATACGTCTCATGTATAACCGTACTATGTACATACGAATTGATATATTTTATCCATTGCAAACCTGTTTTCAAAGTGCTTTGTTTATGTGTCGACGTAGCTCTGACTATGGCCTCGGACCATATTTGTAGAAATAGAGGAAGAAGAAGAAGAGGTGTCAATCCTCAAAAGCGCCAATCTGAGTGTCTGAACAAACGTGAAATATAACCATCACCATGTTCATGCTCGAGCAGACCAACAATATTCACTCGAGGAGCTTTCCGAGTCGACCATGGCGTTTCGAGAGTAGGACGTCTTCTCGGTACTTGTCGTTGTCGACGAGAACAGCACTTACGACATCTCTGACATGCGTGGCTCGGGATGGATGGATCCTCGCCGGCGATATAGAGTAGATGCACGATGTCTTTTGCAGACAACACAGTAATTATATATCCAAGGAATGGGTTGTGAGATGTTGATGCAGAACTAGATGAGTGAAAAGTGATGATTTGGATTTCGCCTCGGACTGTATCCGCCAAGACCTTGTGAACTGCGACCGACGTGTCTGTGGGGAGGAGCACAAAATGTGGGGAAATAAATGTTTAAAGAAATAACTTTTGTGGATTTATTGTCTTATTATTGACCATCAAAGGACTACCGAGCACAAAGAAAACTCCCCCACGACGCAACATAACACTACCACGCCACATTGCTGTTTAAGAGTGCCTTTGACATAAGAGTCCTGGCCTTCGAGTGAATCCCTCCGAGAAAGAAACCAAAACCCCCCTTTCAGTCTACAACAAGAACCACCACCGCAACCATGTCGCGCCCCGAAGACATCCTGCCGCCAGACATGTTCTACGACGACACGGAGTCACGCAAATACACGACGAACTCACGCATCAAGAACATCCAAGCGAGCATGACGCAGCGGGCGCTCGAACTGCTCGACCTGCGCTCGCCAGCTCTAATCCTCGACATCGGGTGCGGGTCCGGTCTCTCAGGCGAGATACTGAGCAACGTCGAGGCCGACGACGGCGGGCCACACACGTGGATCGGAATGGACATTTCGGCGTCGATGCTGGCGCAGGCGCTGGACCGCGACGTCGAGGGCGATTTGCTGCTCGCGGACATCGGGCAGGGCGTGCCGTTTCGGCCTGGCACGTTCGATGCCGCCATTAGTATCTCTGCGATCCAGTGGTTGTGTAATGCCGAGACGTCGGATGTCACGCCTGAGGGCCGGCTGAAGCGGTTTTTCGATGGCTTGTATGCCAGTTTGAGGAGGGGTGGCAGAGCCTGTTGTCAGTTTTACCCCAAGAACAAACTGCAGCGCGACATGATCTCTGCGGCGGCGGTTAAGGCGGGGTTCGGCGCGGGTATTCTTGTTGATGATGAGAACACTAAGAGCGAGAAGCTGTATCTTGTTCTGACGGTTGGTGGAGGTGATCTTGGTAGAGAAGGAGGTGGCCAGGACATCACTGGGGTGGTCAAGGGCATGGATGGCGTCGAGGTCGATGATGCAAGACGGAAAATGTCGCAGCGGCGAGACAGGTCCGACAAGAAGGGCAGCAAGGGCTGGATCGTCAAGAAGAAAGAGCAGATGGAGAGGCAGGGCAAGATCGTCAAGGCCAACTCGAAATACACTGGTAGAAAGAGGAGAACTGCCTGGTAAGCAGACAGATACGCCGTTCGTTGTTTCGACGAGACGAGACCAATTGATTGAAGACGCACAACAAAATGATACCCCAGTGCGTTTTCAGGCCTTTGTAGCCACACGATATTGCATTTATTCCACGATAGACAACAAAGTCATTCCCACTCAACACAAATGCTCATTTCCGTTTCTTGAATGCCGTCACTGTGGCATGCTACAGGTACCGAGTTCTATATGCATGTAATCGTGAGAAAGTAAGTCCCTCAGAAAGACTCATGACAGCGCCCATAATCTGACTTCGCCGTCGTCGCCTGTGCTGACAATCATTTCCTCGTCTTCGGTCTGCTTGCCTGCATCGACGCGCTTCGCCCAGCAGACATGGTTGACCTCGAAGATGTCGTGGGCGTCTTCTATCTCTGCGACCACGACCCATTCGGACAACGTGCTCTCAGCGGGGGTGGGTTCTTGCTGAGTTCCGACCTCCATTGCAGTATCGTCAATTGCATTCTGCGCAGGTGTCGTGGCTCTCCATCGCTCCTCGTAGACGACAATCTTCCCATCGCTGCCTGAGCTGACGATACGTCCGGTGACTTTGCTCCAAGACACTGCGTAGATGGCTCTCTCGTGAACTTGCGGTAACCGTGCCTCCTCGACCCATTGCTCTTCAATGCTGTTGCTCTTGATGATGCTCGGGATTCTACCTGCGCCGGTCGGCGGCGCTGGTCTGTCGCTTGGGATACGCCGCCATATTCTGATGGACAGGTCGTCTGACGCACTGACTAGACGAGGACCTGCTTTTTGCCTGGTCTCTAAGTAGGCAGACTTTTCCTCTCCCAGGATACTACCCGTTGTATCGATGCTGGCTAGCTTGGTCGAGCCCGGCCTGTCCGCGCCCTCAAACTCAACCCACCACACGGTACCAGTATGTCCCTCGAGGCAAGCGCAGCATCCCCAGTCATCGATATCCTCCCTCCACAACCGGATATTGTCATCATAACTAGAACTGACAAGGAGCTCTTCCGATGGATGCCAAGCAACGCACTTGACGTCGCCCTCATGCTCCTGCAAGACAGCGACAGTCTCGAAATTATCGTCCTCGAGCTCTTCCCAGATCCAAACGCTCTTGTCGCGACTGCACGTCGCCAGTAACGGACTGACGGAGCTGAACGCCAGCGACTTGATCTCCGACTCGTGACCGTCGAGTATGACTGCGAAGTTCCACTCGTCGTCGTCGTCGTCGTCGTCGTCGTCATCGCCTGCCTGTCTTTGCCGTGTGTAATCAACCTCTTGTGGCCCGTCGTTGTCATCGGTCTGTCCTCCTCCTCCTCCTCCTCCTCCTCCTCCTCCTGCTGCTGCTCCTGATCCCTCGTCTCGTCGCCAGATCCCCGCACTAGCATCGAAACTTCCAGTAGCCAAGACGCTCTCTCCGATACCATTATTGCCCGGCCCACTGGGTCCGCTGCCCGGCTTCCAAGCGACGCTGCGGATGCTACGTTTGTGTCCTCCGGTGATGGTGCTGAGGAGATTGAACGTCTTGAGCGAGTAGATGCGCACCGAGCGATCTGAGCAGGCTGTGGCGACGATGGGTAGATTCGGGTGCGGTGAGGATAGCCATGTGCGAGTGTTGGATGGAGGGGTCAGTGTAGCGATGGCGCTAATTGTTGATGGAGGAGCCATGGTGTGGGTGAGTCGCAGGCCGCAGCCGGGGGGGTCTATGACTTGTGGAAGCAGGCAGCACGACGTGTAGGACTTCTGATATTTCAAAGTGACGTTGGTGGTTTACGGTTGGTATGTGTTTATCTTAGATGGTGCTACTCGGCACAAAAAAGTTGACTCGAGACGCTGATTAAGACGAAGCTCTGACGTCGGTACAATTTGTGTTCGACTTTCCGCCATGGAAGATTACTGTAACTAAGGTATGAACACAGGCACATTCTGAAGACGTATTGTCACATTCCATAGGTTTCTAGGACCTGATATCTATAGTAGATGATACTGGATGCAGTTATGATTGAAACATAATGAGACTTTAATTTGCGTTGGTATCATGAGTTACTTTTCTTCTCTACCCACTACTCTTACTGCTTAAAGTCAGGGTTCAGATACTCTTCGAGCTTGTAGCTCGGTTGGAATTCCACATAGAGGCACTCCTAAATAATGTCAATTAGCTTGGTGATAGTTTTGAAGAAAAGTGAAGAAAAGAACGGTACCGGGTCTGCAGCCACCTTGAACGTGCCAGCTGCCTCCGCCTCAGGCACTATCCTCTTCGGGAGCCCCGTCGCTTCAGCCATGAGCTGGATGCCGCAGCTCTTGTCCAAAAGCGTGTACAGATACGCCGCTTCGTCCACAGTGCTTCCGACAGTGATAAGGCCATGGTTGACGAGGATACTCGCTCTGGCATCACCGAGTGCGTGTGCAATGTTCTGACCCTCGTCGGCTCCGAATGCAATACCGCCGTAGTTGTCGTACACGGTGTGCGCATTGTGGAAGTAGCAGACGTCCTGGCTGATCATGTCCAGCGGACGACCGAAGGCTGCCCACGCCTTGCCGTTGATCGAGTGTGCGTGGCAGATGGCGTGCGCGTCCGGTCTCGCGATGTGGCAGGCTGTGTGGATTGACACACCTGCCGCATTGGCAGGAATGGTTGTGTTTCCGCCAATGACGTTGCCTTGCATATCGAGACAGATCAAGTCGCTGACTTTCATCATCGAGAAGTGTACGGCGAGGGGGTTCATCCAGAAGCGACCGGGAAACTCAGGATCACGCACACTGATGTGGCCTGCGATTCCCTCTGCGAAGCCATTGCGTCCAAAGACACGGAAGGCTCCAGCCAGGTGCTCAAGGATCCATTGACGTTGAGTGGCGAAATCGGTGAATTTGGGAATGCCAGGCGGAGCCACTCCTCGATGACCCATGGCTTGTAGCGGAGTGAGCTCTGGACCATTGCCATCTTGTCGGGACGAGTCAGCAACTGGAGCTCCAGCCAATGTGATGGTATCGGTGGCCGTTGTGTTGGCGGTGGCAGTCGCTGTTGAAGACATGTTCGCGGTGTGGAATGTTGCTTATGATGTAGTGTTTGGGCAAAAGTTGTTGAAGCAGAAGATACTTGGACGAGTACGTCGATGATTATGCTGAGATGTTTACTTACGCTCTTCACTTACCTCGGGCAAACGTATCTGTCGGACTTGGTCTATACTGTGTCGGTTTCACGGACGGGTTGATGTGCGTTATGATGAGCTGTCGGACGTGCCGACTGCTATGTTTATCGGCTCCGAGTCTACAAAAGTGCACATGTTCGCCACGCCGACAAATCATCTTACAAAAACATCATGTGCTCCCGTATAATCGTGATTCATGAATCACCTTTGTAAGGCTGTAGAAGCCTCTTATTCCCTACAGATTGTCTGCAAAGGTCCAAATGACGACCGCTTTGTTCGGACGAGTATCAGCGCATGCTGAATAGTAAGAGAGGCTCGGGCAGGTAGGTAAGTGTACCCCGCACCCTGAGCGCATAGGCCGCGCCCGCAGGATCTGATGCCTCAGGCGACAGAAAACTGCCTCGTTCGTCATTGCGGCCTGACTCAAGCTCGTCACGCCGATTTCCCCCTCGCGCCGCCCCGCACCTCGACTCGGCAAAACTTGTTTAGAGCTAGAGCGAGAGCGGGCAGTCAAGCAACAGAAAGCATCCCATCATAGGCCCCGACATAGGTAGCTGACATTACCACCTCTTTTCTCTTCTCTGTACTCACCTTCACTTCCATCACAGTACCCACATACACACAAAACAGACAAGATGGTTGCCCAAACTGCCGAGTTCAAGAAAGCTGTCGAGGACAGCCGTAAGCTCAAGGCTAAGCCTTCGGATGACGAGCTCCTCCAGGTGCGTTAGGGATGATGACTCTTGCTTTCTGCTTGACCCAAACAAACTGACGGTGGTGGGTTTTGTTTAGCTCTACGGTCTGTTCAAGCAGGGCACCCAGGACCCTCCCTTCGAGCAGTCAGAAGCACCTGGCATGTTCGACCTCAAGGTACGGGAAGATCTGCTCCTCGCCTTCTCCTCTGTCTCCCGTATTCTATCGTATACTACTTTCATGGATGATATCCTGACAATGACGATCATCTACAGGGCAAGGCCAAGCGCAGAGCATGGGAGAAGCTCGTCAACGACAAGGTTTCCCCTCAGGATGCCCAGAAGAAATACGTTGCGCTCGTCGAGTCACTCAAGACCAAGCACGGCTTCACTGGTTAAAACAAAGAAAAGAGAACAAAAGAGTACATAGTGTCTTTACTTGGTCGACAATAATACCACACACATTGCGGAAGAAATAAGAACCCCATACTTACAATGTGACTGTTTCTAAACCGATATGTTCTAGACGAGAGTAGTACAATAGTAGGACGTGCAACAGTGGACTTCGAGATCCGAGCCATTGCATCTCGATTTAACTTGACAATGTTCGATCTGGAAGAGCGACATGCGATAATAACACCGAGCGACCCCACATGTAAATCATCGCGTCGACTCGCGGTGCTTCTATGATCAGCTGATGGTCGGTTGATAGCAAAACTCAACGTAAGACGAGGTGAGCAGTTGAGATAAGGACATGCATGCGCGCACACAGCAGGAACATCTGGTCAGATAAGGCATGGTCAGGTCATGTCATGCTCGCTCCTCTCCACTTTATCTTGTCTCTGCCTTCCTACTCAACCTTCCCACAATTACAATCACTTCACATCGTCATTCGCGACACCCGACTCCAATCACAATCTCTCAAGAATAAAATATGGATGTTCACGTCAACCTTGATCTGGCATAGAATGTAGAACGACGGAAACAACACATCGACCAGCCTCATTCACCGAAACTCATCCATGAACTTCTCATGAAACTTGACGATGCGTCCAGTCCACTCGGTCCCCGGCGCGAGGAAAGTGGTTCTGAAGTGCAGCGTCCCCTCCTTCTGGCCAAATCCTGAGCCGGCCACGACGCAAACCCCCGTGGCGTCCAACATTCTGTCGCAGTAGAATTCGTCCGGTTTCTTGCCTTGCTTCTTTGCTTCCTCGAGGGCTTTCTTGGGTAGTGTGATGGTAGGGAAGAGGTACATTGACCCCGCGGGCTTCTGGCAGTCGACACCCTCCATCTTCTCAAAGGCGCTGTACAAGGCCATTGCACGCTTGTGCAGGCCGTTGAAGATGGCGTCGTATTCGGACTTGTAGAGGTCGTAAGAGGGTGAGCCTGGGGTTGGAGGCTCAACCATAAGAGACACCAGAGCTTGACCGATTACTGGAGGACAGAGCTGAATGGAAATGAGTTTGAGGATTTGTTGAAGGACCTAGTTTGGCAAGAAAAGAGGTTAGTGGCTGTCCGTTCCTCTTCCATACGCATATGCGTGTCTTAGCTAATTCAGTGCAAGCAGGACTCACCTCTTGGTCGAAGCCAAGCAGCTCAAAATATCCTCCACGGTGTCCGCATTCGCCTACCATGCCCTTGGATGTCGAGTGCAAACTGGCCAACTCCACATCGTCGTATTTACCGGATCCCGACGCCTGCAGCTCATGCAGGCTCTTCCTGAAACTCTTGAAATCGCCCTCGAAGATGTTGGTTTGGTAGACTTCGTCGGCTATAACCACCAACTTTTCGTCCGCGGCAAACTCGAGCACTTCCTTGATCTCTTCACTCGTCAGGCATGCTCCCGTCGGGTTGCCAGGGTTGATGATGACAATGGCGCGCACGTCGACTCCCTCGCTCTTGGCTTTGGCATGGGCTTCCTTGATGGCCGTGAGATCCGTTCCCCACTGATTGCTCTCTTCCAGAAGATACGGCACCACCTTGGCATTCATAAGAGCAAGAGTAGCAGTGTATAGCGGGTATTGTGGAATGGGTACAAGAACGCCGGAGTCTGATCCTGCGCAGATTATCTGCATGAGGGTGTTCACACCTCCTGATGCGCCCGCCGACATGTGAATCAATTCTGGATCCGCAGGGAAGCCGTCTCTTCGCTCGATGAATCGTGCGACTGACTCCCTGATACCCGTAGCACCCTTGGATTGCGAATACGCTCCCACACTCTTGACATCCTCCAGCAAGCTCTGTGCCCTCTCGATCACATCTGGCTTGTAGCCCAACGATTTTATCAGGACGTCGGGGTGTTCCAGTAACATCGGATTCTCCAGTAACGAAAGAACTTGTCGGAAGAAGGTGATGGGTTTCTGGTCTAATTGCTGCGGATTGCCGATATTGGCGGAGATGACGGTGTCGAACGGGAGCTTGCTGTCGCCCTTCTCGAGCTCCTCCCTGTACTTCTCGCTCTTGATTGCAAGCTCTCCGCGCACTGCGTACTTGGCCTCCAGCACACTTGGGTTGATGTTGGAGATGTCTAACCGCTTGTGGCCTGGGGCGCCGGTCGAGCTTGCCTTGTTCTGAGTCATAGTGAAGGGTAGTGGTAACGAACCAAGCGGTCCGGCAAGGTGCATTCTAGATGTTGCGCAAGGGCGATGGACGGTCTTCTGTGAGTCAAAGCAGCTCTCGTCAGTCCTCCACTATACACTTGACTATATTGGCAGCTTGTGTGTTTAACAAGATTGACTATGTAACGTGTGACAGTGGAATCAATGACATGGAATAAAACAGCAAGTCAATCAAGAATGTCAGATCAGCGAGCACCTGATCAACTCACATGGCATACACAGATATGAATGCACATACAAGGTAGGTAGCTTGTGACGAGTACAACAGTACAGAGAGGCAAGGCAGATGTGGGGAAATGGAAGACTCACATACATCCGGCTCAAAGGCCTTCCAGTCCTAAATAATGACGCGTTTGACATTGTGGTGGTCCAAGGGCGTCGCACTCGTTGCTGCGCGCTAGAGTGGGATTACACTTCTGGGTGAGGGGGTGTCGTGTCGGAGACGAGAAGAATGCGGGACAGCCACTTGGCTTGTCGATTGTGTGTATGGCGTGAGGGATTGTGCTTCCCCAAATGAAACGCGATCGGTGACTCTTGTTTCTGGTCGCCGTAGTATGCTTTCGGTAACGGATTCGGGAGATCTTGAACAGAGGTGGGAGAGGGTGGTTAGAACAAGAGGGGGGAAAGTTACCGATAAAGGCAAAGAGAATGCAAAGACCGACGACGACGAACGACGGGAAAGAAAGGCGGAGAGGAAATGGGGGAGAGGGACAATAATTGACATGTGGAAGAGGTGGGTTTCCGATTAGATTATTTTGACTCTTTGACTATGAGATATGACTCTTCCATTAACGACTTGTCGTGTGCCCCGGCCAACCTTTTCCCCCAGCCAGTGCACAAACTTCTTTGACCTTCATCTCTCCTTGACCTTATCAGCTCATTCGCGCGCTGCTGAATACACTCTGATCCTTGCCTCACCCGATGATATGAAGTCGTGCGACAATTTTGCTTACCTTATGCAGCGCTGCGGCTAATGTACGAGCGGTGTCGGCGGCGGCGGCGGGTGGTCGACGCGGGGAGCATGCTGCAATATGCAAAGCAGAGCAAAGGCCAGTCCCTTCCAGAGATGCTATCGAGATGTAGGGCTCACCCTTGCTGCCTGGTGAGATCATAGAGTTCCATATGTGTATCTAAACTTTCACACTTTCAAGCATCTCTATCCGATAACGAAACTTGTGGTCATAGGATTTTCTGATTAATGTGTCCGCCATTATAACAGAATCCTCAGGTAGGTTGCTTTTTTCCTATGCCTATAGTATGTGAAGGTGAGTTCACAGTCATAGTTGACCGTGTCATGTCGAGTACGCATGTGACGGGCATATCGCTGTTAGATGCATCCACGTCATCGAGCACTTGAAGCAAACAGAAGAGTGGTCCCACAGCGTAGAGATCGTACGTGTATACATGCTGTCAGTACGGCATCAAGATTGTTGCCTACAGTCTTCGAAGCCGGGGTTTAACAATTGTCGCAGCACTTATTACTTGATCTTGATTGAGTGTTTACCTAAAGGCGAGTTGTAAGGTCGCATACAACGGTTAACTACGGTCTAGCAGGATGCGGCAGACAGGGTTCCCCCCTTTAGCAATATAAGCAATAGGATAAATCTTTGAAGCTGACAGCTTTTGCGCTCTTGCTCGGTATTGTTACTGTAACACTACATTCGAGAACCTATGAACTGAACAGAGCGAGTGATAGTGAGGATTGAATCTATGTCGCGCATGTTGAGCACATTCAAGAGAGCGAAGACGGACAGCAGGAGCACGGCATTATAACAGCATTGATTAATCGATGATTAGAGCGCATTTGGAAAAATAGGGACAGCTACATATGTACACAGAATGAGTCCATACGAGTTTTACGTGACTCGTTGCAGTTCCTCCTCAGTATCGTGCAGTCTTGTCCTCTTGACAGGTACAAATACGCTATTCATTTGCCGTCCGACATAGCCCATTTTGCAGCGAATCCAGTGCAGAACCCTATTTTCTGTATGTTTCTCTGCCTGTATGACAGCGCATGTCGTGTCTCTCTTCCTTACGCGACCAAGAGTGGAGTAGTGAATCATGCATTGTGTGCCGGTCATGCCAGGCATATGAATGGCTGACGGCGCTGCTTGCTGGTGTCTTTCTCATGCTCGATTCGACAAACTGGTATTACAGAGAAGACACCCTTGTTTCCCTCCTTCAATAGCTGCCTAAGAACATCATCTTGTCTGTCCGACTTGGCGGGTCAACAGATTCGTCATAAAATCATACATCTTCAAGTCCTGTTTAAAATAGACTTTGTCCAAGTTACCATCAATTCACGGTTTGTGACTGGACTTCGATCACGCCGAACTGAGCGGAAACGACCGAGCGCAGCCGTGGCAAAATTGGATGCCATGTCTGGTCATCCCCTTGACCTTGAATCCATCTTCCCCACCAGCAGAGATGATGGGAAGACCACAAAGTCCGCATTTCGAGTCTCCCTGCGCCGTGGCTGTTGTCGGCGCCTGCAACCTGCCTGTTGTGCGAACAACATTCGCAACGATAGAGGGATAATTGGCTTCCACATTCTCGAAGTATCCGCGCATGAGCTCATCGATTGAGCTGTTCTTAGCCGACACGACTGTGCTGGTTGGCTTCTCGGGAATCGCAATCTCTTGCAGTCCGATTTCCTCGATTGATGCGTAGGCTACCAGTTCCTTCTTCAGCAGATCCCGCATAGGATAATAGAAATCGATTCCGTGGGGTGAAGGACCATCAGAAATGGCCCATGCCAAACTGAAACCTCGTCCTTTGGCTGTCTCGGATAGTGTTTTCTCTGCAAGTCGGGTAGTCGTGTCGCTCCATAGAATCGCCTCGCAAGATAGTGATTTTGCGACCGATACTATTAGGCGCTGGCGTAGGATCTGAAATGCGTCTGTGCGGGCAGTCATTGAGGGAAGAGAAGAGAGGAAGTTTAGTAATTTTCCATCATTTGTTGATGCATCTGTGAGTGGCGTCGAGGAGGCTGTATCGATGTTGTTTTGGTTAAGAACGTCCTCGATGTCTGGCAGCGCCATGACATCCGACAGTGGACATATCGAGTAAGCATGCTTAGGGTAGCGCGACTTTATCCTTTCCAGGATGGCTGCACTTTGGCTATCATTGTTGGAGTCCACGGATGGGCTGTCATCTACGTGAAGAACATGCAATTCAAATCCCGTTCGGCCAGACTTTGAGACTTGTCTCTTGAGTTGGTCCTCCAGGAGTTGCAATAGCGTGACAGACGAAAGTCCCAGTGACAGAGGTAACAATAGTAATCGATGTTGGTCTGCGGAGGAGTGTCGAGTCCGGAAAGCTTCCATTCGCTTGACACATTTTGTTTCAATGTACCGCCGGAAGCAAGTTCTTTAATTTGCTTGAATTAGAAGTGATGAGCGATGGATGCGGGTTGATAATAAAACGAACCTGCACATATATCTTCCTCTTACATTCTCAAATGCTTCATTTTCTTGACACTGAGCGCAGGTCTGCTTTGCTGCAGCACTGCCATTCGTGCCTGTGGATAATCCTCTGCCTGGCATCTTTGGTCTGCTATGGCCTTTGCTAGAATTAATTCATAAAAGTCTTGAGTCAAAGAGAATACTGTTCTGTAAAGTGCTCAAGAAAAAAATGATTGCCACATACAATCTGGTGGAAAGTCCGGAGGGCCGGAATAGAATTCAGTGACGGCATGAAGTCCATGACTCAAACCCTCCAGTTTTCGACAGAGTCAGACATTACAGTAGCTACGAACAATAATTCCACTGGACTGTACAAGTACATCCTCCGCAACCACATTTAATTAATTCGGGTTTTTCTGGTCCATCTCCAACAAACACACCACTTAGATACAACTTTTCGGTCCGGCTTCTCGCCCTCACCTCATCTCTCCGGCAGACATGGCCCTCCCAAAGTCCACCGCCGCGAGCGACTTCGACGTCGTGGCCGCTTACCACAAGATCCTCGCCAGCGATCCTGATATTACTATGCCCGTCGCCGCCATCGAAGCACTCGTCGAAGCACTTCACGATATTCCCGCCACCACCGTCTCAGAAACGCTTGACCTTCTCTCTACGTTGACCGCAGAACTAAAACGCAAAATACCAAATCCAATCTCACTTTCCGCTGGTACCGACCTCTTCCAGCGCTACATCATCACGACGCTCCAGAACCCGCGCGGAGGCAGCAGCAGCAGCAGAGGCGGGGACTTCGACGCGATCCGGGACCATTTGGTGCAGAACGGAAAGTTGTTCGTGGAGCGTGCCAAGGAAGCAAGAGACAAGATTGCCAGCTTCGGAAAACACTTTGTGAGAGATGGCAACACTGTTTTGACCAACGGTGGTTCGCGTGTTGTTGGCGCGCTTTTACGGTCAGCCGCGGAGGCTAGTGGAGGATTTGGTGCTCAGGGCAGCATCCGCTTCAGAGTCATCTATGTTGTTTCTTCTCATGCTCCTGACGCTGAGAGCACTGAGAACATCTCCGTCTTGAGGAAGCTAGGCATCCCGGTCGCAACCATCCCACCAACTGCCATCGCATACTGCCTGCAGCAAGTCACTCAATGCTTCGTCGGAGCCGAGGGCGTTGTGGAGAACGGAGGTATCATCAGTAGACTGGGCACTTATCAGATCGCCATGCTCGCCAAAGCCGCAGGAAAGCCCTTTTATGTTGTCAGCGAGAGTCACAAATTTGTTCGACTATATCCTCTCGGCCAGCTGGACCTTGGCATCGATCAGAGGATCGTGGAATTCAAGACTGCTGATGGCAAGGATGAGAGGCCTAAGAGCGCGAATAGCATGAGAAGCACCGTCAGCGCAAAGGATGAGGGAGTTGCCGACATGGATGGTGACGCTGCTTCCATTTCGTCCGAGTCTCCTGCTGTTGCCGAAGCCGTGGACTTTACCGTATGTTTGCCTCTGCATTGTCTTCGTTCTCACGTCTTGCTAACTTCATCATTGTAGCCTCCAAACCTGATCTCCGGTATCATCACCGAGTCCGGAGTCCTCTTGCCCTCTGCAGTGAGCGAGGAGCTCATCAAGATCTGGTTTTAGTATGGCCAAGTTCCCGAAGATGAACATTCGAGCCGCCGCCGTAGCTCGTTTGGACCCAGGAACCGCGCTCACAGACATGCGCGTCGCGCCAGTGTAGGAGCCTCAAATGCATTCGGATCACGATAATCCCTACACGGGGCCGCAAGATCGAGCCTCTGCTACCAAAGCAGCTAATGACGGCATCGGTCAGAATTGTGTTCGTTGGAAGCAAGTCGGAGCGGTCGGTCTGGTCGATATCTACGACGGCACGACCCAATCCAACGATGGTCACCAATCGAGCCTTATCACAAGCGCCAGGCGTGGTGAGCACTCTTGAAGGAGTATCTCGTACGACCCGAAGACATCTCGGACGGGGGGATTGTAGAGGTGCTTCAGTAGCATACTGTTTCCAGATTACACGCCGGCCTAATTCCGGCAAGGACTCTTTGTCGCCAATGTCCAAGGACTTGGATCTATTCATTGAGCGCAAATGTCACGCTCGTCATGATACATGAAGCCATGACAACAATACAAATAACAATTTTGCAAGATCCACCTTGGCACCTTCAGAACATCCTTCTCATCGGCACTTGGGTACACAACCATCAACAATGTCGAAAAAATGTTCTCACCATACCGTTCCTTGCTGCGAGAGCTCGGTCACCTCGTCCACAGAGTAGCCTAGAATATAGCCAACATCCAGAAGACCTGCAGCGTTCAGCTTTACCGGAGCTTGTAGCTGCACCTTGGGCTTCGCATTGAAAGCAATTCCAAGTCCTGCCTTGTGCATCATCAATAGATCATTGCTTCCATCGCCAACAGCGATAACGTTGTCCAGCGGTATGCCCTCTGCGTTCGCAATCTCTTCGAGCAATTCTCTCTTCTTCGTCGCATGAATGATTGGCATGCCGGCCACCAGCTCTCCAGTCAGCACACCGTTCGACTCGACAAGGTGATTCGCGAAACAGTAGTCCAGTCCCAGCTCACTCTTGACCCACATGGCCAATGGGGTGAAGCCACCACTCAAGACCGCCGTCTTCCAGCCGAGTTTCTTGAGCATGCGCAGCAGCTCTCGCGCGCCAGGTGTGAATGTGATGATGCCCGTGCGTAGATGATCCCAGATGCTCGTAGGCACACCGGCCAAAAGGCCGACTCTAGCTCTCAGACTGGCCTCAAAATCCGTGTAGGGCGCCTCGCCCCTCATCGCAGCTTCCGTGATGGCCGAGACCTCGGCGTAGCGTCCCACCGCGCGTGCGAGCTCGTCGATGACTTCCTGTTGGATCAGGGTGCTGTCCATGTCGAAGACGGCCAGGCCAGGAGTTCGATGAGCGAGGTAGAGCGAGTGCGGCTGGATGACGAGTTCGATGTCGTTGCGCTGGCACAGCGAGACTATGGCGAGGGCTTTGCTGATGACGCTGCATTGCGCGAGGTCTGGGAGCGGCGTCTTTTGCGGAAGAGGAATGCTGAGTTCGAGAATTCGACATGGGTGCGAGGGTGAGGGCTTCTCGGGGGTAGTGGTGGATTGATGGTCCGTCGGTACTAAACCATCGTTTTCAGAGGCATTGGTCTCGTCGAGGAAGCGGCGCGGGATAGAGAGGGAGCGTCGCAGGCCCAGCTCTTCCTGCAGAGTATAGACGACTAGCGGAGTGACCGTCTTCCATTGCTCGGCGGCAAGAGGTCCAGACTTGGACAAGACGAGAGCGACGACTTGGTGTTTGGGAGACGATCGTCCCCGGGCACTGGATCTCCTCCTGCCTTTTTCAGTTGTCGTAGTCCCGGTCGGCTGCTGCTCGCCCTGCGGGTTCGCCGCAAAGGAGAATGTTTCGTAGTTCACAGCACCGGGCGCTGACATGGTCGCTTTCTTTTCTTTTTAATGAATGAGTGAATTCTTGTTCCCTTTTCCTGGAACTCGAATTGTGTAGATCGGTTATTACACAATGTTCTACCACAGCTTCGAGAAATTATTTGACTCATCAACAAAAGCCAGCCCATATCCTTTGTACCTGGACGAAGTGGGGGTAATTACTGTACTCTGCATACCGACGGCTTGAGAGAAGATTCAGCCAATCAGAAAGCCACAAAGCCGCAATTCACCCCCGAGACTTTATTACTTTTACTGTAATACCCCGAACATACCTGATCTTCAATAACACCATACTTTCTCTTTCTTTGAACAGCCGAGTAATCAAAAACCATGGCCCCGAAAAAACCCCAACCCCCAAGCGAAGCGGACATAATATTCAACCGAGCGAACGTCGCTCTGGCGCGAAGTCGGGCTCTGATCCAGTCGTGGCTGCCAGCGCCGAGTGCAGCAGAACAAGCAAACTCACACAAGACGGACGAGGAGCTCCTCAAGGAAGACGAGGAGTTGTTCAAGGCAACGCCTGAGTTGTAAGACAGACCTCCTTGCTTGCTTCATATCGCGGAAGATAGAGAACACGTTTGGACTTTGTGGGAAAGTGATCTGATATTTTATGTGATGAATAAGATTAGGTGTGGGCGCTATACTCCCCGACAGCGACCAGGACTCGCTCGTGAAGCGACGCGGTCCCTCGAATCAGAAACTCCTCGAGCAGCTGCTGGGGAAAAAAGCCGCGAACAAGCATATAGCGTCCAAGACCCCCAACCGGTTCGCCAAGGTCCAGTCTACTACCGCGCAAGCGACGAAAGGTGCCAGTGCTGATGATGACAACGATGAGGAGGAGGGGAGAGCTAGCATGGTGGCGTCGAAGAGGAAGAGACCGGGCCAGAAGCCTCAGATGACGAATGTCAAGCCGGATGTGAAAGATGGGGCAGACGATAAGGAGGAGACGCAGACGGGGAAAGATGGTGGGAAGTCTTCGACTCCGGCCCGAGCAGACTCGTCTGAAGAGGAAGATGCCAGGCCGGGGAAGCGACGCGGAGGGTCCTATCTTGATCAATTGCTGGCGGAGAAAGCCAACAAGAAGAAGAAGAAGAAACAAAAGGCTGCAGCCAAGTAACAGTCCAGACGGATCAAGGGGGAAGACGGCACCATTTCACTTTTTTATGATACCCGATGATCAGTCTTGACAAGCTGATTCACATTTTATTCGTTATCTCGTTGCCTCAAACTCTGTCCAGATCAAGGGCTCAACCTGTCGAGTCTCCACTCTCCCGTCTTCTCGTCCTTTGTGTACCTGAACCGATCATGCAGTCTGCTAGGACGTCCCTGCCAAAACTCGACGCTCTCAGGAATGATCCTCAGACCACCCCAGAACTCAGGCACAGGGATCTTGTCATGCCCGTCAAATTTCTTCTCGACCTCGCTGACCTGACGCTCCAGCTCTTCTCTGTTCTTGAGCATACTGCTCTGCCTGCTGGCCCAAGCGCCCAGTCGACTCCCTCTTATCCGCGTGTCGTAGTAGACCTGTGACTCCTCGGACGTCAATCTCTCGCAAACACCCTCGACACGGACCTGACGCTCGAGTTCGTGCCACCAGAAAGTCAAAGCAGCATGAGGGTTCGAGCGAACGTCGGCGGCCTTTGTGCTCGTGTCCCAGTTGCTGTAGATGACCCAGCCGCGATCGTCCATTTCTTTGAGGTAGACTACTCGAGCGTGCACGCGGCCAGAGGGCAGCTCGGCGGTGCTGAGGGTCACGGTCTCGGGTTGACGGACGTTTTCTTCCTGGGCGTGCTTGAACCACGTGTCGAATTGGCTGAAGGGTGACGAGTCGAGTTGGTTGGCTTCTAGGGAGCCCTTGGTGTATTGCTCTGCTTGGTGGGAGTCGTTTGTGCCGCCTGGCGCAAAGATGCGTTTCGAGGAGTTGTTGCTGTTGCACAACGCCATGGTGGGTGAGATTGTGATATGGCGTCGAGAGGGAGGTGGGTTGATGGTGCGTAGCAGTTGGCGGAGGCGGATGGTGGCTGTCATAGACTGATTAATTTGCGACAAGGTAGCGGCGAGGTTCGATTGGTAGTGACGATCGAGGGATTACCGACAAGGAAGGCGCAGAATATATGTACTTGTATCTCGACTATTCCCCACTCTCTCTCTACTGTCTTCTTTTAGTGCCTTGTTCTTGTCCAAGAGTCACAGCTCGTGACTCTTTAGTCTTTGACTTTGTTGAATCACCCCAGTACACCTCAATGACACCTCAGGGACACCTCAGAACACCTCAGGACACCCCACCATCGATGACGCCAAGACCACAAACGTCAAACACTCATCCCACATGGTCTTGGCAACCCAGCCCATGTCTCATCTCCGATAATCTCCGTTTTGTAACAAGTTGTAGCCTTGTATAAGGTAGATGTCTGGTAGGACTTCTGTCCACTGTCAGGTGGTTTCACATAGCTGTAGATGGCGGTCGCGACACTGCGCCATGTATCAGCGAGATCTTCACACTGTTTGATTCCAGAGCCCATCTAATTCCGTGCTGTTCTTCGCGCGAATTCATACCGGACCCTTTTATTTAGATTCATATACTACACTTTCGACAAGGTCCAAGTGCAGAAGCACATCGATGCGCGCCTCGACAATTCTCCTCGCGCTCTTCCGCTTCTTGTTGCCACCCGCTATCATCGCGACGCTACTGCTGTATTTTTATCCTGCTGTACAGCTGTGCAGCTTTCCCTCTGTTGCGCCTCGCCTTGACGAGAACGCAGAAACATCAGCCGCGCAGTGTGCCCTGGATGGGAATTCTGGTGTCACGCAAGCCGCTCGAGGCTTGAGTGACGAAATAGGCCCTGCTTTGTTCGGCCGGAGAGCAGGCGAAAAGGCTCCCTTCCGCCTACTGGCGCTTGGGGATCCACAACTCGAAGGAGACACTTCTCTCCCCTTACCAGGCGAGCCTTCGTTCCCTTCGTGTACGAACCTTTTGCACCGTCTGCGGACGTCTCAGGACCTTACGCTCTTGCCTTTCGTTGTTCGTGATGGACTTCGCGAACTCTTCGTGCGCGATCTACCGCGCACAATCTACACCTATAGAAAAAAGCTAGATTTGTGGGGCAACGATCGATATCTTGCGCATATCTTCTGGCTAGTAAGGTGGTGGACACAGCCGACGCATGTAGTTGTGCTCGGAGATCTACTCGGAAGCCAGTGGATCAAGGACGAGGAGTTTGAGAGGCGAACGGAAAGATTCTGGGGCACGGTGTTCCAAGGAGTCGAAAAAGTGGAGGAGGAGTTCATGGGGTCTGCACAAGATGTCGCAACCTTGGACGAGACCAGCGTCGGAAGCTCGGAAAATGAACAGGATAACGCGGCGCATGAGACAACGCCGGTGGTACGAAAAGAGGTTGTTGGTAGCGACGAGTGGAAGGCATGGGAAAACCGACTCATCGCCGTTGCCGGGAATCATGACATCGGCTACTCGGGCGATATCAATACTGAACGACTCGCTCGGTTTGAAAGACGCTTCGGACGCGTCAACTGGGAAATCACATTCACTCTTCCCACGGACAACGCCACTAATGGCAGTAGCGATAGCACTGACAGTGATGCATCTATCTCACCACCCTCGCTGTCCCTAGTGATTCTGAACAGCATGAATCTGGATGTTCCGACCTGGGATGCCAACGCGCATGCCGCTTCACAGGACTTCCTAGCCTCTGCCATTTCGTCACGTCGACAATCTCAGGCCTCTTCCTCCCTTCCCTCTGAACACGCTGCCGTGGTACTCACACATATTCCATTGCACAAGCCGGCTGGCATATGCGTGGATGCTCCATACTTCTCCTACTTCCCTCCTTCCCATGGCGGAGGAATAAAGGAACAGAATCATCTGAGCGAGGAAACAAGCCAAATGATTCTTAACGGACTCTTCGGCGAAGAAAGTCAGTCCGATGATTTCGGCAATGCCGCCGGGGGAACGACTGTTGGTTGTGGTATCATTCTGAACGGCCACGATCATGAGGGATGCGACACTTTGCATCGGCTATCGCACAACTCTGTTTCTGAATCCGGTCAAGAAAACGAGGGTGGAAAGGACCCAAGGTGGCACGCAGCACGATACGCTCATGAACATGTCTCATTCGAGTCATCCCCGACTCATGACGCCGAGGTGCCCGCAAACGAAGCGGAAGAGATTGACGAAGCGGAGGAGATTGACGGCATCAACACTCCCGAGGATGCCTCCAGCCTGAGAGAGATTACAGTTCGCAGCATGATGGGAGCCTACGGCGGGACCGCAGGTCTCCTTTCCGCGTGGTATGATCAGTCCAGCCACGAGTGGAAATTCGAGTATTCTACCTGCGTACTTGGTGTGCAGCACATATGGTGGGCTGTACATGTGCTGGATATCATTGTTGTCCTACTCGGACTTGGTGGGGTGTGCGCCCTGACTGCTGAACACGTCCTAGTAGGTGCACAGGATTCGCGGATCAGGAAGGCGGACCTATCTAGGGACGTGGAGAACAAGAAGAACAGATAATGCAAGATAGAGCCATATAAAAACAAAATGGAGCGGACATGACAATAGATCTGTGTAGATAGCATGTACAGTATCATAGCATAATCATGATCAGACTTGTGATCAACTAAGGGAACAGAGTCGATTGAAACACTGCCTTAGCCAACGAAGTGATAAGCTCGTTGTACAACAAAGAGTGTCCGAACATGAAACCACACCGTCAACATGGAACTAACAATAATCTAAAGCCCGAAGATTGATTTATCCAGCGGAGATAAGACGCAAGTAAGCAGGTACCCTGCCAAGACAGCTCCGATGATGGTCCCCGTCCAAATAATTTATAATTATCAAGTTACTGCTTTGTACCTGCATGTTGTATGCAGCATCGCGTTGGTGTTGAACTGTGTCATCAACACCATGGTCGCCTTTGCCGTTTCCTCTAGAGCCCGGATGCTCTGGGGCCATGCCCCTCGAGTGCGGTCGGCTGCTCTTGTGCGCCGCACCTTCGCCACCGTTTCCAACTCTTCTACCCAGTAAATATCCTTTTCGTGTGTTCAATATTGAAGCGCTGCTGACAAGAAACCAGACCTTACGATGTCGTTGTCATCGGCGGTGGCCATGCCGGCTGTGAAGCATCGGCCGCTGCTGCCCGTACCGGTGCTCGCACTGCTCTTGTCACACCTTCTGTCGAGAACCTCGGCGTTTGTTCATGTAACCCCTCGTTTGGAGGCATCGGCAAGGGCACCATGCTGCGCGAGATTGATGCTCTGGACGGTGTTGTTGGCAGAATCGTCGACAAGGCTGGTCTTCAGTTCCGCGTCTTGAACAAGAAAAAGGGCCCCGCCGTCTGGGGTCCGAGGGCGCAGATTGATCGCAGTCTGTACAAGAGGCACATGAAGGAAGAGTTGACGAATTACAAGGGATTGAGTGTGCTGGAGGGCAAAGTGGCAGATATCGTGGTTGAAAGAGAAGGCGTTGTCGATGGCAAGCATGGCAAAATCACAGGTGTACGACTGGAAAGCGGACAGATCATTCCGACAAACAATGCAGTCATCACTACTGGAACCTTTCTCGGTGGTGAGATCCACATTGGCATGGACGTCTACCCTTCTGGACGCATGGGAGAGGCCGCCACCTTTGGTCTGTCGAATTCGCTACGGGAAGCTGGCTTCACCCTAGGAAGACTCAAGACCGGCACCCCTCCGCGCCTCAGCAGCAAAACCATCAACTATGCCCCTCTACAGGTGCAACCCGGAGACGATCCCCCAATCCCTTTTTCGTATCTCAACGATAGAGTGACTGTCGAGAACCAACTCAACTGCTACTCCACTCACACAAACCCAAAGACCCACGACATCATCCGAGCGAACCTTGACAAAAGCATCCACATCCGCGAGACCGTAAAAGGACCGCGCTATTGTCCGTCTCTGGAATCAAAAGTGATCCGTTTCACCACAAAGAACCACCATCTCATCTGGCTAGAGCCCGAAGGCTTCGACACAGACGTCGTGTACCCGAACGGAATCTCCATGACCGTGCCAGCCTCAGCACAGGAAGAGATGCTCAAGACCATCGTCGGGCTCGAGAACGTAAAGATGCTGCAGCCCGGTTACGGCGTGGAATACGACTACGTAGACCCACGCTCTCTGCGCTCCACCCTCGAAACGAAAGCCATAGGCGGTTTGTTCCTCGCAGGTCAAATCAACGGCACGACCGGCTACGAAGAAGCAGCAGCACAAGGCATCGTCGCCGGAATTAACGCCGGCAACTCATCGCTCGGCAAACCGCAGATGGTCATCCAGCGCTCAGACGCTTACATCGGCATCATGATCGACGACCTCATCACCAAAGGCGTCAGCGAACCGTACCGCATGTTCACCTCGCGAAGCGAATACCGCATGTCCGCACGAGCCGACAACGCCGACCTCCGCCTGACAGCTCTGGGCCGCGCCCACGGCGCCGTGAGTGACAAGCGCTGGCGTGCCTTCAGCGACACGAAATCACAAATCGACAGCGCCATATCCCTACTAGAAGACAAAAAGCTGTCGTCAACAGGCTGGTCAGCGCACGGCTTCGGCGTGCGCTCCGACTCGGTCAGGCGCAGCGCATTCGACCTCCTCCGTCTCTCCAACACGACGACCGCGTCTCTGCTCCCCATCATCCCCGAACTCTCCTCCCTGCCCCCCTCGATACTGTCAAGAATCGACATCGAAGGCACTTACGCGCCCTACATAACGCAACAAACGGCGGCGCAAAAGACGTTCCTCAAAGACGAGCTGTTGCTGCTGCCTGCGGATCTCGATTACGAGGGCATTCATGGGTTGAGCTTCGAGGAGAAGAAGGCGCTGGCTGCCACGCGGCCCGAGAGTATCGGGCAGGCGAGACGCATCGAGGGCGTCACGCCGCATGGCGCGCTGAGACTGCTGGCGTTCGTCAGGGGCAACAAGGAGAGGTATTATGCTGCTGCTGCTGTTGCGCCTACTTCGGCGTCGGCGTCGGCGTCGGCGTCGGCGTCGGCTGTGGATCAGGGTTTGGGACAACAGCAGTGATTTCGTCACACACGCAATTAGCCTATCTCTACCGCATGATCAATCGACCAGACCGGTCACTTATGTTTTACTTGTACGATTAGCTACCGAGATCGTCTGTCTCCCGCATGCATAGAGCCGAGACCTGCTCTATGTTTTCCAATTCCATGCTCATTCTTCCCTGAGGACAGTACAGGTAAGGGGAAGGAAGGGAAAGCGGGCAGAGTCTTTTTTTTTTCTTTTTCCTTTCTACACACGACTTTATACCAAATCAGATAGATACCATTCACTTCTTTGCTTGTTGTCAGTTTCCTCCATTCTTCTGTCTATCGCCCGTTCTCTACCCGGCATTCTGCAAAATTTCTCCTTTCGTTGATGAATACGACACCACCCATGGAAGGAATACCTCCTAATTCACGCTCCTTTTATACCTTGATCATCCATAAGCGCATGGCGCCGTTATGGGCACTCCGCGTGTCTTTCTGTGTCTCTCAAATTGCTGGACTTGGTCATAACCTAGCGCTGATGCAGTTCCCATCTGTCTGTCCATGGGACACAACTTTCTTCTGTATATTGTATATCCAAAAGTTCACACTCTTTCGTAGAGCGCTGCTGCTGCTGCTACTGCTGCTTTTGTGAACACCAGATTATGCTTTTTCTTTCATCTGCATGCAATAGTCTGGCTTTATGGATATCTGAGGGCGGATTGTGTACAGCATGCCATGTCGTGGGGGGGGGGGGATGGTTGGATGCGCAGGTACTCGATATATTCCTGGGCCCCCCACAACACCGATACACACGAGTCTTGCGGGTAGGGTCGATGATGAGACGGCATACCTGACTAGCATTTTCGATAGGTTGTTCCGCGAAGTCTATGCTGTTGGGTCTTGCTTGTTCGTGAGGCAGCATGCTTGTAAGTCTAGATGTGACTTAGCGCGTGCGCTTTTCCGTGGTAGTCATGGACCTGGGGATCGTCTCTCGTCTTTACAGACGGCAAGTGAAAAAGAGCTCTGCCGTTAGGTCTTTCAATCGGCAGGAACGTCGGCACCATGTGTCTGCTCCTCCTGCCTGGGCCCGGGGTTGTAGTCTTGTGTCAAGTGCTGCCTCTTCTGCGCGTTGTCAGTATTTATATTCTGTGGTAATGAATGAGAGAAAATGGGACGACTTACGGGAGCAACAATCTCCGTGACCTCATCTGCATGTGCTTCGTTCAGTGCAGCTGCATCCAGCAGACCATCTGCGTCGTCCTCGAGCCAGCCATATTCACTCCCCGCATTCGAGTCTGCATCTGAGTCCGCGATCGCGTCGTGGCGTCTCTTTTTGCGGGTCTTGCTTGGGGAGGAAATGATAAGTGATGCCTGCGCCCTGTCGAGTAGAGTCGGTGGTTCGTTCACAGCGGCCAGTCCGCCTTCGTTTATGGCGAACGGGATGAGGTGACTCATGTTTCCGTCTTCTCCACATGCTACTCCATTGACCTTCTGCAGCCCGATAAACCTTGCGCATCCTGCTTTCTGGTTTGTGGGATCGAGCGATAGTCTGTCTTTGGATGAATCGATATCGCGAAACAACACGAGCCTGTTCGCCACACCGCTTTCCCAGTCTGCACTGCTGACTCCAGGCACGATGACAGCACCTAGAGATGTTCCGGCGCGCATTCTGGTAGCACAGCCGGTTGTGATCAAGACCACCATGTCATTGAGCACGGCCAGCTTCCTCAAGGCGGTCATCAGGGTACCCATAGTAGCGTATTTGCGATTAGTCGCCCACTTTGCTGCGTCGCTTTTGCTAGAGTAGACATTGGATTTGTGACGAGGGTATGCAACGTCGAATAGCGAGTGCAGTCCATCAATCACGAGCAAGGCTGTATTTGCAGGCGGGAACGAAGCTGGTGCATGTACAACGAGGCCGAGAAGATGCGCAAGCGTAGGTGCAAATATGGACACAACCCGCTTGAGCTGAGTGTCCGAACTGTCTTCTGCATCCGGGCTTTCGAGCATTGCTTCCAAGCGAGGTTTTACCAAGGTGTCGGTTGCATCTGTATGATGTTAGCTCATCGTTGATCCCATCTGTGCCTTGGAGGTCTGACCCACCTACCCAGACTACAGTATTGTCTGTCTCCAGAGCTTCGACGGCAACTTGCATACTATTTGAAATTAACCGTAAGCCAATAGTCATTGTACGTGTCTTAGTTCCACGTGATAAATGTATACACTTACGCTACAGTAGATTTGCCTGACCCAGGAGGGCCCCAGATCTCGGAGACTTTGCCACGCTCAAACCCCCCTTGGAGACTCTGACCGTTGGACACATTGTAGTCCTGGGCGCCCAAAAGGCAGTCCAATCGGTCAAGTCCAGATGATACTGATCTAGTGTCCTGAGTCTTGAGATTGTGTAGTGCTTCGGCTGCAGATACGGTAGGAAGACGATCTGGTCGCATATCAGACCCTGGCCTATAGTAGCATGATACTTCGCGACTTACGAGAAGAAGACGGCAGCTTCTGGCTGCTTGCGATCAAACTCGCCATCTCTTCTTACTATCGATTCAATGAGGAAGATTGATGATGTTGTCAAAAGGTCATTAGTGGAGAGACGATTCGAGAGAACCCGATGCATTAGCTTTGTCATTCACAACCAGACTTAGTGGTGACCACTAATTAGCAGATTGACCATAGGCAGGCAGCATGAAACACCAATTCAGTGGTCATCTAATCAGATGCTTCATGGCTGTATGGTTGACGATCACATTTACATCTGGACTTTACATTAATTACCTACCTTACCTTATATAGACGAGAGCACGCCAAGCGACACTAACTAAGCCTCGATCGAGTGCGGAATGAGCGACGGGCCGATGGTTGTACAATATTGCTTCGGTGATAATTACCTACTTTTCGCATAGGGCAGCACCTGAATCTTTGGAACTTCCAAGCTGTTGTTCCTACACTGAAACATGACGATTAGCGCGACGCATCCGTAATTCCGTATTCTGGAAGTGGTATAATTCCACACAACAAGGACACACGCATAAAGTAGCCATGTGACCAGACGCGATCGTGGCATCCGGGACATATTGAAGCACAGCAATCGCAGCCATGGCGACATCAACACCCCGACCCTCGAGGGAACACCCCGTCTCGTCACTCTTATCGCGCGCGCATTCTCCCACAACCACGGCACAGATCTTCCGCGACAAAGTGACAAAGCAACCTCTTCTGCTCCGACCTTCGTCACCGGATCCCAAGTCCACAGCGCGCGACCAGCGGCGCACAGTACGACAAGAAAAGGCCGCATCTCTGCGCCGCTCCAAGAAGCCCAAACCATTGTCTGCTGCCCAGAAGCGCAAGCTGCAAATCTACGACATCCCCAGGGAGCAGAGGAAATATGCCACCTACGAGCCTATGCACGCCATGTGGTGCGCCTACATTCGCAAGATTCTGGGGCTCGAAGGAGCGGCGAACAGAGGTGGAACGGGCGATGTGAAAACGACTGCTTATGTTGTTCCTTCGAGTGCTGGACCAATGCTGGCAAGTGCCGACTTTCATGGTGCGCTGGTGGAAGTCGTGCGCAGTAGGTGTGTGGGCAGAGTTGGTATCAAGGGCATCGTGCTCAAGGATACGAAATTCACGTTCGAGATCATCACTGCAAAGAATGAAGTCAAAAGAGTGCCCAAGGAGCACACTGTGTTCCGCTTCGAGCTGCCATTACAAAACAAGAGCGGAGCGGCAGGGAATGAGACAGATGAAATGAGGTCAAAGCCACTGGTCTTCGAATTACATGGCAGTCAATTCGAGATGAGAGCGCCGGATCGCGCCAACAAGAAGTTCAAGATGCACATCGATCCAGATTTGTAGCAAGACACGCACATGGCGAGCTGTTGGAATTTTTTTTGGTACAAGTAGTTTGTTGGAAGCCTAATCAACCTGACGCTGGAATATGCTGGGTATGAGTATAATACAAAAATTGATGGTCTACCGTCCCTTATCCTTGCCTGAGGTTTGTCAGTATCTTGACATACACTTCTGATTTCACGATTCGCGCTTACCTCTGCTTGTGCTTGGGGTTCTTGCTGCAGATGATGTAGACATATCTGCCACCCTTCCTTCGTACACTCTACATCTCAACTCAGCCATGATGCTCTCGCTAGAAACCAATATTGGTCATGACGGGTAGTCTTACCTTGCAGCCATCACATAGCTTCTTGACCGAGCTTCGCACCTTCATGCCTCTTTGTTGCGTCGCCCATGGGATGATCTGTGTAGGTATCGGCCGTGCGAGAGCCAGAAGTGATGTCGTGCTGATGAGAGAGGCCCTTGTGCTGAATTGCGTTGTTTGAACTGAGCGTGTGCAGATGGAGGAGGTTGCTCGGAAGAGCGCGCGGCTGGCAAGGCTGAACATTTTGACGGTCTGGCAATTGCCGCAGGTATGCTTTTGCAGATTGAAGTGTTACGGCTCGCGGTATGTAGTGGCTATTTCGGGCAATCCTGCTGGGCGATAGAAGGTGGTGATGGGTGTCTTTACAATAATATTATATGCCCATGATGAATGTCTCTGCGATGCAATTCCGAGGCGGCTGCCAAGACAATGAGAGAAGATCCGGCGTTTCTCCATGGATGTGGAAGCCACAAGTACGTAGTGACATTGACGCGCGACTGCCTGCAGCTGCAGTTGCTGTCTGTGAGAGGCACCTGGCACCTGGCACCTGCTGCATTCGCCATCAAGTCGTCAACCACCACCTATTCACTCCACCATCACAACATCCATCACTGAGCCATCAGACATCAAACGTCTTGCTTTCTGGCTACAAAACGAAACACTCGGCTACTAGACACAAAGACACGGAAAACCAAACTTCGACATGGCTGATGTCGCAACCGAAAGTCCGCTGAACACAGTGCCGCCGCACAAGAAACAGCTCGCATCAACCATGCCTAATCTCGAATCACTCGAGGGCTTTGGCACTGCTTCTGGCGATCACTACACCACATTCAAGAAGCTCCAGAGACAGCTAGAGTGCGTTTGTCTTTGCGTCTGCCCTTGGCTGTGGCTGTCACTGCCACTCTTTGCTGACTCCGTGCAGATATATCAAGCTTCAAGAGGAATACATCAAGGATGAGCAGAGGTTCGTCCACACTATTCTCTACTGTCACCGCACACATTCAATACTGACAACTCAACAGGAGTCTGAAGAGGGAGCTCGTCCGTGCACAGGAGGAGATCAAGCGGATACAGAGTGTGCCTCTCGTCATAGGCCAATTCATGGAAGCCATCGACCAAAAGTAAGATACATTTCTCGGTGACTAAGGCAGCAGAGAGCCCGACTGACGGCTGTGCAGCACTGGTATCGTGCAATCCTCGACAGGTTCCAACTATGTCGTCCGCATTCTCTCGACCCTCGATCGCGAATTGCTCAAGCCCTCATCTTCTGTCGCCTTACACCGTCACTCCAACTCCCTAGTCGACATTCTACCCCCCGAAGCCGACTCCTCGATTGCCATGCTTGGCGCCGACGAGAAGCCGGATATCTCATATGCCGATGTGGGAGGTCTGGACATGCAGAAACAAGAGATCAGGGAAGCCGTCGAGCTACCGTTGACACACTTCGACCTGTACAAGCAAATAGGAATCGACCCTCCCCGCGGTGTGTTGTTGTATGGTCCGCCCGGTACCGGAAAGACCATGCTCGTCAAGGCCGTCGCAAACAGCACCACTGCTTCCTTCATCCGTGTCGTCGGCTCCGAGTTTGTCCAGAAATACCTCGGTGAAGGTCCTCGCATGGTCCGCGACGTTTTCCGCATGGCCAGGGAGAACAGCCCCTCGATCATTTTCATTGATGAAATCGATGCCATTGCCACCAAGCGTTTCGACGCTCAGACCGGTGCGGACAGAGAAGTCCAGCGTATCTTGCTCGAGTTGCTGAACCAGATGGACGGCTTCGACCAGACGAGCAATGTCAAGGTCATTATGGCCACCAACCGAGCCGACACTCTGGATCCCGCCCTTCTCCGTCCCGGTCGTCTTGACCGAAAGATCGAGTTCCCCAACCTTCGCGACCGTCGCGAGCGAAGACTTATTTTCTCCACTATTGCGAGTAAGATGAGCTTGAGCCCAGAGGTCGACCTCGACAGCTTGATCGTGCGCAACGATCCCCTCAGTGGTGCCGTTATTTCCGCCATCATGCAGGAAGCCGGCCTACGCGCCGTGAGAAAGAACAGGTACAACATCATCCAGCAAGATCTGGAAGACGCCTACACCAGCCAGGTCAAGGGTGCGTCGGAGGCGGACAAGTTTGACTTTTACAAGTAGACGTGCGTTAGTTGGCAAATGTATAATAATGCAGCAAGTGCGCATGTTCAGATGTGTACATTTCACTTTGTGTTTTGTTTTGTTTTGTTTTGCCACATAAGAGTAATCCCTGAGAGATTGCCCACAAGCACGTGTGGCATGGATAGACACAGTGTTGAGCAATATGACGAAAAAACATGGTGGCAGTGAGATGACTTTGAGTTCTTCTCCCAATTCAAGCGAGACACTGTCTATTGCTACTGCTAACATTACTACTCCTCCTCACTCTCTTCCTCGCTCTCAGCAGCCTGCTGCTGACCCGACATGTCGTCGTCTCCGCCCTCGAGGGCCAACAACATCTGATTCTCCAAATCGTCATCGTCGTCAGCAGCGGCGGTCGTGACGACGGCATTACTGACGCTAGGCCGATGCACCTGCGCCGGACTCGGCAGATGAATCTCATCCACATCCTGATCGTCGTCTGCAGCAATGACGGCTTCAGCCTCAGACATGGCATCCATATCCTGCTGGACATCCTCATCCTCCGTCTGCAACTCCCCATCGCTCGCGTCTTGCACCTCATCATCGTCATCGTCATCAAGCTCGAGTTCCTCCCCGTCCGTATCGACATGTGACTCCTGCAGATGACTCCTAGCATGACTCCGCGCGTGCGGAGAGTTGATATGACTCGCGGGACTGCTCGCCGCACTTTGTAGGCTGCGCGGCCCGCCGAGTGCGCCGGATAGCGCGAGGCCCAGAGAGCGCTGGTTGCGCTGGGACGAAGGCGCGTCGCCTTCTAAGACGAGGTCGCCGTCGTCGTCGACTTCGTCGTATTCTTCATCTTCTTCTTCTTCGTCGTAGCCGTTGTCGGGGGCGTCTGTTGTTGTTGTGAGACTGCGTCGGCCGGGTTTTTTGTTGTTGGCGTGGGTGTCTGCCGTCGGGGCTGAGACGCGAGTCGAGGCGCGGCGATCGAGGCGGACGGTCGGGATATCTGTCGCGGCTGGTCTTCTGGAGGCTTGTTCGGTTTCGGCTTCCGGGGACATTCTCATGCGTTTCGATTGCGATTGCTGCGGGCGCTCGACGACGGGTTTGGGCTTCGCTTTGGCTTTGGCTCGCAGTCGCTTTTCTTGCGACGCGAATGCCGAGGTGGGTTTCTTTGCCGTTCGCACCACGGGGGTGTTGGTCCGCGTGGATGGTTGAGAGGCGACGCTCGACGGTGTTCCTATCTTCCCGCCTCCACCACCCCTCGCTGGCCGCGTCTGCGGACTCGGCGTGTCGGAGATGTGTAGGTAGTGTCTGAAATCAAATGGATTATCCGTGTCCGCGTCGCCTTCCATGGCGGCTTCGTCTTTGTGGTCCGCATCGCCGCCACCACCTTCGCCGAACAGTTCAGTCGCCTCGTCTGCTCCGCCGTCTGCGGTCACTACTTGCGGATACCACTCCGCTAGAGTCTGCGTATTCGACTCCCATGGCGCTTTGGTAAGGTTGAAATGGTAGCTCGCGTCCAGCTTCTCCAGCACGTATCCGTCTCCTTCTTTATCCGGCAATAAGATGTATGCGTGGTCCCCCTGTGCTCGCGAGCCTTTGTAGCGGTATTCGTCGTCGCCGTCTTCGATTGTCAGTGATTGGAGGTTGTTGCTGGCGGCGCCTGAGGCGTCGATGGACGTCACTGTCGCTCGGCCGTCTGATAAGGCCGGTTTGTGGTTGTATTGCACGCTCGTGAATCCGCTCGGACTCGTCGTCGTGTCTTTCAGAGCACTGCGTCCCAGGTGAATGGGGCAGGCTGAGATGTTGCGGATGTCGAATTGGCCGGGTCGAGGCGAAGTCGCCGGCGCCGCCGCCGCCGCCATTGTCGTTCCGGAAGTGGTTCTCCTTGTCACAGCAGAGGGTACTTTTGTTGCGATGTGCGGACAGAGCGGAGTGGTGAGCGTGTAACGCAGTGGATGAATGGGTGAATACGACTAGACAAAGAATCTAAGAATAGACAAACAGACGTTACCCCATGACGGATGGGGGGGCAGTTCGCAGGTCAATGGCGGAGTACCCTACCATTACCTTATCCCGAACAGGCAGTGATCGGCAAGGGTTCCTTCCTTCTCCGCGTTTCTTGGCGAGACTTTCGCGATTAGCCTCCGGGGACCGTGACATATGACGGTCGAGTATTATTCTCATGAGCTACCTAACTTTCTCGATGCTAACCATAATTGATCTCCCTTTTCCCAGACTGCATCTAGCATCCAGCTGGGGTTTCGCATCTTTACAGTCTACGTAGAGTATCTGTACCGTAGTAATAGGGTATTGAAAGTGCAACAAGCATGAAGTCACGGATATCCCTGCTCTGCCTTACACTGGCATTGATATCAGTATTTGCCGTAAACCCAGTTTCATGCGCCAGTATGTACCTTACTTTTCCACATTCCGTCGCCAGCATATGCCAAACAGAAGAAGACCCAGCCAGCTCCTCAAACCCACTACTTACTCCCATGCGCAGCGCCCCCGTCCTTCTGTAAATGCACCTGCTACTCGAACAGCACCATCATCCCGCTCAACGACCCCGTGTCTTCCGCTTCGGCGCCGCTCCAACAGCGCCTCTTCTCCGCCTTGTGGACGACAACGAAAGCTCCGCCGAGATCAGCAGATGATGGCAACACCAAAGACAACGACGGCGAAAAACACAAGTCCGGCGGCAACAAGAAGAAACAGCGCACTTGCGCCGACTGTAATCGCCAGTTCTGTCTTGATTATAACCTACCTATCTGCGCGGGCATAAAGGCTCTGTCTGCCTCTTCTTCGGCTTCGACGAAACCTGGTCGAGGCGCTGCTTCTGGTTCTGCATCATCGGTGTCAGCCGCGGACGACAGGATCGAGGACGTCGTCTTTGCGACTTGTTTTCAGAGGGACAGTGTCAAGGATCAGGTTATTGTCTGGGGGTTCCTGGGACTTACCGTTGGGTTGCTCGCGTGGAGCTTCGTGGGCGGGTTTTTGGGGGGCGTCGTTGAGGTTTGTGCTTCGTTTCTTTATTCTGCCGCTTCGAGTGATGGTTTGGCTGACTTTGGCGTTTTCCGTTCGTGTTCGCTACAGAAAGTTAGGGGAAGACATGCTTACAACCCTGTGATGGGCTGATTGGGGATTCTGGACTCGATCGTGGAGTCAAGGGAAAGTATAGGGCATTGAAAGAAAGAAAAATTGATAATGTCCTCGAAGTGAGGCATAAATGAAACATGATACCCGACCATGACTTTTTATACATTGTCATCTTGTCTATGTGGATCATCTTCTCGTCTTGTCCATGTACAATGCTACTACCATACAGAGCGGACCGCTGTAGTCGTACACCATTCATCCAACTTTATGTAGGGGTCATCCTCCACGAACTCCCAGAGACACGGTTCCTGTCATGTCATGATCCCCAATGCCGACAGCACCCCTTACTTCTTGACTCCCTCGAAGAACATGGTGGCAGTGAGCCCCATCTTGCCTTCCATGTCCTTCAACGTCTTCGCACACTCGATTGCCTCGACCGCCTCTTTCACTTTCTGCACGACCCCCTGACACTCCTCGGGCGTCGCCTTCCGGCCTCCCTTTTTCTTGGCGATGACAACCTCGACCCTCTTGCCATCCTCCAAAAACTCTTTCACGCGCTTGAGTCTGTGCGACAGATCATTCGAGTCGATAGCCCAACTCAACTCTATGATCTTGGTGTTTGCCTCGCCCGAAGCCTTCTTGACGAGCGTCTGCTGTTTGCGCCTCGCCTTCTCCGCCAGGTATTGGTCTTTCTTGCTTATGATCCTGCAGGTCGGAATCCACTCCTCCGCCTCCTCTGCTTCCATGTCCAGCAACCACTGTTGCCGCCTCTGCTGTGAATTCGTCTTTTGCCCCGCCTCTACCTCATCGCCTGCTGCGTCGTCCTCCTCGTTGTTCGCGCTGGCTTTGCCACGTGCTTTGTTATTGCTGCCCTTGTTATTGGACTTGGGCGGGCCTGTCATGGCGACCAGTCTATGTGTCTTGCGGTCGAACGTCTGCAGCACCCTGCGCAGCCCTTGGGCCGGAAGCAGCGCTTGTGTCTCTGGGTCTACCACTCGCACCAGGCGTGCGCGGATCTCTTCGTCCCATAGTTGTGTGCGCTTTTCTGGAGGCCGCGTTGCGGGACGAGAGGTGCTTGTGCTGAAGTGTGAGACTCTTGCTGTCTTAGGGACATATGGCGCCTCTGGACGCGGGCGTAGACTTCTTGTCAGGATGCGGTTGGTGGATTGGTGTAATGAGCGAATCGTTGTCGCCGACGACGATTGCTGGAGTGTGGGTTGGATGAAAACGCGATAGAGAGCGCGAGCCGAGGTCATGCTTCCGTTGCAATTCATTTCTGCTTTGTTATGTTGTTGTTGCAAAGACAGTGGTGGGTGTAATCAGTGGTGGACAGAAGAAGAGAAGAAGTGTGGTAACTCCGAGACGCCGAAAATATATGAGCCAGACAAGTAGGCACGTAACGCCAAGAAGAGAGTCACAGAAGATGATATGATCATGTCTACAAACAAAAGGCAGTATCAGGCATGGAATATGAGGTCACGAGCTCGCAGAGTTCACATGCAGTTCCAGAGGTGGAATTGATGGGTTCTGACTGCCACTTTTATATACAGTATGCTAATAGACAGAAAGGTGCCGCGAAAATGCCATGTAGATCCATCACATAGTCACATACTGTCGATTCGCACAGAAACGCTGATGCATCGACCTGAATCGTCTCAGAACAGTTGCTTCAGTCATCGCCTCGAAGCGGGATGAGCCTCGCTACCGTCTGACTGTGTCTCGTCTGAACGGACTGCCTCTTTGGTTTCATGATTTAGTGGGTATAACTCCATGAACGCCAGGCGGGAAATGTGGAAAAGGCCGAATGGGAGGAATGGAAAGCAGACAATCTAGTGGTGGTCGCTTCCGTGTCCGTCGCCGTGGTGCTCGTCCTTGAGGAAGACGGCCTCGTAGGCGAGATATCCGGCGAATGCGACAGTAGCTATTCCGAGGCCGGGGAAGGCGCCCTTGAAGCGGTTGAAGCGGGAGAAAGGACCGGTGTATCTCCAGGTCTCACTGTCAACGGAACAATGTCAGAGATGCAATTGAAACAAAGCTCGAGGACGCGACGCACGCTCTGGCCCAGGGATCTTTTGCCGCATGGCCAGCAGAGGCAGCGAACTTCTGAGGATCGAAGCCGGTGAGGTTGGGTCTTGAAGGCATTGTAGACTGGAGAAAATTAGCCTGAACTCATTCTTTGTCGGAACCGAGTTTGCGCACTCGTGTGAAGATTTAATGTGAAGATTTAATGTGAAGGGAACAGACACGACAATTGGACGGCCAATGTACTTTGTGCTATAGCAAAGGTGCGGACGTATGAGAGCGAAGCTGTATCGTGTTACGCCCTGCCCGCTCGCCGCTCTCCGCCCCGACACAGATGGGGCGGAATATCTTGGCGATGGGAGATCGCAGTGTACCCCGCCACCCCTCCACTACGCTGCTGTCCTATCCTGTCCTCATTCAATGCTGAGCTCGGAATCACGAAAAGTTTCATGATGATAAGAACGTAGTCTAGTAATCTACTTTTCCCCATTGTTGATTGGGTCTCTTATAGCAATTGCTCCTTCATGCTGCGGCAATCTTGCTCTCGATCTCTCTGGTCGCCTTCACGAATCCCTCCCAGGATGCCTTGGCGGAGCCGGACTCGACACACCATCTCGCTCTCCTAACACCTTCCTTCCATCTTTGTCCGCCTGGCCCTCTTTCTTTCATCACGTTGCCATCGTCGCCGGGTCCCATAGCGCTTGTATCGGTCTCGCAGATACCGCTTGCGACCAGTAAAGCAGCCGTGTTGATCAGGACAAAAGTCAAGACAGGATCTTGTGGATCGATTGAGCCGTCCAAGATCGTCTTAAGGATAGCAGCGTTCTCGGATGGCGACTTGCCGCCTGCTACGGCTGATAAGGGCTGAGGGGTGAGACCAAAGTCTGAAGGGTGAACAGTAAAGGGTTCGATGACTACCGAGGGAGCATAAGTCGCAGGCTTGGCCAGAGCCGGGTCTTGCTCCGTGAGCATCCAGCAGTGTGTCTTTCCTGCGCATGACAACTCGTCGAGGTCTTCATCGCCGCACACGACCATTCCCTTTGTAGCTCCACTGAGGCGCAAAGACTCGGCGAAGATGGGACCCATGTCTTTCTTTGCGACACCCAAGATGCGCGTCTCAATCAGACCAGACGATTGGACTGGGTTTGCGAGGGGCCCTAGTAGGTTGAAGATTGTGCGGAAGGGCAGCTCTTTTCGCACAGCGGCCGCGTACCGCATGCCCAAGTGCCACTCTCGGGCGTAGAGGAAGGCGTAATTCGTAGACGAGTATATTTCTGGTAATGTCGTTGAGAGCACAGAAGAAATGCTTGGGGAAGGCTGCGCGGCAAGAAGAAGGTCGGCACTGCCGGACTTGGACGTAGAGGCGTTGTTGCCGTGTTTAGCCATCATCAAGAGAGCAGACGCCAGAATAGAGGATGTGGTGCTGACGTTGTAAGTGTTGTGGCTGTCGCCGCCTGTGCCAACTATATCGCACTGGAATCTGTAGTCAGTATGCTAAGAGCGACTGAGAAGATGACAGAAGTAAAGACAGCATACCAGACCACCGTTGTACTGTCCCTCCTTCTTCCCTCTCTCCTCCACGGCCTTTTTTAATGCATCGTTGTCTACCTGCGCCGAAGCAAGTCGCATACTATCGGCGCATGCAGCCAGGACATCGGGACGACGGTCTAATTGCGTAGTGTGAAGGGCATACAACAGACACCCCGTCTGCACAGGTGAAGTCGCATTGTCGAAAATGAGCGATATGGCAGCTGCAATCTCGGGTCCAGTAATGCTGTGATATGTGGTCGAGGGATCCGCAAGTCTAGCAAGTAGAGGCGCGATTGAGACGTTCGTTGCTCTTTCTGTGGAAGCCATGTTTACAATAGACCGCTTGGGAGTAGCTTGACCGGAGCACAGGATACGCAAGTAGACTTTGGTCGATCTCGAGTGAGATAATAGAGAGGAGATATGAGTCAAAATCCGAGCCCCTCCATTCGTTGACATCAATTGTCGAGCACTGACTAGTATTGGTTGGCAACCTATCTGCGTATACTGAGTAGGCTGAATCCTCCTCAAGAACTTTTCAGAATTGTACGTATGTAACGATTCCGCAAGCAATTGATACCATTTTTATTGTTTACACTCAATTATTTACTGTTATACAAGTAAAGTAGAAATCGAAGTCGTTGTACCCTCGGATTATCTCGGACGATCTCGAATCTCGGTGAGGATTTACGATCTCACAAAGCTCACTGGCTCGGCATACTTATTTAAGCAATTCGTAGGTGCGTTGTTACTCGATCATGGCGCTTTTACGAATGGACTGTCAGGCTGTTCAAGTCTAATAAATTATGGTCAAACAACTCTATTGACTGTAGTGTTATACATTATGACAGCTACGAAAATTGCGAGTCTGGCATGGCTTCGTACAGTACTCAATAAGTTGAATGCGTGTCGAGCCTTTATCTCTTGTCGCTATCCAAATAGAGAACATTCTGTGAAAGCGAACACAGTATGCGATGGCATACTCCAAGCCCATATCAAGGATTGTTTTTACCGGCCGGAATGCAACACTATCTGATAGATAGCAGCAGGAAGAGAGCATATGTCCAATCTTCTTAAACAAGCCATGATCTCCTCAAAATCCATCGTCAATTCCCTTGCTCTTCTCTTGCTCTTTTCTCTTATCGTCGATATTCCACCACCATAGACTCGTTTCATCCTTCTTTCCCTTCTCGCCCTCCTTTTCGTCCCAGGGCTTAGGGCTCATGATATAATGAATGTTTTTGACCTTGTCATCTCTCCAGATCGCATCGTGTACGCCCTTATAGCGCAGCGTCTTGAGCGCATTGTAGATATACGGCAGACCCACCCATCGACCAGGGAAACACTCGCTCAGCATTGACTGATCAGCAAATTCCATGTCGATGGTAGAATCAGTGCCCAGCATCTTGAGGATCTGATCGTAGACAGCCTTGCACGGCACGACGACCTGAAGACCACCGTTCGGCATAGCCAGTCCAGCAGTAGGGCCTGCGCCGACGGTCTGAGCTTCTTCCGGCTGACTGTGCTGCGGAGTGAAAGCGCAGTTCTCTGGGATCCAGTTCTTGGGGTAATGCGGTTTCTTGAGCGGATTGCAGACACAGGCGTGGCTCGCAGCGAAAACCCGGTTGCCCTTCCCCTCGAGCTCGGGGCCATCCAGCTCGATTTCCATCAGCTCGTCCATGTTCTGAAGCACCAGCATGTCGCTATCGAGCTGAATGACGCGTTCATATTCAACCAGATTGAAGGGCGTCAGTTTGCTCCAGCAGTCGTAGAAGCGCGGGTCGTTGGTGTATTCTTTGGGCACAGAGGGAAGCAGATATGGCACGCGCTTCGAAGGGATCCCGCGAGCTTTCAGTGCTGCGTGTCCTTCTTCTGGGAATCCATCCGTGTACAATGCTATCAGAGGGTATTTACTCCCTACTGCTTTTAGCGAATAGTCCAAGGTCAAGAGTCCGGACAGGTAAGAGGTGTTTGTGATTAATGTCGTCCATACTTTGGCTGGGTCTACCACGCGTTCGTCTACGGGTTCGTTTGCCATGATTATTCGCAGCTGTTGTGGCTACTGCTGCTGCTACTGCTATTACAACTGACTATACTTCTGTGTACCAAGAAGAAAAGTCTAAAGTCGCAACCCAACAAGCCGACAACAAGACAAACCTAGATCTTGTCCACTACCGACAAAGTTAATCCGTCCGTCTCGCGAGCGGACAGGGTTTCTCGTTACGCGATGTGGCGTAGATCAAAGTGGTTCTCTTGCGCGACGCGGCGCAGTCTAATTGGAACCCCACGACATTCCAGGAATAGCATCGATGCGGCTGTCTTCCCCGAATCCGCCAAGACCGCGGTGGAACAACTCTATGACGACGTGTACCTTTTTTTGATATGGAAATGTATAAAGAATAAATACCTTAGATTGTTGAAACAGTAAAGCAGAACCATCTGAAATACCTCACCGCATCGCCCTTCACAAAAGTTGCTACACATCATATTTGACTTCTCTTCTGCTTTTCTTAACTCCGATCAGTCCCATGTCGAGCGTCATGAATATAAACAGTTCAGCGCGTTCATTGATCCGACGTGCAAAGGAGCCACTGGGGCAGTGGAGTCGCATACAACAGACTCGAGCAAGCCGTCGTGGATACGCAGTGCAGAATCCTGGAGCTCCTACTGTTTCTGTATTCTCAAATGAATCCAAACACCTACAAAGAACTAGAGCCGCCACAGACGTCAACGAATCACGGGCAGTCGACTATCTTCGCGATGAAGTAGCCGCTCGTCTTTGCACCCGGTTGCTTGATATCAACCGTAACTTTGACAATGTGCTTGACTATGGAGCCAATGCTTGTAATATTGCAAAGATCCTCACTCGACCGGATCCAGACCCAGATTCGATGGCTCCGGTGGCAGAACCACTAAGCAAGAAAATTGGCCACCTAACATGCGCCGACACCAATGCTGCAATGCTCTACCGTGATCAGAACGAGCCTTTCAACAAAGAGATGTCCTTATCTAGAGAGATTCTGCAGAACACTGAATATCTCCCTTACGAGCCAAACACATTCGACCTTGTTCTGTCATCACTGAGCTTGCACTGGATTAATGACCTGCCTTCCGTGCTGACTCAAATCAATCACTCTCTCAAGCCAGACAGCCCTTTCATTGCTGCCATGTCTGGCGGCGACACTTTGTATGAGTTGCGTGGATCCCTGCAACTCGCCGAGTCCGATCGCTTAGGAGGTATTGGTGCACATGTTTCGCCTCTAGCAGATGTGCGAGACGTTGGCAATCTGCTTAATCGTGCTGGTTTTAAGCTCTTGACTGTAGATGTCGATGACATAATTGTCGATTACCCGACTACGCTTCACTTGATGCGTGACCTACAAGCAATGGGTGAATCAAATGCTGCATTGCGACGTATGGCAGGTCCTATCTCTAGGGAGGTCTTGTTGGCAACAGAAGCCATCTACAAGGAGATTTATGGCAATGAGGATGGCAGTATACCTGCTACCTTTCGAACCATCTATATGATCGGCTGGAAAGAGGGCAAAGGTCAAGCTAAGCCCTTAGAAAGGGGCACGGGAGAGCTCAACATGAAGGACTTCCTTGAAGGATCGAAGAAGTGATGATCAAGTAGGAATTGAGCATTCTAGATGGTTGTACAGAGCCTATAGCATGGTGAATCTCTACCCGCGAATATTGCTGTAGCGAGTGGCATTATCACAACGTCGAAGAGCCGTTCACCTGACAGCACTCATGGGCACCTCTCATGCTGAATAAAGTCCTCCAAAGTTGCTTCAATCAATCAGGCGTCGTCTGCCATAGAGGAACATTGCCTGAGGACAACACTATTGCGATCTTTGCACTCGATTGAATTATCTGGGTTTATAGATCTGTTCAAGCAGGCCAAATAGCAATTGTCTCAAAGCTGATGTCTGGAATTAATGGCTATTTATGTCTGCGGTCGTCACTATGGCTATAACTTGACATTACTCCACGCGGAAGCACTTCTTTTCCGCCTCTTCTTCCGAATACTCGCAAATAATGTAGTAGTGCGTCTTACCTCTGGCTAAGAACTCACTAAATATCAAGATGGAATCAATTCGTTTCAATTTATTAGTTCGTTCTTGTATTCCATCAAACCCGACGGAATAGAGGCTTTCGAAAGGGCGTGTCCAGAGCGGGAGTTCACGCTTGAGCGGGTCGTCAAGCTGGCCAAGCCTTTTATGTAGATGCGTATAGAATAATACCTCAGTTGACGAATGTGAAGTGAAGATCCAAGCACAAAAAAAGAACACTTTCGGAACGCGACGCGACGGCTGATTTGCTTCTGTCGATAGAGTTCTTATCATAGCATTTCATATCACACTCCATGCTGCAACCTCATTTGCCCTGTTTGCGGATATATATGTTGTTCTTCGAAAAAAGTGCTCAAAAGCTCTTTTCTTAATGTTTAGTATCGAATATTGACGAAGCATGACGAAAGACCTTGAAGAAGCAAATGCGATCGCGGATTGCGTTATAAGTGCATTCGATGCACTTCCTTCCCATCGCAAGCCTCGTGATACGTCTTCTGCTCTGAAGCCTGGCCGGCGAGAATGGGTTCCTCTTGCCGGTATCGTAGTTGATAGTGGGTAATGATCCACGAATGGTTCTTTTCCCCGATGACCTCATACTAATCACAATTTCTAGACATTATGAACAACCAGGCAATAGGCTGAGATGTGTCGCCCTAGCTACTGGTATGAAATGTCTGCCTCAGGACAAATTACATGTGCTGCAGGGCAATGTCTTGCATGACAGTCATGCTGAGATACTAGCTTTGAGAGCCTTCAACCGCTTCTTACTCGATGAATGTAGTCGTCTCGCTATGCCAGGGAATGATCATGACAATAGTGTAGATGGTGCCGCGGCCAACATCCTCGAGTGGAGGAACAAGCCTGCCGAGATTGCCTCCGATGACGACCTGCCACAGAACGGGCGATCATGGCAGGGACAGCCATTCCGAATCAGAGACAATGTCACACTACACATGTACTGCTCCGAGGCGCCCTGTGGAGATGCGAGCATGGAATTGACCATGGCTGCTCAGCAAGATGCTACGCCCTGGTCACGTACCCCTCCCCCACAACCTGCTGATTCAGAAGATCACCCTGGCTGCATAGGGTCGAAAAGTGGCAGTCCATCCCGGGATGACCAAGCTTCATCCCAGCTCTACGGTCGCTCCTATTTTGACGTCCTGGGCGTTGTCCGTCGCAAACCTTCCCGACCAGATGCACCACCAACTTTGTCCAAGTCATGCTCCGACAAACTGGCACTGAAGCAGACTACCTCAACACTTTCGAGTCTCACATCTCTATTCGTACATCCAGACAGAGCTTATCTATCTACGCTGACCATGCCCGCTAGCCAATACATTGACACGGCTTGTCAGCGAGCCTTTGGCCCGGAAGGTCGGATGGCTCCACTAGAGCGTACTGGGGATCGTGACTATGCACTCACACTCTATTCCTATAGACCTTTCAAGGTCAACCCCACCGCTCGCGAGTTTAGCTTCAGTCGACGCTCTACAGCGTGGGCAGATACTGTCTCTATTGTCCCCTCCAATATCTCTTCACTGACATATGGATCGAATCAGGAGACCCTTATCAATGGAGTTCTGCAAGGGAGAAAGCAGCTTGATCCAAGGGGGGCTTCTGCCGTGTCGAGAAGAAAAACGTGGTTAATGGCTGCAGGTCTTGCTATGATGATCGGGGAGAAGGCCATTCAACAAGCTCTGAATCAGCCTACGTACAATGGGGTGAAGACCCACTACGCTTTGCAAGCGCGAGAATCTATCAAAAGGCTGGTCAGACAAGGTCCACTGCGAGGATGGACCCGTAATAATGGAGACGATGGTTGGTCATTGGGAAAAGCGTAATGCAAATGCGCAAACTCTTACCCTCAGCTTTTGACGTTGATCATCTTGCATGATATTGTCATTGGTGGGATCTCATTTGCAATCGCGATGGCTGCACTGTGGAATAATTGTAGCAGTATCGAAGCGGAACCCGAATATATAAATACTCCGCTGCCCCTCTGCTTTCCAACTTTCTCCTACACCTGACACTCACGCAACAAGCCCAAGATTGCTCAGCTCGAGAAGCAGACGTCGGATCCAACTTCGACTTAACATGCGCTTCACGCTCCCCCTTCTGGCCTTGAGCGCCTACACCATCACGGTGCTGGCTGCCCCGGCCCCCGTTGTTACGGCTACTGCCAAGTCGACTAAGACCTCCATCATCACCTCTTGTCATGCCGCTGGTGGTTGCAGCACCTTCACGTCGGCCAGCTGCAGCTCCAGCAGCATCGCCAGCCCGCCTCCATGCAACTCTAGCGCTTGCACCACTCTGTCTTCCGCTTCCTCGGTCTCTTCGAGCTCCTCTACCTTGTTTTCGTCGTCTTCGTCTTCCACCAGCTGTTCAAGCTCATCTACCTCGACCTCGTCACCTTCTTCCTTGACTAGCTGCTCGACCTCCTCTTCGGAGTCTAGCTGCTCCTCGTGTCAAGCTTCCACCGTTACCGCTCCGAGCTCCACAATCGTCTCTGGTACCACTGTCACTGCTCCCGGCACAACGAAGACAACATCATTACCCGGAAAGACCGTCATTTGCACCGTAGTATCCGGCACCACCCTGTCCCTCACGCGTATGCTGCCTGGCGCCACAATCTCACGCGTCTCGACTGTCCCTGGCCCCACGGTACAACACAACGTCACCGCTCCGGGTACCACCTGGACCGCGCCTGGATCTACCAAGACTGCTACTGTCGTCTCTGGGACGACTATGTACCGTACCTACAATGTTACTGCACCCGGGTCCACCCAGACCCTGCCAGGCACAACTATTGTGTCCGGTACTACTATCATCCAATCAGTCACTGCTCCCGCGTCTACGATTACCCTCAATACCATGAAGACCGCTCCAGGAATCACTGTTTACTGCACCGTCGTTTCTGGAATCACTAAGAACTATACTGTCACTATCCCTCCAATCACGCAAACGGTGTCAGGGCCTGGATCTACAGTCGTCTCTGGTACCACTGTCTATCCTCCTCAGAGCACCGTGACTGCTCCTGGCGTTACCGTCACTGGCCCTGGCTCAACTGTCGTCTCCGCATTCACCTGCTTCAGAGGCACCACCATCCGTGGTCCTGGGACCACCGTAATCTCGAGCACAACGATCACCGCGCCTGGCACAACTGTGACAACCAACACTCCGCCACTATCTCCCCCCAAATCTGACTGCGACTCATGCACCGATGATTCCAAGTGTCCCCACTGCGGCATCAATGTCGATGTCGATGTTGATGTCAATATCAGTGGCTGCAAGCAAGGAGACAACAAATGTGCCAAGAAGTCTCAGGCCGCCCAGTCTGCAGCTGCCTCCGCTGTCAAGCAGCTTGGCCGCAGAGAGATCAAGGAGCGTAACATGTGCGATCGAGCAAAGGCTTCTAGGTTGGCGCTCAGTCGCCTAGAACAGTCCACCAAGTCTTCCTTCGTCTTTACCAGAATGACCAGTGTCGTTGAGGTCATTGTCTCCGCGACCCCTAGCCCCCCTGCCGCCGTCATTGTTCAAAGTCTTGAGAGCAACAAGGTCAAGCATGCCTCCACCATCTGGACAACCGAGACTGGCAGTGACTATCTTCCCACCGGCAAGCCAGAACTCCTGCATCGGGATACTGCCGAGCGCGTCGTCCCTCGTGACTACACTACGGATGAGACTGCTCCAGGCAAAGCTTGCCCGAAAGAGGCAACCAAGATCTGTGATGGCCGGACTGATGCTAAGATTTGTCAATGCCTCTTCCCTGTAGATACTGGTTGTTCATCTGACGAACGTAAGCTCTGCAACGGATACGCCAACACGTGCAAATGTGTTGGCAAACATCTAGTGTCACAGCCGAAGCCCGGCAAGGGTGCCACTACTCCTGTTGCACCCGATGGTGTCTGCCCGAACACGTCAAGCAAGCTTTGCGATGGCAAGGCGGGTGCTAAACACTGCGTATGCGAGCAAGAGGTCGACAATTGTCCTGATGGCCAGGTGCCCATGTGCGATGCCGCAGGCAAGGGCTGTCAGTGTTTACACCCCTCCATCATGATTAGATCAAAAGTTGGGCAATTCCATGATGCTTACAGGATCCCATACGGAAATGCTAGTGGGCTCGCGGCAAGCCAAGTAAAGCCTTGCCCCAAGCATAAGCACTGGCTTTGCACCCAGAATGCTGCTGGCTATGTCGTGGACTGCAAATGCGCGAGGGTCTCTAAAGACTCGATTGATGTCGGGACCCCTCCACCGCCACCGGCGAATTCGACGGAGATGCGCAACCTGTCTCAAGCGGAGTAAGTTACAGGTCACAAGTCTCCATGAGTCTGACTTTCCTCCGTTGCCACCTATTCCCCTTTTTACCCTATACTCCAATTTAGCCTCCTTCGAGACACTCATAGTATCGCCCATCGCCAAAGGTGACCTTCGTAGTCGTCCCTCACGTTCATTAAGCACATATTTTCATAGACCGTGTCATTCCTTTACTAGATAGCTCAGACCATCAACTTACGTTCATTCGGGGCTTATCATCGCATTTCCCTTGGCCAAGAAGGAGAGATGACATTCCATCCATAAGAAAACTCTCCTCTTTCTCAAGCACTAGGTGCCTGTCTCTTGATAAAGTTCATAGCGCTAACATATACGTGCTTCTCAGTCTCGACCGCTCCATCAGAAAGCGCCAAATAGACGAGGTCAGCCGATCTGATCATATCAAGAGCCAACAACAGATCAATGCTCGTGCCGACCGCTATGCTCGTGACGGATACAATAGTCATGAATATGGTATTGATATCAGTGGCACGACCAAGACCGGACACGACTCCCTTACAATATCGACTGCTAGTCCGACGCAAGAGGTGCGGAATGTGACCGACTTGTCCGCGACCTCGGCTTCAACCTCTACTAGTAAGAGGAGTCTTGAGGCTGGATTCGATATTCTCCCAGCCAAGACCTGGGCCAATGGGAGACGCATCGATCTTGGGTTCGATGTTCTTACAGCCTCGACTGGTTCGTCATCTACGCTATTAGTCCGTCGCCACGAGCCTTCTGGCCAAATCACTGCCCGCAGCTACAACAATGTTGGAAACCAAGACAATGAAGATATTGATTATCCTCGTAAAGAGCTCAAGTACGACGTGCTTATAGCTGTCGTTGCCACTCGCACACACAAAGTGGGCACTAAAACCGGAGTTCAATTCCTCACAACTTGGCTGTCAACCAGTCAGAGACGTGTCGTGATTTCACACGGTGAGGGAACTACGCCGTACATCCGGCGCCAAAGACATTCTGGTCACAATAAAGCCCGTAGTATCCAGGTTGACAACCAATACGACAATGATGTTGATTCTGGTGATGGTTATGAGCATGGATACGATTTCCTCACGCAGTCGCTTATAAGCCTCACTCCTGCCGAGGCCACCTCAACTAGTTCTAGTACTGATGCTGACGACGATGATGATGGGCATGGCTACGATTCCCTCACGCAGTCGCTCATAAGCCTCACTCCTGCCGAAGCTACTTCAACTGGGTTCCTTTCTGGGTCTGATGCCGATCATGTTGTCAGAGATGTTGCTGACGACAAAGGGACTGGATATGATTTCCTTACGCAGTCACTCATAAGCCTCAGCCCTGCCGAGGCTACTTTAAATGTTTCAAATTCTGGTCCTGATGTCGCTCCCAGTGACGTTCCCGACGACGAAGGAACTAATTACGATTTCCTCACACAGTCGCTCATCAATCTCAATTCCGCCGCAGCCACTGTAACTGGTCTCGGATTTCACTCAGCTTCTACAGGTGAAGCACATACTGGGACTGGACACGAAATACCCCCAGTTTCGACCAGAAAGCACGACTTCGAAGAACGCCACCCTCCAGCACACCCACCCTACCTCACCCGACCCCCTGGTACCGACAACGTCCCCGTCAACTTCTGTTTCGCAGTGAACACCTACGGGGTATGTGAAAGCTATAACCACCCTGTTTGCAGACGGACGTGCTTCAAGGTCGAGAAAGTCGATGGCGAATTCAAATGTATACACTACGGTGTCGACCCCTGCGACGAGGCGCGCGTGCTCTTCCCTAAAGGAATTTGTGGCAAGTTGTGTAAGTTGGAAGATCGCCATGGCAAATGCTTGAGATGGGGGTATATGGCTTGTGGCTCCATGATACCCAAAAGCGACAGTACATACTCCACGCCTGTTGTCGTTCCAAATGTCATCACTGTGCCTGAATCTCTGCCTGTATTCCCACCAACAGCAGGAGCGGTAGTAGTGAGAAGGAGAGATATCAACGACGATGTAGACAGCATCGCCCAGGAATCCGGAAAAAGGGTGGGACTGAAGCGGAAAGACAAACGATCCCCTTCGTCCTCGACATCTCTTATATACCCCGACCCCACTTGGCTTCCCTCGCCCTACATGTCCAAAATGCCCGACAGCGGGATAGTAAACGGTATGCGCAAATGGTCTGGAGCAACAGCAGACTGGAACCACGACCCGCTCCTCGATCTCTTCCCATCGAATCAATCCCTCTGCAGCTCAGGCGGCAGGCGCCATTGCTCGGTTCAGAACGCCTACGATTCCGACTGCAACATCTGGTCAGCCTGCCTGTCGAACCTGCGCGGCCGCAAGTGTCTCACTGCTGCATCTTCGGGCAAGTGTCTGACATGGGGCTGCGGCGAAGTCTGCGTCTCGGTGAAGAACAATGACGTTGACGGTCTTGAGGACGTCCTTCTCCATTACGGCCGTAAGAATGCCACCGAGGGCGAGAAGCGTCTCAGAGCAAGGTGCACCCGCTGGGCCACAGATTATTGCAAGGGAATACATGGCGACTACAGTGAATCTGTCGCGGAGCCGACCAACACGAAGCCCTACTGGTTCGACTTTTGGCCTGACAAGCATACCACCGATACGGACACTGGACACTTCAAAAGAGCGGCGACTATGCCTGCTATCCAGTCAGCTTCGATGGCTGCATCAGAAACTCTCGCGTCTCGTATTGCTAGGGCTACCCCTGAGACTACTGTTCGGGCAAGATTGCTTTGAGGTTGTCGGATTCCTGTAATCTCATTTGTTGTTGCTTCTCACCTTCTTTATCGAACTGTACGGATCATTTTAGCGAGGAGTACTATCGGCCGTCTGATGGGATGCAAAAGTGGTTTTCAGGCGTTCGTGGAGGGAGTTTAGGAGGGTTGAAAGTTATTGTATTTTGTTCTTCCGGCGTTGATGCTCTACAGCTTAGAGTGGCCCTGATTTTTGTTCTTTCCTTTTGTTTTCTTCCTTCATCTTCACTCCACTTCCATTCTTTTCTTTTCACCTGCTTACTTGAGTATAGTTCAATACTATGCTCTTGCGTTCTACAGCCACCACATCTCGAGTCTGGTCTCAAATCGGATCCTACAGCGGACTCATGTACTCTGGTTTCGACATCTTGGGACCATAGTACTATCGCTATCTGAGGCATCAGAACGGTTTGTGAAGAATGCAGGAATAGAGAACAAATGGAACACAACAGAGTCATGTTCGGGGATTAAGTAGTCCATCTGCTAACCACCCAACTGCCCTATATTCTTCTGCCTATCGACAGCCCCTCCAACGCTTTTTACAGTAATACTGTACCTTCCTTAGTGTCCGACTACTGGTCCCTTGATTATTGCCGAGGCTTGGAGAGCATCATTTCTTCGCAGAGCCGCACCAGACCATGGACTTAGCTGACAATCTCATTCTTTGCTAAGTCTCCCAAAAGAGTCGTGATCATAATTAACCATCATTTCGTCGATCTGTTTTCCCTCATCCCCGCATAAATGGTCAGCTTTGGTCAGCATAAGTCTCTATAAACCCTCCTGTATACATGTAGTCGTCCTGTGCCAGTAATTCAACTTAAGTCGTATCATGTTTTCTGCTCGTTCCGCTATAAGAATCTTCTCGTCGCCTTCTCTTTCTGCATATAAAAGTGCGTCTTCGAGCCCATGAGACTCTTAATCTCCATTTTAATTTGCATAGCAGCAATATTATACGCACAACGACAAGCAATTCGATCATACATCCCATACATTAGTCCTAAATTGTCAATCACATCTACGAACACCACAAACATACAACAAGCCCGAACCAACGCAACAATGTCTTCCGCACCTCAATCGACATTCGCCGGTCTTCCTGTGATCCCTCCAGAGGATCCTTCTCTCAATGCAAAGGACCCGAAGACGAGAGGAATCCAACAATTCTTCGAGGCAGTCGACACACCCGAAGGAGCCGGTGCTCGTGTGCGTAGATCCATTGGTACTCGCCAGCTCAAGAACTTTACACCGGTAAGTCTAGCCTTTTGTGTTTACATCTGGGATCAAAATACTGACTTTCTTGTATAGTTTTTGATGCTCGACCATTTCTCCGTATCGCCTGGCGCTGGCTTCCCTGATCATCCCCATCGCGGCCAGGAAACCGTCACTTACCTCATGCACGGTACCACTGATCACGAAGATTTTGCCGGCAACAAGGGAACGCTTTACGATGGAGATCTGCAATTTATGACCGCAGGCAGGGGTATCATGCACTCGGAAATGCCCCGCGCGAACCCTGACGGAAGCCCGAACGTTGGTATGCAGCTCTGGGTCGACCTTCCAAAGAGTCTCAAGAACTGCGAGCCTCGCTACCGTGACGTGCGCGCGAAGGAGATCCCCACTGCCAAGACCGCAGACGGCAAGGTCACCATCAAGGTGATCAGCGGACAAAGTGAAGGCGTCGACAGTCTTCAAGAGCTCGCATACACCCCAATCTGGCTTCTCGACATCACAATCCAGCCTGGCGGCAAGATCGTCCAACGTCTGCCATCGGGATGGAATGCCTTCGGCTACAATTTCGAAGGCAACGTCATCTACGGCGAGGGCGCAGATGAGGAGAACCTCCCACGTTACCACATCGCTGTGTTCGAACAGAGCGGCGACCAGATCATTGCTCGCGTCCCTGAAAACGCAGAGAATGCTTCCAGGCTCGTCCTTCTCGCTGGACTTCCGTTAGATCAGAAGATCGTTCAGTACGGTCCTTTCGTCTGCACATCGACCGAGGAAGTCTACAAGGCTCTCTTGGACTACCAGACGTTTTCGAACGGATTCGAGCGCGCGCAGAACTGGGAGAGCGAGATTGGAAAGCCTATGATGGCTTAGATCGATAGAGGACGATACAATAATACAGCATGATTTCTGCACATATGGGCGGGTTCTTGTTTTGGGGATCTGAAGGGTCACGTCTTCTTCAGACAACATATACAGGGAAATTTTTAATGATACCACAGAAATAAAATTATAATATTCATCTATAATGCCTTGCTTTGCGCTTGCCACTTGTATGCTACTTGCCTGTGTTTCGTGACGAACAGCCATGAGTCCGCAAATGCTCGGGGTACCTTCAAAGTTTCTCCGTCTTTCAGCGATTACTTGACCGCACGATCTGGAATAGCGTAATTGGTGCAGACGTGCCAAGCTTCCTTGCATAGATACACAAGCACCATTCCAGTATCCTGAGCATCAATCTTGTACAAAGATACTATACTCTCCTATACCTATCAAGTCTCAAGTCATGCATCAGAGCACAGTCGAGTACCTCTACGACGCATGATTTGCTTCCCTCAAACATGACCAATGGCAGAGTGTTTTTTCAGGCGTCGCTGATGCCTAAAATCATATGCGCGGACTTTAATTAAATCCGACTGGTCGTGATTGACCACACATGGTGATGATCCTTGAACCTTTGCGCCTCGTCACGCTCGTGGTGCAGAGTACAATCCTCCTGTTCTTGCTGATTATATTGTAGGACCTGGACGAGGAGGCGTTGGATGCTATGGAACGATAACGAGGATCCAGACATGATTTGTCCGCCTTCGTGCACACTTCGAGATATCATATGGATATTTCTATCCACGAGCACGAGCCACTCTTACATTCCAAGTGTGGATTGTGTTCTTTCGGTGACTCAGTGGAAAAGGAAGCATTGAGACCCTATTTATGGGCCTTGCTGCTGATGTTCGACAGAAACACATTTTCTCTTTACGTGACAAGTTGAAGTTGAAGTTGAGTTCGAAATTGACCTCACTTTCGGTGTCACTGTGGGTGTCACTCAGGTAATCACAAGGCTATATGCAGGTATGGTTTTGGAAGATTCTTGTTACTTCATTTATGGCAATGCGATTGTATGAATGCGATTATGTCATGCAATGAAAAGAACTCCCAGCAGCTCGTCTCCCCCTGAACGATATGTCAAACCTCTAGGCAGATAATGTTCTTGTGTTCGAACCTCCCCGCTGCAATAACCTGCGACGCTTTCCGCCAATGCCCTTATTCGTTATATCATGAAACTCCAGCAGAAAAGTTCAGTACAGAAGTAGCGATGTGCGAGGTTCTTCCTTGATGATTCGAAACACCTGAGCATCTGTCACCGGTATCATGATGGAGAGCTCTGGTCTCCCAGAACTAGCAGAGGTTGATGGGCTGATCTTGCTGAGGATCTCAGAGCTCGTCGATTCCAATGGCTCCTGCTTGATCTTGCTGAGAATCTCAGAGCTCGGCAATTCCAATGGCTCCTGCTTGATCTCAACTCCTGAAGCTGGCGAAGATGACATTTCCTTTCCTTGACTGCTTTGTATGCCTGCTTTCCTCCCTGCGCGACGTGCCGCCACCGCCTCCCGCTTCTCGCGAACCCTACCCTTCGCGGCTGCCAGGTAGTGCACTCTGTCCTTCATGGTGCGCTTGTCCTTCTTTTTCGGTAGACCGGCATGCTTCGGTGCAGCTTCCCAGCAAGCATGAAAGCCATCAGCCGCGAGATCGATAAGCTCAGGCATCTCCAGGAATTTGGCAGCGGTGTGTACCGTCATATGATGGCCCATGCCAATGAACGCGGCGTTGTAGTGTTCGACCTTGACCTCAGCTGCGGTTTGCACTCTGTATTTTCCGGTATCGATGAAGCGTGCAACGGCCTTGAGGGCAGTGTTTCCAAAATCCATTCTGATGAGCATGCCTTGATTTTGACTCATGATGGCCGCGCGGTCTGGGTCCTGATAGCCCTTGCGTATGATGGCGGACTTCTGGCATGCCGCGCTCAGATTTGTTCTGGTGAAGTTGTTGTCCTTGCTCTTCAGGAAGAGAGTCCAGTCCTTGGGAACTTCGATGCTGACCATAACGTTGGCGAGGGTATTGTCGAATCCTTCCATGATGCTGATGGGAGAAGGAAGGGTCCTTGTAGAAGAGGATAAAAGTACGAATTGAGAAATTGGAGTTTGGTATGACTTGGTAGATTGAAGTTGACTTGTGCAATGTGTATTTGGTATAATTAAATGCTGAATGCTTGATGGAACAGAATGATGTGGATGGAGTTGGTAGAAGACTACTACACACTTACTTCCCAACATACTTATACTATACTAATTCTCGCAGCTAATTGCATGTGCGCAGCTAATTGCATATGTTGTTCTCAAAAAGTGTGTTGCACACGATACGCTTTCGAGTCCAGAATTCCTGCAATTGGCTTTACAATTCGGCGTCGTCGTTTGAGCACCGAGGCTGGACTGAGGAAGGCCAAACTAGCGGTAAAGTCCATGCTCAGATGTTTAGGGGTATTCCATTGACCAGTATACTGTGCCATCCATGATCGGTAAGGAAGAGTTTCATTTGGCTATGCTAATAGCGATGTGGAGGCAGGAGCGAAGCTTGATGGGTTGGCTTGAACACAGCTTCGCTTCTGATCTCGGTATATGCAGTGTCATGTACATGTTTATTAGTATTCGAAATCTTATGATACCACAAGCCAAGGATATCCTTCTTTGGGAAGCGGCAAGCAAGAGCATTAGCTTCTTTGATGGAGTCATCAGCTGCACGAACCTGCAATCACGATGGAAGTATGCACTAAGACGTCCTCTGCTGAGAGAGGCTGGAGCTAGATGGTCCGAGTGGTCATAGGCATATACGCCAGAAGTAGAAATGATGTGGATATAGAATTCTACGCAGATGAGATAAGGCGTCCTTTCAAACATCTCACAACACATCGGTACATGCACAGTGAAACAGCGATACCCGCAACAGTCCATTTGGCATTTCTATGTACTGATCAGGTTTTCCTGTAATGGCGATGCATCTCATCAGTCGTCTTCGCAGCACCAGCTTCCATAGCCCAGTTGTAAGTCTTATACTTGATGGGTACCAAATCCCGAACACGGTAGTACCCGCCCACGATATTCCACTGTTCCGCCTTTTGCAGATCTCCGGGCTCTTGTGCAGCAGACGCCTCCCGCCTGCTGACGTATTGCCTATACAGAGCCTCGACATTGTGCCATATGGCGCCTTGAAATTCACTGCATTCGAAAAGTTCCGCGAAAGCGAAGAGACGAATGTGAGTGTTGAAGGCATCGATTCTTGCCTGCGCCTGATGTTGCCCTGTTGCAGGCGCAGATGCTGCCTCGACAACATATGAATCTGAGCGGAGGAACATTGCCCACAGCCCGAACAAAACAGGGTCAACATCAACCCCGAGACAGATCTCATCCTCTGGATCTTCAAGGTCGAACAACACCATACCCTGAGAACCAGTGACGAGGCACCCATTCCTGAACGCCTCTGCGAAACACCTGGAAGTCCCGAGCTGGCGGATTGTGAGAATGTGTCTGCTGCGATCTGCACATACAACTGTTCGAGTAGCGCCCGTCTGGAGGAAGTTGGCTCTGTGGTCGTGAACTCGGGTTGGTGTGGCGCGAGATGCATGCGATTGGCTGGCCAGCATTCGGTTCACTGCTCTCTGGCGCATTTTCCTCCTCTCCGGTAGCCTAGCAATTTGTGCGGCGCTGAGCCCTTTCTCGCCGCGTTTGCGCTTGGGACTTGTCGGCGGACCTGGACGTGTGCCGGTCGCGGGTGTAGTTGCTGCCGGCCAGGAAATGGATGAGGAGGAGGAGGAGGAGGAGGAGGAAGAGGAAGGAGAAAGAGAAGGTATGACCGGCTCAGGCAGGGTTGGAGGCGAAGTCCTTGGCTGCGCAGTAGACGCAGAGGGGTGTGGTGGCGGAGGGGTTGAAGAGCCGGTCATCGGCAGAACCTGAGAGTGTTCTGGTGGAAGCCTACCCGGCAGAATCAATTTGTGGGCTATCGTGGGGCTTCTCTGGCCAGGAGCCTGTGATACCTGCGTCTGTGGAATCCTACCCGGCAAATGCAACTTGTGGGCCGGCTGAGGGTTAGTCTGAGTCCAAGCCGGCAATGCAGGCAGCGGCGGCATCAATGTCCTGGGAGCTGGCGGTGACCCGCAACTGCTGGTAGCTGACGCCAATCCTGAGTCTACTCTCTTGGAGGGAGATGTGTTGCGGTCGCTCACTGCCTCGATGTTTCTACGCTCTGTACATGTATCTCTCGATGGCGCAGTGGAGGTACAGCCAGCTACAGAGGCGGCTTCCTCCATGCAACTCTCGCGGAGATCCGAGGCCAAATCCTCGACACTCCAGGTCTGAAATCCCTCGGCATCGTTGCCCTCACCAAAAAGTACATCTTCCATGCAATTCTCATGGAGAGCCAAAGTCGAGTCGTCATCGCCCCAGATCCCGGTGTCTTCCTCTTCCTGGTTGCCATTTCCCAAATCGACACCCCCATCGACATCCCCATCGACATTCCCATCAGCACTATCCTCAGAATCATACACCGACTCAGACTCAGAGTCATACTCAATCGGGATGGTCTCCAATTCCCTGATAGATTTCCCGAATTCCCCTTCGAGTCGTGCAATGATCTGGATTACTTGCAGCTCACACTCCTGAACCCTCTTCTCCCCACGTTGTCTCAATAGGAGGTTGTACGTCGGAGCAGCGAGGTCAACCTGGTACTTTGCGATGATCGCCTGCACCCCATGCAACTCGTCAAGGCCAGCGGTAAGGTCTTGAGACATGGTGAAGTTTGTCGAGTCTTTGGGAATTTTCCGTGTCAAGTGATAAGTGAGTAAGTGAATTGGGGTTTTCTTGTGAAACTTCGATTCAATGGGTAAAGTGGGAATGTTCTGCAAGTATTTGTTTGATTGAATGCTTTGCAATGTTGGGAATCTGAATAGAATACCAGTACCATCGATGATATGGAATGGAGGTTATATACTACTACTCTTCGCGCAATAAGCCTAGCTTTCCTCTTGAAAGTCAATTGCAAACACATCGATGGGTGTCCCTAAACGCCATTTGCATTGAATGGCAATATCAGCAGCTTATTGCAATGAATTGCAACAAGCTTGCTGCAGAAACCACCGGCGTACTCGTACATATCTGTCAGCACCACTCCAGCGTCGGGTATTGCAATTGACTAATGGGAATGATTATACTGATGCTTTGGGATCTTGGACGCTGGATGGTATACTCGCCACATAGTAATGATTCCTCTAAATGCGCACGTTATCGAATCTAGCAAAGAGCAACTCAGCGGACTTACGAGTACCTACTTCGTATGGAATATTGTGCCTGTTCCCTCACCCCTGACGACGTTTCCGCGGTTGCAAGGTTTCTGAGGAGCATGTGGCTAACAACGTATCGCCTGAGAAGTAAGTGCTGCAAATCGATAGAGAGATGATAACGGAGTATGCTGCGCATGACAAAATCATAGCATAGTCAAGTCGAACGGTATCGAAGACATCTCTTGCAGCAAGCGCTGAATTTGTGGCTTTAGCTGTGTGTTTGTGAACAGGGTCCCCCCTCGGCCGCAGCTACGCCCAAAAAGTCAATGTGCAACAAGAGGGTCCGACCTAATTACGGATACAGTATGTGGGGTGCAGAATAGTCAATGGGTTTAACCTCCGAGGTCCGTCACCAATTACCCGCAATTTACAACTCGCGACTTCTTAATTCAGACAAGCATTCATTTTATGCCAAAGTGAAGCCAAGACATCCATCCTCAAACAATCGCCTCTGCGACAATCTCTTTTCTTCTGAGAGAGAAATGTCAGCACAAACATCAGCAACACCACCCTCAGCCGCTCCCTCAGTACCGCCTCAAGGCCAACCATTTCCTCTACCGTCAAGCGCAGCAGCATCAGTCCTCACATCAAACAAAAAGTCCAACCTCACAGGTATGCCGACGACGACGTCAAGATCACCGACGACGACTCAACAACCACCTCTACCGCCGCCTCAAACATTTGACATCCTTCCGCCTCTCCACGCTCTGCTGTCGCGACTGGAACCCACTCTGAATCACTACACAAACGACCCCATCGTCACAGCCAACGCGATCCACAACAATGCCACCACTACCACCACTACTCCGAGCGTCTCTTTCGACTCGAGTGTCTCTAGGACAGGCACAGTACCTGGACCATCGTCTCTATCGCAGCAGACATCTTCCTCAACCAATGCTGCGATTTCTTCAACAACAAACACGAGTCCACAGACCGCTCCCCCATCCTCTACATCAGCGATCCCCAACTCCGCGACTCTGGCGTCAACGACACAATCCCAATCCCAACCAACCACAGCATCATCAGCAACAACCACACCCCCCGCGAACCAACGCGACGAACTCCCCTACAAAGAGATTCAAATCGCCTCACAGCCGATAAAATCAAAGATTCGCCGCGCACTGCAAGAACTGTCGAAACTAGGCGACATGGACCGCTCGATTGCCGACCAAAATGTCGAGATACAAGAACTGGAACGGAAGATCAAGAGCCAAAGGGAGGTTTTGGGACGGCTTGCTGGACTGGCGGCGGATGCGTCTTCTTTTGCTTCAAACACTGGTGCTGGTGCTGGTGCTGGTGGTGGTAGTGGAGATGACAAGGGGGTGGCTGTTGCTGTCGAGGCTGGAGCTATGGAGGAGGTCGAGACGTGAATCCGATCATCTTGCAAGAGAGAGTGGGTGTGTACTTAATGTGTATATTATTATAGAGGCGAGGAAGGCTACGATGCTACGATGAACATGAACAAGAACATGCACCTGAGTTTTCCACCGAACTGTATGGCTAGAGACAACGCAGTGTTTTCCACCGCCAAGTTAAGACCACTCCAATCAACCTTAATTCCTACCTGATATGAACGTATCAAAAGTAAGAAAGATAGGTAAATAAAGACTAGATCGACTACTTTGGTCAATCTCGTGACAGTAATGTCAGACATGACACGGAGATTAGATTAGATTAGATAAGAATCTCCAAATATCCCGCGACGTACCTAAAGTACCTTGACATAAATAATCCACTGGAATAGAAGAAGACCGAATTGTTTGCGATAACAAATGGACGAATATTGAAGCATGTTGGAATTTTATCCGTCGTTATCGCAGTGTGCGGTAGTAGCTACTGCTCTAAAAATCCTTCTATGGCCGGCTTAGTATGTTCTGAAAAAAACCCGCTCACACACTCATTGGCTTACAGGGGTGTAGCAAGTCCACCGACTTCGAGGTCCATCGGAATTGGCTTGCCATCACTCATTCCTTGCCTGTGCGAGAATGGTACTATGAGGTTCGTGAAGCACTCCATACCGAAGGTGGTCCCATATTTACATGATCTAGCAAACTTCAGAATGGACTCTCGACTATCCTCCTTTCTTCGCAGCGTTCGAATGGGCAATGTCCCAAGCGGCGAGATACGTTGACCCCGAGATGCTTCAGGTCCAGAACCTGAACTATGATAGTTGGCGCACCGTCTACTTCCAGAGAGCCACAGTACTGGTTACCGAGCTTGTTCTGCTCCTTGCACTCTATCTGTATGTCTTGTGGAGAATCACAACATAGGCGCCACCGCTGATTGGTACGCAGCTATGTCAAAGGCTCCCCACCGAGTTCTCGGAAGACTTCGCATGCGGCTGCCATCTCAATCTTCCTGTCTCCTGGGTTACTAATAATCGACCATATCCATTTCCAGTACAATGGCTTCCTCTACGGCATGCTGATTCTTTCTATCGTACTTGCTCGTGAGCCACGTGGCCTGTTACTGAGTGGAATCCTGTTTGCCATTCTCTTATGTTTCAAGCACATCTACTTGTACTTGGCACCAGCATACTTCGTCTACCTGCTCAGAGTATACTGTGTTGACTTCCGATACACCTTGCCGAGGATCCGGTTCTGGAATTGTGTCAAGCTCGGTGTTGGTTTGGTGGCAGTCTTTGCGCTGGCTTTCGGACCTTTCGTATACTGGGGACAAACAGAGCAATTGCTTAGCCGCCTCTTCCCCTTTTCAAGGGGCCTGTGCCATGCTTACTGGGCGCCCAACGTCTGGGCAATGTACTCGTTCACTGATAGAGTGCTAATCTACTGTGAGTTCTGCACTGGATTCGCAAAGTGTGTTCCATACTGACGCTTGCAGTGGCACCGTACCTCAACCTTCCTGTCAATGCTGACGCCGTAACGAGTGTCACCAGAGGGCTTGTTGGGGATACTGCTTTTGCCGTCCTCCCTGACATTCCTCCAAGATTGACGTTTATTCTAACCTTAGCCGTGCAGGCTGTAAGTTTATGCCTCAAGATTCACTTAGCACTGTGCTGACTTATTTTCAAGCCTCCTCTTCTTGCCGTCTTTTTTGTCAAGCCAACATGGGATCTTTTCGTAGGCACAATCACTCTGTGCGGTTATGCTTCTTTCCTATTCGGGTGGCATGTTCACGAGAAAGCGATTCTGCTTGTGTTGATCCCATTCAGTCTGGTCGCACTCAAGGATCGCCGATACCTCGGTGCCTTCAGACCGCTTGCAGTCTCTGGACACGTCTCTCTTTTCCCTCTATTGTTCACCATGCAAGAGTTTCCCATCAAGACAATCTACACAGTGTTCTGGTTGGTAACATTCTTGCTTGTCGGCGATCGTCTGGCTCCTGCGTAAGTCTATATTCAATCATCGTCTCACGGGACCTAGCTGACCTTTACCTCAGGGCTGCCCGACCAAGGGTATTTTTGCTCGATCGTTTCACTCTACTGTACATCGTGGTAGCCATCCCATTGATTGTGTACTGCTCATTGGTCCACCAGATCATCTTTGGTAGCAGATTCGAGTTCTTGCCATTGATGTTCATAAGTTCCTACTCTGCAATCGGCGTAGTGGGAAGTTGGCTCGGTTTCTTGCATGTGTTTTTCACATCCCAAAAGCTCAACAGGTAGAGCCTATGTGTATCGGCAGATACTGTATTGTATGTAACTATAGAAGACTAAAGTGACACCAGCAAAAGTACGGGAAACTTCAACAAAAGGGGACTTGGACAACTTGGTCAGGTCACCTGAATAAATACTATGTCAAGGTGCCCATTGCATAGTCTGATTATCTCATTCATGGAAAGCCAGTATAGACAATTGGATGTGGGTGACGATGGAGTCGATTTGCCAACAGTAGCGATTCGCGGCATAATATGTCATCGAATATACATATACTGGACGACTCATCAATGAACATAGAAGCAATATTCCTACCTGTACGTTTCATTGTGTTTCACGAACTCTGGGATTCGCTGGAGTCCATTCTTGTATCAGTATGTGGGGTCACGACTGCGATTCCATTTACACAAGCCGAGGGAAACCTCTTCGCCAAAACCTGCCCCATATCTAAGGTACCTTACTCGGTGCTGTACTTGCATCACTCGTACCTGCCCGACCTTACTGTGACTTCCATAATAGAATGGGCGAGAAAAGTGTGTAGCGAATTCATTCTTCCAATATCCGGCTCAATCGCTTTTATACCTTGTCCATCGAACCACTTGTTCGTATGCATTTCTGACATACCTCTGCTCTGCTCTTGTGTTCTGCCCGGAGACATCCATCACACGTCATGTCTTGAACGATCCATGCCATCTTTCCATAAGCGCTTGTGACAACAACGTCTCTGGAACGCATACCGCCCTTCTGCTGTCTTCCTTCCGGTATGATAGGTATGACGCCCAACGCCAACATGAGCGTCAATCGGCCGGCGTCCCAGATCGATCGCATCGTCAAAGGTGCACCACCACCCAATGTTTCGGCCGACCAAGTCGCTCAGTCCGCCCGTCGCTATTCATCCGCCTCTGCCTCTTCGACCACCTCGTCCATCCCACCGCACTCTGTGGCTCTGCCCGCACCCACGTCCGTCCACGACCCGCTCTCCAATCTTCCATCGTCGCCCGAATGCATATACCAAAACCTGCTCATCCTCGAGGCTTCGCTGCGCGCACAATATCTCTCGTTGCGCGCCAGACTACGCCTTTACCTCGTCCTCATGACTGCCTTGGCCGCCTGGTTGATCACGTTCACCTATCTGCTGTTTCTACGCCCCCGCGAGGATGGCAAGGGCGCGGGAGGATCTCCGTACTGGGTGGTTGACATGGCGGAACGACTGGGATGGGTCGGCGGCGTCGTCACGGCCGGGTTGGTGTGGGGAACGGGCATGTGGGATAGAGGAGTACGATGGCCTCGCCGCTGGGTCGCAATCACAAATCGCGGACTGAGAGGCTTCAATCTCAAACTTGTCATCATCCGGAAAAGCTGGTGGCACGAGTTATTTGCCTATCTGCTCTTCAATGACTTGCTGAGCGGCAAGGTGCGAGGCATGAACTTTGAGCTTGTACCCAAGGACATCGAGCGAAGCCACGCAAACAACGAAAAAGATCTATCACGTCTCTGGGAGCGCAGCCGTCGCGAACTATGGGTGGAAGAGGACATTGCACCTGGTGGAGATGCGGTGAAACTGTTGCTTTTGCCGAAACCTTTCTCACCGGACTTCCGAGAAGACTGGGACACTCACCGCGCTACCTATTGGGAGAAAGAGAACGAACGCCGCGCCCACCTACGGTCCATAGTCAAGCAGCGAAAACGGCAGCTCGCTCGACAAGAGGGAGGACTTTTGTGGTGGACAGGATGGAGAGGATGGCAGAAGACATTCCACTCCACCTCTCCGCCAGACCTGGAGAAGCCCGCGGCGCCTCACAGCAGTCACGGGAGGAAGCACAGGAGAGAAAGCATCTATAGAGAGAACAGTGGATCGCAGCCGAATTCTAGAAGTAGCACGCCTGACCCTAGGAAGAAGATGAGGAAGGGCACCATCACTCTTCCTCCACTCTGAAATGTCACATGGTCAAGAAATGCCCCATATCTACTGATGTCGTGTATCCAAAGTGCGAGTAGCGTGATGGAATTGGGCATTCGAGCCGCTGCTTTTTGATTCACGGTTCGCGAATAACGTACATTAATACCCGTGACCACACTCCAGGGAACCCATATTACATATAATTATCCGATGGAAGGACCAGGAGAAGAGGAGATCAAGGCTTCTCCATCTTCTTGAGCGGCACAGGCGGGCCCGTACCGCTGCGAGCTCTCCTCTCCCTCTCGCCGACTCCAGGCTCAGGGACCTTGATGGCCAGGCGTCTGAATCTATCTCCGGCGCCTCTGACCCACTCGTCCTCGTCGTCCTTGCCGAGCCAGTAGTTCTGCAAAACACGGGTCATGGCGCGACCGAGCGCGCCCTTGCAGCCCTCTCCTTGCTCACGGCCTGGTGCGAAGGGGTTCTCGGCCAGGTCAGACCTGTCGGATCCACCGTAGCTCGACGCAGACATGGTGACGATGTACTGCCGCAGCACGCCGCGGGCGTAGGCCATGACGATGAGGCAGAAGTAGACGCGGACCATCCACAGCATGCAGATGGCGGTGATGCTCATGATGCTGCCGCCTTGGAAGACGGCGCTGCCCAGCGTGGCTGAAGAGGCGTCGTGCTTGCCCACGGCGACTGCGTCCTGGCCTGCAAGGAGTCCTGCCGCGGGCGTGGCGACGACGTCGACTCTGCTGACGTTTGTCTCCGGGTCGGTGAAGCCGGCTGTGTCGTTCATCATCTTGCCGCCGGGGCCTTGCGGCTGCGCCGGGGTGCCGTCGCCGAGGTGGCGCGCCAGCAGGATGAACCAGGTGGTGCCGAACAGGGCTGTGTAGGCTGCGTTGATGAGGGAGTCGAAGATGTAGATCCAGGCGAGGGCGAGACATTGCAGGGGCGATTGACGCTTGATGTGAGGAGCGAGGTAGCACACGAGTGCGAAAATGATGATCGAGTAGATGTACATGGACAGCTGCACAGCGGAGAGGTGGTAGCCCGTGAGGAGAGCCAGGAGGCCATAGAGACCGGAGACTTTGTTGATGAGCAGGGTGAAGATGATGAGTTCGGTTGCTGTTCTCAATGAGATGAGGTAGAGGAAGGTCTGCGGCAATCCATCATCAGTCTTTAGAGTTGGAATTGTGATTTATGAAATTCCTCACCTTTGGCCGTGGTATCAGGTGGAAGGCCATGCTTCCGGTGGTTCCCGCGGACGGCTGTTTCCTGTGTAGACCAGAGGTTGGAGCGAAGTAGTCGTGGGCGAGTTTCCGGTCAACAGAAAAAGACGAGTAGGTATGTCGGTATGGCAGTTTATTGTTGTCAGGATTGACAGGCAGCAACTGTGCTTTGAATCATGGCGCAGTCGACGAAGACGACGGGCGTGTCGGATATGAATATCCTTGGCGTTTAGCAGAAACGATGCACGGACCACAGAAAGACAGAAAATCATTAGGGCAATCTGCAATCTGCAATCTGGTGCTGTTGCCGTTGCTGCAAGCAGAGAGCAGAGCACCTTCCACTAATTATTGTTCTGTACGAAGGAAGTCAGGCTGCTCTACCGATTCTCTACTGCGAGCATCTGCAGCACCTCCACCTCCACCTCCACCTCCACCTCCACCTGAAATATATCTAGCTGTTCTCAGCTGCACTGTCGACATAGCGACTACGTCAGCAATTGCCTGGATACAACCACACGGTCTACCCTCCATCATGATGGCCACACGGCGTCCCCTCACCACCACAACCACCTCGGCCATCCTCAGATCCACCTCCCCAATACCGACACAATGGAGCCCTTCCGCCTCGATCCACAAGCCCGCGCAACAACTACGCTGTCTACACGCCACCATGCCGCCGCCACGCATCCCCAAACCCACTCCCTTCGTGCCAGACCCATCGACATTCCTGACTCTGATCGGCCGCAACATGTCCCAACACAGCGCCAAGTTTCCTGACTGGGAATCACTTTTCTCTCTGTCGTCGGCCCAGCTACGCGAGAGCGGTATCGAGCCCGCGCGCAGCAGACGCTACCTGCTTCACTGGCGCGAGAGGTTCAGAAACGGAGAGTTTGGCATTGGCGGAGACCTGGACTTTGTCGACGAGAACGGACGGGGCGAGCTCAAGATTGTCGAGGTGCCTGTCGAGAGGCCGGGGGATGCGAAGGCGGCGGCGGGGACGGGCAAGGCGACGTTGACCTCTTCGCCTGGAATGAGGAAAATCGTCGTCAATGTCCCCGCGGTGAACGGAGAAGATGGCGTCGCTGCCCCTGCCGCTCAGCTGCCGCCGCCGGAGAAGCTCAAGCCTGTCCGAGGTGTCAAGATCATCAAGGCGAGCGTCATCGCCGGCCCGCACATCGAGACTGTCAAGGGCAAGACCGGTGTCGCTGCCATTGTTGCCAAGGAAGGTCTATGGGAGCAGAAGAGAGGTCACAAGATCGACGGTGGTGAGAGGAGAAAGGCAGAAGTCAGGTCCAAGAGAAGAGCCGAAGAACGAAAGACTACCAGAGGTTGATCGATGCAGTCACGGCCTCGATGATACTGTACTAAAAGAGTTGATAAAAATAGACAGGCGGAGAGAGACGTTCAGATGTATAAATACTAGTTTCACAGTCCACATGTCTGAGCGTGGTGTGCTTTGCACAAGCACTTATAGAGACCTTCTTCCGCTACAGGACAAGCTCCTGGATCTACCCGATTGCTCATGGCGAAGAAGAATCTCATTTCCTTCTTCATCTATATCACGGTGCCGTTCCGCGCATCATGACACATCTAAGACCCGCGATAAGTAGTATAACTCCACGGGCCCAGCAGCAACGGAACATGATAATGCAACTCCGTCAATGCCGTGAAAAACCTCAGCTCGACCTCAGGCCAGAACGTCTTTCCCGCCCCATAGAACTCTCCCGTCTGGAACCGAATGCTCCACACCATCTGCTCCTCGTTGCCCAACTGTTTCTTCGCGTCTTCGATCGTGGCTTCTAGAGTCGTCGTCGTCGTCGTCCTCGTCGTCGAAGAAGAAGATGAAGAAGAAGAAGGAGAGGGAGACCACGCCGTGACTCGGCCGTCGGAATTGGTCGTCGCTGTGAACGTCGCGTTGTTGCTCGCTGATGAGGGAGTCGGCGAGATCAGAGTCAGGCTGACGGCCATATTCGCCGCCGGTCGGCCTGCCACGGTCTCGAGCACGTGGCAGGTGATGAATGGTCGTGGTGCTTGCTGAGCCATGGTTTTTCTGCGTGCTTGTTGTGTGTCGTCGCACGACGTTTTGTTTTCTTTGGAAGGTTTCTTTTGATGTGTACGGAGGAGATTGAGACAGTACAGGAGGGTAAAAAAAATCAGAGGATCGTGTACGTTACTCACGGGTCGAAATGCTACTTTTTATCGTTTACCTATCTTTGCTTTTGCATTGGAGCTTGTCTACCTTGGAGGTAGGTAGGTACACAGCGCAGAACGGCGGACTTGCATGTCGGCGAGCTCCGACTCCCGCGGCGTGGGAATATCGTCGTGACATTTGGTCACTTCATTGTTTTACATTCTTTTGTCTTGCTATCTGATGAAGCAGGTTGTTAATACTTTGGGGCGCAATAGTTGGTATTCATGGGCATAAGTATTGATATAGCCAGCTCAGTCGTGACCAGCTCGGGTCCTACGACTAGGATGCTTGCTTAGATCAATATCAGACCATGAAGCATTGATGACCGGCTTCGTTGGATGACAACAAGTTATAATGCCATTGCATCGGCTTGACAAAGAGGTCCTTGGGATATCACTATATGTAAAAGGTGCAGATGCAGTCTCTATAGTAGTTTCATCGGAAAATGAAAACATGACACTAGGCCGCTGCTAACCCGAGTCGATTCACCTTTTCTGCAACCCGCTCCGCGAGGTCAACACTCGAACTCGACCTCGTCACCTCTCCTGAAGAGGTACCGACAGGCGCTGCACCCGCCATCTCGGTAGTCGTCTGACCCTTGGCCTCAGCGAACTTGGAGGATCGCTTGAACGACGGCGAAGGCTGATAGAACTCGTCAAGGATGGGATGGATGAGTACCGTTTGGTTGTGTATCGTGATGGTGCTATTCGTAGGCACAGTGACCCAGTTGTCTGCGATAGTGTTAGTCTTGCCAGTATGGCTACAACAACGCAGCGACGTACCTCGCTCGAAAGTCAGTGGTTCACTGGCCACAAGCACAATATCTGCGCCGCGATCTCTTCGCTCCATTCTGTAATCGTCTTTGCTCTCGCCAGCAGTGCCTTTGCCGGCTTTCTTGGTCCAGCTCGTGCCGCTAGAAAAGAAAAGACTGGCGGCCTCGTCGGTCTTGCTGCTGACGTAGCGAGTGCAAACAACGCTCTTGCCGTCCGTGACAGCAAAGTTGAGCAGACTGACATCTCTCTTTTCCTCGGGTAGCTGACGCACATAACCGTTGATGCGCTCGATGACCATGAGGATTGCTTTGCGTAATACTGTGTGGCCAAAGCCTTGCGTCTGATACTCAACGCCGTCCGGGTCATAGCCTAGCTTTTCCAGGCAATCTAGGAACAGGGCAAAAGCCCACTCTGAATCGGTGCTGCCTGCCACGCCGTCGAACCACCTGTCCTTGACATCATTGACCAGCTTCCTCTTGACACCTCCGTTGAAACCGCCGATGCCACCGTTGTGCATCCACATCAAACAGCCTCTGCTGAAGGGATGACAGTTGATCTCGGCGAGAGCTCCCTCCGTGCTAGCTCTGACATGCGCAAAAACCAAAGGAGACACCGTCTTGGACGCAAGGCGAGCTAGGTTCGTGCAATTCCATGCGGGTATCGTCGAGGTGAAGATGCATGGGTCCGGGCCGAGCAACGAGTGCAATTCGGGAGGGGTGTAGTATCCGACACCAAAGCCATCTCCGTTGTGTGGTCGTCGCGTGTCAAGCCGTAACCGTGAATCGTAGGACTGAGTGAGAATCGAATGTGCTGGATCGAGGATCAGATGAGAGAGGAGAATCGGCTCCTTGCCTTTGTAGACCTGTGATTGTCATCAGATTGTTTGGAATCTTCTGGCCATCTCCCGTATCATACGCACAAGAAACCGACACATGGTGTTGGGCTTATAGCAAGATCTGATAGTAGTGTCGGATTTATTGATATTCAGGGATACTTGATATGATTGTTTACTGGGATACCAGTGTTGAAGATGATAATGGTGATGGCTTCACGAGCACGTCCGACCTACGGCTGATGATATTCTTACGTGCTACCAAGAAGACTTGTTCGTCGCTCTTGAAGATTCAAGCTGTTGTTTTAAGAATGTTTGAGACTCAGGTGCACCGAGACATCGTTCATACACCGCTCAATGCGACAGGATGTTTGAGACGGGCAGGAATGCACCATGTACAGCACGTCTTGCAGTGAAGCGTAGTCGATTGGCTTGTGATCGGTACGACGGACGACAACAGCCAGTCACGCAATAACAGTCATCTATGACGATGGTCTTCGCTAAGCGAAGCAGTCGGGTTGTTTGGAGCATGCAGTCAATGTTGTCATCGAACACCGAAAGTGATACCGAACCTCTTTCTAGTTTCTTGAAGATAACAACTGTTGATGTTCACAAGAGTAAAACCACTTCTATTGAACTCACGTCTACACTCCCTAGCATACTCCAGATCGTTTCATTATAGCATCAACATGTCTTCGTTTACTCTCCAGTCCATTCTGCCACTACCAAACTCATCGGTCAAGATCCCTGCGCTTGGCTTTGGTGTCTACCAGTCACATGGACCGACATGCAAGAAGTCTTGTGCTACTGCTCTTGCAGCTGGATACAGACACATTGATTCTGCGCAATACTATGCAAACGAGGGCTTAGTGGGAGAGGCGATCAAAGAGTCCGATGTTCCTCGCAAGGATGTCTTCCTTACAACCAAAATCCTAAGCCCTGCAAGCAACGTCGACGAGACTTACAAAAGTCTGGTTGAGAGTGTGGATAAGATTGACAAGGGCGGCTACGTTGATCTCTTTTTGATCCACTCCCCTAGCAGCGGTCCTGAGGGTAGGAAAACGCTGTGGCAAGCACTAGAGCGTCTGTATAAGGATGGCAAGACAAAGGCAATCGGTGTCAGCAACTTTGGTGTGGGTCAGATCGAGGAGCTCAAGCAGTTTGCCCAAGTCTGGCCTCCTCATGTCAACCAGATCGAGGTGTGTGAACATGACTATCTTGACCTAGTAATGAAATCCTAATGCTGCAATTATAGCTTCACCCTTGGAACCAGCAGCGTGAGGCAGTCAAGTACTGTCAAGACAACAAGATTGTCGTTGAGGCTTACTGCCCTCTCGTCCGCAACCAGAAGGCCGACGACCCTACCTTGAATTCCATCGCGAAGAAGCACAACAAGGGCACCGGCCAAGTCCTCATCAGATATTGCCTGCAGAAGGGCTGGGTACGTTACAAATGACTTGACTCATAGACAAACAGAAGTTCACACTGGTGTAGGTTCCGTTGCCAAAGAGTGACACGCCCAGCAGGATCGAGGGCAATGCCGACATTTATGACTTTGAGCTCAACAAAGAAGACATGAAGAGTCTCGACGACCTTGATCAAGGCGCTGATGGCGCCATTGTCCAAGCCGTCACAAACTAGAGAAGATATTGCCATGTAGACACGACAGAATCGATATCCAGAAGTTATGATGCTGATATGTTCTCCCGCTTCAATTTGAGTAGCATGCACATATACACAGGTGGTCAAATCTAGTTCTTGTATTCCTCTCCGCAACACATGAAAGTCGTGGCGAGTGCTTTATCCTTATATGGACATGTCCAGAGCCGCCTTGGACTTCTCCAGACAAGACTCATGAGAAAGTATTGATGAGTGGACGAAATGAGTATGTGTGTATATATTGATATTGTTCTACATACATTCAATAGACGGAACAAAAAAGGTTATCGCATGAACAAATTGCTTATCCTAACCCCCTGACTGCTCCAATAATAGCGTCTACGGATCCCAATTCCTGCCCTTTCTCTCTTGCTACTGTCTTTAGCCTTCGACTTCCTTTTCCCTTTATGGTCTTCTTCTTCGTCGTTTTTGCTGCTTCTAATGACAATTTTCCCGCCCTCGACATCGACACTTCCGAATGCAGTCGCCGCATGCACGAATGTGTCCCATGTGATTTCACCACCGGAGACCATGGCCATCGCGATCCCGTTTCTTCTCTCGACGCCCTTTGGCGTCAGTTGTTTCTCGTCGAGCAGAGGTCTGACGAGGCTGGTTTCGTCGGTGGTGTAGTCGTTGTCTCTCTTGCGGTGTTCGTGTTCGGGAAAGGAGACGACAATGACCATTTGTAGCCCACGGGCGCTCGGCGCAAAAGATGGGATCTTGGAGAGCTTGGTGCTGAAGCTGCATCCGCCTCTCTTAACCACAATGATGTTGTGGTTCGAAGGTATGTCCGTCGATAAGGTCAGTGGTGGCTGGTCCTCGGTGTCGCAGAGATCGCTGTCAATGACGAGGACGGAATTGTATGGGAGGTAGCCGGAGTCCAAGGTTGTAGGATCTGGTGCTGTATCGAGGGATAGTGGCAGTGGTGCGGCACCGATGCCGGTGGATACCATAGCGGGCACTGTATATCGCCTCAACGTTTCTTGTTCTTCGTATTTTTCAGATCGAACAGGGCCACCGTCGCGACTTCCAGAATGTTTCTCAAGTTTCGGACCTAGTGACTGTCCTGCACGGAGCTTGCCTGCTGCATTGCGAAGGGCGTTATCCACTCCTATGGCATCAGGCAAGATACCCACAAGCGCATCAAGCTGTTCGGCCAATCTGTCTGCATCCGCAAAGACAGCTGCTGGAATCTGGCTCAATATTGCCTCGCTAGACTCGCTGTTGTGCTCTGCTGAAAACAAGTCCGGGTCAAGGTCGAGTGTGAAATCCAGATCGAAAAGATCAAGTATTTCAACGGATGCGTTAGAGGCTGCCGCGGCCTCATCTGTGTCAAGTTCTGTACCCGCAGCGGCAACTAAAGGCGGCACAGGAGCGTCGATGATCAAGTCAACAACCTCCGTGTCCCTCATTCGAGTGAAATGGGGATCGGCGGGGTTTACTTGCGACAGAGTACCAGTTCCTAAGTAGAGGTTTTCGTCTTTGCCGAGCGCAAGATTGCTAAGAGCATGAATCCTATACCGCTGCTCTCCCGCATCGTCCTCTTCAAGAACCATACCGAATCGCAGACCGGATATAGAGTTGACAAGAATCCCGCCATCGACTTTTTGCAGGGTGCCGAGATCAAACCCAGTACTAGGCAACGAGGGAAAGGTAAGGTCGAATGTGGGTCGCACTGCCACCTTGGAACTCGTCGCGTTGGATGGAATGAGGTAAGGCGGCAGTGTCCACGGGAAATAGGTGTAGTTGTTCGGAGATGCGATGTCGCCTACAGTGACACTCGGGTGATCCGCAGAGAAATCAAGAAGAGGCGCACCTGGCGTGTCTTTCTTAGGCATCAAATGTAGACGAGCGAGCGAGGCCGCATGGAAGATATCCGGGCGAGCGGCCACGGTAGACATAGTGAATGGCAGGGACTCTGGTGCGATCGGGCACTTTCCCTGTGATAGCCACGGATAGAGCTGTGATTCTACCTGATCAGTCACGGGGTCTCCGCGTTTTGAAGGAGGTATGATCAGAGGATGACCCTCGGTAGTAAAGACCCAAGGAGCATCAAGTTTGTTCAAAGGGTGCTCCGTGTCGAAGAGCAGGTAGAGGTACTTTGCAGTTTCACCTAGAAAGAAACTTTCCATACGATCACTCTGCTCTCCGGTGCGAACATCTTGTAGACCAGCCCATCCGCATTTAGTCCAGCACCGTCTTTTGATATCACGAAGGGTCATCTCGCCGACATGCAAGTACCAAGGGTCTTGTGTAGCTCGATAAAGATACCAGGTAGACTCGATGAATTCGGGTCTGCCACCCCACCATCGAAGTCCATTGTCGATCGCGCCTGTCTGGGCATTCCAACGTTCCGGTAAAGCACCATATCGAGTCCACAGAGCGGTATACAACAGGTGAACGGTAGAAGCCTCCTCGACCTCTCCAGCAGATGCAAGGAGACCAGGGTAGTAGGCGCTTAAGCTATCGATCCAGGATAGCCTAGGACCGCCAGTGTACAGATCGTTCTGGGCATAGTGAGGATGCTGAAACTGGACGTCTCGCCGAACGTGCTTGGTAAGAGAAGCATAAGCTTCGTGCCAGGTCTGCAAGAATGACTCAGGTGAATTTTCGCGCCATTGCGTGGTATCATAATGTGAGCCAGACAACAAAACGTGAGATTTGAAGGCATATTCGAAGAAACTGTCGATGCCAGCACCGATACCAGTAAAGGCACCAATCCAGGTACCAGTCTCTGCATCGATGCCAGCACCGAGTAGACCTGTAGAAGGATTGCGCCTCTCCCAGACAGCCCAGAAGGCACGTTTCGCTAGCCGCTCGAATCTCTCGTCGCCCGTAAGTCTGCTGAGAACGGTGAATTCGAGTACCAGACTCCCAGCGCCAGCGCTGCAAGTTTCAGTAATTTCTTTCTCTGCGGTGTGCACACGTCCTTTTTTGCACTGGCCGTGTTCTGGATCGTTATTCAGTGGCGAGTTTTCGTAAAAAGGCGTGCCGTGCCTGAGATTCACACGTGGATAAGGCAGGCCAGTCGGAGTGTGAAAGGCAGGCAGCAGTCGCTCGCCAAGATCTTGCGCAAGACGCAGCAATTGACCATCGTATACGAAGTCATGATCCCAGAGAATTCCAGAACGACCATCTTCGAGCTGCTCTTCCACTGGCTGGTAGCCCCGAATAGGTAGCTCGCCGACAGCAAAGAGATGTGCACTCAAGAGACCGCCAACGCCACGAATGGTGGTCTCGAAGACTTGAACCTTGCTGTCCAGATCAAAGCCTCTCGCTCTCCTGCCTTGTCCGGTGGGACCCGACCTGCCATCTCCATATTCTTCCACCAGTAAACGAATGTACTTTTGGAAGTCGTCGAGCGCGTTGTGTTTGTCGTAGATTGAAGTGGGAGAAGAAGCCAATATAGCCAGAGTGGAAAGACTGTCGACAACGGACAGAGAATAGTTCCCGAGCACATCATTGACCTCGATATGGCTTGGATCAAATCGATCACGTGTCAGAGGAGTACAGGTGATAGGGCGCAATTCGTCCTCGGGGTAGGCATAACGATGGTAATTGGTCATACCATGGTAGAAGACATATCTCGCATCTTGTTTCAGAGCGGCAATCTCAGCGTCGGTCATGCCATTGACGAGCAGAGAACAAAAAGCAAGAACAAGTAGCGAAAGCAGACATGTCATAGACGAAAAGGCCTCGTGTGGCGGCCGACGTGATGTGAGCATTCCCGGAGGCAAGGGAAGGCGAACAACAGCAACATAAGATCTCCTCGCGGTCGTGAAAAGCCCGTTACCTCAGTGAGATGTTCGTATTTATGTGGTAATAATTTACACATGCGAAGAGATAAATGCAACAGCGAATGTGTGCATTTCTTTCAATAGAGGTCCATGTCAAGTTGAGCAAAGAGGCCAAGCTACCACTGCGCGATTCGACAGTAAAGTACACAAAGAGCCCTGCCGAATATGTAGCACACTTCTGCTCTATATTATCGCATCAAGATACGATACGAAAACAGAAGAGAAACAAGGATAGGTTGATGTTGGGGTGTGACCTCTACCGGTGCTGCTGGCCAGGTGGCCGCTTACTTGCAGTACAGTAGATCGTCCTTATCGATAAAACGAAGACACTCTTTGGACCTGACCACTCCAACTGGAAGCGCTTACCTTTGTATATTGTATCACAGCACCCGTCATGATTTTACGTATATTTGTGATTTGATCGTCTGGTGATCAAACATAATCTTCTATCTATACAGTATACGTTATCACATATGCTGCTCACTCCGCCTCATACTTTCACAACACTGCGCCAGTGAAGCACAGTGAGCATCTGCTAGTGACCTCAGTGAGTAGGTGCTCAGCGGTGTTATTATCATCGCTGACGCTGCCTGGTGGCTTCTCGCGCTCTTAATGCTACAGTAGCTCGACGGAGGTAATAGATTTCGCTCTGAGAGTAGCAGACAAAGACTTGGTCGTCTGCTCGACAATTAAGAAGCTTTTGAAGCACGTTGCCTTTCATCTCAATGGTTGGATACTCGCTGTATATGGTGCTCTATCAATTAGGTACCTTATGTTTAGTAAAGACTCCGAGGCATGGGGATCCTGGTCGAACCTGGTCCCGGCTTTCTCGATGAGGTGCTCGATGACATACACCACTAATCCCAATTTGGCAGTCACTATCGAAACACGGAAATGGCAGTATCATGGAAATAACGAACAGTCCAGCACCCTTATCGTGATGGTGACATAAGGTACCGTAGTGTAAGTAAACCAAGGGTGATGAAAGCATTGTCCTGATATCATATTCGTATCTGGACCTCATCACTAGAATAACCCGCCTCCTGACATTGAAAACACCAGGCAATCGCAAGCATGTCGACACTCGCCAACTCACTCGCTCTATCTTCCGACGCTACGGCTGTCATCATCCCTGGCAAGCCAGCGTTGACTGTGTCCTACAAGCAACTTGCCGCCGATGTGCTTGCATTCCAGAAGAAACTCGCCAGACTCGGCATCACACAAGGCTCTGCTGTGTCAATAGCTCTGCCCAACTCATACCCGTTTATTGTCGCATTCCTCGCAGCTTCGTGGCAGCGCGGCATTGCTGCTCCTCTCAATCCCGCATACAAACAGTCCGAGTTTGAATTTTACGTCGATGACTTGAGTTCTGCTCTAGTGCTTGTCCCGCAGGGTCTCGCAGATGGTCCGGCTGTCAAGGCCGCCACCAAGTACAAGGCTGCAGTCGCCGAGTGCTATTGGAATGGTAAAGAGGTCGTTCTTGACATCAAAGACGAGGGCAAGCTGAAGGGCAACGGCAATAAGCCAGTCGAGAAAGCACAGCCGGATGATGTGGCCCTGGTTCTCCACACCAGTGGTACAACAGGACGACCCAAGGCCGTCCCACTCACGCACAAGAACTTGACGAGGACTATGAGAAACATCCAGAAGACCTACGAACTGACTCCAAAGGATCGTACCATGCTGGTCATGCCATTGTTCCACGTTCACGGTCTACTTGCTGGTTTCCTTGCTCCTCTGCTCTCTGGTGGATCAGCCGTCGTGCCTGCCAAGTTCTCTGCCTCTGAATTCTGGCGCGACTTTATTGAGTTCAAGGCCAATTGGTACACTGCAGTGCCGACCATCCACCAGATTCTGCTTAAGAGTCCTCCTCCTCCGACCAAGCCAAACATCAGATTCATAAGATCGTGCTCAAGTCCTCTAAGTCCGAAAGTCTTTCATGAGCTCGAGGCAAAGTTCGACGCGCCTGTACTTGAGGCATATGCCATGACCGAAGCTGCTCACCAGATGACTTCCAACCCTCTGGACGGCAAACGTAAGCCAGGTTCAGTAGGAATCGGCCAAGGTGTTGAGGTCAGGATTCTTGACCAGGATGGAAAGGAGGTTGCTCAAGGCAAAGAAGGCGAGATTTCTATCCGCGGTGAGAATGTCACCAAAGGATACTTGAACAACGAAAAGGCAAACAAGGAGTCATTCACAGCCGAAGGTTTTTTCAGAACGGGAGACCAGGGCAAGATGGATGAGGACAGATATGTCATCATTACTGGACGCATCAAGGAGCTGATCAACAAGGGTGGTGAGAAGATCAGTCCCATCGAACTTGACAACACTATGGCACAACATCCTAAGATCGCCGAAGCTGTCAGTTTCGCCACCCCAGATGAGATGTACGGCCAGGATGTCGCTGTTGCCGTTGTGCTCAAGGATGGCGAGAAGATGACAGCAGACGAGTTGAAGAAGTGGATGACTGAGAAGGTAGCCAAGTTCAAGGTCCCCAAGAAGGTATGTTTTTCTGTTCTGTACATCTCTGACGATGACAACGTGCTGATGAGGATGTATTATAGGTCTTTTTCACAGATGTTATGCCTAAAACTGCGACTGGCAAGATTCAGAGGAGAATGGTGGCCTCGGCGATGGAAGAGAAGCCAAAGGCCAAGCTCTGATCGAATGCTCTGCTTTTCGATATTGCGTACATACATATCTCTCGTATATAAGATATAACTTGTTCTTGAACAGTCAGTCTTCGACTACTGTGATTTCGTACATACCAGCGAATGTTCCCCCAAGTCCTCTACCGACATCGGCCTTCTCTATCTTATGAATTGCCCCGCATGCACATTTCCCCGCATAACACCATTGATCACGTCAAACCAATCCAAGCTCCGTCTCAAAGGTCCATCCAGGTACAAACGAGAAATAAGTGTCTCGCTGAATTACCTTACAGTACGAACGAAATACATGTCAACATTACTCTGCCTTCGATCAAGACTCTGTACGACCTCACGTTGCACCGCTCGAACAATTCCGACACTTCGCTTTCTATCAACGACAAGCACAATGGCTCAAAAGCACGAATGGATCGTCATCCTACCTGACAATACGGACGCTTTGGAGAAGCGTATGAGCGTAAGACAGTATGTTTCCTCTCCTCTTCCATCTCTCTCCTCCATTTCTTGTTTCCCTATCCGAAAAGAAGATAACAGTAGACTGAAACCCCTCAGGTCCCATCTCTCGAACCTAACGCCCGACGTCGAATCCGGCCTGTGGCTTATGGGCGGAGCAACCCTCGATGAGCCGCCAAAGGAAGGAGAAGGTCCAAAGATCAATGGATCAATCATGCTTGCGCTGGCCGAGACCAAGGAGGAGGTGCTGGAAAAGTTAAAGGGAGATGTCTATTCTCAGAGTGGGGTTTGGAATTGGGAGAAGGTAAGTTTTTGTTCCCCTTGCGGTCTCTTCGCGGACCGTCGTTATACGGGATTATCCTTATGAGTTCTGTTGATGACTGACTCTTGTTTTTGGGGTTGAACTTGTAGGTCCAAATTTATCCCTTCAAGGCCGCCTTCAGAAAGGCTTTGTAGAGTGTTGGCTGTTGGGAGCCTATTAAGGGTTCATTAAAGACGTGACTGAGAAATACGGAGAATTCTACTTGTGTGTAACACTCAAGCTCTCCTGAGTGCTAAACCATCTGCTCACTCTTGCTATCCTACCGCTGTACTTCAGCTTGCCGCCGATCCGCACTACTTGTCCTTGTCGTCCTTGATTCCCACTGTCGGCGTCTCGATACTGCCTCACACTTGTAGCGAGTCATATATCATCCCGATCAACCCCGCCATGACTCCCACGACTCGGCTCAGGGTCTGATTCCCTGTCGAGTTCGCCGACCTCCGACCAAAAAGTTGGAGGTGAAATACATATTTTGCATATTTTGTTCAACTAGGAACTGCTTACCATAAAACAAATTAATCACTTCTCGATATAGCCTAGAGTTCAAAATGTCAAAGAGAAAAGCTGCAGGACAGGATGCGCCTCCCAAGGATCACAAGATGAGGGACAATGACGATGAGAGCAGTTCTGATGATGTAAGTCTATATTGACAATCAACCAGAACAGATAGAAGTGATGGTGGAGAACTTGTCGCTGACTGAGTGTTATGGAACAGGACGAGGACATGCTCGATGTTGATTTTGAGTGGTTCGATCCCCAACCCGCAGTCGACTTTCACGGTCTCAAGACTCTCCTACGGCAATTACTCGATGTGGACAATGTCCTCTTCGACATGTCACCTCTCTCCGACCTCATTCTATCCCAGCCTCTCTTAGGCAGCACAGTCAAAGTCGACGGAAACGAGACCGACCCCTTTGCTTTCCTCACAGTGCTCAACCTGCACCAACACAAGGACAAGCCTGTTATCCAAGCTCTCACACGCTACATCGCCTCCAAAGCCGCCACAGTGCCATCTCTTGCCGACACACTGCCAAAACTTCTAGAGGACGACACGAAACAGGTCGGTCTGATTCTAACAGAGCGATTCATCAACATGCCCTCTGAAATCATCACGCCATGCTACACAATGCTGCAAGAGGAAATCCAATGGGCGCTGGACGAAAAGGAGCCCTACGACTTCACACACTACCTTATTCTGTCAAAAACATACCAAGAAGTCGACTCGAAACTCGACGCCGAGGAGAACCGCCCGAGCAAGAAGAACAAGAAACAATCCGCCCCGGAGACTTTCTACTTTCACCCCGAAGACGAGAAGCTGCACGAGTTCAGTTTAGGGTTTGGAAACTTTGATTACGAGAAGGCGACGGATGAGGGGGCCAGTGATGCCAAGAGAGCATTCCAGGAGGCTGGCATCAAGCCCATGGGACATTTGACACTGATTGAGGGTCGAAGATTCGCCGACGCCATTACCGGTGTTGGCGAGTACCTCAGTGGTGGCGGGGCGTGAAAGGACGAAAATCCAGATGAAGGAGTGATATAGATACCATAAATGACAAAAGAGCGACATGTTAGCAGCAAATGACTTACTACCCAAAAGTCTTTCTCCAATATGCTTATTTTCACCACAATACCCCGTTCATGCAAATCCTCACCCAAGCTCGAGATACTCCGATCGCAACTCCATTTCAGCTTTCTACTCTCCTTATGTCGTGACATACAAAGAGATCAATATCATTCGCATGCGCAGAAACAGTCGAATGTGTTTTCCATATGGTTACAAAGTCCATAATGCATTTTGCGCGTTGTCATGACAGCTGCAAGAGTCGTAGTTTGAGCGGGAAAAGTGCTTTGAGAGAAAAGCTTTTGAGCGGTGCTTGTAAGTACTTCGATCGTTACATTAACTATAATATTAACAATCGTAGAGATACGCAGCAAGGTCTTCTAACCATGGATTTGTTAAATGTTCAAACACAGCTGCCTTAGTCGGAATACTCCGCGTCCTGGTGAACGATTCCGCGGCTGTTGTGACGTGAATGGCGGGAGCCCCACCGCGGGACGCTCGAGGCAGCACCAAGACCGACGCTGTTCTCTTTGTTGTCGCCTATACCTGTACTTAGGGGAATTGTCTTGTAGACCACGAACATAATTCCCTTAAGTACAGGTTCAGGCGAAATTCGCGACTCATTTACGTACAATATGGGATAGAGCGAACAAACGTTGAAAATGGAGTCAGCTGGCCTTTATATTCGTTGAGAAAATTCGTTTTCTCCTTCTTTGTGATATTTCCAGTTTCTCCTCTGGCGTTCCAACATCGCAAACCGTAGTTATTATTCCGCCTATAGTATCATCATGGACGCTCCTTCTCTCCAACCCAAGTTCCTGCCCACTCGCACAGAGTTGGGTCTGGTCGCCGTCGCGTTTAATGGTGGTCAAGTAAGCGACAGAACCCCCTCAAAACTCGGCGCAAACACTGATGCGACAACCTTTAGTGCCAGGAAGGCGTCGAGGCAGCTCCCATGGCCCTGATAGAAGCCGGGCTCATCGATCAGTTGAAGTCTGAGCTCGAGTACAACGTGCACTACGATGGCCAGGTCCATTCTTACACCGATATCATGCCCAAGGAGGATCCCGACTACCGTGGAATGAAGAAGCCCAGAGCTGTGAGCGCAGTCACACAAAAGCTCAGCCAGCAGGTGTATGAGCACGCCAAGGAAGGTCGTTTTGTCTTGACACTCGGTGGAGATCATTCTATCGCCGTGGGAACCATTTCAGGCACAGCAAAGGCAACGAAAGAGAGACTCGGAAGAGATCTTGCCGTTATTTGGGTGGATGCACACGCAGACATCAACACTCCAGAGACTTCAGAGAGTGGAAACATCCACGGCATGCCGGTCGCTTTCCTGACTGGCCTGGCCAAGGATGACAACGAACAGACATTCGGATGGATCAAGGACGACCAAAGAGTCAGCGTGAAAAAGCTCGTCTACATCGGGTTGAGAGACATCGATAGCGGAGAGAAGAAGATCCTCAGGGAAAACGGCATCAAGGCCTTCTCTATGCACGATATTGACAGGTAAGAACACAGCCTTGTACTTACGATAGATAAACATAATGCTGACTCTTTCATGTCAGACACGGCATCGGCAAGATTATGGATATGGCACTAGGCTGGATTGGCAGCGACACTCCTATCCACCTTTCGTTCGATGTGGATGCCCTCGACCCCATGTGGGCCCCTAGCACGGGTACTCCTGTTCGCGGAGGCCTCACGTTGAGAGAGGGTGACTTCATCGCCGAGTGCGTTCATGAGACTGGCAGCCTCATCGCCATGGATCTGGTCGAGGTCAATCCCAGCCTCGAGTCCGAGGGTGCATCTGAGACCATTCGTGCTGGATGTTCTCTGGTGCGCTGTGCTCTTGGTGATACCCTTCTTTAGAACTATGAGACTGCGGCCATGGGAAATGGAAGTTCCGACCTTGATACCCACCCTGGGTTTGACCTAGAGAGTCTGATTCAAATTTGATCTAAATGGTAGGGCCGACCGCATAGGAGGTCCTGCCATCGTCCAACGCCCACAATACAATTGTGTTTGTGTATGGCAATATGTATAACATCTCAATCTCGAAATGTGATGCAATTAAATTCTAGTGGTCTGACGGGGAGCAGTTGCGTTAGTACCTCGGCCAAGTATTGAATCATTGTACGCGCAAAAGTGTGTGCTTAGCGACAGCATGAGTCCATGGCATTTAACCCGCTATTCGAGGCTGATGATTGGACGCATAAGAACGCGCATTGCTCTTTAGACCAACTCCCGTTGCCCGCTAGCCCTCCGCACTTTGGCATGTGAAGGCGCTCTTACCCCAGATCTAGCAACCTCGGGTGAAAGGGGAAAACGTCAGACTTCCATCTGCCTTGGACCACTTGACGGCTACCGTCGCCAACTAGTCCTAGTGGTGACTGTACTTAGAAAACAGAGAACGGTTTTGGTTCTGTCATGAGCCCCAGCTCCCGCGCATCAATGGACCTCTCTCTGTCTCCAGACTTGCCTTTCCCGAGGTCGAACACATGAGTCTTCCCAGCCTATCCCCCGAGGGCCTCCGAGTATCATGTAACAGTCATAAGTAGGTTTTCCATGAGAAAGGTGATTTGTATATATAAATGTCTCATTCGTTCCCCCCTTCCTCCCCACCTTTTGTTTCTTGGTCTCTAGAAAGCATCTCTTACATCCATATTGTGACGCACTACTCATACTATCTGTCCACCTGATCTTGTGTGCCCTCTCTTCTGTTGTGCATATAGTCTTGAGTATCAGTCAAACTGGCGGACCGTCTGAAACAAATTGCCGCGCAGCTGTCGAGCAGTATCTCCAACATGACCGACCACGAAGAACAACAGTTCCAAGACGAAGTCAAGGCCATCAAGCAGTGGTGGTCTGACTCTCGATGGAGATATACGAAGCGTCCATACACTCCCGAGCAGATTGTGAACAAGCGTGGTAATCTCAAGATCGAGTATCCTAGCAATGTCCTGTCCAAGAAGCTATGGAAGACGCTTGAGCAACGATTCGCAGTAAGTAGCTGCTTTTGTTTTTCATTGGGTCACGAAGACGCAGACTGACATTATAATCAGAACAAGGAAGTGAGCTACACATATGGATGCCTCGATCCTGTCATGGTCACCCAGATGGCCAAGTACCTCGACACCGTCTATGTTTCCGGATGGCAGAGTTCTTCCACTGCCTCCGCCTCGGATGAGCCCGGTCCAGATCTCGCGGACTACCCATACACCACTGTGCCGAACAAGGTACAGCATCTCTTCATGGCACAGCTATTCCATGACCGCAAGCAACGCAATGAACGTCTGTCCGCGCCTGCTTCACAGCGTTCAAAGCTGCCCAGCATCGACTACCTTCGACCTATCATCGCCGATGCCGATACTGGTCACGGCGGTCTGACTGCCGTCATGAAGCTGACTAAACTCTTCATCGAGAAGGGAGCCGCTGGTATTCACATTGAAGATCAGGCTCCGGGAACTAAGAAGTGCGGTCACATGGCTGGAAAGGTGCTTGTGCCGGTCAGCGAACACATCAACCGTCTCGTGGCCATCCGTGCACAAGCAGATATCATGGGTAAGCTGCACAACTCATTGCTTCTTGTGCACATATACTGACTCTCACAGGCTCTGACCTTCTCGCTGTTGCACGTACCGACGCCGAGGCTGCCACCCTCATCGCATCCAGCATTGATCCTCGAGACCACGCTTACATCATGGGAAGCACAAACCCAGCCTTGCAACCGCTGAACGATCTCATGATCGCCGCCGAGCAAGCAGGCAAGAACGGACCGGAGCTCCAGGCCATCGAAGACAACTGGACCGAGCAAGCGCACCTCAAGCTCTTCAGTGAGGCCGTCGTCGACACCATCAACGCAGGTGTCCACGTGAACAAGGCAGAGATGATCAGCGAGTTCCTCAAGCAATCAAAAGGAAAGAGCAACCTCGAGTCCAGAGCTATCGCAAAGGCCTTGACTGGCGTCGAAGTCTTCTTCGACTGGGACGCGGCGAGGACCAGAGAAGGCTACTACCGCTTTAAGGGCGGCTGCGAGCCTGGCATCACTCGTGCCATCGCCTACGCTCCTTACTGCGACATGATCTGGATGGAGAGCAAGCTTCCTGATTTCGAGCAGGCCAAGCAGTTCGCAGAGGGCGTGCACGCCGTGTGGCCCGAACAAAAGTAAGCCATACTGTTCTTGCCTCTAAGTGCTTCTGCTAATCATCTGTTTTCGCCAGACTGGCATACAACCTATCGCCCTCCTTCAACTGGAAGACAGCAATGTCGACGAACGAGCAAGAGACGTACATCCAGCGTCTCGCTCAGCTCGGCTACTGCTGGCAATTCATCACCTTGGCTGGACTGCACCAGACCGCCCTCATAACCGACACCTTCTCGAAAGCGTACAGTGAGTCGGGCATGCGCGCTTACGCCATGCACGTGCAGGAGAAGGAACACGCTGCTGGCACGGATGTGCTTTTGCATCAAAGTGAGTCTACCAAAGACAAGATGGAGAGAAAAGGAAAAGATTGCTAATATATCGAATCGCAGAATGGTCGGGCGCTAACTACATCGACGACATGCTGAAGATGGTCAGCGGTGGAGTGAGCAGTACCGCTGCCATGGGCAAGGGTGTGACGGAAGACCAGTTCAAGACTGATGTCGGGGACAAAGGGACGAATCACTGAAGAAGAATTCGAGGATGATCGACGGGGAGTGTTGTTGTTGTCTTGTCCTAGTCATGCGAGTTGAATGAGAGAGACTTGGTCTAGTCTAGTCAGAATCATCTGTCAATGATGGTGTCGTCTTCGACGGAACATGAATAAGAAAGTCTATTGTTTTTTCTTTGCAATGAATCTTTTGTGCCACTGCCAACTCCTATTTGTGTCTTTACTACATCTCTAATTCCTCGGCTCGGCAAGACTATTGTTTCAAAGAAGCACATCCACCAGCCACTCTATCTAATCCAGACTGCGACCGGATTCAGACAGTTCAGTCCAGTCCAGTCCGTTGCAGTTCAGTCCTGCTGACTGTGCACAAGAAGATGATGGCGAGTAGATTTGTCGAGGGTAGGTTCATACTCGGCTCAGACAGATGCCAATGCCTATTTCTCGGACTGATTGATATCCTTGGACAAATTAGGTTGATCCCGTCACGTCATTCACAAGAGCAAGGATGGAAAGCTCTCGAGCTGTGAGGGCGGGGCTTTGCATTCGCTCCCTTGATACTTCTACGCCGAGCGTTCGAAATGCCGTGGCTGTGACGACGGAGCAAAGAGCGTCGTGCAGTATGACCCAAGCCGTAATTAAAGGAAGGCGTCACGCGCCAAGGGTCCTCTGTGTGTGCGGGACTCCTTCGATGATCTCCGATGAGCAAGTGCAGTCAGACCCGCAAGCTGGCATGGCCCAAGCGCGCTTGTCACTGGTCTCAAAGTTGTATCTTTGCTTGGAGCGAGATTTGCCGCATGATGGGTGTATGTGCGCATGTGCGCATATGCGCATATATGCTTGGGATGCAGTGACTTTGTTCGGCGTTTTGTGAAATGACCGAGTATTCCTAGTGCCATGCTCGAGGTGGTCGGACCTTGTAGGAACAGGTGACTTGATTGGATCAGAAGACTCACTCCATATCCTCATCGTCAGCGAGCTCGTCAGCAGGTTCCTTGGGCTCCTGGGCCTCGTGGAACTGAATGGCATCGTCTATGTAGCTGAGCACGGCACCGACGCTGTCTTCGTCCTGGGCGTCCAGCTTGAGAAAAGAGACAAGACTAAAGTCATCGATGAGCTGAGCGACAGCACGGTTGAGCTTGTTGAAGGAACCGCTGCCCATGACATTGCCGACCCGGGTGGGGTCCTCGACCTCGTCTTCTTCCTGGTAGATGAAGCCGTCGGCGGTCGGGGTCTCGTCGAGCAGACTGACGTCCGGGTCGATGTATCTCTTCAGCTCCTTCCTCGCGACGGAGCCCTTGACCAGATCCATCTTGCTCAGGATGTTGACGTGGGGGACTTCGAGCATCAGCATGGCGCTCATGGCGCTCATCGTGCCGGCGAAGAACTTTGCGCGATCCATGATGAAGGTGCTCTCGAGCAGGTAGGCGGCGCAGAGGTTCACGTTCAGGCTGCCTCGGGTCAGAGACTTGACGAGAGAAGGCAGGATGGGCACGTGGGTGTAGAGTTCGATCTGGCCGGGCATGTCGATGATGATTAGGTATTCCTCCGTCACGCTCTCCATGGGCTCGGTTAGGAAGTCGAGGTTCTCGAGGAGGAATTCGAAGCAGTAGATGAGTCCGCCGTTGGGGCCGAGGCCCATCTCTTCCATGACATCTTGGAGAGAGATGAGGTCTTTGATGTCGAGGTCTGGCTCGTAGACAAACTCGTCGGCGGCGGGATCGAGATTGACATAGAAGCACGACCGGCGGTTGTTCTTGAGATGTTGTATTAATGCCGAACAGAAGGTGGTTTTGCCCGCGCCGGCAGGACCGATGGTCAGCACTCCGAACTTGGACATTTCTTTTGTCTTTTCTTTTCTTTTCTTTTTCTTTCTCTTTTTCTTATTTGGACTCTATCTTCCAGTCTTTTTTCTATCCTTCGCGACTGACCAGTAGATGTGTGAGTGAGCTGATGAGAAGAATATTACATTACAGTAATTCAGAGCAGACCGAAGTAAATCTTCGTCTCCCCCGGACGGAGTTATGCAGTAATTCCTTGAGGAGATGACACGCGCTGCTGCCCCGCCGGAGACATACAAATCTGGAAGGTACAGTAAGGTAATTGCTTAGTTGTTGTGTTCTACTCTTCTGCCCAATTACAAGTATACAACAAGCAAAAGATGGCCGCTGCTACTCCCACTCTCCCAGCCATCCAGAGTCTGCCTTCACTATCAGCAGAACAGAGAGCCGGGGTCCTCGATCTCCTCTTCGAGCCCTGCACCGCACTACACACGCTCTCCGTTGAGCTGCTGCAAAACACCACCTTCTCCTCCTACGAGGACCTGATAGCCTCAGTCGGAGCACAATTGACGGGTCTGTCCGAGTCTTCATCGACCAGCGACACGCGATGGCTTGAGAGCATACTGGGCGCCCACCCGCGACTCGGGGCGAAGAAAGTCGACAGCGCGCAGAGCCAGGCCGAGCAGGCCCAGCTGAACAAGGGCGGCGAGGACGAGGCGCGCGCCCTCAAGGAGCTCAACGAAGAATACGAGAAGACGTACCCCGGCCTGAGATATGTCGTCTTCGTCAACGGGCGCAGCAGACCTGTCATCATGGAGGACATGAAGAGGAGGATCGCTCGTGGTGATATTGTCGCTGAGCGCGCTGATGCCATACGGGCTATGTGCGAGATTGCTGCCGACCGGTCGAGGAAGGTCGATCCGAGCATCGTTGAATGAGGACAGATGACGAATGTATATTGCTTGGGATGTGGCGGGACAAACGATGATGAACCTCGAGAGGTGCTGATGATATATTACCCATCTTAGCTAGAACAGACACGATGCTGCTTACACTGGACAATTTGTGACACCACTGCAGTCGTGTCCTTGTAATCCTCTATAACGTGCACCAGCTATTTTCCACTCGTAATAATCTCTTCAAATATATATACCGCGAGCTGCTTTTCGTCGCTAGCGTTGAAATTGTGCAGCGTCTGTCTGGGTATCGTGCTCTTTCCATTGATCGTGACCGACCCGGAGCGCCACCAGGGCGACTTGGGACCGGTCTACTTGTTCGTCCTTTTTGCCCTTGCCCAGACCACGACACATGCATCTCATAGAATTTTCTAGAGCGCCGGAGTAGTTTCGCTGCTTGACAAGGCGTCTGGGCGCATCATGAGACAGACTGCTCATCGATTCTCGGAGGACGATCCGCGGCTTGCATAAGAGGTTTCTGTCCCGAGGTCGATCGCTGAAGGACTGAAAACCCGTTCCATGAAGGGCTACTTCATCGTCCACCGTTCTTGAAGATTGCTTCCAGGTGCTCTTTGCTGTTCTTGTACGTCGTCTCGAGGTAATTGAGTTTCTTCTCTAGGTTCTCGACGTCTTTCTTGAGGTCTTCGCTCTCCTTTGCTATCCGCACTTTGACCTCGCTCGGCGGACACGCCACGAACCTGAGTGTTGAACATATCAGTCCCTAAACGCTTCTCGTCGCAAGGTTCTCTCCATCTGTCGACTCACATCTTGCCCACACCCTCGTAGATGTTTGCGTCTTTCGGTAGTCCGTCCAGCTCGACCGTTGTGAGTTGGAGCATGCGGCTCTCGCGATTCTTCGCTGCCATCTGCGACTTGACGATGCCGATCTGCTGTTGCGAGAAGGCCGCTTTCTGCTCGATCTCCGAGAGAAGCTGCAGGGAGAAAAGGGTCAGTTTACATGTATATCTGTGTTGCAAGTGTGTGTGTGGACGGTGTCTTCATACCTTTTGCAGTGCTTCCGGTGGTATAGACATGTTTGCGCTATGTCACGTTGTTTTTCGTTTCAGGTGTTATTGCTCTAGAAATAATAATAGATGCGGTATGTTGGTTCTTGTCTCACAGTACTTGTAAAGTAAGCTTCACTTCTACCTCCAAACCCCACCTTTTACTCCGCCCTAATGCTGTAATTTCGACCCTCCAATCATGTGTACACACACCACGACTTATATATAATCCGAACGAGTGCGGAAGCAGCCAACCTTATATGAAGACGACGACACGTTGAAATGTCTGGAAACAGGCGCAACGTGCGAAATGCACTAGCATCAGACCGCTACGCAACCTACGGGGCAGCTCTACGATCAGCGCACGCAGACTCGCTAGCAAACCAACTATCCGTGTTCCAAGCCGCTCTGCATTCCTTTTCCATCAGCCATGGAGCCGAGATCAGATCGAATCCCAGCTTCAGAGCCGAGTTCGCGCGCATGTGTAATACTATCGGAGTCGATCCGCTGGCCAGCTCGAATCATCTCGGCAAGGGAGGCGAAGGTAGCTTCTGGGCTCAGATGCTGGGCGGGAGCGTGAATGATTTCTATTTCGAGCTTGCTGTGCGCGTCGTCGAGGTCTGTCGCGAGACGCGGCTGGAGAATGGTGGTATGATTGATGTTACTGAAGTGCACAAAAGGATTCAGCAGGGGAGGGGTATCGGAGGAGGTATCGAAGTGTCGAGGTATGTACCGCTGGATTGTGAGTTTATATCTATGGTTTTTTATAACTTCTAACAGTGACGATATCCTTCGTGCTGTCGAGTCCTTGAAACCTCTAGGCTCTGGCTTTACAGTAATGCGAATTGGCACAAAGCAGATGATCAGATCGGTACCGAAAGATCTCAACACAGATCAGTCTACAGTTCTCGAGGCGATTCAGATCCTTGGACATGTCACTGTATCAATGCTTCAGATCAACCTGCAGTGGGAGCGAGCGAGGGCAGTCGCTGTGATAGATGATCTTGTGGCCGACGCTTTGGTGTGGGTTGACGCCCAGGCCGAGGAAACAGAGTATTGGAGTCCTGCTCTCATGCACGAGAACTTCTTCTGAAAGGGCCTTACGCCCTCTCCCACTCGGGCACCGCTTAACGACCAGTTGGGAACCAGATAAAAGGACGTCACATCTTTTTTTTACGATAGATTATGCATTAGAAACAATCTTGATGATAGATTCCAGCATCATGATAATTTGCTGAGAACCCCATTTGCTATTCTGTGTCATGGTAGATAGGCTTCAGGCAGGACTGGATTGTCCGAGTGGGTATAATTGTACATTGAAATAGAGGCGAGACTACCGGTCCCATCCCCATATCCTCTTGATGGAATCACCGAACGTCTCTCGGCCCCTCTCCTTTCTGTCTGCTCTGAGCTTTTTTTCGTCCTGAAAGTATTCTTGAATCTTCTCGGCATACTCCCGACTCGCATTCTGCTCAGCGACAAGGAGTTGGATGTCGAGTTCGCGTTCGTCCGGACTCTTGCCTGCAAGGCTCGCCTCGATTTCCTTTCTCCTCTCTGCCGTGTACATGTCAAGCCCCTTTCCTTTGTTTTCTGAAGCGGAAACGTCTGTCGCAGCTGCATTGTTTATCAAAGGCTCGAACTTCGGCACAGGTAGACCCTCATCGATGGCCTTGGCTGCGGCTTTCTCACGCGCAATCATTTCCTGATATAACGAATCGGCATGCATCTGGATGCGCTCTTCCTCCGCTTCACTCCGCTCCATAGACAGATAGCCGAGAGCCTTGAGGAATCTGCTCTGCATAGTATAGCAGCGGTTGAAGGCTTTGTTCTGCTCACTGCACATGGTGAGTCGTGCCTGCACGCCTCCCTTCTTGAAACACTCGTGCTCGGCAATCTGCTCGAAAACACAGTTCTCCACCGCCGCTCGTCCGATCTGCGCCTTGCGTTCGTTGTACGCTTCCACCACGTCCGTCAGCCGGTCCTGATCCGTGCGTGAAGAGGCTTCGATTTCGGACATTGGCGTGTATGTTTTCCAGAGGTGTGCGTAGCGTCCATCCTTGAATAGGGACTCTTGTGGTACTGCTGCTTTCGAGTCCGACGAGGCGGGTGTCGACGAAGCAGGAGGAGTCGTTGCAGATTCATCAGGCTTTGTGATTCCGAGTTGCGAGCGATATGATTGCGATTCTTGCTGCTGCTGTTGCTGTTGCGCCGGTTTGGGTGCCGGTTGGTGACGGTATGGACTTTCCTTCTCCAAGAAGTCACGCAATGATGGATCCAGATCGTTGTATGCATCTTTTGACGACGTCGAGGCGCCTTGATTGTCCGTCGATCCCCAGAACCAGCCCATGATGCTGAGGTGCAGCTTTTACAATCCAAGGAAATTGAGGTATCACGCAGGGTATGAGCTAGATTGCGATGACACGAGTGGGAGGAAGCTCTTTTGTACTTCTGTACTTTTTTGGTAGTTGAGGTGGTGTACAGTAGCTACAGCACATCACAATACAATATTCAATTACTGTATCTTCAATTCCTTACGGTCCCGGGAATAGAGGGACACCAATGCGGAGGTTACGCTTGACATTTTGCGGCTGGATCATCGTCTGATTGGCGGGGAACGAAGCTTACCTTATGTAATTCAAACATGTTGGAAGTCATTCTAGTACTGTACCGTAGGTGTTCACTGGATAACGAGCCCACCAAGAAGTGAGAAAGGCTTTCACCTGTTCATCCGCTGGTCATATGATAGTCAACTCCCTCCTATTAATATCCCCGGTGTGTGTCGCATTCTGTTTCACATCTCTTGCTGCGGCTGCTCTGTGAAGCGCACATAAAGCCCGTGCTGAAACCTCTACCCGTTCAATACAGTATTGTGCTAGGAATGCTCATGGCGAGATGAACTGCAACACTGCAACAGGACACATGCACCAGTTTTCGATGTCATTGGTACTTTTTCCTACTTGATATGGACTTGAGTCGTCGATGATGCTGTATATTCCAGATGTCGTGCCCAATTCGACAGGGTTGTTTCGCGTACTGGTGTCTCGTTCTATAACTTGACAATCCGCCATTGAGTGCACCTAGCTTTCTCATCGCAGGAGCAAAGTATATATGGCTTTACCTTTCGACTTGTTCAGAATTGACAGAGCGCTGATCCCTCTTCCATCACTCGAATTTACTAACAGTGCCCTTACAACGAGCCCAGAACTCTCTGACGATGATATTCGTTTGTCGTCCACCTCTGAGCCCGACAATCTTAGCAATGAATACCTTACGCTCAGACTGATCCACTGTTTTGTTCGCTGCGGCAAGCTCTACAAATGTCGTCTCCTGCTCGAGTAGTGCATGCTCGAGATATTTCTTGCAGTTTGGAACGCTGAAAACAAATGCGCGAAGAGGCTTGCTCAACGAGTCAAGTTCGGACCGCTGTGCTACGCCACTGATCTGATAAAGTAGCGAAGTGGCTATGAGAGGAGCAAAGTGCTGTACAATAACCCCAACTGGAACACGGGTCACGGGCAGCGGAGCTGGGTTGTTCGGTCTGCCGTGTGCAATCAGAGGCTCAAAGAAGTTGCATGCGATGCGCTTGAGCATTGGCGCTTGACCCGTGACACAAGCAAGGACAAACTGCAGGACGCCAGCAATTTCTTCGTCACTTGGAGCAAGCAAGACGTCGAGGTATGCAACGAGAAGACGCTGCAGAAACTCCACGCATATCTGGGCGAGCTGTGGATCATTGCTTGGGTCCTTCAATAAACCCATGACGCGAGCCACTGATTGGTATACCGCAAGCACTTCGTCAAACAGATGTGGGGTATTGCGGCGGGAGTGTGCCGAGACGAAAGTACACGCTGTAGATAGAACCGCCTCAATCCGCGGTGTGTCGAGAGATGTGGTGGCTTTAGCTACAAAGGCAACTGTGGTTGATGGAGGAAAGACGAATGGTCCAGGCTCAGTCTCTGCCAATCCGGCGCGTAAAACATCGCAAGCGGCATCAATTGCATCGCCCGCGTTCTGTAGATAGGAAATAATCTCGAAACATGCAAGGATACGTTGCTGGATGGCAGCTCCAGCCTCCAATGTCCAAAATGTCTGAGAGTGTGCTCCTTCGGTCGTGGATGTCTCGTCGTCGTCGTTGGAGTCAATATCGATAGGCCTGTCATCCAGAGCTTGAATTCCTTTACCAATGCTTGCAAGGCATTGCAACGCAGTCGTTCCGATAAGCTCACCCTGTTCCACGTCACCCCTCTGCATTGCTTGCACCGCAGCATTAAGGTCAGTCTCGATGACTTGTATCAAGATCGAGATTGGCTCTGCTTTTAACTCTTCGCTAGGCAAAGACTGTATGATCGATGCGACTGCAGCCATGACCTTCTCCTTCTGATAGCCATTAGCTGACGGTCCAGATAGTGCCTGTGGAACCTGAGCAAGAAGCTCGCCAAGGTGTTGCGTCAATGACCGCCGACATGACGAGCATAAGGATTCCAGTGACTTCGCAGCTTGGTCTGCCACTCTCACTTGGTCCGGTGGTGTGGCCTCAAGTATGGTAAACAGGAAGGTCAATACCGGAGGTATGTATTGTGGATTGGATTTGATGAAAGTTGAGTAATTGTCGATCATTCTGAGGACAGCACGCCTGAGGAGAGCCGGCACATCAAGGCTCATGTCTGATGCATTGCTGAAGATCGAAGAACCCATCAGGGCGTTCATCGCCGGATCATCGTTGGCCGGTCTGACAGAGTCGGCGATGGCATTTATACAGAACAACACGCCTTCGAGTTGGAACCATTGTCTGGTTGGTAGAATCTGTAGAGCGACTTCGATAAGATAGTGTAGAAGATTTGAGTCAGGGATTTCCGTGATAAATTCCAAGTAATCCATGACATTATCGCGGAAGAACTTCCATTGCTGGAAGGTTTCTTCGTCCCAAGTTTTGCTGATCTCCGGTGGTGGGTGAGACATCTTCGGCAAGTATAGTTGAAGAGCTTTCATGAGGTCTTCTCTGGCTTGAGGCAGCCACTTGCTGAGTGTATGGACCTCACTATCTGCAGCGGCATAGACAGCGTGCTCGGCGTACTCATTCCAGAACTCAGTCGCTGAAAATATCATCTCGTCATCCTCTGCTGGATAACCGGGCGCAGTAAGAAGCTCAAGAAACAAAGCTGATATTTGCCCGTCAGCGCCTACTACTTGCCAAAACTTATGAGAGAAATGGCCACTTACCTACAATGCTCTCGGAAGAGGCATGTTTTCTAACAACGACAAGATCTTTGACGGTGATCTTACCGTAAGCAGCCACTAGCTTCCCGAGTGACACAATCTCGGGTTCTTGTTGACCACTTCTACAGGCAACGAGACATTCTGGTCCAATCTTTTGGCGTACAAGTGTAGAGATGATTTCAACATGTTCCTTTTTGAAGAACTTTAATCGAAACTCGAGATTACTGACGAAGATTTCTATAGCAAGATCTCTCAGATCGTCGTTGTTGCTGACCAAGAACTCGGCAGTGATTGGAGTGAGGTCTTGTAGAAGCTGCAGGGTTCCGATATCTCTAGACCAATTGCTATGAGCATAGATGATCCAAGCCTAGAACATAATGTCAGATCGTCACGTCGCGTTGTTATCTTAATAGAATGACCAACATTCAGGCAGTTGAGAGCTTCGATACCAAGATCAACGTTGTCTCGTGCCAAATTATTGATGCAAACGGCCAGGATGCTTGTTACGTCCGGAGTATTCGCACTGAATGTATCGTCCAGTCGTAATCTGCCAGAAGTCAGTCTTGCTTCGAAGATTTTTTGTTCTCATCTGCTTAAAACTTACGACTGTTGGCTTAATCCGGCTGAATTGGACATGTCTTCAGCTAGCGTTTGGCAAAATCGGATGGTCACACGTTGTTGAACTGGTGTAAGCTCCATGAATACTTGGGCTGAGTCAGGGTAAGTCTTGAGTTGGTCGCCTGTGACCACGCTGCCAGCTCTCAAGGAGCATATGATCTGACGAACAGCTGACAACCACCGCATTGGAGCTTGGGTGAAATAAGTCGCAAGAGCAGCACATAGCTTATACAACACAAAGTTGCGTGCTGGTAGACTTGCCAACTTGACCTATGTGCCCGGTTGTTAACACAGGCTCGTAGCTCTTGTAGACGCTACTCTAACTTACAAGCCAAGTCAAGAGATGTGATCTCAGCTCTGTGGTATCATCTTCGGATTGGTGGGAACTATGGGAAATTTAGATGCGCTTATGAACTGTGGAATTATTTGCTTCTTACCCTTCTTTATTGATTTTGATCTGTAATGTCAAAGCTCCGTAAAATCTGACATTGTCATCGTCCTCCTCAAGCATAGCATTAGCGACTGCCCAGCCATAGTTGCTGTGTTGTATCGCTTGGAGCTCTTCTGAAGCGCTGTGAACTTGTGCGGCATTGGTAGGGTTGCCTATGATCTTAACAAGCTCGATAGCTCGGAATGAGGCTGACATGTTTGCAGCTGCCTTGTGAGACGTCAGCCGTGTGAGCGCCTGCTGTCAGGTTCGAAAGATGTGATGTAATAAGTACAAAAACTCGGTAGGTAGTGACGATGTGGAAGGCCCAGCAGGGCAAGCAGTGTCTTCGTTCACGACCAATAGCAGAAACAATCAGTAGGTGCCACTAGCGAGGTCCCAAAATCGTGGTAGCCGATGGTATTCAGTCCAATCAATTTAATGACAAACGAGGATTCTGAAGGTGGTTCGTCGCAAACGCAGTACAATAGACTAATCAACAGAACAGTCGTACCTCCGTCACTAGGACGATAGTGCTTACAGCGAACGCTTGCGTATTGTCTTGTTCGACTCAAGTCTTGACGTACGGTTTTACGACTGAAGACGGTTCACACTGGGACAAGTACGAATGAAAGGCATCAAAGATACTTGACTCATCTACTACAAGTGGCTGGAATCTCAAAATATCAGAATATGGCCTACTATTCATAGCAAATTACCTACATTATTGTCATACTGTGTCAAGTCATTGCGCTGTGTCTTTTGTGGTATAGCACATGTATCGATTGTCTGTAACATACAGTAAGGCAAAAGATACCGAAGTTTAATGGTAACAATGGATTGTGCTGGCGACCAACGGCGGCAATCGCCGCTCTACTGTCGTTGCAGCGTCCGTGGCCAGCAATACTATGAAACAACCCCAAGAATAACACATAAACTCCTTGCTGCAAATAAAATCCAGAAGAATCTCATGTTTTTCTCCTCACTCGTAGGAGACACAATTCTCTACTTGTTTCTCCTTCTTCAATTGTATCCGATAATCCCATGTCTCATGACAGAAGTTCCATAGGACGTCTGTCGAACAAGACTGACTCTGCGTCCGATGACACCGTCTCCACCGACGCCTAGGTCTAGTTTCGCAGGTAATAGGAAGCTGTTTTCGTTGTTGTTTCTCGTTGCAGCTGTGTTTTTGTGACCTTCGGATCTGGGCCCGAAGACGAAAGAGTGTAGAATGTCCTCTGTTTCTAGAGCTTCTCGTTCGAATCGATTCGAAGTATTTAATCTGAGGTCTCCAGTACGGCTGCAGATGGGGCATTGGTGGTTAGCTTACCAGTAGGCAAGGCATCTCAAATTGAATGTATCCTGCGCGAGATCATATAAAGACTCTGGAGGATACTGAACGTACTGTATGACAATCCTACAAGTCTCGAATTCATCATCTCTCATACTCGTCTGTGACCCTGCCTTTAGCGGACTTGATGAGAACGTCGCAGTCGTGTAAGGAAATTCAGAGTCATCCAGTGATGAGTTGAATAGAAGAGATATATCAGGCAGGCTCTCTGTAGCTTCTGATGTTGTCGTTGTTTCGTCGGCCTTGAGTATGGCTATCGTGCCGCCGAATGTTATTCTCGAGGAATCACCACACATTATGCCTGTTCTTCTCTTCTCCGATGAACGTCCGTTCTCTTTACAGGACTATAGGTGATCGAAGACGATTCCCTACGATGAGGGAGTATCCAAGCAACAGACAGATCACAAAAGCAGACACACAACACAAGGAACAAGTGGAGATAAAGGATATCTAACCATCAAGGTGGTCTACAGCGATCCCTATATACCTACCTTACCTGACCTCATTCTACTATCTTACTGCACCACTTACTCTTTTCCCCGGATGAACCGACCATCAAGGTCATAAATGACCGCAACCCGCTACACTAACACATAAACACGAAACTAACTCACCTCCACCTTCGGCCCCCTACCTGCCTCTCGCATCCAATGATGCGCCACAGGTCACAGACTCGAAACAGATCTAGAGATTATTGGTCAACCCGCGGACCGATAAAGCTTTTTGTTTCTGGCCTGACTGTTCCAGTAAAGGGTGAACATGCATACGTATAGGCGCAAGCGGTGCTGATAGACTATATTGAGCTGCAATGTGCCGGACTGCGCGAGCGGGCTAGAATAGTAGGCTGAGAAATAGCACTGTAGATGCATGTGCCTGGTAGGGCACCGCACCGCCGTAACACAACGCAGCGCGCCCACGCCAAGAAACATAGTCATTTGAGTGAGAATGAGCATGTTTCTCGCCTTCCCCAGGTACCCTGACCTAGCCCTCGCCTCCCTCACATCCAGAGAAACCATCACGAGCCAGCTATCGGAAAATCATATTCTATCGATGTGAAATTGTTTACGTTGGCGATGGGTACTGTGGAGGGGGTTTGAGTTAGTATCCATTTTCGGGTCTGGCCTTTGCGTGTCGAATTGTCTGTGACGATGATGGTTACGGAGCAGTGCATCCATCTCACCCCGTTTGCGTGGTTTTACTCGTGGCTTTCCGGTGTTCTCTGTTTGGTCATGTGTGTTGAACCATGTGCTCATGCGAGATGTTGCGGATATTTCAGGTGCCTCAGGTCCATGAGGAACGGACAGGGTGACCCTCATGACCATTCCCATGATCTCGAATAATACCTTGAGCACGTGGTCCAGATTGTTGAGGCCTTATCGGGTGACGGGTGTGTCCTGGACTAATCAAGTAACTTACGAACAGTACCGAACTATTGAGACAAACGGGGGACACGACAATATTTAAGCAATCGCCCTTTAAGTCATATTCTGTGAAGTGAATATGACGTAGATTGTATGATAAACATCACTCTTCCTGTAGGCCATGACAGGAATATGCTCAATTCCGATAAGCCATGGAACAAGTATATCCTTGTTTTGTCTCTATGAGAAACCTAAACCACATTATCTTGCTCCTCACCAGCCCTTTCCTTCCCTTTCCCCTTGCCATGGCCGTTTGACTTGACATTGTCCGACGAGGAAAACAACGCAAGTAACAAATCAGCCTCGGACCATTCAAATGACATAGCCGGTAGTCTGGCCGCATTAAAGTTGTCATCGTCTTGCTTTACGTCCTCTTTTACATGATCACGGTAATGCTCGACGACTTCCGCACTGCCGTAGTCAAACGTCATAAGACAGATGCGGCAGTATTCCTCACGCTCCAAGACTTCGTTTTCGGCAAGGTTACACATCCTCTCGAGACGAGTAGCCTTGTGTTTTGCGTCTCCCTTTGCGAATCGGAGATGTTGCACAAAAGGGCTATCCATAATGATCGGATCCACAGGCGCATTTTGTTCTTTAGCATGGGAGACTTTGCGGACTGTCGCCTTCATATGACTGGCACGATGAGACTCCATATGCGAGCTTGGGCTAGGCTCGCTTGTGATATCCTCGAAACGGGACATGCAAACAGGGCAAAATCGCCCGCTGTATACGTCCTCCTCGTCCAGGCTACACCGAGCTTGCCAGAAGCGACGCCAGAGCTCATGATTGTCCCTAAGGGCAGGTGCAACCTTTGCTGGCCTAGAAACACCTTTCGGTAGTACTAGCTTTAGACACCCGGTGCAATTTTCTTCGTCATACGAAGTGTATTTGGATAGAGGATGGAATCGATGATGTCGCAAGTGTTCCTCCTGATCAAGTCGACTTAGAAATAACTGGAACGAGGGGTCATTGTCCCACTGTACCGAGTCGGAGCCGGGTGCACGCACCATGTCGAGAGTGTCGTCCTCATTTGTGTCACTGTTTGCGATTTTTGTAGCAGCTGCGGATGCAGCATGATGATCCACTGTCAAAAGATCGACAAGATTAGCAGCTGCGGCTGCGGCACGATGATTCTCAGTCAAACGCTCCATGAGATCGGCACTAACTCTAGCGCCTTTCTCGTCTTGTTGAGGGAAGCAGGGACTCTTGTAAGGAACCCGAGTTATGAACTCTTCAGGTATGATTGCCTTAGCTAGCATCCATCAGCATCCGGCACGGGAGAGTACAACAGAATGCAACAGAAAAACTCACAGCGAATGGTACGACGGCCGCTATTTTTGACAGTGAAAGGACTGAGAAACATCAAGGGTTCATTTCTATCTTCAAAGTCTCCAGCGTCAAAAGCGACCCATTGTAGCTGCTCCTGAGCTACGTCAATCTCGGGTGAGGGGGCACCAGATCTACGGGTTTCTCGTTTAAGATCTGGGTCCAACACCGCGTCCACGTCTATAACGTCATTCGTGGGCTCGATTGACTGTGTTACAAACGAGCGAACATCATGATGTCCAGTACGTGGCACTTTTGCCGACATAGCGTTAGTTTCAAAAGACGTAGTGTTGTGAGATTCAGGAAAGCTTTGGAAGTGTTGTCAGTCCGATCTTCTGGGTCGCAAGACACCTTGGCCAATGTTCGTAGTCACGAAGGGTTCTTTGCGGAAGGGGGCGATGTTCAAGTAGAGCTATATAGAATAACTCAAAGGTTCGAGGGACGAAGCGTGCTGCTAACCATCATACCGCAAATGGCAGTGTAATGGATGCGCCGAGTTGCGCCTCAAGCGACTTTCAGACAAAGGCGTGGCATATTTTCGAGCCTGGGTCAGGATTGGCCGCACCTACGACCGACTGATGCTTATAGACGTAAGCCCATTTTCTTTTGTTTGCCATGTCGTTTAGAGCAGGCTCGTCGTGGCTGCACAAACCAGATTGTCACTTATGAGTTGAATAAAAGATGTTGCAGAAAGAGCAAGTGTGTTTGTGGGACAATTGTGAGGGTCGGCGCACTCGGCAAGTTCGAGATTAGGGTAACACCGGCCCTCTGGAATGCAGGTATATCGCATCAGGTAACAGTGAGGCATGGTCGGCTGAAGCGTTTTGCATTCCCTTCAGAACCTCGGTGTGGGGTATGATGGTTTCATTGCCTAATCCGGCATCAACACTGGAAGGTGCAGCGACATGTACGCGCACGAAGAATCTAACTCACAATTCGTCTCTCTCATTGTTCGCAAACGTCTGCCGTCTACCTCCATCAGGCTTGGGTTGGTCAACGAAACCTTCCAAGTCCATCCATTCGGCGGTGAAAGCAGTAAAAAGCTTGGTCCAGTCCTCCACAGTATCCAGATCTAGGTGTTCACCATCATCATCCATATTATGCCATACAGAAGGAAATGGTGCAGGGATCATATGTAGAATGTCGACGCCTCGTGCCTGGAAGGGAATATGGTCATCTTCGATCATACCGCCCATCCACCTGTCCCCATCTCCCTTGTTCGCTTCTGGAAGGAAATGCGGTTCGTCTCTCGGTGAGTGATCCGGCGAGGATCTCTTAGAGGGATGGTTGGGCGAAGATTTGAATTGTTGCAAGGAGCGAAGCCTGCCCTCGAGTTCGGCTAGACGCTGGTAAGCCCAATGGGTGGTTTTGAAATAGGACGGCACAGTGGGGTGTGCAGAACCGAGTAGGTCCAAAAGTAGGAAAAGGTCGATCGAGTCGAGGGGAGTGCGATAAGTGGAGGTGGCAGGATTCACCGTCTCCTCCCACTCTTTGGCGAGAGAACTGAGGTGGATGTTAGTGCTGTCAGAGATGGGTTGTATACCGGTGGAAGGTTATATGTACCGTGCGCCGTAGACTGAATCTGTGTGTGTCCAGACGTGGAAAGCCTCCTCACCGTCCAGCAACAAGATCTGGACTCCTACGTCTTCTTCTAGATCTTTGGTGGCCAATGGATCGTCGTCTAGAGAGGCCCATCTCTTGGTAAGAGCATCGTCTATACTTCTGGCGATATGCATGATCATGGCGCAAGGCGCTGCGCTGTCGATGGCGCCAATGAAGCCAGGAGGATCTATTTTACTGTCATAATGGGCGACCAGAGCCAGTCTTCCGACTTCACCGTCCGTGGCCCATGGCGGATCTCGCGTGGCTATCAGATTGACGAAAGGTATCTCGGCGCCATTTGATAGCGGTGTGGTAGAAGTGGAGTTCTGGAACGACAGCTTCCACTCGGGAAGGGAGTGCTGGAAGAAATCGACAAAATGAGTGAGGACGGCGGTGGATCCAGGAGTGCCCGGCACTCGAGGCTGTAATATAGGAGCCAGAAGAGCGCCAGTCTTGATGTCGAAATCACTTCCTGGGTCAGGTAAATTGCGCAACGAGTCGTCTGAGAGAGCAGTATATGCACTGGCGCTGGAAAGAAGGCCAACGAGGCCGAGCGCGGAACTCCAGATCATCGTGAAGGAAAGAATGTCGCGGGCAATGGTCGTGACTAGCAAATGGACATGTTCACACAGTTCACAAATATCGACTCAATTGTTGCGATCATGCACAGCGTATCTTTATTATATGTTGCGAATGGAAGCGCGTACTCAAGCAAGTTCTGTACAGGAATTCGAGTAACAACAAAGGGGTCCTCCTATTGAAACCTGACGACTTGGAGACCGCAGGATGAATATGACCGACACGCCCTGCAAGGTATAGGAGGTCACGACTGAGAATGATCGCGTTCTATTTTTCCTCATTCTACAAATAGAGCGTAGATGGTGGGGTTGGCGCGATGATCATCTAACAGCCCCTGAGATGGTGATTGTTTGAGCGCAGTATTGTATGCCTACAGTGTTCCGCACCTATTTTCCCCAAGCACAAGTACCGGCGATTAGCTTGTAGAGGAGCATCCAATCAAGGCGATTTCGGCATGGGACAGGGCGACTACGACGATGCGTTACGCTAAAGCTCGGCAGCAGCCTTGATCAGCATTCGTACCTGTCGAGCCTTGTACAAGTAAGGTAGGCGGCACAAATATTCTCCGACCTCGCGCAAGATCCCCTAGCGGAAGACGCGATGTATTGATCGAAGAAGCTTCTTAGTAAGTGTCCGACGACATCATGCTTGGGAGCTGTCTGGATTTCACTGTATAGGTGATTGTCAATCATGTAAATATAATGAAGGGAGTACCTGCATCGGTTGGACGCAGACGGTGAGGTTCCACGGGCCGTCTTGGCGACGCCGACTTGGTGGGGGTGGTAATAAGGTAGCGCCATCTCCATACTGTAGAACTAAGGTAGGATCTTATACATGAGCGGCTCTTGCATGACCTGCACGATACTGTGATGCGAAGCATAAGGTATTTGAGTGATCACAGATGATGACACAATCTGACTTTATCATGTTTGAAATCATTCCGAGAATAAATAGCAATGCTATTTGAGGCTATCGAGTGTAAGACAATGGCAACAGTCCGTTTGCAAAGCAATCCGGGTACCAGCCTTCGGCCCCTCTTGCTTTCCGTAGACACTCTTCGGACTGTGGTGGGGAGTTCGGTCAAGTCGGGTCGCGCGTGAAGCAAGTGTCCGAGATTGGTTACTTGATTGTAGAGACTATATAAACAATGGAAGATCGTTGATGATGGTCTGTAAATCATTTTTGGATGCTCTTGTAGTGCATATCGCCATTGAACCTCGATCATCATGAGCTTTCCGACCCACGAAGGTAAGGGAGCATTCCCGGATACACGATATCTGTACAATAAATACACCGAGATGGGGTACTGATCTCATACCAGAGATGCTTGGTTGCATGGCGGCCTGCTACGACTGGGCAGACAGCTATGACAGCAAGGTGAGCTGCATGAGTGTCTCGCGTTGCAAGTGAGATTCACTAATGCTCGGCAGGACTGGAAGAAGCTCGAAACCTGTATCGCGCCCACACTCAGAATTGACTATCGCTCCTTCCTCGACAAGATCTGGGAGGCAATGCCGGCAGAGGAGTTCGTGAAAATGGCATCAGACCCCAATGTGTTGGGTGATCCGCTCCTCAAGACGCAACACTTTATCGGCGGCACAAAATGGGAGAGAGTGTCAGATGACGAAATCATTGGCTATCACCAGCTGCGAGTACCTCACCAGAAATACACGGACGAGAGCCGCGCACATGTCGCAGTCAAAGGACATGCTCACAGCTACAACAAACACTGGTACAAGAAGGTTGACGGTGTGTGGAAATTTGCCGGCTTGAGTCCTGATATCAGATGGTTCGAGTACGACTTCGACAAGGTCTTTGCCTCCGGTAGAGATTCGTTTGGTGAGGCCAAGCAAGCTTCTGGTAAGTGCATTACAGACCTGGCTGAGGCTAGCGATACAATGAACTGCGAGGCTGACACTATAATCAGGGATCCCCGAAAAGGCTTAGTGTATGTCTCTTGTCTCTTCCACCGATTATCTCTTCCACCGATTATGCTACGATAGCAAGCATGTCTACATGTTTACCGTGAGCAGGCATTGGCCGTAGCCAATACAAATCAACAATTCATAATCAAGAATGTTTCAATTCCATACACTATTTGCCCAGAAACCGAAAACAAACGCTTTTGCTAGCGAGATTGAATATGTATAAGCGGATAGAACATGCGTTTGGGGTATCTCATAAAAATCAATCGTTAAGCGTGAAGAATGCTGGTAGCTCTTCACCTTTCTTGTCCATCTCAAGAACAAACTTCCTTGCAATCGCCTTTTCTTTATCGAGTCTGTAGCTGTACATGGGATCGACCTTCTCATCGTTGTCCACGACAATTTGAACCATGTCGGCGATCCAAAGCGCCAACATCGCGCGAAGCCGGAGCAGCGGCAAGTAAGTGTCGTTGGGCGGACTCAACATTAGCTCAGCCATTCGATCAGCCAGAGTGATAGCTTTAGCCAGGGTCCCTTTGACGACTGCAGCCTGCCTACTTTCGAGGCTAGGAATGCTGTCCTTGTTATGTTCGTCATCTGAAGGATCTCGCTCAAAAGATGGAGAGGGGCTTCGCGATGCCTGCTCAGCTTTCTTGAGCGCTTGTTTATGTTGTTGTTGGATCTCGTATATACATAGTCCGTACATAGCAGGCTGGAAGGTCAGACTACTTATAGCATTAGGATGCGTTTTCTGGTATGGATACTGAAGGATTAGCCGCTCAAAGTAATCCTTCGCCAGCTGAAATCCTTCTTCGCCTACGACAACCTCATCAGAGCTACTAGCATCGTCATCGTAGCTGTTCTCGCTGAGTAGGGAGGTGACGACATTTTTCGTGTGCTTTCGCAGTAGTATCTCTGCACCAATACCCCAACGTTCGTAAGTACGCACATCGACAGCTCGACCGAAGACCTCAGTACGAAGGATCATGCCCCATGCCCTACCTGCCCGCACATAATCACCGCGCAGTAGAGTGGTGTGCATGATCGTAGTCATTACACCGAGATGGTGGCGGCGAAGGGAAGTCTTGGCGTCTTCATCCTCTGGTGGCGCAGGGACATACAACGGAGGCTTCAATGCAGCAAGACTTTTTTGAATGGTTTCTGCACTTACATGGCGGCGAGGTACGCTGATGGCCGCATGAGGGAAAGGGTGAGCTGGCAGTGGTAAACTTTTCGAATGTCCGGCTATGTTGTACGCCTCAATGTCGATGTCTGTGAGATGTCTCTGATCCCAGGCAGAAGTTGCTGGTGAGCTCGAGACTTGTGGGTATACGTCTTCTTCTTCTTCTTCTTCATCATCATCATCGCTATCGTGTTGTGCAGAAACTCTTTTCCGCTTCCTGCTTGGACCGTAGACTTTAGTGCGATATGTCTTCTCAGCATCCAGGGGCTGCCACACGGGGATGAATTGATGCCCTGTACGAGGCATGCCTTTGATTTGATGCAGAATTCTAGCCAGATGAATAGCGAAGTCCAGCAGGACACCACGCGACCCACGAAAGTAGACGGCAGTTTCATTCAATCTAGACGACCAGGTAATTAGAGGGTGAAGCTGGAAAATGATCGGAGAAAAGAAGCGCCGATCATCCGATCATGCAACTGGGCATGAGTCTCTCATTCACACCTAACAGAGATACTACTATCATCACAGAGCAACGATGAATTAGAAAAGGAACAAAGGCAGCCAATGAGGGTGTCTGAAGAGCTTGAGCAGATCAATCAGGAACGTCAAAAAATAGGCTGTCCGGGATTTGTTCGTCTTGAGAATAATTTCATTCATGGCTGCGTAACCTCACGCATAATGCATTTCTTTTCGAGTCTATTTGTCACACTCGGGGGCATGATCTCTCTATTCGAGTTTTGTAAACTTCGGCCATGCTTCACCGAGGCCCTAGTTTAATTCGAGCTTCCACAAGCCATCACCCAGGTAATGTCCGTTCTCGATGGCTGGGCCCTTCTTCTTCTCTTTCATCTCCTTCGTGCCGACCTTCAGCGGACCGACCATACAGGCGTTCTCTTTGCCCTCAGCATCGACCACGACGATCTCACCAGCCTGAAGTTCGCGTCCACCGTACCCATCATTGCCTTCTTTGTCGTCCTCTTTTACGGACGGATCTGGTAGGCGACCGCCCGGAGATGTGAGGCCAGGTGCCATCAATGCGGCGCCTGATAGGACGAAACGAATTGCGCCTCGGTCGATGCGTATCCTGGGGAAGCATTGCGGGTATTTGTGAACCAGGGAAAGGTGGGGAGTCATGGGGTCGTCCATGTGTTGAAAGAAGAGCGGAGTAGAGCCGAGGACGTATAGAGAGACTCGATCCGGTCTGTTTCATGGTATGTTAGAAATTTGCGTACATTGTCACATCAATCGATTTCTGGCCAGGTCTGGGATTCTCGAGCAGACGGCGAGACTCGATGCCATGCGCGTCTCTGTCCCCAATGAGGTGTTCCGCCGGTTGACTCATCCAGAGGAGAAGTGAGAGACGACAAAGATTTGAAAAACTTACACCTTCACCAGGTCGAGCTGCTCTTTCTTGGGCATTATCTCATCGATATAGGGTTCTAGCAGAGGGTATTGCTCAAGCACCTTTGAGCGAATCGCTCTCTGGGCCGAAGACTTGACCTTGCTTTTGGCACCGGGACTGATCTGATTTGGTGCACATGATCAGAACCGCAACCTATTCTGCACGATACTTGACTTACTAACGTCTTTCTTGAACATTGTGATTGATGTGTGTAAGGATGTGTATGAATGACTGAACACCTGATGGATCCGCGTGAAACTAATGCCCGAGTTCGACAGCCCCGCCATGTCTTCCCCTCCTTCCTTGCTGGTCACGCCGGCATTTTACCGAAACGCCGATGCCGTGCCTGCCCTTCTTGTACCTGCACCTTCTATGTTTATATGGCAAGCGCGGTGCCTCATTTACAGTACGATCAGGCGCAAATTTCCATACCATGTATACACCACACGTGTAACAACCGTGTCGCGACGTGTTGATTTCTTTGCAGAGCTGAATTGGCTGAAGCCACAATTGACAAATCACCTCCTTGTCGCTCCCTACGCCTGTTGGTTCCTTCTCTACGACTTCTCCGGCTTTGCACCCTTTCACTACACCATCCTCACCATACGATCTGAACGCAACAGGCATGTCCGAATCGCCAAATGCACGTACGCCTCGTACACACGACTCCGATCATGATGACATATTCGACTCTCCAATCAAGGAACCTGCAACGCGCACCGCAGACCCCACCCCTTCGAGACATGACCGGCGCGATCAACGAGAGAGTCGAGATGCGGCGTTGAGGGAAGAACTTGAGAACGTCAGATCAGTGAATAAAGTGGTGGAAAACGTCATTGCCAATCTGCAGAAGGCGCGCGGTGATATGGACAATGTCAACTCTACAGTTCAGTCCGCCTCGACCCTTCTCAACACTTGGACCCGCATCCTGTCGCAAACCGAGCACAATCAGCGTCTTATTCTGAATCCAAACTGGCACGGAGCGACGCAGGACCTCGAGGATGTAGAGAATGAGGCCGCCATGCGTCAACAGGCTGCCGAGCGCCGAGCTGCCGAGGAACAGGCCAGACGTGATGCCGCCGCGCGAAGAGCAGAGGAGGAAGAAAGAAGGAGGACTGTTGCCCCTACAACCACGAGAGGCACCAGAGGAAGAGTCAGAGGCACAACCACCTCGAGGCCCACCAGTGCTGCCACAAGCAATGCTACTCCTGGCTATGTTGGTGTGGGCGGCCAAGGTGGTAGAGGTCGTGCCAGCGCTCGAGCTGCTAGAGGCATTGGGAGAGGCACCAGGGGCACTAGGGGAAGAGGGACAAGCTGAGACTCACGTGCATCAAGATTATTTCGCTCACTCGCTCAGTCGAACTGGCTGGGCCAGTGTAACGACTGCCACATGATTCGGCTGTCCTGCCATCTGCTCGACGTGTATCTACGAACTTCCGAGTCGAGTACGGTGGGCATAAGACTGGGTGGATGGTGACAATTATGCTTAATACTGACGGAGGTAGCAGGCTACCTACATTCCATGTCACACATCGAATCTTCCTTGCCCACTGTGGCTGTGTCATGGCGGGTACGTCAACGAATACATTGCAAGCAATATACGCCCGACTTTGCTGACTGGTCAGCTACGGTGTCACCACCTTTTGATGCTGGTGGTGGTGGTTGATGTCGTATGCTGTTATCCAACACAGATATGAGCATTTGCCCCACAAGGAACGCGATTCGACGGAGATGTTCTTCCAGATGTCGCTGCTAGTCGTCTCTGATCTCGCATTCAAAGACAGCAATATACGCTAACCTCTGCATCAAATGATAACTTGTGGATGGGCTTCATACAAAAGAGCAGTGAAAGGGTTCTTCGTTCTTGTAGTATCAAATCAACGCGTGGCTCTTCGAGGCGCTGTATCTCCGAACAATAGAAGGCGCAGTGGTCGGGATCGAGAAGTTGATACATTCATAGCAAACACCATGGGTCCTCCTCTTTCTCATCAAGAATAAACGACCGACTTCTAGCAGTCCCATCGCATCTGATTTCCTCATTGATCCTTCTTCGGCCCTCCGACCCTCCTGACCCAATCGTCCCCGACAAGCGCCGCATCGACGACTTCAACCCCCTTGCCCAAACCCACAAGCTCGCTATCAACCCACCACGAACTCGACGATCCCTTTCGACCATGACCTGTCTTATCATGTGCATCTTCGTCATCACTACTCGTGTCTACAAGACCAGCATGGCCGTCATCGTCCCCGACAACGACAACAATCTGACCGACCCAGCCTTTCAGTTGGGCGACAGTGGATCCATTCTCGCCGCAAAGGTTTGTAGCAGATTCTGAAGAAGACGAGTCCGGGATGTAGATCAGAGATGGGCCCAAGTGGCGCAGGATATGCATGTGGCCTGTCGGGGTCGTGAAGGGCAGGATGGAATAGGGTTGGTCGACTAGTGCTGAGGCCTGAGTGTAGAGGGTCTCGAAACGCTGGTGGAGGAAGGGGTTTTGTTTCTTCTTTTTGGGGGTTGAGGGGGAATTGTCGTCGTCTTCTTCGTCGTCGTCGTCTGCGTCGCTGGGAGCGGCGATTGCCGAGTAGGACGATGAGAGAGACGGAGGAGTGTGCTTTGATGATGAGGAGGAAGGCGAAGAAGGATGCTGTTGAGTTGGGGGCAGACTTGTCAGGTGGGGTGCGTATATGAGGACAAATAAGCGGGTTGTCGAGGGGTCGAAATGTGGGGGAAGGTGAGAGAGTATGGACTGATAGATGATCGTTAGTTTTCCTAGTCAATCGGACTACAGGAAGGGAGCCACTCACTGCATGTTCGGTTCTGTACCCTACTTCTCCCTCGTGGCGCATGTCTTTGGCCGTAGTCTCGGCGCTGACGACTATAGCGACAGTCCGTCGCGGTCTCTTCGCTTTGCTCGACTGCGCAGCATCTCTTGCTACAGCTCCGCTCTGCGTCTCTCCACGCTGTTTCGTCTCGACTTCCTCGCTCCATCTTTCATGGTCAGAGAATCCTCCGGCCGCAGCTCCTTCTTCTGGCTCTCGTGCTCTTGTGCCACTACCGCTGCTGCTTTCTTCCCGTATGGACCCGAGACCGACTGCTGCTCCGGCGGCGGCTACCCCGGCAGCGAGCCTCTGGCCTGCGCTGTCGAAGAATTGCTGCGGAGAGGGACTACGCCTCACAGCGCCGGAGACGCGTGAGAGGAATCCTTCGTCTTGCTCTCCTGTCGCGGTGCGGGAGGCATACGCAGGCGGTGGTGACTCTAGTGTGTCTTCTGGTCCCGCTGCTGCTCTTTCTCCAGTGTGATCGTTCTCATCGTAAACGTCGTCGTCGCCATATTCATCATTGTCGCCTCGAGGACGACGTGGTTGCGAGGGTGGTCTCGGCCCGTATGAAGGTCGGTCGTCGTTTTTATCGTTATCATGCTCATCGTCATCGTCCGTTTGTCGTTCACTCCATATCCAGGCGACCAGGCCAGCAGTGGCAAATGTCACCGTCAGCACAAGAGGCACCCAGTATCCCAGCGTTGACCGACGCTGTCCTCCCTGGGGTCCGTATAGTGTTCTGCGCCGTCGCGTGTCGTAACGATCGTACGGAGAAGACATGATTGTTACGTCGACGGCTGATTTCACATGTCCGAGATGGTCGGATTTTGTGATCTATGCGATTCGAGGATAGCCGTTGCGACCTGAGGCAGCTATGAAGTATGAGGGACACAGCGATAAGCGAAGCTCGTGTTGTGATAACAACATCTATTTGTCTATTTGTATAAACTAGGTACCCAGTACCTCACAAAGGACCCTCGCGACCGTCGGCGCTTCGAGTTGCCGAGGTGCCTTACTGTCACCCCTGCAGTTGCAACTTCCCCATATCTAAGGCACCTCACTTACCTTGTACACGCTTTTATGATCATGGCGGTCATTCCCTCCAAGATGGAAACATAGACCGACCTGCGAGGTTCGAGTCATTGATTACCTTTATTGTCTTAGAGTGTTCTGGTTCAGGGGTGCTTCTTGGCCTGAGGTGAAGCAATGAGGGCGCGGCTGGACTTCGGTTGACCCCGCCAGAGGGTCAATCACTAGACACGAGCTCCTTGGTAGTAGTGCTGTACCTGAACTTTGTGCAACTCGTCAACAAAGTCCAGTCACTGCTTTCTGTGCCTGAATATCTTTTTGTTTCACGATAAGCAACAGTGACGAGAAAATCATAATTCTTGTCAACAACCCAATGGCCGACACCAAAGTCTACCGTGCAAGCACGTTTGCACCTGTAAATATTGCCGTCATCAAGTGAGCGCTCCTGCCCTGTTTCTTTCCTTCGATCCCCTTTTGTCTTTCCTCTTCTGGCCTTTTACGTGTCTTCCCCTCCTCTCTACCAATCATGGTGTGTGCAACACCTTGCTGCAATTACAACATATCAGACTAAAATCATCAACAACTCAACCATCTGACAATAAATCAGGTACTGGGGAAAACGCGATGCCAAGCTTAACTTGCCTACCAACTCGTCGCTCTCGGTGACTTTGTCCCAAGATGACCTCCGCACGCACACGACGGCCTCTTGCAGTCCGGCATACCAGTCCGACTCGCTGTTGCTGAATGGCGCCTCCCAGGACATCTCGGGTGCACGAACGCAAGCCTGTCTCCGCGAACTCAGATCTCTGCGCAAGACGCTCGAGGACAGCGACTCGTCCCTCTCACCTCTGTCGACCTACCCCCTCGAAATCGTGTCGCAGAACAACTTCCCTACCGCCGCCGGTCTTGCGTCCAGCGCCGCCGGCTTCGCTGCTCTTGTGCGCGCCATCGCCAATCTCTACCAACTCAAGTCGACCCCTACAGAACTCAGCAGGATCGCGCGCCAGGGATCGGGTTCCGCCTGTCGCTCGCTCTTCGGCGGCTACGTCGCATGGGAGATGGGCAAGGAGGAAGATGGATCCGACAGTGTCGCCTACGAAGTCGCCCCTGCTAGCCACTGGCCTGAAATGCGCGCAATCATCCTTGTCGCTAGCGCAGAGAAGAAGGACGTCAGCAGCACCTCTGGAATGCAGGCAACGGTCAAGACTTCGACTCTGTTCAACGAGCGCATTACAAACACCGTGCCCAAGAGAATGGAAGAGATGAAGAAGGCCATCGCCGAGAGGGACTTTGCCTCTTTTGCTGCTCTGACGACAAAGGACAGCAACAGCTTTCACGCCACATGTCTCGACACGGATCCTCCCATTTTCTACATGAACGACACCAGCCGCGCCGCCATTGCTATGGTCGAGGCCATCAACGCCAACGCCGGCAAGACCATTGCGGCCTACACCTTCGACGCCGGCCCCAACGCCGTTGTCTACTACCTTGCCGAGCACGAAACCAGTGTTCTCGCGCCCTTCAAGGCTATCCTGCAGGCAAAGGATGGATGGGAAGGCGCCCGTGGTCAATCTGTCACTTCATCGCCGCTCCCTGCGGAACCCGAAGTCGCTGCTTCTCGTCTCCGAAACGGCATCAGTCGCGTCATTCTCACCAGTGTCGGCGAAGGTCCCATCAAGACCGACGAGAGCCTGATTGATGAGCTTGGCGAGACAGTCGCTTGAATGTAAAACTTTGTTCGCATCAATGCTTTCAGGATGAGAAGATGATGGTCTCATTGGTTCAAGAATAGCACTTGAGATACCCCAAAACACACGAAGCTAACAATACAAACTTTAATTTACTTGATATTCCGCATCATTGCATTCTACACCTCACTTCCATCTCCCAATGTTTTCAGCTCATGTGTTCGAACAGCTCTTCTTTGCTTCTTTATAGCACCAGACAGCAGATATGTTTAGGGGGCAAGAGTGGTCAATCTAAAGGAGTTTCTAACACTTTTCAGACCGAGTTCAGGGCAACCATATCATGAAGGAATAGTGATACTCTGCTAGTAGTGTGGATGATTGAATCATTTAGTCGTATAATATGACAGCGAGAACCAGGTTATATTTACAGCTTGCTAGCTCTCTTCGATCGCTCTCGGTTCGCTTGCGCCATCTTGAGCAGAGCGTACAGACTCTGCAGCCTGGGCATCTCGAAACCAGCCTCTCTCGCCAGCCTGATCGGATTGCCAAGGATGACTTCTATCTCCATCCTCTTACCTGCCTCCCAATCTAGCCACATACTGGGCTTACTGCCGCTGGTGTTCTTCCGCGTGCTCTTCAAGAGCGCCTCAGAAGTGGCGAACGCCGATGGCAACGGCGTCTTCAACACCTTCGGAGCTGTTTCAAGCACCTCGTCCATCACGCCCTTCAGGTGGATGTACAGTTCGTCATCCAATGCCATGGCTGAGTTGGCACTGCCGCCTGACAGTACAGAACTTGGGTTCATGGATGCGTTGATCGCGATCTTATGCCATCGTACCATCTGGAGCTTTGCGTGAGAGTATGCTGATGCATCCTTGACGCCACCTTTGTTTAGCAATTCCACAAAAGTCTCGGTACGAGCTGTCGCAGTGCCAGACGCCTGCGCCGAGACGTGATCGGGTGAGAACGGACCGACGTTGATTCTGGTCCATCGATTGTGATCAATGATGCCGTGCTTGGGTTGAGCTGCCGACACAACTGTCACCGCCGACAAGATGGCAGCATGAGGGAAGCGCTTCATATATGGTTGTTCGACGCCAAGGCCATTCTGTATCAAGACGATCGAGGTATCCTCGCTCACCAAGCCTTCCAGCTGCTTCGAATCATCGCTCACATCCGGTAGTGCTTTCGTGCTGACGACTATATAGTCCCACTTCACGTTGCTCTTCTGTGCTTCGTCTGGGTTGGCAAATGTCCGCGTCGGAGTCCACTCGTAACTCCCGTATTGTGGGGAGTTGACCTTGAAGCCATTGGACTTGACCGCAGAGTAATTTGACCGGCAAACGCACGATACATTGGCGCCAGCTTGTGCAATCCGCGACCCGTAGAAGGCACCGACTGCTCCAGCCCCGAATATAAGCACTTCTGTGGACGACATTGTATTGTTCGGTGGAGGGAAACTGACTGAACGATGACAGCTTCACCTTGATGAGCTCAGACCTCGGCAGCCAGGACTTGGCAGCTTGAGATCTTGGCAGGATCTACTGGCACTTGCCTCATACAACTCACTGTACCTTGTTCACAGGGCCTGTCCTACTGTATCTTGGCTCAAGCATTGCTACCATTGACACAAAAGACCAAGACACATCTTCGCCAACGTCGTCCACCGCAATCATGTCCGACCGATCTTACCAGAACATCTCTTCCAATTCACCCAGCCACGCCTCCTCATCCGACCACGAGGACGTGGACTCTCTGCCCTCGACGTCGGCCAGCACAACCTCAATGAGCCCCTCAGAGGAGTACTACTCGAGCGAGGCAGAGCGAGAATGGAAGGAATCGCTGCAACAACTCGAGCTCATCCTGACCATGGTCCTCATGCCCTACCTGGGCAAATACTTTGGGCGGAAAGCTGCTTATTGGGGTATGTTTTCGGCATTACATTCCACCACGTCGACATGGTCTTTACTGATCTCGTGTTCCTCTGTCTCTAGGTTGGGCTAAGTTCATGGAATGGAAATACCCTGTCAGCATCGAAATCACAAGTCCTGGAGCTTTCAAGGCTGCAGGTGCTGTCGAAGCCGCCGCTAGCCTATGAGCAGCGGTTTTCTCTCTGCATATACACAACACGACGCTTGGCCGATACATGGATTCATCTCAGCAGATATGACGAGTCGGCTTCATCTCAGATATGAAGCTACTCATATTAGGAGATCCGGAAGGGAACAACGGATTCCACGAGCTGGGCTACCAAATAAACAACGAGCTCGGGCTAAAGTAACACGTCTTTCCCCTTAGCACACTCAGTGCTTTTTGAGCTGGCATCACCCCGGACGGCACGGCGAGACATTGATCAGCGTCTCCTCGCCCCTCTCTGCCCGTCGTCGACCCGATCTCGCCCACTCGGCTGACTCTTGGTCGCCCGCTATTGCTGACCACCGTCGCTACTGGTGACGTCACTTGTGTCAACCCTTTGCAGCCACGGATAGATAGGGACGTGTTGTAGAGGTGGACTATCTCTCGGACAATGCTTGGAAAAAGGGATAGACCAGCGTCGTCTCTTCGAAATCCACGATACACAAGCCAGCAGGCCAATGGAAGGGTGGACACGGCGCTTCACTGGTATGAGGGAACACTTCACAGTGCAAGTTGCTGGTCAGATACTTCCCTATCAGCGGTGGCTTAGAACTGGCCCGAGGATCGCAAGATATCAGGTACACAGATGCGGCTGGCCCGATCCTGCTACCTCATTTCTTGCGGACTATTCAAGTGCAGAAACAAGAGCATCGATATCAGGAACGGCGACTGAGATAGGGCCATCGACCAGTCTGCTGGTTAATTCAAGGTAATAAATCATTCAACCACTTCAATGCAAACAATATACCTGCTCTTCCATCTGTAAACAATCGTCAACGGCCGTGCATCTGCACATCTGTATATTGATTCCAGCTGCCAATTCTGTAAAGGGCTATATCACGTCAAAGTATAAGTAGAACTGAGGTATCAGGGATACAGTCGGTAAGATTGCAGCAAGAGGGTAGAAGGCGTTCTAATCCTTTCGTTCAATCGCACATCAAGTTGCGGTGACGAGTCTCATGCGTTAGCATAGGTATATCAGATGGGCAGAAGTCGAAGGTATTGCGACGTTCCCCCTCCGGACTTCGGAGATAACGAGTTCCACAATCGAGAAGATGATCCTCGGCTCAAGCTTCTGGCAGTATTTACTGGTCCTATCCTGCCCACCCTCCTAGACATTCCTATCTCTATCCATCTTCCCCTCTCTACTCACCTAAGATCATCTCCCAGTCGTCAGCTGCAGGCAGCTTCTGGCCCGATAATAGATAACATACTACCAACCTCACGACAACAACAACAACAACAACCACCATCATCCCCTCACTGATCCGGCCCCACCTTCATCATGGCCACAGAAAACACCCCGAACCAAATGGGCGGCAGCAACCGCCACGACTACGGGTCCGCGCGGGTTTCAGCAACCGAACATCACATCGCAGGCATCCTGGCGACCGTGTACGGCCTGGACGAACTATCGGCTTCGGCAACGGATGTCGCCTGTCTATGGCTGCTGCACCCTCGACTGCAGAAGCACACCATCATGGCGCCCGTGGCTGCCAATGTCATTCTGGAGTGGAACAAGAAGAGAGACGAGGAAGAAGCGGGTGGGAAGAAGCAGAGGAAAGGGTTGATCGCTGTCTCTTTCGATCAGAGAAATCATGGGACCAGAGAAGTCAATGAGCGCGCCAATCAGTCTTGGAAGGGAGGCAATCCTGCACATGCCCCGGACATGTTCTCTATCTTCCGTATGTTTCTGTCATTAGTCACAGGGTTTCGAGGATGAGAGCTGACGACAGACACAACAGATGGAACTGCACGCGATACCTCGATCTTGATCGATTATCTCTCTTCGTATATCTTTCCTACCGGTGAACGCACACTGACGCAGCACCTTGCTCTGGGCGTTTCGCTAGGCGGTCACTCGGTCTGGCACTGTCTCTTGCAAGACCCCCGCATCACAACCGGTGTTGTTGTCATCGGGTGCCCCGACTTCACACGTCTAATGTCACAAAGGGCGCGCAAGACGAAACTCGACTCGTGGACCTCGGCAAAAGGAGGCAAGAACTTCTTGGGCTCAAAGGATTTCCCCAAGGGCCTTATCGAGGCGGTAGGCAAATATGACCCCGCAGGATTATTGCTGGGCGAGCTGGACGCCGCGAAGATCGACTACACGCAAGAGCTGAGCGACAAGGACAAGGAGAGAGTGGGAGCCATACTGAAGAAAACCCTGGGCGGAAAGAAGATCATGTGTCTTTCTGGCGGAGCAGACAAACTGGTTCCTTACAGCCAGAGCGAACCTTTCTTGACCTTCCTGAAGAATGCGATCAAGGAAGGTGGATGGGCGAAGAACTGCGACATTACACTCGAAGACATCGTCGATGAACAAGCAGGTCACGAGTTCAGTCCCAAGATGCAGACTGAAGCCGTGAGGTTCATCACCGAGGTTCTGGCCACGCCGTCCACGGAGTTCAAGACCGGGAGCATAACTTCCAAGATATGAGCAGCATGATTCCCACGTATACAGTAGCCCTGCAAGTAGATAGGCACGGAGATCAACACTTGTTGTAACTTCCAAGTGGTCAATGGCGCAAGAAAGTCGCTGACGTGATGTGAGTGCTGCAAGGAGTGGTATAGAGTAGTTTCTTTTGAACATCGCTGGAGATCGCGAACACTATGAGTATCATATCTACGAGTTTGTCCACTCGGCCTTTTTCTTTGCGGCAAAAGCTTCCATGCCTACACAGAGGGTCAGTCACCAGGCACATGGATATTTTCTCAGGGAAAGTTATCTTACCGATCTTCTGGTCTCTACTACCGAAAAGCGAGTGGAAGATTCTCCTCTCATGCTCAATGCCTTCTCTGACACCTAGATCCTGGCTCTTGTTCACGGCCTCCTTGCCTGCCTTGACAGCGATGCGACTATAGCTTGCGATCTTCTCCGCAGTCTTCAGCGCACCTTCCACGCAGGCATCGGCATCGTCAAAAGCCTTTGCCGCGAGTCCCCATTGCTCCGCCTGGACACCCGAGAAGTTCTCGCCCGTGAGGATCAGCTCCATGGCCTTGCTTTTGCCAATGGCTTTCGTCAGCCTCTGCGAACCACCCGCACCGGGAATAACGCCCAGCTTGATCTCCGGCTGACCGAAGGTTGCACCCTTGCTACAATAGATGATGTCCGCCATCATCGCCAGCTCGCAGCCTCCGCCTAACGCATACCCGTTCACGGCAGAAATGACGGGCTTCTTGATGCGCATCAGGTCCGACCACGACTCGATAAAGTCGTCCCCGTAAGCATCCGCAAACGTCTTGGGAGCCATCTCCTTGATGTCAGCCCCTGCCGCAAAGGCTTTGGCGGACCCGGTGATGACAATAGCGCCGATTGACGCATCGGCATCCATGGCGCGGGTGCATGTGTTCAGTTCGTTGATCAAGGGCGTGAATAACGCGTTCAGTGCTTTCGGTCGGTGTAGTGTGATGAGCCCCACGCCGGGCTTCGGTGTCGACACTTGGATGTGCTCATAGTTGTGTTCTGCTGCAGAAGAATAAGGTCTCTGGATCCTGAGCGAGCTTGTCTTCACAAAGCGTGCCGGGTATGACCTTGCTCGTAGGCCGAGCATCTTTCGTGAGTCTGCTTGTTGTCACAAAGTGCACGGGTGGAGCCCTATGCCTGTCGATATTTCAACAATTTGGCGCGAAAAAGAGCGAGAAAGAAAGCCGTAGCAAGGGAATGGTGTTTGGTGAATAGTCCGAGATGGAGTAATGTATTTGAATATATTCAGTTGAATGATCTGCGGTAGTCTTGGCGATGTTCAATGAGGGGGTGGAGCTCATATGTCAATAAATACGGGGAAAGACCTTCGTCATCATCATCAAGGTACCTTAATTATGCGATGGATGGATGGATGGATGGATGGATGGAAAGGCCGAATGATTACATACAGCTGGATCACTTATGTGGAGACTCATATGTCTGTCCATTTGAGCATTCACATGTCAATACGTCCTACAACCTCAAGCTTTCTCCGAGTTCTTTGATTGTGGGTTCGGCATTCCTCATGTCAAGGTTGGGTATATTGTTCAGCAACAGCGCTGGCTACAGTAGCTTATCTGCCTGGCCCGAGCTCATATCCGCAGCTTCCACCGGAATGGCAGTAGTCCTATATCGTCGAGCCGAGGCATTGGCCTTCTCTGCCATTCACTGACGACAACACTGATATGGTCCACCATCTTAAGCCACGAAGAAAACGAGTGCCTATCGAGCGCTGATACAGAATGTCATCCGATAGACTCCTGAGCGCTCTGCTTCGAGCCCTGCAAATATACTCGGACCAGCAAGATATTCCACGGCACGTCTTATAAGAACCCCAATGTATACTCCGAACTAACAATAGTAGCCTATTAGGCACTGCTGTCTCGCTACTGACATCGTTGAATAACCCTCGCAATGTTACACTTTTGACAAGTCAGCTGCTTGTAGCCCCGGCCCTTTGGAGTAATCCAGATGGATTGCGTACTTCACTCAGTTTCATGGGAGTCTTTCACTCCTCGGCCTTGCGGTTTCTAGAGCGAGAACGTGCGCTGAACGAACGTGGGCGAAACGTGCCTGTCGTTCCAAATATTGAATCACACTTGTCCCTCACAGAATGGACGCATGCAGTGATAAAGGGCGCGGATGAGCAGTCCAGCGCCTCGCGTCACCTGCTCGTGCTCGGTGGTATGCTCGTCGGCTTCGGAAACCAAGACGACGAAATACTATCGAGGCACTTTGGGGAGACTCTGCGGAGTGCGCTCGTGAAAGCGGCGAATCTGGCGCTGCAAGAATCGCAGCACGCCGATGACTTATCACATTGCGAGATTGCGCTTGTACTGAACCACTCTTTCACCTATCTGTCTGATATCGAACGATCGAAAATCGAATACGACAGACTGATGCCTATATTGATGACTTCAATGTTGCATAGCGTCAATGGTCTTCGCTCTGGCTACTTCATAGGTGCAGCAGATCCAGATGTCCGGCAAGTGTCGAGTCAGCAGTTCAACTGGTCTAAAACCTCGGGCTCATACCAACAAGTCAACACCATATTAACAAGCCCCCTGATCTCGAACTTAGGCCCATTGTCCAGGCTCATATCTCATACACTTGAACATGTCCAAGATTCTTGGCTGGTACTTTCCGCGGTTGAAGATCTAGCAGACTTCTCAAGACGACTCCTCATGCAGTGGCGGCAGAACAAACTATCCGAGATTGATGCCTCGGAAGAGGTTGAGTATCTACTTGACGAGGCTCGCCAGATCACTGTACCTACTTTATGGAAGCTGCTGCGGTCGACTCTGTTTGCTGTGGTGATCGTCTTCCGAAGTGCTGTTGGTCGACTGATGGGGGATGGCGTCCTCGCAACCAATGACAGTGAGTCTTCGTTTGCAACGTATATCCAACCCACTAATGACAACTCAGATGCACCACACATGGCACAAGAAACGCTACATGCTTTCCGCAGTCTCAGCTTCATACATTCTCGCCTTGGCTCTACAGCTTTCTCACAGTATACCTTTACTTATCTCGCCGCTCTCGACGTCTTAGCATCATACCCGTTGGACGCAGAAGACTTTCTGAAGTCAACCGCCCCTTCAGAGCTTGGCAGTATTCCAGACCATCCGCTGGAACGTTGTCTCGATCTTTTCTTCTTGAATACAGCGGAGCAGTTGTCATTCGGATTAACCCCCAGCATCAGCGAGCAACTAGTGATAGCAGCGGCAATGCCGTACCTAACTTCCGGCGGCAATCCGAAGCTTTTGCCAATCTTTGAGGCTGCACATAGTAACATGCTGGCTGTGTTCTCTACCCCGCAGAATGTTGATATTACTACTAAGCATCTGCCCTTCTATGTTGATGCACTGTTTCAGGTTAGCTTTCTCATTCGTCTTGAAAATACGACACTCATCATGGTCATAGGTCTTCCCTCATAATCTTTCACCGCGTCAATTCAGATTTGCCTTCAAGAACCTCATCCGTCTCACTTCACCTCCATCAAGAATCGCAGCAAGCCAACCAATGCTTGCAGCAACGCTACTTGAGATCGTCCACGATCGAGTACGGTCCGCGCCAACTTCTGCGCTGCCACTACCTACCACCCAGGGGTCAATAGCATCGCCTCTAGCCGAAGCTGAGGAACCGATCATGCCCAAATTTTCCGAGCAGGCAGTGCTTATCTCGACCATTGTGGACTCGTTGCCATCTCTATCGCACTCTCTTCTTGAGGAATGGCTCCCATTGACGGCTGCTCTTATCAACTGTATCCCAGATCTCAGCATGCGAGATCATTGTAAAAGACATTTCTGGGACACGCTTGTCGGGGGCGAAATGGACCCTGAGAGAAGTCAAATATGTGTCGATTGGTGGACAAGCCGGGGTGGTCGAGAAACGCTTTTGTACGGGGATGAGATACTGGGTGAAAATGAAGAGGATAAGTACAAGATGAGCGGTGCATTGGAAGTCGAAAAGCCGGTGCTGGCGAAGCTCTGACCTCTAGAGGCTGGTCTACTCGGCGATTGGCATGGTTTTTAACACCACAATGGCGGATCAGACGCATGCATGCTCGCAAGGTGTGTGTTCACTTATAATCCTCATAGAGTGGTGATCTTGGTACAGCAATGTAGCATAGCATGTTCGGTCTGATTCTGATTTAGCGCGTTTTGATTTTAGATACCACATAAACGAGTCGCTCGTCCGCGGACTTCTTTCACCTTCCACATGGTATGCCTGTTTAGACCATGTTTACAAGTGCGACATTTGGGGAGTTACACTTCTGGAAGGCGCATTCCACTTCCACCTCACGGGCGTGGCACATGATAAACAAAACCTCACACATAGGTCACTTCAGATGTGCTTGTGCAAACCTACCATCATTGACCTAGAATGCTAAACATATTACTATGGAACACAATTACTCTCTCAGCCCAGAGATCGAAAAAGCGCGATTGCTGTCCATAAAGAACAACAATTGCTTGGACGCCTCGATCCCAGGGATTCTACCTCCAAGGCATGCTGCCCAATTGCAATCATACAAACCCAACCAAGCCGCAGAGCTAACATGAACTTCTAGTATTCTTCAGTACACACCTTTCGTCAAGGTCATCGTCTCCACCCATTCGACAGTCTCTCCAGAACAGAGCTTTGACATCCACACTGGTCTCCTAGCGTTCTACTCGCCTTACTTCCTCACCCGACTCGTCTCGGATCCGCCGGTTGTCCACGTCGAGGAGGAGGTGCCCAATGTTGTCGATACAGTGTACAGCTGGCTTTACACGAGCGTCTTGTTCGACCACGATGGCACCATAGACGAGGCACTTCCCGGCCAACTGCTCGCTGAAATCTGGAAGTGGGCTGATAAGCATGAGATGCCTGCGTTGATGAACAGGGTCTGTGATGTCTTCTTCGAGAGGATGGAAATTGCAAATCTGATGCGCTTGGGGGATGCCAAGGACACAGACGGCCTGAACGAAGTTGTTGATATTATGGTGCGGGCGTTGGAGGAGGGATCATTGTTGCAGAAGGTTTATGAGGACGTCACCTGTGCGTTAGCTGTGAGAGATCGGTTCATGGTTAGTACCGGGTTGGGGGTTGTGCAACAGCATTTGAAGTTCTGGACGGGAGAAGGTGGTGAGGGCAAAGACAGTGTTATTGGTGGCGGAGTGGTTTCTCTGCTCAACGAATTCGACGCGGAGGAAGATACCGGGGCATTTGAATCGCAGAAGGGGTTGTTGAGGCTGCACAAATGTGCCTATCATAAGCACCCCGATGGTGTCAAATGTCCTGAGGAGTGAACGCATGAGGGATTGCAACAAAGCGAACAGAAAGCAGGATATCATTCGCTAGATCAAAATCAGAGCTGCTGATGGCAGTTCACACCGCCATCGTGAGGGAGACTTAGGTGTTAGGTGATTTTGACTTGCAGCAGTGGTTTGGGACCTACCACGTCTTCGAATCAGAAAGTGAGGCTGGTATTGAATGGCTAAGTCATGTGCTTGATACTCGTGCCATGGAATCCTACGTGCCTGCACTGACGCTAGCCAGAGCATTTATGATGTCTTTCAGTATTAGATCGAGCCACTCAGCAAGGAGATGTCTACAATTAGCAGATGGGAAGGGGAAGTATCACAGTGTGCTTTCTGGTGCGGTGGACCAGACTTGGCCGAGGCACTTCTAGGGACACAGCTCTGGCTGATGTGTGGCTGGCGATGTGCAGGTGTCTGTCTAAGCTTCAGGCCCTTTTTGCGCATCTTCCATTCCCTGTCGCTCTGGTTTCCATGCTTGATCATGTTTGCTGACAATGATCTCGTGCACGTTTAATCTTCCCTTGACGATCTCCCTGCCGTTCACGAGATCGTTGTTCTCTGCTCTGTGCGCTGCCTCTTCTTCGTTACTCGCCAGACCAGCGACGATGTGGCGCTTGATTAGTCTTTGCTTTGCGACATCTTCGTCGACCTCGACGAACCACAGCTCGTCCATGAGCTCTGCGGCCTCTTTCCATTCTGGTGCTCCACTCCCTAAGCTGAGGTAGTTTCCCTCGAAGATCAAGATGCGAAGTTCCGGCGATATCGGGATATCGTTGTACACCGGATCCTTCAATGCATGATCGAAAGACGGCGCATAGAGAGTCTTAGTTTCTGGACACAGCGGCTGGCGAAGCTCCTTCACAAGCTTCAGGAATGCCGGAGCGTCAAATGTGAAGGCGGCACCTCTACGAGCGTGCGCTGTGTCAGGGTCTTGCATCGAAGAAAGCTGTTCCCGGGACAGATGGTAACCATCCATTGGGATGAAAACCGCAAGTTGCTCGGACTGCGCAAGACCGGGCGAATTCTCGTGGTGCAGCTCATTTAAGCGCTTCACGACCTTCGACGCCAGAGTCGTCTTTCCTGTGTAGTGTCAGGATAAGATACATCTATTCGTGCAAACGTTGTAAGTTTACCTGATCCAGGTATGCCAGACACAGCGATCATAAGGCGCTTTGACGAAGCTATTTCATGATACTTTGCCCATGTCTTCTTGACTAATTTGTCGATTTGTTCCTCCATTATCACGGCTTCGTCTGGGGTATTACTGCTCTATAGCGACTCGTGTGCAGCTGAGCAGTAATACTTCACAGTATTAATATTGATAGCCTGGCGCATCCTCCTGAACTGCTCTCTCACCACAATCACGCCTAGTGGGACCAATGACGTAGGAAGCTCTCCCCTTCACGAGGCGCGGGGCAGAACAGTCCGGTGAATAGCTTTGTATTGCGAGAAACGAACATTGTTTTTTTGACTTCATGTACCTCATGGATGTATGATAGGGGAGCGCATATAGCATCTCCCATTTTAAGTATGTAACGCCTTCGTGCGATGGAGATGGATTGACTCGGTGTTGGACGACCCACTACGAAGATAGTCATGGTACCGTATGCGAGAAGCTCACGACGTATCACGCGAACTCTGTGGGGGTGGCTGATGCTTGACATTGCGTTTCTTTTTACCCTCGTGTTTCGTGCAGCATAATTACTGTACTGTGCTTTATGAGTATGGTTAGGTAGCTATACTCTCACCTATACCATATCTGCCCTCGCTGTACTATACACCTGTAACAGATAGACCATGCAGTAGACACTTTGACTGCTTGCACATAATTCCTCACCTGCTCGACATTGCTACATAACACGCCTCAAAATGGTTGGCCTAAGGCAGGCGACAGCCTTCCACTACGATAGAGACGAGCATGGACAGCCATTGACTGCGGAACAACGAGAGCGACTCATTCGACCCTACTTACCTGAGGCTGAAGACTCGGTTCCACAAGAGAGCGTCTCTGCATCGCCGGACTCGCGTCAAGACTCCAAGGTTCCCTCGCGCAAACAAAGACCCAAGCCCGTCCGACATTTCGTCAAATCCGCCTTGCACCTGCTGTTGTACAATCTGATCCAGTTCATCTTTTCCATCTATGTCCGCTTCCGGATCGCCTACCACAATGTGTCCAAACAGATTGGAAGCGTCCTGTATTATCACCATCGCTCGCCCGAGTACATTCAAAGAGACGTGCAGAATCTGAGCAAGATCCCTCGCCACCTGAGCATTATACTAGAGCTTGACGAGAACGAAAAGAGCCCCGCCGGACTCGAGGCTTTGGTGAACGATGTTTGCGAGGTCGTCGCGTGGTCGGCGTGTGCTGGCGTACCCATGCTGAGCATCTACGAAAAGACGGGCATCCTGAAATCATCAATCCCACACCTGCACAGGCGCATCTCGCGGACACTGTCGGCCTACTATGGCTCTTCTAATCCGTTGAAACCCACTGTCTCGCTCGGCGCGCCGCATATGCAGTCTTTTTCTCCCCCTTCATCACCACCAACGAACTCGACCGGCTCCAAGTCCCCGCCTCACCTTTCTATTCTGTTGCTGTCTGCATCAGATGGCCGGCGTACGCTGGTCGATCTGACGAAGACGCTCGCCGAGATGTCGCAGAAGGCCAAGATCTTCCCCGAAGACATTTCGGCCGAGCTGATCGATGCAGAGCTCACTGAATCCGTCATGGGCGAGCCCGATCTGCTGATATTGTTTGGTGACAGCGTTGTCCTGCAGGGGTACCCACCGTGGCAAGTCCGCTTGACCGAGATATAGTAAGTTTCGTTGTCTTTGTGACCGTCGTATTATATTACACCCCCGTTGCTAACTCCTGGTGTTTTGTTACAGTTACGTGCAAGACAACAACGGCGTCGGATATCAGGTGTTTTTAAGGGGACTGCGCAAGTATGCTGGTGCGCAGATGAGGTTCGGAAGCTGAGCGGCTCATGAGGACCACGTGGGTTTTCTTCTCGTCTGCATGTGCATATGTGTTTCTCCTGCCTCTGAGTCACATAGACATCGAGAACAAACTGTATTAATATGAAGTCGATGATCAATATCCATCTGCCTGTGTACCCGAGCAGTGAAGTCTTCACAGACACAACATCTATGAACACACAACAGATAGATCACCCTCTCAGCATTGTTAGCAGGCACAAGTGGCCAAGATATTTTGACGAAGACGTTATAGTATAGATTCTTCATGAGGTGCTATACATTATCCATTGCCGTACAGTAGCTAGCTAGCTAGCTACGTTTTGTGTGCACTCTCACTTGGCCTGTTGTTGAGCGGCGGTGTCCTGTCATACATGTCAGTAATTTGTAGTGAGATCCACTCCATGCTCATTTAGACTATCACTGAGGATTAGCGTCGAGTGAAAACATGTTTCACCTACCAAGTAGACCTGGTAGAAGTCCATCTTCACCGCACCACCCTCCTTGACAAGGTGAGCTCTGGCACTCCAGTCGACTGATGCCTTCTTTCCATCCTTCAGGACATAGTCGACAGTGCCATAAAGCATGACCTCATCGGCACCGGATCCAAATGGAAAGATCTTGATAGGCTTGTGGTTTCTGCTGCTGACCTTCTCCCACATGCCTTTACGTACACCCAAGATCTCTGGTCGGAGCGGTCAGTAAATGTATATCATTATTTCAGCCTATGGATCACAGGAGATATTCACCATCAGACCCGCTGGCTTTCTTTGATGCCATGGTCAACTTCGCGTCGGCAGTGAATTGCTTCACATATTCGTCATGAGCATCAGGGGTATCGGAGATTTGGTAGAATCGCTCGAAGAATGCTTTGTATTCAGGGTCGATCTGGACGCCTGCTGGGTACTCTGATGTGTAGGAAGACATTTTACAAGGTATTCTCTTCAACTTGTCGTGGTTTGTACTACAGTGCAATCATGACCTTGGAGTATGAAAGGTACGAAGGCGGGTCTACCATGATCGGATGATGCCCCGGAAGCGAGCTTGGCGCATGTTCGTCATCTCTGCGGACCTTACCTCTTACCTTCAGGTGACAAGAGGCCATGCACAAGGCACTTCTCACTGTCACGTACTTGATATGGCCTCGACACTGTACTCAGTATATGACAGTCAAGAGGAGCAGTGTGCGTAGCTCCCCCAACTAATTAGCAATCAAAACGCTGTTTATCGTGGCCAAAGATAGTTGGCCAAACAGCGAGTCGTTCACCTTATCGGTGACAGCGGATTTGTTCGTTGCAGACACGGGGTAATGTGACGCACGTCGCCGAAGTGGAGTCCTGCTTCCGCCACAAACCTACAGGTACCTACTTTGAGCCCGCCAACTCATCGTGCATGATGGAACCAATCGGTGACAAAGGTCTACCTCTGCCGGCATCGATAGAGTCCACAATAAGACCTCGTGAGACCACTGGGCAGACAGACGGTTCATGCAGGCCCACAGACAAACACGCAAGCCTATCCCATCGCGGATTTATTCGTGCTTACATATGTAAGGCATCATCGATGTCCAGACTCATTCTTGCACTGTCGACACTGTTGACATTCACACGTTGCTTGGTCTGTCTTTGCTGGCGTTGCTGGCGCCTTATAACATTCTCTTCTATTTGCCTAGAGGAAGTCATGAGGAAATTACGATAGCAAATCCATCGCAGTGTCGTACTTGAAACATACTTATGGATACAGCCATGGCCTCAGGACATGAACCCACTGCGAGTCCCCAACCACACTGTGCCATCTGCGGAGGTGACTCTTCGGTCTGCGGACACGAAGAAGAACGTTTGAAACGTGCACTCAACGAGGCACAGAGCCGATGGCTCGCTAACGAACAGATACGCGGAGCTCGGTAGGTTTGCAATGATAGCGTAAGTGAGGTGGAGCCCCGGGTTGTACTGACCCAGAACGACTCGATAGGCACTGGGTGTTGAGCCACGCCCGAGAGATGATATTGTTCACATATCATGGACTCGAGGCCCAACGACGTGCGCAATACGAAGCCCACCTGGTCACCATCCCCTACTACAACCTCTACCAGATTTACCAAGACGGTGCACCTCTGCCACCGCACCAGCTGGAGAATCTAAAGGCACAGATACATCAGGCCTGGGAACACATGCATCGCACTCTGGACAAAGACTGGCAGAATTGTCTGCAGAAATATCCCGAGTTGTTGGACTATTACTTCTCACTCGTCAAGCTGGAAGTGCCTGAAGAACAGGACACGAGAGTCGAGCACCCCATGATCAACCAGGGGGAAAAGAAGAGGAGAAGAGACAAGAGGCGAGGAAGTGCAGACCACCGCGGGTTGAGAGGAATTCCAGCCATGCCTGCCAATGCAGCCTTCGGATTCGGGAGGTTCTCCAGTCCCAGCATACCCATGCCTTCCCCTGGAGCGTCGGCCTATGGTGGATTTCCACCTTACTGAGACGTATGCGCAGTTTCCTTTCTAAAGACGTCTTCTTGATAGACAGGTGTTGCGTGGTTATGCATACGTATTCAGGGCCACACATAACGCCATCATACGGCACATAAATAAGTACACCATCCAGCATACGACGCCCACACGAAGAGCCATATCACATGGCCATCCGCGTCTAGTAGGACTATGGAAGACAGCAAGAAGGCAGCCTGTGACGGACGGCCCACAAGGACGATTCGAAGTAACTTGAAACGTCGTCAGATAGAGACCGACGGTGTACATAAAATAGAGACAGCATATAAACTGCAGTTCGTCCCGTGTGAATTATATAATCGCAAAACTTGGTCCTTGATAAATGAACCCCACTCTGGACATGGACAGCAGAAGACAGACAAGGCGGATTTGAATCCGCTCATATAGCTATACGCTGTTGCATTGGGACCATGGTGAACAGGGTTGCCCCCTTGCCACCTACATTGGTATATACCTATTGCGTTGACGATCTAGATTAATCCCGGTGGTATTCTTGTGCATCTTTTGCCGTTTCAGCGTAGGGGTACTTGTATCGAGTACCCAAGGTACTGCTATTACAGCAATTTAATTATCGCTCTCGTAGTGAATCTTAACATCTCGGGGATTGTCCTCTCTTCTAACGCCGATCGGGCTCGTGGGGCAGATGGTGTATATCTACGATCTGTCCTACCTTGCCATTTTGTAGCCCCAATGGAGCATGACTTTACCTTAGCTTGCGACATGCTGTTCATTGTCAATCCGTCATAACAGACATGGCGGACCAAACGCAAGCACGTCTACCGACCGCGCCCTTTCCCGCCCCGCCGCCTTTCTACAATCACTTCACCGAGCAGAACGTGGCAAAGTTGCGCGAGTTGCGCAAAGAGGCGGCCAAGAACAAGGATGAGGATGGCATGGAGGATGTGCAGTCGTCTGGGATAGACGCGTTGTCTCTGCCACCAGATCTGCGTTTCCTGGTACCACCGGAACCGCCAGCAGACGGGCGCTACAGGAGTTTCGGGGCCGATTATGATGTGTGCATCAATCACTTATGGAATGAATTCGTTCGATTCACTTATACTGACCAAATGCTCAGCTCGCACAACCTTCGCAGTCTCTCGACGCTGCTGGGATTCAGCAGTTGTATCCCGCCGAGGCGGCAGAAAGCGAACAATTCGACCCGACTGTCCACCTTGTCACCTTGACGCGCGCCGTCATGTGCAAGTTTCTTGAAATGGTCGGTGTCTTGAGCGTCAATCCTACTCAGGCGCCTGAGTGCACAGAGGACCTGCAGACGATATTTTTCAATATCCACGACCTCATCAATCGCTACCGTCCGCACCAGGCACGGGAAAGTTTGATTTTGATGATGGAGGAGCAGCTGGAGAAGATCAAGTCGGAGACTGCGCGGGTTCAAGAAGTCAAGGAGCAGAAACTGGCAAAGATGCTGGACGATATGAAGAAACTGCAGGAGACGTCTTCAGACAACCAGGACATCAAGATTACGGCTTCGGACGGTGATGCAGAAGATGCCGCACCACTTCCTACTGACAAACGACGAGAAGCTCAACAAAAAATGTGGGAGGCATTGGACGCTGAACTTGGCGACTGAAGATCTGGCCTATTCAATTTGTATACTTATTTCATGCGTGACACGATCTGATAGGCAGTAGCAATAGTGTCATCACTATCTGCTGTGCCCATGATCTGCTCACGCTCTTGTCGAGCTCTGGCCTCGGCCCTCGCAGCAGCGGCTGCGTCAGCCTGACTATCGCCGTCGCCACTAATATGGGAGACGTCCCTTGCCTCTTCGCAGAGGAGCCGTTCTCTTCCTGCTATTTGCTGGACATGCCAAAGAAGGCGCTGGATGGGGCACCGAGGAAACTGGCATGCAGCACAGCCTATGACGGAACGGTATCAGAGATGGATGTTCTGCAGTGCATTCTACCGTACTTGAAACGACACAGACTGGTCACTGGGCGTGGGAAACAACAACCGAGTCAAATCAGCATCATCCTCACGGACGACATTGCAGTCATGACGAATGGAGAAAGAACAATGGTCAAAAACAGGAAATGCAGCTCCTGTAAACTCCCAGAGAAATTGAACAAGAGCCGATTTTGTTCCAATTGAGTCGTTGTCATTGCGTGCTGTACATGTATCTTGCATGTCCTTCCTCCCGTGCTGCAACGCCGGAAATCGCCTGCTAGTTATTCTGTTTGTACAGCGTACCAGCCCACCCGAGAACTCCGTGATAAAATCCCTATCGCCCAAACAGTTGCAGGATCTGTATGTGACGACCAGCGTCCAGATCCGTCATCTATACCGTGACCACTGTCCTCCAGAAATGTCATACATGGCACCATCGTGATTGCTCTTATGAATTAATACCTCACGGAGTCTGCGGTGAGGGGACATATTCCTCCGACCACTCGGGCCACTTTTCGTCGACGACCCAATCGCCCACTCTGGCCTCGCCTCTGCCGCCTTCCTGTAGCTTCCTCCATACTGTGCTTATGATTCTGCTGTTGTCCGGGTTCGGTCGCACGCTGAGATGCACTCCGGTGCCGTTCTTGCCTCTCCAGCACTCCATGTCGATGAAGCCGCCGCACAGGTTCCGCAGCACGACGCAGATGGGACTGTCGTCGTCGCCCCACACGCTGTAGTAGCTGTCCTCGCCCGTTCTCGAATTGGGGAAGTAGATCCGTAGCTCGAGCTTGGCCAGCCGTGTCGTCGCTTCTTGTCCCATCGTCGATCGCACCAGACTGGCGAGTTGCTCGACCGAGTCCGGCTCTGTTGTCTTGCTGTCTTCTTCTGCCATGTCTACTGATCCGTCAGCGCGGGGCGATGGAGGCGGTGTGAGCACTTGAGCAGTGGTGGCTTGTTGTCCATTTCGTCGACGATGGGGCCGACGAGTATATGTCCCCGCAATGTGCACGCTCCTTGCCTGTCTAATGGTCTCGGGACACAGCGTCTGGAAGACATGAAGGCCATGCGGGTAGCTGACGAAGAGACTCGTCTCGCGACTGCGCTTGGACCTGAAGTGGGCCGACAACTCGTCGATGATCTGGTGATTGACCAGACGCAGCGCACTCAGGGTCGACTGCCATGCTGGATCCAGATATCGCAAGCCTTCTGCTGCCGGGGCACGCGACACATGGATGCGTGGAGGGTCGGCGGCGGACAACAGGTGACTCGAATAAGCCGAGAGAATGACGGGTTCGTGGTTCTCCGGTAGTCCAGGTATGGGTGATCGTCCTTGGCCGTACAGGCGGTTATCTATGTCAACGCAGTCTCCGGTCAACTCGGCGCTGCTGATTGTCACGCTCGAACTTTCCACAATGGCATAGTCATAGATTATCAGCCGTAACTCGAGCGGCAGTTCCAGTAACGGGCAGCCGCGTAACGTCGCTGCTTGTGCGGACATGATTTTATAAGTCAATGTATAGGATACTCGACAATGCGATACGAATCAGCAGCAACTGGATAGAGTGTGATGAGATCTATTAGATGAGCAGTGGAGAGATCCCCGCGAGTTATATAACAATATAGACTAAAAGATAGGTGAGGTGGTCCTGCATATGCGTATCTTATTTGTTGATACACCCTCTCGGCTGTCGCTGGGCTACAGCACCGTGGGCCTGCGAGATACAGCTTCTAGCTCATCCTGCCTGCATGAGGTATATATATACCATGCAAACCTTACTTCCACCGTCGACCCGCAAGGCTAGATACCTTATCTTGATTATACTTGTCCCGTGCTATGACAACCTCCGTGTGACCCAATCGCTTGAATCGTTGACTGACCCACTGCATTTTTGCCCACCAGGTTCACCCGCTTCCCTTTTGACCATGAACTTGTGATACAAACCCAAAGCTAAACCGACCGCTAGTTTCGAACGTGACAACCTTGAGGTATACAAGGGAGAGAATGATCATTAGATTCATCGGGTCGTCCCTCGCTCTCTTCCTTATCATTCTCGGTTATACTGCACAACACGTAGTATCTCCCAGCCTGTCGCGCGTAGCTCTCATCACGAACAAGGTCGATTAACGAACATTCCTGTAACATCGCTGTACCTCAGCCTCCGCATCACATCGGGGAAGGACAGTTGACCCAAACACATACATTTGCATATAACACACAATAATGCCACTTTGAGTAGATGGTATCGGTAGTGCAGTTCTTGTGATGTCCAGCGATGCAGCTTCGACAACAATTACTCGGACCCTCATCTAGCAGCACGACTTTTAAAAAACATCAAGATGATGTCCTCTGGCTTCACCAACGCCTCGGCGTCCAAATACCTCGTCGTCGCCGTCGTGGCCAGCTCGATACTCGCCTCGGTCACGGACACGAAGCATCTTTTCTGGTTCGCCATCCGGCCGCATCTCATTGACTACAGGCAGTTCTGGAGGTTCTTGACTTGGCAGCTATGCTATACCAACTCCACCGAGGTCTTGTTCTCCGCCTTGACGCTGTATCAGTTGAGGGTGATTGAGCGGTTATGGGGGTGGAGGAAGTTTACGGTATGTTCCATCCTTTTGCTGTCGTTACTTTTAACAATTTACTGATCATCTCTTGTGCCAGTCCTTTCTTTTGGTCGTAGTCACATATACCACGTTCTTACCCCCTTTACTGGTCGCTCTGATCATTCGACCTCTGACGTGGGGCTACGTCAACTACATCCCCGCGGGGCCGACCGCGATCGTCTTTGCCCTACTGGCACAATACCACGCTGCCATCCCCTACGAATACAAATACCGCATATCAGCCAGCGACACGACACGAAACTCGGCCATCGAGCTGACGTCCAAGTCAACGTCCTATCTCCTGCCCATGCAGCTCGCTCTTTCGCAACTTCCCGGATCGGCAATCGTGGCGGCGGTCGGATGGCTCGTGGGATATGCCTACCGTCTGGATTTCCTGCCTGGCGCGGCGAATTGGAGGATTCCCGATCGCAGTGCTGGGCGCAAGGAGAGGGAAAGGTACGACGGACTCAGGAGAAGAATGGAAGGCGAGGCCGCGACGGCCAGTGGAAGCGGCATTTCTGGCGCTACTGGCGAAGGTGCTGGCAGGAGGCGAACAATAGGAGGTCAAATACTGGATCAGTTCAGGGGTACGGTTTGAGGTGTTTGCAGCAACTCAGGCGTACATCTGCGGTCAACATTGCGACAAACTTGATAGAAGGATCCAGATACGGATTCCACTAAACAGAATAACAACGACTATTACATCACACCGTACCGAGCCTTACTTGTCCATACATGGACATGATGGACAAGCACGAGAGCACAAGCATGAAGACAAGCTGGCGGCTGCCAGTGATAAAGTACACACAGACACGCCTCTGGAGCCCCGGAATCCCTTATAAAGGGTCTGCTGAAGCAACAAGAGGCGGTCGAAATGGAGCGATGCCAGCATCGGGCGCTCGCAAGGACAGAGTGCAGGTAGAGCTGTGCGACCTAAAGCGTCAAGAAGCTTCTGAACACTGTGTGGGTGACGGCCACACAGAGTGTGACGCCCTCATTCTATGCAGCCCTTGAAACCGTCTGGTCAGAGACGCATCAGGCAGACGAGAGAATGTAGGCGGAGCGATGCGTCGTGGATGTGTCGCTAAGATAGGACCCTCGAAGCCCACATCACTTTCCGAGAAATCTGTTGGTGATGACTCCTCTGCAACCCTAACACTAATACCCGCAGGTCTCAGTACGAAGGCTAAGGCGTTCTCTTACATCTTCGGATCTCTTAGTGATCCAAAGCGTGGTAATATCAGCAGGTGCGTTTGGAAAACCAAACGTGGCTGAAGGCGTGCACATCAAGGCCAAGCATATCGGTGCAGGGCTCACACTTTCTCACTGAGCCAGATGGCAGCGCGGCAACCTCCCCGAATGACACCAGTCAGTAGTTCGTAGGGCTTTGCTTCCTTGGCGTCGTGCTCAACAGCATGGTCGAGGTGCTCTAGTTCCTCATCCCTGATGGTGCGGATCCTTCTGACCAGTTCCGTCAGCTCCTCACCGACCTCCTCCCCCCTGTCTTCCATGTCCTTGATCCAGGCGAGCAGCTCTCGCACTTGGGCGTTGTAATGTTCGCCAATCTCCGTCTCGACAGCCTCGGTGCATGCCATGGCAGCCTCTCGGCCCATGACTGCAGTGGACCAACCTAAAGCGGTGGCAGCGACCTGCCAAATTGGATACATGGCAGTGGGGCGTATGCGGTGTTTGGCAATGATGTGGTTGAAGTAGGTAAAGTGACCAGCCTCCTGGTCGTACATGTGCTTCATCAGAGGACGTAGGTGAGGGTGTGCTTTGACAATGGGAGGTGTTTGTGCCGAGTAAATCAAGACGGCAGCTAGTTCGCCGGTTTGGTTGACACGGAGCTGGCTCGACTGTCAGTCACAGCATGTCTTGAAGGAGTCGGAAGTAAACACACAGCACTATCAAGGAACTGTTCTTGCTCTCGTGTCAGTGGACGGCTGCGTTTACCATTGGTGCCATGTTCAACAGTGGCGGGTTTGGGTTCCGTGGCAGGCGATTCCGCAGACGTTGTGATGGTGGCTGTTTGACGCAGGGAATTAAGAGCCGGTGAAGGCGATGTGACGGTCGTCGTGCAGTAGAGCGCTAGGCGGCGACGTGCAGTCAATGCGAACATGGTGTGGCACAATTCGGAGTATTGCGGGCCTTGGGTGTAATAGTAGTGGTAGAGGTGGAGGTGGTAGTGACAGCGTCATGGTTATCTGATCATGTGGAAGCAAACTCAAGACAAACAGTCGCGACTCACGCGGTCCTAACCACTAAAATTAATTATATGTCCATGATGGCTAATCAAACAGCCATTCCGAGATATTGAGTCCAGAAATTGCCACGATCCATTCATTGGCTGAAGTCCTTCCTGCCTGTGGACAGAAGGTCTTGCCTTTGCCATTCCCGAATCGGAAAGAATGACTTCCTCATTACCTGGCTCCCGCGACTTGCCAGCTTCGCAATATGATCTGTCTACATATTGGGGTCGTGTCGCACATGCGGCCAATCTCTCAGATCCAAGGTGAGCATGAGCGATTATATATGTGCAGCATTGAATTATAAACATTGTCGCTTTGAACATGTTGTGATACTGGTTACTATGGTTCCATTATAGCTATGACTAACCTCGATCGCGATGCAGAACTCTCTTTACATCTTCAGCTGGCTTAGAGCATGCAAAGGAGCTTGTTTCTTCCTACAAGCAGGGTTGCATTCAGTCAATGACTCCAGAATTGTGGCAAGCGAAAAAGATCATTGACTCTACTTTGCATCCCGGTTCGTCAACATCGAGTCCTGCATCAGAATCATACTATGAATGTTCTAACCCTCTCTCAGACACTGGAAAGCCCGTCTTTCTACCCTTCCGCATGTCATGCTTCGTGATTTCGAATTTGGTAGTCACAGCTGGAATGTTGACACCTAATCTTTCCACCGCTGGTACCCTTGGATGGCAAATCACAAACCAGTCTCTGAACGTGGCCATCAACTCGGCCAACGCGAACAAGTCCACCCCTCTTTCCACCTCTACTATGGTCCAGTCTTACTTTCTCGCCGTGGGAGCAAGTTGCGGTGTCGCTCTTGGTCTAAATTCTCTAGTGCCACGCCTGAAAGGCTTGAGTGCAGGAAGCAGAGTGATCCTGACTCGTCTTGTGCCGTTCGCTGCAGTCGCCAGTGCTGGTGCCCTGAACGTCTTCCTTATGCGTGGAGAGGAGATCCGCAAGGGAATCGACGTCTTCCCTACCGAGACCGAGGAAGAAAAGCAGAAACGTGAGTCCAGCGGTCTAGAATTGCAGTCCCTGGGCAAGTCCAAGAAGGCTGCGACCCTCGCTGTAGGTGAGACGGCCATATCGAGAGTGCTGAACGCCACTCCGATCATGGTCTTGCCCCCGCTCATCTTGGTGAGGCTGCAGAAGACGGACTGGCTGAAGCAGCGCCCGAGGATGGTAACACCAGTCAACCTGGGCTTGATCTTGGGAACCAGTATCTTCGCGCTACCGTTGGCCCTGGCAGCATTCCCACAGCGTCAAGCAGTCAGAGCAGACAAGCTCGAAAAGGAGTTTCACGATCGCGCTGGCAAAGATGGCTGTGTCGAGTTCAACCGAGGCATATGATACATGCATAATATATCTATAATACGAGCTGGACCGTAAGATGTATTCTCTTCTTCGTCGTATGGGGCAAGAATATTGCTACATGCCTTGTGTGATACATGGTCATGCAGCATCTCTTCCCTACGATTTGCGTGGGTGAAGAACATACAGTATGACAGATGACGACCCTTTGTGGTTGACGGTTCGGTGCGTAGTCAAGCCGAGACTACTCCACTCGTACATTTTGTATTCACAACTTCACAAGAGTATGACATACGTATCAAGGGGTCAGATAGCATGATTCTGGGATTATCAGAGAGCACAATGGCTGCAGAAGCGTATCGTCGAGGCATTGAGCCTTGCATCCCGTCAGGTCTGTCGGTCAGAAAGCTGTCACTGAGGGCACGTGCTCTGGGCGGCCAAACTTATCCCGAAAGGCAACCAAGTCATCACCAATGATAGGTCTAGGTAAAATGCAAGGCATGCAGAGACGAGGAAGTTCATCATATGTAAAACTCTATGTGTAAGGGGTATCATGGTCCTCTAAAACTCCACTGAAATGCGAGATAAAACTCTAAAAAGTGCTCGACGAGCGCGTTAGTTCAATCTAAGCTCTCTAGTCCACTGGTCTCCTCGCTCTCAGCGACGAGGATACCGACAAGACAGGAAGTCAACATTCCTTCCCAATTTACCCAGGGGTGGACATCGTTGAATAGAGCGGTGCCGTCTTTGCCTGCTCCACGTAGTAATTCCCCTTCGCCACCCGGGTGGAATGGCAGGTAAGGCGTGATATTATAAACTTTACCCTGGTAAACACTCCAGGCATCTTTTTTGAGACCCGTCTCTTTATCTTTGCGACCGTGGAAATGTTTCAGCATTGAAGGTGTTACGCGCAAGAAGCGAGGAACATTGCTGAGATTTTCAGAGCGAGCGAGAGTAGCCCAGTCGAGGGGAGAATGGCCCGGAGTGAGCTGGACTTTATTCCGAGAATTAGGAGTGTCTATACGAGCAGGCGAGAGTGAACTGGGAGGTGGACCCCTCGCCTGTGCGCCAGATGATGCAGGTGGTCCACGGTTCGGTAGTGGCCCGGTAGAAGGAACTCGAAGAGAAGACGTGGCGGCGGGGATCTGTCTGTCTGTGGCTGGTCTGGAGGGAGGCGGCATGAGACTCGATGCTGTCCTCGATGCCGGTACAACAGGAGGAGCCATGAGGCCAGGTGTGGGCTTGGGTGGTTGCGGCAGCGGCGGCGGCGGCGCCATAGTTGTGGGAGGACGCAGAGCAGAAGCGCGTTGGGCTGAGTTCGGCGCAGGAAAGACTGGTGGAGGAAGGTTGTCTCGAGCGTCTTCGTCTTCGTCTTCCTCCTTTTCTTCCTCTTCTTGCGGCCTCTGATCATCGCTATTTGAGTCGCGTCCCGCGGCAGTGTGAGAATCGTCTAGGGTGAACGAAGGGACCGGGACCGCCATCGATGTGGGATTTGCTAGGGGTGTCGCATCGCCGTCAACGTCGTCGTGCGGTCCTTGCCGAGTGTCCTTCTTCTCGTCGCTCCTGTCTTGCTTCTTCTCTTTCGGTTCTTCAGACGTGTTTATTGACTCAATCTGCTCTTCTCGAGTATTTACAATCCCCCGTTGTCGCTTCGCCGACCGGAACCATCGCAGGATCGGCGTCCACGTCGTCGGCGGGTGTTGATAGGTCAGGTATGTGATGGATATTATGAGCAAGGAAATGCTCAGCCACGCCATTATGGATTGTGATCGGCAGAGGACTACGGCGTCGGATCAGAAGGAGTGGGGAGACATCAAGGAAGGGACAGGGTGAGGGTGACGGAGAGTAGGAGGCGGAAATTGCGACTTTGCGGAGGAAGGCGCGGCTATTTTCCGCTTCAAATGTACCTAAGGTACCTTACCTTGAGGCTTTTGTGAGGGAAAGCTGCTGTCACCCACTGTACAACCTCGGCATGTGGGCCGCGTTCCTTCTCTCCAAACGCCCCGGTTCCGTCCACTTACCCCGAGGAGTGCTCTCTGAATGGACGGTACCTTACAGTGCAGCGACAGGTGTGTAACGAGTAGCATGTGATAGTTTCTCGTGTCTTGAGTGCCGAGAGTATGTCGTTGTGGTTACTTTGCCTTTTCTGATCTTTTGGTTTATTCTTCTCTTCATCCTCCATCTCTCTTTGTCTTGTCTGGAAATAGAAGGATATACTAGAATCAGGAACCATGACGACGTCATCAGCACTCCTCCGTCCGGCGCTTTCGTCGGCTAGAGCAGTAGCGACCTCTAACAGCCGACAGCAAATACAGATACGTGGAAAGTCCGCATTTCTGCGACGTTCACGGGAGTTCAGTTGTTCCACTCGGCACAACAAGGAGATACAGGATGCGTATATCATCAGTGCCGTTCGCACACCCGTCGGAGTGGTGAGTGAGCGGGAGCTTATCGATACCATACTTTAGCCACCTTCCCTGATGTTTTTTTTGTAGTTCAATGGAGCATTCACCGCGGTTCCTGCCACGACACTAGGCTCTCACGCCATAAAAGCCGCCATCGAACGATCCTCGGTGCCAGCCGACCTGATCAAAGATGTCTACATGGGCCAAGTACTACAGGCTGGTGTCGGACAGGCGCCCGCCCGACAAGCAGCCATAGCGGCAGGACTGTCCACGAGTGTCGAGGCGACGACAATCAACAAAGTATGCGCGAGTGGCCTGAAAGCCGTCAGCATAGCGGCCATGAAGATCCAACTGGGAATGGCCGAGGCGCAGATCGCCGGCGGAATGGAGAACATGTCCAGAGTGCCCTATTACTTGCCCCGAGCGAGTCAGCAACCCGCTTTCGGAGAACAAAAACTCCACGACGGCCTGATTGCAGATGGTCTTTGGGATGTCTATAACCAGATCCACATGGGTAACTGTGCCGAGAACACGGCCAAGAAACATGAGATTAGCAGGGAAGAGCAGGATGAGTTTGCCATCCTGTCGTACAAGAGGGCGCAGGAGGCGTGGAAAAGCGGAGCGTTCGAGGAAGAGGTTGTGCCGGTGACGGTCAAGAGCAAGAAGGGCGAAGTCGTGGTCAAAGAGGACGAGCAACACAATAAGCTCAAGCTCGACAAAATCGCCACGCTCAAGCCTGCGTTCGACAGGTCAGGTAACGGTACAGTGACAGCGGCCAATAGCTCTCCACTGAGTGATGGCGCCAGCGCGCTTGTCATCACCAATCGAGAGACAGCCAAGAAGTACGGCAAAGGAAAAAGAATCCTGGCCAGGATTGTCGCAACTGCCGATGCGGCAGTGGATCCCATCGACTTTCCCATTGCGCCGTCAAAGGTCGTCCCTATTGTGCTCGAGAAGGCCGGCATTACCAAGGAGCAGGTCAAAATATGGGAGTTCAATGAGGCTTTTGCCGCAGTCATCAAGGCCAACGCCAAGGTAAGCATTCATGTCGCCGGGCTTGTTTCGAACAGATCACTGACGATAAGCCAGATCCTTGGACTAGGGACGGACAATGTGAACCCGAGGGGAGGCGCCATCGCCCTCGGACACGCGCTGGGTAGCTCTGGATCGAGAATCTTGGTCACTCTTCTGCATCAACTGAAGGTGGGAGAGTACGGATGTGCTGCGATATGTAACGGTGGAGGTGCGTCGACCGGTATTGTGGTGCAATTGGTCGAGGCCGATGATTTGTGAGGCTCGGGGTTGTGTCTCCCTCCATCATCGAGTCGCTGTGGTGAGCAAGGTAGCTTAGATACCTCGCAAATGTATATTTTACAAAGAAAGCTGTCACTCATATGCTAAATAGAGACGAACCTGTATTCTCTTTTCATGTATTCGTGCATTTCGAGTCTGATGCTAATATCACGCTTCTCTGTCTTTTCTTTTTCCTTTTTGTTGTAGATCAGTCCTCGGCCTCAAACCTCCTGATCAACAAGCCATCCTTTTCCAAGACCTCCTTGACCTGTCTGACAGTCCACTCGCCCCGGTGAAACATGCCCGCGCCCAAAGCGGCATCCACGCTCGTCTCTTCAAAGACCTGCTTGAAATGACCCGCATTGCCTGCGCCCGAAGACGCGATGACGGGGATCTTGACAGCGGCTTTGACTGATCTGATGAGCCCGAGGTCGAAGCCCGAGTTCGTGCCGTCCTTGTCGATGCAGTTGAGCAGAATCTCGCCGCAGCCCATGGCTTCGACGGCCGTGACGAGTTGGATGACGTCGAGGTCTGACGTCGTGCGGCCTCCGTGGAGTGTGCATGCGTACCAGCAGTATTCTTCGCCGTTGGGGCCCTTTTCGTTTGGTGATAGCTTTACCGTGGCGTGGGGGGTGGCGTCTGGTGAGGAGACGTAGACGCGCTTGGGATCGACGGAGACGACGACGGCTTGCGCGCCGTAGGCGTTGCTGATTGTCTCGATGGCCGTCTTGCCTGATAGTGTGCGGTTTGCTGAAAAGTATTCTTCGGCGGCTGTCACGGCGTCGGAGCCGATGGAGACTTTGTCGGCGCCGGACTTGAAGTAGAGAGTTGCCACGTCGAGGGCTGGCACGACGTTGCCCGTCTCAGCGTCCTTGGTGTCGCGGACACCGCCTCCAATGGTCAAAGGAACGAAGACGCTCTTTGACGTTTGTCGCAGGATCTCGAGCATGGGTTGGTCCTTCAGCGGGGTGTCCCTGAAGGAGGTGATGTTGAGAAAGGTGACTTCATCTGCGCCTTGTTGGTAGTACTTCTCTGCCATGGAGACGGGCTTGCCGAGGTTTCGCACTGCAGAGCTATCCTTGTCGCGGACATCGTATTGGTCGCCTTTTGTCACGACGAGGTCGCCCTGGTCATTGGTGCGCACGTCGAGACAAGCAATAATTCGCCGTGTCAGACCCTCCTTGCTCGCTGCCGCCGATGGCGTCGTCGGTAGCTTTTGTATGTAATTTCCGTCCAAGAATGCTTTGATGACACGAAGACCGGCAGCACCACTCTTCTCCGGGTGGAATTGAGTGGCCAGAACGTTCTCCTTTGCGACGGCTCCGACAAACTCCTCGTCGCCGTAACGAGCGGTAGCGACAGTCCAACCCTCCTTCTCTAACACACCTGGCTTGTAAGGCGCAGCATACGAGTGAACATAGTAGTATTTGCTGTCCGGTCGTAGCCCATACAGACTCTGGTCTGCAGCGAGTCCCTTTGCGTTGGCAGTGTTTGCCGAGTTCCAGCCGATCTGAGGCACGCTCTTGTTCGTGTCGTTGAATCTCTCCAGTCTTCCGGGCACGACTCCTAGGCCAATGACATTAGGGTCTTCGGCAGATCCTTCAAACAAAGCTTGTAGACCGACACAGATGCCCATGAACGGCTTGCCGGCTTGAATGTGTGCCTTTATCGGCTCGACGTAGCCCGCGTTGATGAATTGAGTGAGGCAGTGGCCAAAGTGACCCACACCGGGTAGGATGAGTTTCTGAGGTTTACGTTAGTTCATCATTGCACGATCATACGGTATACGAATTTAAGGGAAAGACGGACCTCTGCTTTGGCTACATCTTCTGGCGACTTGATCCACTCGACCTCGTAGCCCACTTTCTCGATTGCATTGACCAGAGAGCGGATGTTGCCCGCGACGTAGTCGAGCAGGTGAACCGTAGGCATGTCTGTCAATTGGTATGATCAACCGAGCTATGAATTATATGGTGGATGTACTATATGTTACCCCTCCAAAGAAAGAGAGGCGGATGCGTCACATTCGAGGAAAATGTCCATACATGAGTCATACATTACCTTGCTGTGTCTCCGACTGACTCCTTTTCCAGCTGACCATCGATAACCGGTTTTTGTCTACTCCGTAATTGTCGCCGCAGTCCCGACACTTGACTGTCTATATGTCATGACACTCGCCAACCCCCATCCCACCATGGCTACCATAACACCGGAAAGTGTCCAATTGTCAAATCCAGATTGAAAGTCCATCAACTGATTACACACAATGGACTTCATACTCGGACTGGGCCTCGCCCTACCGATAACAGCCGGCCTGGCAATAGGCACCGTGACGGGTGTGGGCCAAGGCGTCTCGCAGCAGCAAAAAGCAAACGAAGAAGCCAAAAACGCCAATCCAGAAGCCCGGATGGTCAAGTTCCACGTCGACAGTGCGGTGGACCACTCGCTGCGCAAGTCGCCCGCTTTCGCTCTGCTCAACAACGGCATGGTCGTGCTGCGCGACGACAAGCTCTGGGTCGAAGAGAAATCAGGCAAGGGCGGCATGCCGCTGCGCAAGGAGTCGCATCCCTTCACGGGGTTTTTCCTGCAGTATCCAGACGAGGCGCGCGTGCCGCCTCTCAGAGGGCTGGTGTCGACGATCACCGCCGACCCGCCCATGCTCAACTGGGTGTACGCGGACAAGGACACTTATGAGTTGAAGTACTCGAATCGGTCCGGGTCTATTGAGCATCTGGTGGGTGACTGGGACTGGACGGATGAGTTCGAGGACTCGTGCCTCTCGTTCGACGGCTGGGAGCCCTTCGTGGCCGTCGAGGAGCCTGACTTTCCCGACGAGCAAGGCAAGCCACGGTGGGCGCTGTATGTCGATGTCGACGACGACGGGCTCAAGGCAAGGAAAAAGGGACGCAAGACGCTCGAGGTGCAGTTGGAGAGGAGAATCATTACCGATCAGGAATACAACAAGTGGGGAATCGGGCAGGAGGGAAACATCGGTTTCAAGTCCACAAAGGAGATTGACAAGATTGCCGAAAGGCGCGCCGAGAGGGAGAAACAGGAGAAGGAGCAGCAGCAGCAGAACAACATCACAGTCGAGCACAAGGAATAGTACTTCATATATTCTTATCATCAGAGCACCATCGTGTCGATGTGAGAGGTATTCATTAAAAGTCATGTCGTGGGTCTCGTGATGCTGCACCAGATGCCGTCCGTCATCATTGAGCTGCTTCAGCCATTGTTTGACCTCGATCTTCGTCCTGGCCTGGACCCTCTCTGCTCTCTTGCTCGATAACATCCTTTTTGACAAGCTTGTCGAGAGCCGACAGCCTTTCCGAATAACCAAGCGTCAGCCCCTCCACGCTGCCCAACATTGCGTCCAGCGACCCCTTCCTCGTCGGCTGTATCGGTCGACTCTTGCCTTCCGTACCGCTTATGGTCAACATCAGACTCCCGTCTCTTCTTGACATGTCCCCATCATTCCAGGACGGTGCCTGTGACAATTGAGTGTTGGAAATCTGCCAGTCCGGACTCAGGCTCTGTGCATCCGTGATCGTCTTCCCGTCCGGTCCGAGATCGAGCACCACGATGCGCTCTTCGCCTTGTTGTGGCTGCGCCTCATCGGCTTGAATGGCCAGACTTTCGACTATCGCCGTCGTGAGCAAGGCCGGATCGTCATCGCTGAAGACGTAGTGAATCCCGGGATGATGGTGATCGCCAGTCTCGGCGTCTTCGATGAGTGTAAATAACGGACGGAAGTCAGGCGGGTGTGTCAACTCTTCAGCCGTCGTTTCCGGGTAAGGTATGTCGTCGTGCATGGCTGTGTTCATGATTTAGCTCGACGAGGTCCGTTCCAGTGCCTTTCACGTGACCAGAAACAAACCCTGGGTATTTATGTCGACGTCTCCGGGCGCAGGCGCAGCACTCGGATCTTTCGTAGCACCATCGTCGTGCTCATCCGTAGTCTGAGCAAAACTATGAGAATACTCTGGCGGAGGTGACATGGTGTCGCTGCGGCAGGATAACCATCATGGGCACGTTGCAGGGTACAGTAGAGCTGATCTCCACACTCTATCGTCTAGCGGAGCAGCTTATGGCATCGACATGTATGAGTAAGCAAGCATACCCCACACAGCACCTGAACGAAAGAGCATTCCATTCGAGCACAGAAACACTAGAACTCTTGGATTATTTAGCTACACTACATAGAACAATCGGCTGCATGGCCCCTTTTCATTTCCCTAGGCGTCTGCCTTCATGTACGATATACCAGTAAGACGATAAGCCCTTTCACTGAGCTGCGGCTCCTTCACCGGCTCAAGGGTTCGCCATTTCTCTTTGCCAAATCACGTCCCATGACCTGGGCAGTTGGGCCCTTTGGATTCATAAGCTAAATGTACAAGCACGGATGAACGACTGATATCTTTCGCGGCATCATTATTGTTTGACCCATACACCATACCTTAAAACAAGGACTATTTAAGGACTATTTGCGTCCACTGCAACAACTCATTCCGAATCAGTCAGCCGGGTAAGGTATATGGGCAGCCGAACCGAGTCTGGTTCTTTCGGTTCGGTTCGGCTCGGTGCGGCTCATGTAAGAACTCGGGGTACTGGGATTGCGGTGTTTCGATCCCGGCCCGATCGTTGCCTTGTCCAGCTGCACTGTCCTTCTGTAAGAAGCCAACGTGCTTGGCATCGCAAGCGAGCGGTCCTCACTAGTGAACTTCATGGGACAGCCAGACGACATTCCTTAAAGGTCGAATAGCCACAAAAGCAGCAATATGGCCGCAATGATGCAGAGACGTATGGTAAGTCTTCATGCAAAGTACCCGTGTTTTACTCGAATCCCGAAAACTAATTCTACTCGGCAGTTGTCCAAGGATGAGGAGGGTGAAGAGACAGAGGTTCGGCGTGAGGATCAGGACAAGATCAACCGCTTCAGCACATTACACCAAAAAGTAAAACTCTTAGATGCCGAGTTGAAGACGAAACAAGTTAGTAGCTGTAGATGATGATTTATTCTGCACGATTATACCGTACTAACCTAGCATACAGAAAGACAGGGAAGACCTGGAAGAGGTCTCAGGCGAGCTCGAGCTCGCAGATGAGGACGAAAAGGTCTCGTAAGTCTGCTGTCATTCTTGTCCCGTTACACTGCAACATCTTACAAATTCAAAAGCTACAAGATCGGCGACTCCTTCTTCTCCTTGCCACTAGAAGAGGTCCAAGAACTTCTCGCTGGTTCAGTGGAGAAGATAGATGCCGAGGTCAACACGATAGAGGAGAAGCTCAGCACAGTGCAAGAAGAGATGCAAGCGCTCAAAGCAGCTCTCTATGGACGCTTCGGTAAGAGCATCAACCTCGAGGCGTGAAAGCGTCTATAGAGAGAAGGAGGCTTTGCCTGCTTCGCCACCCAGGTACACCTCGTTCCTGGTACGCAGCATTTGCACAGCTGTATGAAGGGTTGTGTGCAGAAGCACTCCACTCATGCCTATTGCTATACTCCCGAATCATCCGAAAAGACTTAGCAGGCCGCGTAGCTTGTGTATGGGGATGCTAGAGGCCCATCTCTGATGTCAGGGGTCCCGAATTCTGCCACCGGCTGTGTATGGAAATTCTGGTTCGCGTTCCATTTCAAACGACTAATTGCAATGCCGCTGGGACATACAAGTATGTGGAACCTTCGGGTCGTAGTAATTCGCTTGAAATAAATGTGACAAAAATGTATGTATGGCTGACTAGTATATTATGACATTCTGTTTTGATATGACATGTCGTTCCTTCCACCTGCCGCCTACCACCTCTAGGATTCGGGTATCATACATCTACTCAGAAATTGTCGCTGCACTCCATCCGGAGGTCCACGCATCGATATGAGACGGCACCTTTGTCCAATAGCACAAAGGTGTTTCCCCGATGTTCACCCATGCTAGCGCCGGCGAAGTTATCGAGGTTACATCTGTCAAGCAAATGTCAGACTAGCGAAATGCGATACTCGGTTTTGTCTTCTATGCAGCTTGCTCGGTGGCAAACCGAAGCGCTCTTCTGGCGACGAGTGCTCGCTCGGGGCGCAAGAGCTCGAAAGTGAATATAGAACTACCATAGAGCAGAGCTCGGCATTTGCACAAATCTGTTGATCTGACTGCACGAGAAAGTCTTCAACTCCATAGCACATCTCTCAGACGTCCCACATCACCGCCAGCCTCCTGCAATGCGTTGACCGCAGCGATGCTGAACTTCCTGCGTCTCTCGGCGGCTTCCTTTTCTCTTCTCGCTTTGGTCTTCGAGCTTCCACTCGGCGCGACACCTGTGAGCAGCTTTGCGCTGTCGGAAGCCGTGAAGTTCACAAACGCCGATGCGCTGGCGCCGCGAGGACTCTTCGGTGTCGAGATTCTGCGACGAATGCGTTGTTTGGACATCCGCCGTCGAGCGCGAGGACTCTCTGGGGCTGGGGAGGGCGAACGCTTCGCGGCGTACTGGTCGTCCCTCATAGAAGCAAGTGGGTAAGGAACCGAGGGCAAAGCAGACAATTTCGCATCGCTTGCTTCTCTTGAGTCTGTAGTAAATGTTGGATCATACGAAATCATCAATCCGTTCGCCTCTGAATCGTCTGAGCCGGGAAGCATTGCTAAAGGTGTGTCGCTTTCCTGCATATTCGCTTGCCCAATACTCATGCGAATGCTTGAATCGCGTCTAATCCCGTTAGCCGCCAACCATGGGTTGAAAGACGGTGAGATCTCGTAGTCGTCTTCTGCGTCATATTGACGTAGGGCCCATGGTGTGCCTGCGTTTAAGGGTGCCGGCAAGATCTTGTAGTCGTCTTTCATGTCATCTTGACGTAGAGCCCACGGTGTGTGTGCGGTTGGGAGCGCCGGCGACGGAACAGCATAATACATGCTCCGGCCGTTGGAGGCATCTGGTGCGAGACCTTCGGGGAGTCTTTCCATCCCCGGACTCGTAAGCGGTGATGCGTTAGGAGTGTATGGTTCGGTACCGGGTGAGACAAAGTTTTCAGGTAGTATTCCGCCCTCAAGGCGAGGAGAATACGGCAAAGCCCCTATATCTGCGCTGCTGGGTGAGCGTAGGGTTGTTACATCAACGGTACGAGAGCTTTTCGCTGATGGCGGAGGTGACAGTGGAGCTGTTCGGAATGGTAGCGTGGTTGTATAAATCGATCCTGTGTTTCTTGGGACAGTACGAGCACGTGGAGAACCCGTACTGTAGCAGGAGGCAGACATCATATTGGCCAACTTATCCTTCTGGTGTTGTCGTTTCTGGGTACGAGGCGATTTTGGCGAAGCCGCCGGCTTTGACCAACGCGTCCGGTTGTTCAAGGTCGATCCTCGCTGTCTAGCCGCCTCGGATGGTGATGTCGGCGACGATATGTGAGGACTTGGGAATCCACCAAGACTCAAGAAGTCCGAGTGAGCGGCGCTTTCTGCGCCGACTTCTAGAGAACGAAGAGTGCTGGTCCAGAAGTCCTGCACGACGTCCTTCGCATTCCACGGCTTCTGCGCTATGTCACTCGAATCAGAATCAGGGCTTGACGTCTCGGCCGTGTGGAAGATATTGCTAAAGTCTTCGGAACCAATTCTGTCAAGCGATGTCGATGAGTCGCTCAGATTCAGGAGGTCGATATCGATGTACTGGTTGAAGAGATCGTCATAGGCGTTGCTCCGTTCCCATTCTTTGTTCAATGGCCGCATTGAGAGCGCCATGGAGTGATTGGTGAATGCCATGACAATACGTGATTGGTAATGAGGATGATGGCTGAATGATGGAATTCTCTCCCTTGCTGCACTGATACATGAAGAAGAAAGGTAAACAAACATGTACCTTGACGCAAGGTATATATGCTGTGATCCGTCATTGGTCGAAGCCATGCCAGCCATCGCATTCCAAATGTGGCTAACTTCAAGTATGGAATGAGGCTCGATGAAGCTCACAAGGGACACTATGACTAAGCTTGCGATTGTGAAGTGTAACCGGATTCGGCGATATGATCTTCGGGACTCAATATGGAATGTAGTTGAGGTGGACGTTCAGGGAATAGAACTACGGATAGGGAAATCCTAAGACAGTCGCATGTGCGAAAGGGGATGCTTGATACAGAAGCCAAGAAGCCAGGGGGAGATGGGGCCGGGTTGTTCAGGAGCCGATCTGCTTGCGGCATACCGGTGAGGTTGACTCAGGACTACTCGTACGGGTAGCATAGCCCGTGGATAGCTTGCAGGATAGATCAATCCATCAATCAATCAGTCTGACGATTCGGCTTGTGAAGAACGTAATGGTAGGAACACGAGGCATTACGGGACTGGATGCTAGAGCAAAACACGCATACCCTATGAGCTGTGTTGTCAGACAGTCTCTCCCAGGACATTCCAGACCTGTTGGAGCAGGCTGCAAAAATAGCCTTCATCCGGTGGTAGCCGTACCCAGACGAGTGCTTGTCTCAGCTTGCTCCATGATTTGCCTGGATCTAAGCTTTGAATTAGCATGGAATTGAGACGGTCTCCGCCCCCGAGTAGAGATGACCTCGAGGTGTCTATCTTGTGACTTTTCCCGCAAGAATTCGACGAATCACGTACAGGGGGAAGATAATCTCTGCCCTTTTTCTCTGTGACCCGATAGACCAAGATACCCTACTCCTCATCAAGTGATGTGTTGCTCACGGGTTTATAATTGGCGAAGGATGACTCCACAGATGAAGAGTAGACTCCCAAATGGGTATCTTTAAGTAGTCACGACCACGAGCTGCTAAAGCAAGCTGGATGACTTGCCTTAGCATATTGGATGCCGTAACAAGACGCCCTTGCTCCTTATGTGTGAACGCTAGGTTAGCCATGCTGGTCAGCGTAGAAGGATGCTCTTGGTCTAGCACCCTCTTCCTCGTCTCTATAACTTGCACATTTAGCTTCTCGGCTTCGTTCTACCTGCCTTGAGTTAAATATATCGATGCTAAATTGCCCATTTGTGATGCCATTTCGCGATTGCGCGTTGTCATGATTATCGACCCTTGTTCACATATAGGCAGGTAGTGGATGAGTGCTTTTGGAGCTGGCATTCTTCTATCGTCTTGTTCTTTTTCCTTATTTCTCGCAGCTGGTTCAAACAAGTATTTGGCATCATCAGCATTATCTAAAATCAGCAATCATGGACCCTTTCTGACATTACAGAGCCGGCTCTGAATAAGCTGAAAGATATCTGCCTTTGAGTCGTTTCGTCCCGGCATTTTGAGTGGTTCGGCCAGTTCTCGTATACCCTCTTCGAAACGAGCTGTACTGCTTGCGTGGACCCATACATACTCGATAACCAGTTGCGATTTGCTTCGAAAATTTAGCGGCGATAAGATGCTCAACTAAGGATATGTCTTACCCAACGCCACGTATTCCAAAAAGTGCGACCCTTGTTGAGGACCTTGTAAGCCTTGTTGAGGACCTTGTAAGCTTCTGCTCCAATATATCTAGCTCTGATCGATGAGTGAATTCCTCATCTCGGATGAATGGTACTGTAGACATTGGCAACGGCTGTGTCTCTGCTCTTGCTACATGGACAGATACTTGTTAGTGCCATACAATATATCATGCAGCCGTCGCATACCTGATAGATGATTGATGTAGATAGCCTCCGCATTGTTCTGGGTGCTATTTGATCCTCCATCATGATTGAATCTTTTTGTATGCCTAGACCACCATTGACGGTCCGAGCACCGGCACCTGTGCTAGTCATTGTGGTCTGTAGAGACTGGTGCCCTGGTTTGGAGAAGACTTATCAGCAAGATGTATGAAGCGATCTGAGCAAATTGAGATGATATGGCAGGTCCAGGTGACGAGATGTGTATCTTCACACGCAGACGACGCAGATGGCCACAGACACAAGAGCAAATACATCCTTGCTGAAGCCGATGACTTGTTCATCCTGTAATCGCATGGTTGTAGTCTAAAGTGCGTATCCATGTCCTTGAGATCCACAATCTGAGACTGCCGTTGGCGCTCATGATGTCGCTCGCGTGGCTGGAACATGGCAAATGAACCAAAGTCTGGAGAGATCACCAACCTAGATAAGGCCCCTGCGGAGCGTCTGGGAGCTCAATCTCTTCGATGAGTGCTTTTGCGCACAATGCTGCTCTTGCCGCGGGATATGAACGCCACTCCTCGCTCTTGTGACTGTCTGCGTAGTCCACGATGCCCTTAACGACGATGGTACCGAATACTTCCCATGTCCCAGCGGCCGCCATCTCAAATGCTATACACCTCTCCTCTTGGATGAGCTTATCTCTCCTATGAGCGCTCTTTATGATAGCATTGCCGGAAGCGACACGACCAAGATGAATCCTTGTCTCTCGTAGTATGTTACTACGCTCAGCTATACAGCCAAGCTGATCGCACGGCGCTGTCAGCGCCTCTTCGCAAACTTCATGATACCAGTTTGAGCATTTGTCGCAGATCGAACACTCGTGCGAACATTGGTGCTTATGGCGGTCATGCGAATCGTAAACACGATCCGTCCCTTGCTCAGGGCGTGCATATTTCGGCCCCCATTCTGTGAGATCTTGGTTCGTCTTCTTCAATATTCGATTATATGCTTTGCTTGTTCGCGTCAGTAAAATGTTCGTGAAATTTGCAACGTTTGCAGGAACTCGTGGTAAGCTATTTTCAACGGCAGTCTTTATCTTGAAATCATTGTCGTACATGGCGCCAAAGTCGTAGCCAATGACTTGCGTGCTTATCACGACATCCCCAAGTTGGATGTCAGAGTGCTTCCATAGTCCCCTTTCGTACTTAAGTGGCGCGCCACCAGCAATCCCGACCACCAGGGCGTAAGTAATATTGGGAAAACTATGATGCATATCCTTCGCAAGATGACTAGTATTGATCGTACCCATATTCCTCGGTGTCACCACCACAACAGGCTTTCCACCCAGTTCGCCAAGGACGTAGTGGTTGTCATCATTCTTCGCCTTGCCATATGTGCGCTTGTCGTCTTCCTTATAGTCTCTTGTCATTACATTCTCGACTGCATCACGTTCCTCCGGCAGAGCGCAGATAATGGCAATTTGGAAGCCATCGCGGTTGCCGGGCGGAGGTAGTGACTGAGCGGTTGTCATTCCCATCATGTGATTGTCGTTTACGCTGTCGCTATCGCCTGTTTAGCTCGAGATGGCTATACGGGGATATCGTCGGGTCCTTGATGATGATGGCGGAATGTGTCTCCAACATAGGAACGTGAGAAGGTTGGACGAAGGCCTGAACGATACATGTAAAAGGTGTCACCAGCAAGACCTATTAATAACAGGTGTATATCAGCTAGAGAATGGGGCGATATTTGGTTGCAGTGGTGGCAGAGTGGCGCTCCACATGTTGCCGATTGAGAACAGCGGCACCATGGAGCACCTGTGAGGTTAAACCAAAATCGTGCAAGGCGTCCGGCCTCGCTACAAGTGTACAGAAGCAAGCGCCAAACTGTGCTTGGTCTATGACTGCTCCGTAATTACTTATGTGCTGGCGTAAGCTGAGTGGTGGAAAATGTATTCATCACTATGCTAATGCAGCTTAGTGCGTGATTCCCTACATGACCACAATCAAGTTATCATCACATATCATCGGCATCGCATATTGTCTCTGATCTCTCGGGCTTCGTCAGCCCAGTCTGCTTAGCTGATCTTGAGGTGTGACGATACTCGACGGAACATTGCAATACGCACCCGTACTAGTCTTTTTAGACGCTTGCATTCCTGAGACCGACAATGTGACCTGGAATGTATCTGTCTTGGGTTTCTTAGTGTTGCGGGTCGCAGGATGCGAAGCAATCTCCAAGGTCCCGTAACCATTTGCATTCCTCCGACATGCTCGAGACAAGCAGTCACGAGACAATGATGGGACTATTTTCTTTTGCTGCTTGCGGGTGCTGCAGATGCGCCTGTTGACATGCTGCTTGCTTCTCAGAGACATTGTGTGTCATTTATCGTATGGGACATCATGGATTGTTCGTGTAGCATCTCAATCAGGCAGCTTGTGTCATGGTTTCCCTCAGGCCCAGACTCCTGTTCACTCTCCTGTCGAGATCAGCCGCCTCGTCCTCCTCTAGGCCACCATACACCTTCTTGACGACTCCTGTCACACCTCTCTCTCCGACCTCCACCTTGCCCCGAGGTCCCACTATCCATTCTATAATCTCCTCGCCGGTTGACGTATCACGGATTCTGACGACGTAGCCATCCTTTTCCATCCGCTTCAGTAACTTCTCCGTCTTGTCCATGCCGTTAAAGGCTACTGCTCCCGTGAATGGCGTCGTCTCGTCCACATTGACACGCTTTAAGTAGCGATCAAGCTTGCCGTCCGGCAGTGTGCCGCCAGAGAGGAAAATGAGCGATATAACAAACGTGTATAGCGCACAGTACTGAGACTCGGCTTCGGCAGTGGGTACTTGAGGTGGGGACACTATGTCTGCAAGACGAAATCGTGACGGGAGTACTGTTGTCAGTATCCAAGCACTGCTTGTCTTTTGAACAGACTGTGATTTTTGCGCCGCTAAAATAGCCTTGTCAATCTTCGTCTGTATGAGCTAGTACATGACGGTCAACGTACCTCGACGCTGTGCTAATGTGACCTTTTCTCGCAATGGCAGCTCAGTCATTTCCATACCAAAGACGGCGCGCAGCTGTAGCTGAGCAGCGCTAAAGACATTCTTGAACTGTCGTGTCTGAGGTCCGAGAACTATATTTGAAGTCCATAAGTCCATGAGTCCTCCCGTATATTCGAGGGTATAGTATATATACACACCTTTAGCGTTAACGTCGGACCTTCGAATCGGCGTCCTCGAATACTCGCAAGCCAGAGCCAGTCTGACCAACTTCTTGACCATCTGTTGATCTACATGTCCAGCACTACCCTGAGTCGCATTCCCGACCGCCTGCGTGATCAGCGCGTCGTCCGGTGTATCTGAATATCTTCTACGCTGTTGCTGCGGCTGTGATAGCCCTTGTGCTACCTCCGAGTCGTCGTAGTCTTCCGCATCGGCCTGGATGTTCATTCAGTGATCCTTCAGGAATAAACAATGGCAGTTGGAGTGCACTCGTACCACGCGCCGCTTTCGTACCAGAGGCATGCTTCGCCGTGGTTGTGCTGTATCACATTACGGTCGTGGAGGATTCGGCATATGCGAGCAAGTATGATGCAGAGCAGGCAGTGAGAATCGGGGGATACGCGTTGTCGCTGTATCAAGGTGCTTCGCGGTGCGCGTAAGCGCGTACAGTATAAGGCATCTTACCTTGAGTACAAAGTTAGAGCCGGAGAACGATCCGCCCGGCACGCGCAGACGCATTGACCCATTCATGTCATGTGCACGGACATTATGACTCGCTACAATGACGCTGCAGTAACAGTAATCTCGTCTTTTTCTTCAAGCAAGGTTAGGTACACAACAGCATGCCTATCGCAATAGGACTCGAAGGCTCCGCCAACAAGCTGGGCGTGGGAGTCATCCTCCACCCTTCTCCTCCTTCTTACCACGACAGCCCTACACAGCAACCGAAGCACTCCAGTCCACCAGTGCGCATCCTCTCTAACCTGCGCCACACCTACAACTCCCCGCCCGGCACTGGCTTCCTGCCCAAAGACACGGCGGCTCACCACCGACGATGGGTCGTGCGCTTGGTCAAGCAGGCCGTCAAGCAGGCAGGCGTGAGCATCGAAGATATCGACTGCATATGCTTCACCAAAGGCCCGGGTATGGGCGCGCCCTTGGGTGCGGCAGCCATCGCGGCGCGCATGCTCTCCCTGCTCTGGGATAAGCCTCTGGTAGGCGTCAACCACTGTGTCGGCCACATCGAGATGGGTCGCGCAATCACGGGGGCGGACAACCCTGTTGTGCTCTATGTCTCTGGAGGAAACACGCAGATCATCGCATACAGCGCCCAGAGATATCGCATCTTCGGCGAAGCTCTGGACATTGCCGTCGGCAATTGCCTGGACAGATTCGCCAGGGCGCTGGCTATAAGCAACGATCCGGCTCCGGGCTACAACATTGAGCAGATGGCAAAGAAAGGCAAGGTCCTGCTCGACCTGCCTTATGCCGTGAAAGGCATGGATGTCAGTTTTTCCGGTATATTGGCCAGAGTGGAAGAGATGGCGAAGAGATTGGAGGCGGGAGCGAAAGGCACGGTGGAGCCCTGGAGAGACGAAGCGACAGGAGAACTCATCACGAGGGAAGATTTGTGCTTCTCGCTTCAAGAAACCGTCTACGCCATGCTGGTCGAGATCACGGAGCGCGCCATGGCCCACGTCGGTGCCAGTCAGGTTCTCATTGTCGGCGGCGTCGGCTGCAACGTGCGTCTACAAGACATGATGGGAACGATGGCAAGTGAACGAGGAGGAAGCGTCTACGCCACTGATGAACGATTCTGCATTGACAACGGTATCATGATCGCCCACGCAGGTCTGCTCGCCTGGCGAATGGGTTTCGAAACCGCCTTGGAGGACAGCACTTGCACCCAGAGATTCAGGACGGACGAGCCATTGATCAACTGGAGAGACTGATCACAGTCCAATTACATGCCTCTATAATGATGACGAACCATGATGATACACAGAGACGGGAGCCACGAACGATGCCATTGGCGAATGTCGACCAGGGCCAAGCTGAAGCCAGTTTCCTCGAAGCTTGACTCACGGGCTTCAGAGTCGAATGAGGCCTTGCTGACAACCTGATGTGAATTCATCGCTGCCGAGCACAAAGTCTCGACGCTTTATTAGACTACTGGGAAAAGATCGCCGACCGCAATCGGAGTTGGCAAGATGATCACAGGAAGGCCATGTCAAGGCCGGGGCTCTCTCTGTTGGCAACAACCAATTCGAGCCACGGACTCGGCACGAACTACCGTACGAGCGACTGATGTCGCCAGGTTATCTTTACTTCAACGTTGTTGAACTTGCACGGTCATGAAACCTGTGAGAAGCGCCTACAGATCAATTCATCCTAATCATGTAAAAGTACATAGACCGCCAGCACGGATGTAATAGACTGAACCATGTGAAACGAAGATGCGCGCTGAGAGCCTCGGATTAAGATACCGAGACAACCTTAACCTGGATGCTACGGTACGGCTTTTGTTTCGGACTATCAGCGACCGACGTCATCCCGGACCGAAAAACAGCAGCGTCGCGTGAGGATTGAAAGCTCTCTGTGAATTTGGGGACTCTATTAATTCAATTCAATATCTCACGGTATCAGATTCAGCACATACATCCCCAATGGGCGTCATCAGGACCTTTCTTGCCTTGACTGGCTACAGCACTGTGGGAGCAGCAGGAACGTGGGCGTTCTTGACCCGCGGCTCCAAGTTCGTGCCGGTATCAGCCAACGATTCCCTGTTAGGAAGCACCTGGTTTGCACGCTTCAATCCCGACAACAACCCTCCTTTGTTTGATGTCTGCGTCAAGAAGGTGCCGTTGAGCAAGATCAAGCCCGAGTATCTGGAGAATGAGGGAAAGCTGGCCGAGAAGTTCTGCGCCGGTGTTTGGGGAGGCTGGGGTCAGTCCTTTTAATCTTACCTTGCTGCACAATCGCAGAAGCTCTTCTCGCATGGTCTGACACATTACAGGCTACGCATACCAGCGCCACTACCTAGAAAAGAAGTACCGTAGCAACCCCAAGACTGCTCATCAGGTCTGGGACACAAAGGACCTTCAAGAGTCCAACTACCCCGTCGGTATGGAAATCACCGACCACTTCGAAGTCATCGCCCACACCCCTGAGTCAATTATCGTGCGCTGCGGCGCTTCGCCCTTGGACAAGTCTGTTCGACCCAGTGACGGACTATTCGAGATGCGCGCAGAGGTCAACAAGGACGAAGGCGTGGCTGAGTTCCAACTCAAGAGCTGCTTCTATCAAGGACTGGGCAAAGCAGAGGGAAAGCCAATGCCGCCTTTCATCGAGTTCTTACACAGACAGTACACAAAGCTCTGGATGGAGACTGCGGTCAGGAATGTTCTGAAGTAATAGGGCCGCACCACCACTGGAGTTATCAGGTGCCACTATACGCTGCGGGCGGGAATATAGGACGATGTTTTGTAGCGTCTCATCAGGGTTCTCGATCATACTCTCATGCCCAGTCGATTAGAACACGAAAAATGTTTCCGTGATGCTGGTATTTATTTCTCCGTCTTGCCTCCGTTCTTCTGCCAATCTAGCCAGCTCCCTCGGTACTCGGACACATTGTGATAACCAATCTGCTGAGCCAATTGAGCAGCAGCGCTGCTCCTTACACCTGCTTTGCAATAAAAGACCAGCTCCTGGTCGGCTTTCGGCTTGGGAAACCCGAATTTGTCCTCGAATTCGTCGGCTGGCATAAACATGGCATCTGGCGCGGAGCTCACGGGGATGTTGATGGCTCCTGGAATATAGCCCGCTTCGAACTCGGCTGGTTCGCGGACATCTATGTGACTAGTTAGTGATACCACGGTGATACCCGTCTGTATTCAAGCTTCTTTTCGCTGACCGATCAAAACTTTGCTTGAATCAGGCGCATCACTTAGTGATTTGACCTGTTATTGATAAGTCTTGAAGTTCCAATTGCATCAGTCGTGCTTCCATCACTCACGTCCTCGAAATTGTAGACCTTAGACTTCGTACCAGCAGTAGTGTGCCATCTGATCTGCGAACCACCGACGCGCAAGCTGCTACTTGGAGAAGAGGATGTAACGCGACTTGATGCAATACGAAAGGGCGAAGTGCGTGCGGTGAAAGCCGCTCGCCACGATGAGGCCAGACCAACCCTGCTAGCTACCGAAGTGATACGTCTTGACGCCATTTCTAGATAATCACTCCTTCTGTTCGAAAGAGGGCGTTCCGAATGACTTACTGTAGCGCGGAAGGGAGTCCTGGTATATGAATTGTTCAGCTTTAACACTTGGGTTGGCTGCGCTGATATCATCGAATGATAGCCGAAGTTTTGCCATTTAACCTGGCAGTAAGTCAATGAAACGGGAAAGCCGGTCGACGGACACGGATGGCGGCCGAATCTGGTGGTGGTCAGGGCCACGATAACGTTTTTTGAGAGTAAATTTACGCGCATATTTGCGGCTCACGCGCAAGTTGAACAACATCTCTAATAGTGCTCTCACCGAGTGACTATCCCTGTCACACTCGTAACAAACCTGACTTGGGGGCGAATTTGAGTCTAGGGAAGCAACGAGAGTATAGTGTAAGGTCAATGACTACGTCAGATCTGTGCATAGCTAGATTGAATAACATAACATAACATAACATATATCGAGGTCGAGTTTGTGGGACGTATACAACTTTTGTACAGCTTGCCCCGCAGACTTGATCATGTGCTGCTCCGAGAATGATTGAGGTATCCCTGCCCGGCGCTTTTCGCTGAAATCAAAACTGCTCGAAGACCACTCGCTATTGGTCCCCACAAAGTGTCGATCGATCTATGATAGTTGCTCATAGCCTGCTGGTAATGCAGCTTCCTCCACCCATGCTATTACGCCCTCCGCAAATAGTTCTGGGTACTGTAAATTCCATGCATGCACTGCGTGCTTTACGACGTAGGCCTTACAAGATCCATCACAATCTGCGCCCAGGAGCAGAGCCATATTTCTTGCCCCTTCCACGGCATCCATCTTTCCTCCGACTACGACCAACGTGCGCGTGGTGATGCGCCGCATGCCATCTTCGCTTACCTTCTCCACGCTAAGTAACATATCCCGAAACACCTCCCATTTCCTATTTGTCTTTGCGTGTTCATACAATTCTTCATGTTTGCGTAGTCCTTGCATCTCAGATATCCACCAATAGACTGATTTGGGCAGGGATAGTTGCAAAGCATCGACCGCCCAAAGCAAAGTCGGCCGTGTGAAAAAGAATCTACGCAGACCTTTTGGAAGCGTAGCACCCGATACAAATGAGCTGTTGACCAGCGTGGGAAATCGTTGGGTAAGCTCCAATGTAATAAAACCGCCGATCGAGAGACCGACAACGTGAGCCGAGCCTCCACGCGCATGTTTGCTTATCGTCGCCGCTACGTTGGTGACCGCGCTTTGAATGGTGTATGGCTGGAAGTGTGACGACTCCCCGTGACCGTTGATGTCAACCATGATGATATGGTAATTTTTGATGTTTGCAACGACATCCCTCCATTCCATGTGCATGGCTCCCAGACCGTGAATGAAACAGATTGTTTCTGAGGCTTCTGGATTCAGAGAGACGTGAAAAAGGGCCTGACCGATTTCACCACTCAGAACCATTCTAGACTCCAATTTCTCTAAGGACATTCTGTAAACAGAAGCATTCGAAGATAAGTTATCGGCGACTGTCCAGTTTCCGGAAAGCTTACGATTACACAGGTGCCCCTTCAATTTTTGTAGCAATGCTTTTGTAACAGTGACAACACTTGCAGCAAGTTGTCGTCTTGCGTCCAGGAGGGTCCGGGCCTTGACGTACAAGACCTTTGCGCAATATGGCACGAGCAGCTGAGTCCGGGAGGCAGACTTGCGCGACAGCGGAGACGGATTACAAACGGCCCGCGGCGCCAGTATGCCGCTTATCAGCGGGTCTGACAAGCAGTCTGCTGTTTATCCTGCCAGTTGTTTTCCAGCTTCTGTGATATTATCGCCGCAGCCTTGTCCTGCAAATTCATGTCAGCCCGCTTTGTACCCTTGCAACCTTATCTTATAGAACATTTGTTAGCGTAAAGTCTACTTGGAGGTCGTCAAGCAGGCTTAACGGTAGAGAACACTATAGAGTATGTTTCAGATCAAGCCTAGCTTATTGTAACGTGTTAGGAATACTTATGTCTAAAAGCACAGAGAAATCGTCGCTTCGCCATGACCTCTTGACCTGCTAAGATCGCCCTTTCCCGGACGCTGGTAGGCAGAAAAACATGTTCAAGAGACCTATAGCACTAAAAAGGCCATTGGCGAGATTATTTGTGGTGAGGAGCGAGGTACGGGAAGTTATGGCTGATCTCGCGCAGACGGCTTTCGGAACGCCAATGTTTTCGCAACGCCCGGATAGAGGTTACGTCGAGCCTTTATATTATTGTTGCACATCGCCTCGCCTCTTCTTTTACTCTATCGTTACCGGAACCCCAAAGCAGCAGAACCATGTGATGAAAGATCTCTGTTTTGATACCATCTTGTCATAATGACGTTTAATAATCTGCCCTACTCCATCGTTGCTATAATCGCATCGCATCTCGAAGAACCTCTGGCGAGTTATGCGTCTATATCACAATCGTGGAAGTACGCGGTCGAGTCGTTGACTTTTCGAGAACTTCGACTTTACGATGCAGAGCGTTTACAAAAATTACGCAACACCGTGACCTATGATCGCCGAAGTGCGGTTCGGAGCATTGATCTGACTGTTCAACTTCCTGAATACGAGGGTGACAAGTTCGGGGAAGTTGAATCCGAGACGGATAAACAGACAAATAACAAAGTCTTCACCGAAACACTAAAAGATCTATGGCAAACATTGGGATCGTGGGAAGATGGTGGCGAAGAAGCAGATGGCAAAGGCACATCGCGGCGCGGCGGACTCGCACTGCAAGTGCAAGCAATCTCCAAGAGTGACTTCATCCACATGCCCATGGCCAAGAAGAAAGAACGCCAGATGTCCGCGGACTTTGGAGAAGTCGAGGATATCTTCGAAAGCAGATATGGAGCGAGTTATTTGCGACTTACGGAAGATCTCCCTCATCTTTCGTCGATTGTGGAGCTTGCTGTGCTTGGTCAGAAGAGGGTACGCTTGATCTCGGGTACTGCTGTCGTTGCTATAATGCAAAGTTTGCCGCGGTTGCGCAAGCTGGATGCTGAACTAAGTGATCGAGAAAGCAAGGATCTTGATCTCCGGAATAGAGAGCGACAGGACTTCGCTAAGAGTCTTTTGACGCTACAGTCTAAGACTCTCGTCAACATGAGATTGCACTATCCAGGTGTGGTGCCAGAAAACCAGCACTTCAGTCCCCCAGTAATACCGAAGACCGATGGCGTCGATTCTTTCAGTGCGAGCATGCACGCATTTTCCCAGCAACTGGAATCACTGTCCATAACAGCAGTCCTAAGCACCGACTTCTACTGCCCTCCGACGACTGATCAGGAAGCCTTGTCATTATGGCCCAACCTCCAAACTCTCGATCTCCACATCTGGTCCTGCACACCTAGCGGCGAGTGGATTATCGAGCGCGACCCCACCGAGCCAGCCTCCGAAGAGAACGTAGACCCAGACGCAGAAGCCTATGAAGGTCTTTCGGACTGGATGCGACCAGCCCAGATCCCAGCACGAATGCACCATCCCGCCAACACATTCCGAACTTCCGTGCGGCCCCAGATGATGAATGACTTGTATATCGTTGCTGGCAAAGCTGTCGCTAGAATGCCGAAGTTGCGATCTTTTGTTCTGCGGGTGGGTGGTCGGATACATAGGTTTGAGTTTTCATCGAATGGAACCGATGCAGCGGAAGTGCAGTGGACTGGTGCTTCTGCGACTAAATATGAGCCTAGCAATGAAGTTGTGGAGACCTGGAGGCGGGCTTGTAGGCGAGAGACAGTGGCAGCTTGAGGCCTCGTCGTTTTACGAATTCCCAAGCGCACTTTGGAGACGACGAGGACAACTAAGAAGATGAGCCCGCGCGAGTATCGTGGATCACACCTTACCTTATAGAATGTAATTGTACGAATATTATATCAGTAACCTGAAGAAGATGATCAGATCAAGTGACCATGTGCATTCTCGTCATGATCGTCGTGGTCCCTTGTCTCTCGACTCCTGATGCTGAATTGGCCCCTCGCCGAATCCTCCCTGCGCTTCATGTCGTCGAGCAGAGCCGGCTGGCTCCACAGTTTCTCGATATCCGACTTCATCTTCATATTCTCCAGTCCCCAATCTTTGGCGAACTGCAGCAGATCCCAGCACCTCTGGTCCTCGACCGAGGCGAGATATCGTATGAGGTCGTGCAGCGTCGTGCGTCGGGGTCGGAAACCCAATCTCTCTGCTTCTGCAAAGTAGCCAAAGGCGTGGTCGGCGAGGTTAGCACGCAGACAATTGAGGATAAGGCGGTCGTAGGTCAGTGCGTTGGGTTTGATCTTGAGGGCCAGCATCTCGGACACGAGAAACTGAGACATTTTGAACGAGTCCGGGGAAGGGTCGCGACACGTGCCGCGCAAGAGAAGATTGAACGTCTCGACGTCTGCGAAAGGACGGAAAGGCGCGCCGGGACCCTGGTCGGGCGCGAACTCGTGCATGGCCTTGTAGATTGTCATGGCGTGCTGCAGAACCACACCTCCGGGAGCGGTGACGTGGGCTTCGATGATGACATTCAACGCGGCCAGCGGCACTGGACGCCCAGAGGCTTTGATCTGCACGAGCATGTCAAAGGCTTCGAGACGCGCATCCAGTCTGTCGCGCAGATATAGAAACAGAGGTCTCGTGGAGATGGCGTTGGGCTCGAGCTTGACCGAGGCCATGATGGTCAGGACGGACAGGGCGGCGCGTAGATCTGGAGGATCAGCGTTGATGTAGGCGGTGAGCAGCTGCTCGTAGTGGATTGGAAGAAAGAGAGAGCTGCGCTTGCCGAGAAGATGAAAGACGTCGGTCGCCATATCAGGGTCGCCCGCCCTGGCGGCAGTTGTCAGAACATTCAGACAGAGACCGGCCGAGGGGTTGATGTAGCCCGGCTCGACCTGCGAGATCCAGCAGTAGCGCGTGACGGAATAGTTAAAGGCAGAACTGGCGTTGTCGAGCAGATTCCACCAGACTGCCTTGGAGATGTTGCCGTCTCCCTCTGCCAGCTGAGTCTTGATCTGGTCGAGGGCGTCTTCGTAGTTTCCGCTCTCGCTCATGACATATGTCGCCAAGTCTCGCAGCCAGGGACGGATGTGGATGTTCGCCGGAGTCATGTCTTCCATGTGCTGCAGAGCCATCTCCAAGTGGCCCTCGCGCAACAGAGCAGCGGCGACGTCGTGCTGGCCGTCGTCGGTCAAGTCGAAGCCGCGCTTCTCCATGTACCGCAGGACGTCCTGACGCAGCAGATAGTCGAGGTGGACAGCAAGCACCTTGAGCACGTCATGGCAGATCCCGACGTCCATGTTGATATTTTCCGTCCCCATCTCTTGCAGCAGCGCGGCCACGCGCCAGGCAGCGCCGAGTCGGGGGTTCAGGTTGGCCAGAATCAGGACGGCGTAGAGTCGGGCATTCGGTTCTTCTCTCCTCTCGCTCACGAGGAATTCGACTATGGCCCTGGCTCGTGTGGCGTCGCCCGTCGATGCTGCGTATCGTGCCATATCATAAAGAATGGGCGTCGACTCGTCGTGCAGCTTCAGCTCCCTCTTGCTGCCGCTCTTCCTGATGCCCGTTGTCGTCTCGTACTTTATTTTTCGGTCCTCAGCAGAGGCTGCTGAACGAGGTCGTGGCCGCGCAGAAGACTGAGGGTCGAGGTCGGTGAATGAGTCGAAGATGGGATTATTGGAGAATGACGGAGAGGAGGAATCAACAGAGGCAGCAGAAGCGGCGGCCAAGGGGTGGTAGAAGGTGGTGTTAGGGTCATGATGGACCATCGCTTCACGGCGAGCGGTGGACGAAGGTCGTCTTTGGTATGTAGCGGGTAGTCTTCGTTGCTGCAGTTCTCGTCGCGGTAGTCGAGGTAGCCCTTGTAGTCCTCCTGGTCTTGCTCCTGCTCTTTCCGACGCCTCCGCACGACTCACGCCGAGTTTCGCTGCGCTCGTCGCGCATTGTCTATACCCCGTCGTCCGGCTCTTGGTTCCATTGGACAAGGCCGAAGATGAAGCTCTTCTAGCTGTTGTTTGTGACAGAGAAGAGGAGAAGGAGGGACAGAGACACTGCCAGAGTCCATCGGCCACGAATCTGGGAGCGCTCATTTCAATCCCATGACATTACAGATTCTCTCTCCTTGTTGATTCACGGAATAGCTGTGGTCGAGTCTGATGATGGCAAAATTTGATGACGATGGAATGGGACAAATAATTAATTATATAAGTACTCGATTTCTGGCTGCACCTGCTCGAAGAAGAAAGTCTGCCCTGGCCGTCTCTTGCCCTAACTTCGGCCTGTCGCTTCCGACTATATCTCTTCTGCTGTACTTTGTGACTCCGCGATTTCAAAAAGTCACTACTATACCATCTCCCCAAAAAAAAACAAGACATCATGTCTCTTCGCATTGGTGCACAGCGCTTGAGCGCTTCTGTCAAGTCTTCGAGGCAGTCAGTGATCCGAACTGCTCGTCGAAGCTACGCCACCCCGGCAGCCACTTCGAACCTGCCCCAAGGCTTGAAGAACTCGATCGAGGTAAAATAACTTGTTGGAGGCCCTCATCCTTTTTGATTATACGCGGTCTGACTCCCATTGCAGAAGGATGCTACTCTGGCGACACCGGACCCGCCCTCGGACTCGCAGACTAGCCGCCTCGTCAATGCCTCGACACCGTACATGGTGCCCACCTACGTCCGGCCTGCGCCCATGTTCCAGCAAGGGGAGGGATGTTATCTCTACGACGTGGAGAACAGGAAATACCTCGACTTCACCGCTGGTATTGCTGTCAATGCTCTAGGTCACTGCGACCCCGAGATGGCTAGGTTGCTAGCCCAGCAGGCGCAAACTCTTGTTCACACTTCGAACTTGTACCATAATCCGTGGACTGGATCGCTGTCTCGTCTTCTTGTCGAGAAGACAATTGAGGGCGGCGCGATGCACGATGCTGCCCGTTCGTTCATCTGCAACTCCGGCTCTGAGGCTAACGAGGCCGCCATCAAGTTTGCGCGCAAGTATGGAAAGATGACGGATGAGTCAGGCAAAAAGGTCGAGATTGTCTCGTTTCATAACTCTTTCCACGGTCGCACAATGGGTTCGTTGTCGGCGACTCCTAATCCTAAGTACCAGAAGCCTTTTGGACCAATGGTGCCCGGCTTCAGATACGGCAATTACAACAAGATCGACGAGATCAACGAGCTAGTCACAGAGAACACATGTGGTGTCATCATTGAGCCAATCCAAGGAGAGGGCGGTGTCAACGTTGCTACCGACGAGTTCCTGCTTGCTCTCCGTCGCCGCTGTAACGAGGTCGGCGCAGTCCTCATTTACGACGAGATCCAATGCGGTCTGTCTCGCACCGGCACTTTCTGGGCCCATTCTTCTCTTCCTAAAGAGGCTCACCCGGATATCATCACCACTGCTAAAGCACTTGGCAACGGATTTCCCATCGGCGCAACCATTGTCACCGAGGACGTCTCGAGTAAGATCGTCACCGGCGACCACGGCACGACTTTCGGCGGTAACCCCCTAGGCTCCCGTCTGGCACACTACATCGTCGGCCGTCTTTCGGATCCCGAGCTCCAGCAGGGTGTGTACAAGAAAGAGAAAGTCTTCCGCGAGCACTTTGCAAAGCTACAGCATCGCTTCCCGGACGTTATCGAGGAGGTCAGGGGCAAGGGTCTGATCCTCGGTCTTCAGCTCTCCGAGGACCCGACGCCTGTCGTCACCGCTGCCAGAGAAAGGGGTCTGCTCATCATCACTTGCGGCACTAACACTTTGAGGTTCGTGCCTCCTCTGATCATCACCGAGGCAGAAATCGAGGAGGGCATGAACATCCTCGGCGATGCCATGCAGGCTGTTTTCAGGACTTCGGAACACATCGAAGGCACTGATGGTCAGCAGGAGATGCGTACCGCTTAGAGGGTCGTGCGTGTGTGTGATGCTAGAGAGGAGGTGTATATATGATAGATCGTGGGACGGTCATCATTGGCAAGGTGCTGGCGGCGTTATTTCTGTTTTGTTTTAGAGAGTATGATAATGATATAGACTCAGCAAAGCTATGTTTTGCTACCTAGTCTGAAAGAAAAGTTCTTTATCCATCCCCATGTTTTCCTCGAGCTGGATCCTTCATGAAGCTGGGCAGAAATCTTTCCACGCATTCAGATGCGCTACACCAATGACCAATGAACACTAGAACCATTTATGCTATTCATCTCGTATGTTCCAATCATCAATCCATCTCCGAGATCATTTATTTACATGACTCACGCTACAAGACTGACATGACTCATACCATACTTGTACTGTATGTCGGCAGATCTTAGATCGGTGACATAAGTAACCCCGACACTCCACGTTTGATCTTCTCGTGGTTGAATCAATGATGCGACTTTGATTAGAGTTGGCTGCATAATTAATCTATTGTAGGAAGTCTCCGTACTTGTGTAAGTCCGCTTGTTTATCCGATATTTAGCCATCACCCCGCGCATGCACCAATTGACCCACCTTGCACCTCGCAACATCTCGTGGGCCAGCCATGTGTTGGAGTTGATATCCTCTGAAAGCTGTCTGGATAGTTACATACCGTTTGGTAAACATTCACTTTAGATTAGGTAGCAGACATATAAGGCTTGAAATCTGCACTTCATCCAGTCTTCGCACATTCGAGTCTTGATCAGCTGTTCAGTGTAATAACACGAATACTTATTGTCACGCCTTACAAATGTCAGACATGAGTCAAGCTGTGGCGGTTGAAGATCCCACCGCGCTTTACCACCAACTCGACACTTACGACTGGGAGAATGATGTCGAATTCCAGGCTGGCCTGCGTTCTCTTCTAGCATCTGCACCTGCTGATCAAATTTCTCGTCTGATACTGCGAGTGAGATGTTATTACTTTGCTAAGTATGCCTATTCATTTGTGATATCAAACACACATTCGATCGGCCACACCGCCGCTTCAGCATTAACATACATTACTAGGAAATTCGACAAAAAGCCCGACTTCAATGGCTATCTTGCATGGACCGAGGCGCGAGCGCAAGGCTCAAATCAGCCAATTTCGAGACCTGTTGTGAATGAGATCTCACAACCTCAACCTCCTCAAGATGCCCCTAATCACACCCAGGCTTCTGATCCTGCCGGCAGCGCCCCTCACCCAGCCTCATTTGCTGAGATCTGCCAACTGATCGCAGAAGGCAAACCAATCCCAGGCATTAAGGACATTCCTGACATTGTTCTTGAAGGACAGTCCACCCCCAGTCATGCTCCGAAGCGCAAGAAGCCCTGGGAGAAGGATGTTGCTACGACGCCAACCTCGTCGCAAAGCACGCTGCTTAATGCTGAACCTCAAGTCTGAATGTGAACCTCCAGTTTTATCCAGATCTTTTCTCGCGGGCTCTTGTGTCACGCAAGCTCTGAAACCTCGAGTAGATCTACTTGGAACAAATAGACTCACAGTGCATCAATCATTCCCTGACATTTCTCTTTTCATTCTTTTGGTGTATCTTGGACACGAAATACCGAGCTGTAGTTACGAATATTGTCAGTCTACTCCGATCTTCATCTAAGCAATGCGCCCCGGACATCTTCACTGATCGCAGCTACCCAGAATTTATCCTCGTTCAACAACAAGATTTCTCCCTTACGAGCGAAGCAGAAGTTCGCCACGCCGCCAGGCACGATCATCTTGCCTAGAAGAGTGCCGTCGGGCCCCCAGACGTTGAGGCCGTCTCCACACCCAGAATAGACGTTCCCATCAGTATCGCACTTGATACCATCAGGGATACCCGCGTCTGCCATGGCAAAGACGCGCCGATTGGCAAGAAAGTCAGCTCCACCACGAAGTATGACATCGAAAGCGTAGCTGCGTGGAGATCTGTCAGTGTTGGCCAGATGATTGATGGTCTCAACGGAGACTTACATGGTCGATGCTCTCGTGTGGTTTATGTCACCGTCTCCATGAATCCATTCTGTGTCTGTGATATATACAGTCTCCTCGTCCGGTGAGAACGAGATTCCGTTGGGGCGTCCAAATCCATCGGCTACGACACGCACATCGCCGGTTGCAGGATCGAAACGATAGACTTGAGATGGAAGCTGTGGCTCAGGTCGTATGCCCTGTTCAAAGCCATAGATTGGATCTGTGAACCATATGGAGCCATCCGATTTGACAACGACATCATTCATCGAGTTGAATGACCTTCCATGGTAGTTGTCAAGCAGTATGCTCGGCTCATCGGAGAGGGTCGCATGCACATAGACTAGCCGAGATGGTGTATCGTGGTCACCTTGATCGCAGAATAGGACACCGTCTCTGTAATTAACGCCTCCGTTGGCGAGAGCTATACCGTGCCGCTCTCGCTCGACTTTTTTATGGATCCATTGTCCATCAGAAGACTGTCTCTTTATCTCCGTGATGTCGATGGCAGTGGTGCCGCTGGTGGTGTCGTGGTACTGATTGCTTGTCACAAAAATCTTGTCAAGGTCTGGTAGGTAGACCCCTGCTTCGTGGGCAAAAGGATAGGCTAGCTCTATCTCGATCGCTAAAGTAGGGGATTCCCCAATGATCTTACGAAACCTTTCGTTGTAGATGCTGAAGCATGGTGTCGCCTCACCTGCAGCGACTCGACGCGCTCCTATCGCTCGGTCGGAGCTTGTTACCGACTGAGGTCATTCAGCACAAAAATCAACAATGTCAGCTGAGATATCGAGGTACCTTGCAAGCCGTGAACACTTTAGTGGGCGCTTTGGTCTCCATGTTGGTCTTCGCGAGTGGAGACGTCGATAGGTTCATCGAGCGAGCTCATGATTATACATATCCTCGGCTTTGGGACAGCTGTTCTAGGCTTATGTGGATATCACACGCATGGTTGGTACTCGTATCGCAAGACCCAATTTCATTGGCCGAAGTCTTCGATGACATTATTTCAAAGCCCGATTGTTTCAAAGACCGACAATACGGACGTCCCAAGATTCGACTCATCTACACCTACAGAAACGCCAAACCTATTCCAGGCTAAGCCTCCGGTGTTCATCATATAGCAGATAGAGATGGGGCTTAACGGGTGCATACTGTACGACGAAGATGGTGGTTCTCTGTTACGGAATCTGGGCTTTTGAGCACAGCTGACAGAGCAGGCCTTGCGCACGAATCTCCGCAAAGTTAATAAAGCACCCCCGTCACCGATATCCCCGACCCCGGCCTTCTTCACATGCCATCATCAAACAGAGGATAGAGGTACTTCACCTTGATTGCTTCATCGAACATATACAAGCAATCACTACTAGACCTTTTCCGATACTACTGTAGCCTCGACAAGTTTCTTCCGCCTGTCCTGCTTTCATTTTTCATATCACCGTTGCCTCCTCCTCGCCACCTACCTGCGCCGCACAAGGTCCATTCGATGATCTGAGGCGACATCTTCGCGACAAGTTGGGGGGCCTTGTAGGATAATGTCTGGAGATAAAGCGCAAGGTGCCAAAGTGGATGCGGCTGCATTGGTATCTTCCCCGACGAGCACTATTATCTCGTGAACCCTGTCTTACTGATTCGAAACCACTGTAGACGGAGAGTATAGTGAACGAGACTCTGTTCAGCGTCGTGCACGACCTCGTGCTGCAGATACACTGTCGCGAGAAGAAGCTGCTGCAAACACTACATCCCACGACCCGACTGCCGATATGTCCATCCTGCAACCTTCCGCGCCTCCTCGATCCTCCGCTCGCACAATCCAATCCGGGCAAAAGTACCCAGTACTGCACCCATATACCTTGGTCGACGAGACCGTACTTTGACATCTATGGGAACCCGTTCCCCGTCGCCGGCAACGACAAGCCGCCAACCAAGAAAGAACGCGAGAGACTAAAGGCCGAATCGAATGCGGCCAAGAGCGGGAAGTCACAAGATGGCACACCTGCCAGCCAGGAGCAGAACGGCACCGCTCCTCCTTCGCCTTCAGCGAACGACAATCAGCCCAACACTGGTGGACCGGTAGACAAAAAGGCAGCCAAGGTCGGCGAGAGGCTGAAGGGAGGCACATACGTGCCCTGGCATACATGTCCCTCGTGCAAGCGAAGTCTGCTCATCACGCGTTTCGCACAACATCTGGAGAAATGTCTGGGCATAGGTGGCAGAGGAGCGGCGAGGAACGTCGCGCGAGCAAACGCGAACAGCTCCGTCGGATCACCCGCGGGAAGCCGAGGCGCCACGCCGGTGGGCAGCGGTCGCAACAGGAGTGACGATGAAGATGACGACAACAAGGCAGGCAATGTCCGGAAAAAGGTGCTCAAGAGGGGACTGAAAGAAAACCTCAAGAAGGGCGATAGGCCGTCCAAGGGCAGCAACGGCAAGTCCGCCAACGGCATCTCGAAGAAACCGCCCAAGATAGACACAAAGTCGGACAAGAGAGAGCGAGATGATCAAGACGACGACGACGATGACGGCACCCCGTTGCGGAAGCGCATGAAGCTGCAACGTATGGGGAGCACGGTGAGCCTGCAGGCGAGCATCGCCGGCGAAGGGAGCATCGACGGTAGTTTTGTCGATGGCGACGACAGCGGCGATGATTGAGTGATATGACTACTTTACACCACATTTGGCATGTTCGCGGGGGCTGTTGAAAGGTCGACATCAGGTGCGATTACTCCGTCTGACGTGTTATGATTATCATTACTTTATTAATATGATGGCTTCTCCAAGAAGTCTTCTGCTCGGAACTGGCTACTTTCTTCTGGATTACTTGCTCGAGTCTTTGCTTTTGCTACTGGTGGACCAATTGTTCCGGTCGTCTGTTCTTTCCTCTTGCTATCATAATGCGTTCATTGACTAGGAGGAGAAATGTTTCTAATGGTTCGAAGGCTATATGAACCGGGGAATGCGCCTGTGCTCCTGTAACGGGTATCTAAAACCAATGCCAAACAAGAATTCCGTACGAAACAAAATGAAGGAATGCAACCCAAAGAAGAAGATATTATAATCGTTGACTGTGAGAGGGTAAGTAACGAGAAGGAAGCAGGAGTCGACATGGCTCAGATCTGTCGTGTTCACATGGTCAGCATTCACCTTCTTTCATCTTCAAGCCCACGTGAAAACAACGGCAAGAAAGGAAACTCACCAGCTTTAGAGGCTGCTTCTTCGGTCCTCCAGGGATATGGTCCATATAACGACTCTTCATCTCAGGTCTCTGCAAGCGCCGGAAAGCCTCCATGATATGTTTAGGCTGAACGGGAGCTCTTGCTTCTTCGGGAGGATCAAAGAGGCCCTTTTCCGTGCGCCGTCTCTTTCTTCTCTTCTCACCCTCGTCGGCGCCTCCTCCGGCTCCGTCCTCGCCGCCCATCTCTCGCTTGTGCAGGTCCTCGGCGGCTTTGACGCGCAGCGCCTCTTCGGTCAGCGTCTGCACGATCTCGAAGGTCAGAAAACCCAAGATGTCAACAATGTCGTCGTTGGGTTTGCTGTCCGTCACGATGCCGAAACCCGCCCACTCGCGAAAGCGCTTTCCTTTGCGGAAGGTGAAACTCGCTTGTCTGCACTCCGACCAGTGCAGGTATTCCTCGGGCGTCATGTTCTTGGTGCGCTCGTCGGCGTTCTTGAGACGTTGTAGCGTCGCAGTCGTCATTTCCTCCTCGTCCTCGTCTTCCTCATCTTCTCGCTCCGGCACCTGCTCGCTGTAGAAACTGGCCACGTCCCAGGGCAAGCCGACTTTTGCCTTTTTCGTCTTTGAGGTGCGCGTGCCCACCGACGGACCCACGCCCGTGGCAGCAAGCGCAGGGTCAGCTCCGGCGCCGCTGCCGTCGAGGATATCGCCCAGGTCATCACCTCCGCCTCCCGCGCCGCCCTTCTCGTCCTGGTCCTTGGCGCTCTTACGCACGTCTTTCCAACTCAAAAAGGTGCGCAGGCGCGAGACTTTGGCGCGATCGTGTCGGATCAGGAAAATCAGGTCGTCGGTGTTGATGCTGCGCACGCCTCTGCGCGCGGCCAGGGTGGTCGCTCGCGTCAGCATCTCGATGACTTGCTGTTGCACTATGCCTTCGATCAGACTCGTGGTTTCGGGCGTCGCTTCTGCTGTTTCGCCCGAGACGAACATCATCTGCTGGATCTCCGTGCGGTACTTTGCTGTCTTTTCGGCCATTTTGTCGGGGTTCTTGATGTCGTTGGGCGCAAGACGAGAGACATTCGGTTTCTGTTTCTTTTAAGTGTCAACCCTCTTTATGAAACGGAGACAGGAAGACTGGAACGTCAACTGTCCATGTTTTGTAGTAGCGAAGCAGAGGGAGTTGTCAATAAAGCTCAAGCTGCAGCGCAGTAGCGAGCGGGGGTCCTGTAGTCATTACTCGTGCCGCTTCCTGTCCGCTCGGGCATATGACTCGCCAGAGTGAATCTCGACCTCCGAGCATCGATTCGATTGTGAGCGACTACTAGAAACATCTCATCTCGATGAATTGACATACCCCTCGTACTGCATCAGATTCTTACCCATCACAATGAACACAACAGCTGCTCGGAGTTCCGCCCCTGCCGGCCTACGAGTCTTCCGCTCGCGGTTTTCGACCTCGGTCATCCGAAGAAATCAAGGACCTTCCTACCAATCCCCCACGCCTCCATCATCACCACCGCCACCACCACCAGCTAGCAACCCTCATGTACGACGATCAATTCCAGCATGGCAGACTGTATAGCTTACTTCTTTCTAGCGCGACTTCTACAAGTCCTTCGGCCGCCCCATCGCCAAGGTCTTCCTCATGGCCTGGGCGACATATCAAATCACATACTGGACATGGTCGAAGCTGGATTTCATGGAGCAGCAGGGAGAGAAAGAAGGTCAGCAAGGCACACCCACCCAACCAGCCTCGTGATGGGCCGTGGCGCAAGTTTCGCAAGGCTGATTCTGGGTAGAGGAACTCCGGAGACTGGAATCAGAGCTGCACGCGACGATCGAATCGAATGAGAAGCACAAGACGATCACTGCCGCGACTTCAGCTGCCGGTGTTTCCCCTGTGGATCCTCTAGCTCATCAGGTCTCTTCGTCGTCGAGAGACCGAAGCTGGTGGAAATTCTTCTAGACACATCGCGACGGCTAATATGTCTCCACGCCGAACCTACCCCCTCGTCTCCTATGCTGGCCGAAGTGCCCTTCCAAGACATATGTTTCGGCGAATTACTTTTGTGTGCTGGGATGAGCATGTTCCGGGTGGATAGGTGACTACTTTTGTCTATCCTGCGCTAGACACACACTCATGAAGCGAAGCAAGCGAGCGCGAGAGCATCTCCGCGCGAGTGGCCTTGACCGAATGGACTCTCCAGTCGTCCCACGGCAGATCCAGCAGGGAGGTCTGAGCCCTCCGTACCCCATGACTACGGGTCGGTTGATTGAAGTGGCACAAATATCACTCGCCAAGAGTACGCATCTGTATCATAGCCACGCGCACAGAGGACGGCTTGTGCCCCGAATGACATACCGGGGCGACGCAGGATTGCGCAGTAAGATTAGGCGAGGTGGATCTGTAGCACAAACTTACAACTGTGCAACTAGCACGAAGGAAGCATACCTACCCGAGGTCGGAAGTCGGTCCCTGCGGGGTAGTTGACCCAGGAAGAATAAGGTTCAGTGATGCGGTGGACGCCCTCTACAAAGGTATAAGAACACACATTATTACCTTTGTACCTACTCAACCTTACATTGCACTCAGTAGTCCCTGTCACTTTCGCAAGTCTCCCCCATTAGCCGCATTTTATATCTCTGAAATGGCTTCAAAAGGCAACACAATAGAGGGTTGGGAGCCGAATCCCTGGACACATGCGCCGAATGCAAACGTCGCTAACGCAGAGACCATGACTTCACCTCAAGCACAAGCGGCGCGTGCTAAGAGCATGGAGATCATGGCAGCGCTCAAGAAAGGCGACAAGGGCGATGCTGATCGATTAATGGGCAGCCAGGAAACGCATGATAGCTTGCTCCCAGGTGTGTATATGGTACAGCATGACTATGTTGAACGCTCGATGTTGATAAATGCTCTCTACTATAGGTGTTGCCAAACTCAAGAAGAAACTGCTTGGAAAGAAGCCAGTTCAATAGAGTGTTTCTGGATCTATGCATTTTCAGAGTTCAGCAATGATTCACACGGCTATGTAACGAGTCCATACATGATATGTGAACATTGGTGGAATTCGCGTGGCAGCAGTGCCTGTCTCGATACGCGTTCAAGCAGAACGGTGTTAGGCCAAGGTTGCGAAATATTCCTACCAAAGTTCAATTTCCATTTGCCCATTTAGCATTGTATCATCTTAACCATACGCGAGTAAGGGATTCTCATCTCATCCAATCACGAAACCGTTATGATAGACTGAAAAGTCTCGCCAGCCAGTGTGTGTCGTGATTCAGATGACAAGACTCATGTCCATGGGCCCCGCACGTGACTGGATCCACGGAGCATCAGCACTGGTATCATACCCTGCGTATCGCCGAGCATCTGATATTACCTTGCGCGCCGACGCCGACAACGCGGCGTACGGGACGAGTATGAATTCGAGATGCTGAATGATGAAGAGATGGACGATGATGGCACGCCGAACGGAGCCAACGGATCCGGTCTGAGTGCAAAAGCCAAGGGCAAGCGCAAAGCGGACGAGCTTCATAATGCCTTTGTGCAGGGCAGCGACGGGGATGATTATGTTGGCGTCCGTCGAGACCAGGCCGATGATCATGTGCGTTGTGAAGATCGATGATGTGATGTCCATGGTCATGCGTGCCGTGCCTCTTGTCCATTTTCCTAGGGTTGAAAATGATACCTCGGCGGAGTTGACTGCGATAGTGTTTGCACTCTTCATGGGTGACCATAGTCCATCATGTTTAGCCAATTGTCGGCTGTAGAGTCGTTACTGCAGCCTTCGCTCTTCGTTTCTGCTCTCGCTTTGATATTGGCTTTCCATCTCCGAGGGTATCGCTGTCAGTCAAGTTCTCTGCCTTCCTCTTTTTAGAGGCATCGTCTTTGTCCGCGGGTTTCGTAGTGTGCTTCTGCGCTGGTTCAGAGGGCGCAGGCTTTTGCCCACCGTATACCACAGTCACCACTCCTCTGAAGCTCTCTCTTTTCAGTCGCGCGGAGACGACCACGCTCCTCGCTTCCTTGCTGATTGCTTCATGAGATCGATCATGCGGCAAGCCCCAAACCTCAACCAAGTTGACCACATCCCAAGGCGCGCGACAGCCGAGAGCGCGTTTCGCCTCGCTGCTCACAATCAGACCTCGGCCCCTCGTCGCCCGTATCAGCTGCGTCACATTGCTGATCAGATTCCTTCGCGCGAGTGGCTCGCCCGTGACGCCCTGGCTGTAGCACACCTCGAAGCGAACGCCGCGCTTGATTGCTTCCGAGACGGTCTTGAATTTGAAATGGTAGCCGAGGCGCTGCGAAAGGTCGAGGGATATCACGTCGCAGTCGGTCGTGTTGCAGGCGTGCTGGAAGGTCTTTTCGTCTACTGGTCGTACCGCGAGGATGTCGTAGTTGGATGATAATGCTGCGACTCGATTGTTTGCGGCGGCTTCCGAGAGGACAAGCGTGCAGCGGCGCAGGATTGTCAATGAGGCAGGCGAAGCGAAGGGGAGCGGATCTGGAATTACACAAGACTGTTCCATGTTAGTTTCCACATCATGAGCCGAAAGATAAAGGGAGCGACGAACTATGTCGGCGGGGATTTTGCCGGAGATGGTGTGGTTCAAGGCGACGCAGTTGTAGCCCACTGCAGCATAGTCAGTACACGATTTAAGACCTAGATCATTACAGAGTACCGACTTTCCGAAACAAAGGACAGTGTCCTCGATAGCTCTGCATCTCTAAGAGGCGCCCGCAGCGTTGCGTTGTACTCTATGTTCAAGTCGTAAAACATTTTGCGGTATACTTTGGCCGCCAGTCAAATGTACAATCGCTGTGACTTATTCTGTTATCACAAGGGAACGACTGCTACTAGCAACAGTGGGCATTTTCATATCACGCGCTTTTTGGAAGAGATCTGACGACAAAAATGCTGGAAGTTCAGATGTCAAGAATAATACTGATAATTTCACATTTGGTAGGTAAAGTTATTGTTGCTTGAAATGCGGAGAGTGGTCGGTGATGCAGATGCAAACCCCCGCAGCTTTCAGGTAATTAATCACTAATTAGTGGAACACCTTTTGGATGATCAGTGCGCGATGTCAAGGAAGCTCTCCATAGCAATCCTGGTACCACTTCATCAAACAGTAGTCTTGTGGAGAGTGGTCAACAGCGTGAAGGTGTCAATCGCGTTCAAAGTTGCGGTTCTGAAAAGTACTTGGTCTTCTGTGCCGGTCCAGCTCGCCACCACTTTTCCTCGGTGCGGCGAATCTTTCACAACCGTGGCGCTCATCCCGATCTCATAGCTAGACCAACATGGGCGACGAGTACGGTGGGGACGATGTCGACTTCAGCGCCGCGCTTGAGGTTGCCGATAATGGCGCCAGACTGCCACCACCTCGAGTGCAATCTGGTGTAACGCCGTCCAGTAATGCCACCTCCAAGGCAGTGCAACAACCCAAACCACAGCCTCTGCCATCTCGCGCTGCGGCTTCGTCCATCCTCGTATCACCACGGCAAAAGGGTAATCCTATATTGAACAACATTCGTTCGATGCCTTGGGAATACTCGGACATCCCTGCCGACTTTGTTCTCGGTGCCACCACATGCGCTCTGTTCTTGTCACTCAAATATCATCGTTTGCATCCCGAGTACATCTATTCTCGCATCCGCTCGCTTGCCGGCAAATATCAACTCCGTATTGCTCTGGTAATGGTAGACATCGAAAACCACGAGGATCCTCTGAAAGAGCTCTCCAAGACCTCGCTGATCAACAACGTCACTGTCATACTCACATGGAGTGCACAAGAAGCCGGACGCTACCTTGAACTCTTCAAATCATGCGAACACGCCGCCCCGACAAGCATAAAGGCGCAGCAATCACTGTCCTACTCAGATAAGCTTGTTGAATTCGTGACTGTACCTAGGAGCATTAACAAAACCGACGCTGTGGGCTTGATCTCCAATTTCGGAAGCCTTCGCACAGCCGTCAATGCTCGGCCTGAAGACATATCGCTGATCGCAGGCTGGGGCGAGAAGAAGGTGCAGGATTGGTGTCGAGCTGTGCGCGAGCCATTCAGAGTACGGAGAACGAACAAGCGTGATCTGACGCGAGAGAATAGCCGAGCCACCCTCTCGAGGACCACCACCCAGCCTGAGCATCAAATGGACACCGAGGTCGCCGCTCGCCTTGGAATTAGTTCGGCTTTACCCTTCGCTGAGCAGCCTGCGGTGCCCGATGAAGCTACAGCTCGATCTGGTGCAGACAAAAGACCTGAAACCAGACTGGCTGATGAGTATGACCCTGACGAAGAAGAGGCCATGGCCATGGCTGAAGCCGCCGCCGCCGAGTCTCTCAAGGTGCCGCCGCCCGTCTCTACCTTATCAACCAAGCGCAAAGCAGCGGATGATCCGTTGAGCGATGGCGTTGCGGCTGCATTAAACAAGTTGAGAAAGACTTGATGGCAGCATTCGCTAGCACGTTTCAATCGAAATCCAAGGATCTTGTGATTAGCCCAGCTTCACGGACAAGCGTCAGGCACATTAGCTGTCTTTGTAAAGCTCTGGAGGGTGCCCAGTACCCCTAGACTACAACGGTCCAAAAGAACCACCAATGACCCTATTCAAGTAGGGGTATGGCTGAACACACCATAATATATACTATGACCACAGACGGTAGGGCGACCCTGTCCGGACCGGTTCGGTGCCCCTGCGGCTGGCCTTTCGCAAGACGGCACATCGCGGACGGGATGCGCGACGTGCCGGCCATGCTGCCGCTCCTCCATCTTGCCGATCAGACTCAGCAGTGCAAGACTGCCTATCGTCACCGTTGCTGCCATATACGTCGGCTCTTAACGACCCTCCTCGCCATAGTGCGCTAATCGGAAGGCTGTGTTGCCATGTCAGGGTTCGGAGTCAGGAATAAAGATCAGTACGTAGATATGGGTCTAAGCTATATGACGAGACGTAGACAGGGGAGGAAAGACAGTACGAGGTCGAGGACAGGGAAGTACGGCGTTGAAGCCACGAGTCAGGAGTATAGGTCACGTGACCTATACTAACTCAGGTGTCTCGGTGGTTAACGACCAAACCGTGACACTACTTAATATCTCTGGCTTTAGCATTTTTATCGCCGAGAAGACATCGCCGCCTATTGCAAAAGACTCGGCGGACGAAGGTGTGTTCTTTATGGACTGAAGTACTACCCCGAGCAGCAGTTGCAAGTGAAACGCGAGCACGCTACGCGCATCTCGTGACCTATAGTAAGCAGCCCTTACTACATTTGTTCAACAGCCGAGTCATAGATACTCGTCATTAGACAGGCTATAATGACCATCTACACCAATATCTAAACCTCGCCAAAGCTTTATTGGTCGGCTAGTACACACGACACATGATTTCATTGTAGATAGATCCTGGCATGTCACGGTTTGGTCGTTGACCACCGTGACACCTGAGTTAGTATAGGTCACGTGACCTATACTCCTGACTCGTGGCTTCAACGCCGTACTTCCCTGTCCTCGACCTCGTACTGTCTTTCCTCCCCTGTCTACGTCTCGTCATATAGCTTGGACCCATATCTACGTACTGATCTTTATTCCTGACTCTGAACCCTGACATAAAGCCAGAGATATTAAGTAGTAATACGGTATATATTAAGCTATTTATAGAATATGTTGTCAAGAAAACCAAAACCCAAAGTGCCGAGTATAACAAGTCGTTTAGTAAGCAGTGAATTGGTCCGAGTGTTTCTTCTTTGCCAAACTCTCGCTATCACTTTATAGGTCAATCGTAGCCTATAAGATAATAACTGTATGTGACCTATCAAACTGATTGAGCTTTCACTTTTAACACAATATAATCGCAATCCATGGTCTATTTCCTGCATAAAAGTCATCTCTGATCAATAGACATGTCGCCTTCGTTCTTAGATTACCGCATATCACCGTCTAATGTAGGGACCGAGATTATCTATACGCGAAACATGACAACCTCTAACTCGTTTCCCAGGTCTATGCCATCATCTGCCATAGACGGCTGCACGGGGTGAGTCTAGCTATCACAAGCATCATACAGCGCTTAGATTTCACCGTGCACAACACTGATTCTTTCGTGATGTAGCACGAGCAATACCTCGTCAGATGGCATTCTAACCACCCCGACAACGCGGTCATCTCGTGGCATACTCTCAAGGAATTACGTGAATGTCTGCATCTGGTGCAAGACTACGTCAAAGTAGCATTGTCCGGACCTAGGTATGTCTCATTCCTTTTCAATGGTAAAGATCCGGGAAGCCCATTTTGTTTCTTGTTTATGTTCTGTCGCGACAATGCGATTCTGATATAGCGCACAGACCACCTCCAACCACTCCTATTAATGATGCCAAAAACGACAACACCAATAACAGCAAAGACAGGAAGGGTGGACGCAAACGCAAGTTGCTCGATGATGGCGATCTATCATCATCTGCATCGAGCGGCTATAGCAAGGATAGCAGCTATTCATCGGTATCTAGTAGCAAATCTGCACGACACGAAGTCTACAATGGCATTCTACAGCGTAAAGCAGGACATCTCATTGCGAAGGAAAGCCACGTCTCTGACCCATCAATTCCTCACATCATGAACGTGTCATCGTTGCCCGATGCAGCAATGTTGTCCGAAGCAAGCAACACATCCGTCTACGCAGCTCTATGGCAGATCCGTCTGGTGTTCCTCAAGCAGATTTCTCGGCTGCCCGGACCAGCGAAATTGACCTTCTGTAACAATCTCGATTTGGAAACGCCGTCGTTGCATTTCCGTTGGGTGCAAGACTATGTTCTTGGGCAAGGCGTGTCAAAGATGGATGACGAGACGATCCTGGGCTGCAGTAAATGCAAGCCGGACATGGGAGCACGGCGCGGCTGCGAGTATACCCAGAAATGTGACTGCTTGGAATATGCCGAGCCGGATCCCTCAAAGGCAATGACCGAGTCGCAACAAGCGATCTATGAAGTTTATTTGGTCGATAGATCAACAGATACGACGGGTCTACCGAAGAGGTTTCCATACATCAATACGGGCCCACGGGCTGGTTGTCTCGACAGATTCTATCTGGAGTCGCGATATGTGATTTACGAGTGCAATCATAAGTGCCGGTGTGGCCCGAAATGCAAGACGCGAAATGTGCAGTTTGGAAGGAAAGTTGATCTGGAGATATTCAAGACTGCGAATCGAGGGTTTGGTAAGTTCCGGCGCACGCCACTTTCCACAGTGTTTGGTGCCTCATTAGAGGCAAAAACCCCACGGAATTCCTATCAAATCTTCGCTTTTCACGACTGATCATTTATGACAGGTCTACGAGCCCTCGAGCCGCTCCGAAAAGGTCAATTTATAGACAAATACCTAGGCGAATTGATCACGGACGAAGAAGCCGACCGCCGAGAAACGCTCCAGACGTCGGCGTCCAGCTATCTCTTCTGGCTCGACAAACACATGATCTCGGACCCCAACGACAAAGAAGCAGAGGCGAAGTCGGAATACCCCGCCTTCTCAGACGGCGGACCCCCACGCCAGAAAGACTGTTACGTCGCAGACTCTACTCTGATCGGCGGGCCTACGCGCTACATCAACCACTCGTGCGAACCAAACTGCAGATTGTTCACGGTGAGTTACAATAAATCCGATCAAAGGATCTACGATCTTGCGTTTTTCGCGCTTGAGGATATCGAGAAGGGGGAGGAGTTGACTTTTGATTATGTTGATCCGGATGTTGATGATGAAGAAGAAGACGTAAACGAGGATGATACATCCATAGAAGACGAAGATTTGGCGATGTGGGAACGAGGATCAGGACGAAGAGGTACCGGCGCTGCTGATGCTGCTGCTGCTGCATCTAGTAAAGGCAATGTTGTTAACAGCAACTCAGCAACAAGGACTCTGGGAAGCAGCGGCGGCAAGAAGAAACAAACAGTGTCCTGTCACTGTGGAGCCGCGCGGTGTCGGGGTGTTATGTGGGAATAAAACAAAAGTGGATCACTGTCAGGGTTCGGAGTCAGGAATAAAGATCAGTACGTAGATATGGGTCTAAGCTATACGACGAGACGTAGACAAGGGAGGAAAGACAGTACGAGGTCGGGGACAGGGAAGTACGGCGTTGAAGCCACGAGTCAGGAGTATAGGTCACGTGACCTATACTAACTCAGGTGTCACGATGGTCAACGACCAAACCGTGACAATCACGAAAGAACAAGATTCGAAACTTATTCGATAGTAATGTTGTGGAGTCGCGGGAAATGTGGGAATAGAGAAAGTACCTTAAGTAAGAAAATCCCAAGGAAAGAAACCGTCATGAATACATGTATGCTACGACTATGATAGCAAAGCCTCAATACCCGTTTTAACACTTGAGATCTTCCATTTATGTTCCCTTCTACTGAAAGATACACGCCTACTCTCGTCAGGAAGTAGTCTAGTAATGCTCTCGATTTGTAGACGCTCAGACAGGAGGTCTCCTCTTTGTAGACTTGGAGGGAGAGTAGAGTGGTACAGAGAAGTTGAAGTCAAAAGACACAACAGAAATGCAAATGTGCTTGTCTTGGCGTAGGGTATCGTAAACAAGTAAATTTTTTTAGTAGTAAAGACAGTGAGTCCAGCACGCCGCATGCAACAACAGCAAGATAGGTACCCATCTCAAAAAGCGCCCGTGCCTTGGATGCCCCTCCTTCCTCTGCGCTGCATCGCCTTGTTCTTGCGGATCTGTGCTCTTTCCGCCTGCTCCTTCTCCCGAGCCGCCACCTGGATATCGCGTTGATGCTTGGCCTCGTCGATTTCCTTCTTCTTCCGCGCGATCTCGACTCTCTGCTCCTCGCCCGCTTGTCGGAGCTCTTCCTCGAGCGCACGCGGATCCTTGAAGTTGTCAATGTCCTGACCAGTGGCTTCGGCGAAATGATCCAGAGACATGGGTACCGTGCTTTCTCCCGACAATGCACGGTTGACGCGGTCTGGATCGAGTCTTTCCTCACGGATGAACTTGAGTTTGATCTGACGCCGCGTCTTCGGTGGAAACATTTTACTGATAATGAAGAAATCGGTGCCGAACATCTTGAGCGCGTCGTAGAAGCGGTCTGTCTCCTCGAAGCTCCACGGATCGCTCTTCATTTTGAAGAAGGGCAAGCGCTCTGTCGGATCTTTCTTCCTATCACCGATCCACGACATCTGGTTTACACGCCTAGTCAGATCGTCCTCTTCTGTTATCACTAGGTTTGCCGCGTTGGCTTCGGCTTGCGCTTGCCGATCGATGCGGATTGTGTCTTCCACGACCACCAAGTTGCCCTCTGCATCCAGACGCAATCTTGGGCCGGACGGAGCATTGCGTGCTGGGCCAGGCGTGTCCTCGGTGCCGTCTTCTTGCCTCTCGCTGGTCTTAGTGGGTGCTCCATCGGGGTTCAGCGCAATACCAGCTCTGATGGCTTCGGCTGCCTCTAGCCTCTTGCGTGCCACCTCTTCCCAATCTATCCCGGCCATCTTGGTTTCTCTTTCAGACTGCTTGCCCAAGCCTCGATCTCGTGTCAAATCAGACATGGTCACGGCATTCGGGTCAATTTCGTGGAGCTCCGGATCATCCACACCTTCAGTCTCGCGGACGGCTTCTCTAGGGTCCTTTTTCTTTCTCTTGCTCGGTTCGCTGGATTTCCGTGCCTGTCGAGGCTTGCGCTGAGTGGACGGGCCTGCCTCTCCGTCGTCTTGATCTTGAGAGAGCCTCTGCCTTTGCTCAGTAGGCCCAGCAGCAGTGTTTTCCTGTGCCTCTTCAACGCCATTGTCAGCTCCTTCCTCGACCACTCGCGCCGCAGACTTTGGTTGTCTCTTTGCTCTCGCTTTCCTCGGCTTGGGTGTGGGACGGCTTGCTGTTGGGTCTGGCTGTTCTATTGAAGTATGTGCATCGTCAACAGAGTGCTCGGCGCCGTTTGTAATCGTGTCCGCGGTACCAGATCCGGTTTCTTGGGCTGGAGCATTCTTCTGTCGCTTTGCTCGAGACGGACTGCCAGCGGTCGGAAGCGCATCAGCAACCAGAGGGGCACGGCGGCTCCTCATGGTCCTTGCTCTTTCCGGTGATATCATCTGGGCGACAGGAGCGGCGACAGGAGCGGCGACAGGATTGGCTGCTTCGGTGGTGTCGCGTACAGATGGCCCTTCACTGACAATCTGCTCATCTATTGCGCCAGTCTGATTCGTCTCTTGCGTTTCCTGCGTGTGCAGCACTGGCGTTTCTGCGGGCTCGGTCTGATGCGATGCTGCCGGGGTGGGCTGAGGAGGTGCTCGCTTTCGTTTCGAGCCGGCCAAAGTGACAGGGGATGAGCGAGTCGGAGGCGGAGATGCAGGTGCCTCTGCCTCAGCAGGGAGAGTGTCGGCCGAAGTCGAAACGTGTGGTGAAGCATGGCGATCCTTCTGTGATGGGCTGGTCGAAGCCGAGGGCAGTGGAGCTTGTTGATCAGCGATAGATTCTGTTGCGGCCGGGGTAGCAGCGGCAGGAGCAGCAGGAGCGGCAGGAGCAGCAGGAGGAAGCTCGACAGAGGATGTCTGGTGAGTCTCTATGGCGGCCGAAGGGGGTGGAGCTGCGGGTCGCCGACGGGCTATGGCTTTAGGGGCGACGGTCTTGGACTTGTCTGTGAGTCGGGAAGGTGCTTGTCAGCGAACGCGGACCGAAACAGGCGCATCGGAGATGCATGGAAAGAACGCACTGATTGCGGAACTCGTGACGGGCGCCATGCTGGGCGCGGAGTCACTGGTCGCTCACTCGCTGTAGAGCGGAGAAGGCGAGATGCGAGAAGGTGATACCAATGTACAGGACAGCACTTTGACGATGCGGTGGATGGCTACTGAGTGTTTAGATCAAGCAGTGATGAAGAAGAATAATCAAGTCAAGTGGAAAGACGAGACGAGAGTCAAGCCGCCCGGACCCTGACTGTGGGGGTGGAGGAGTGGAAATCTTGGCACGGTCGAAGCTTCAGCGACTGACTCGCGGGCCGAGATGGAGAAATATATCGGATATCACGACACCGGATACAGTAATTGGACACGGCCCACGACCGATAGATAGCAAAGATCATGACCACCCGCGTCCCTCTGCATCTCTCACGGCGTTTGTCTGCCCTTGACACTTGCGTCTCGTGTACTCACAGATGTAGCTATGTCGGCGCACAGAAACGGTTCGCCCGCGTGGCCGCGCGCAAGGCACCCTCGACGAGGGACAAGGCCTGGCAATCACAGCCGCGAGTCATCACGCCAGAGGTAAAAGCGGGCAAGGCGCACACGGAAGAGATCCTCAAGTCTCTGGCAGACTCAGCAGAAGATCTATCGCTCGAGTCCAAAGTCTGGATCTTCCAAGGAAACACGGAACTGGTCATGCGGCTGAGCAACCCCATGGCTTATTTCGTCATGGTGTTCGAGGCTTCGCCCAAGACGCAGGAGGACTTCAATCGCCAGCTCAAGGTCAATGGAGTTAGCGTCGACGAGATCTATCATGCCACGTTCATCCTCCGCAACCTGGGCACTCCGGCACAGGCGAAACTCGGTCGATACCTGATCCGATGCTGCGATCGAGCCGGCCACGCCGAGGCCACTATCCAGACGGTAGCCTCTCATCTGCGACAGGACCTTGTCAATCCAGGTGTGCTTCGCTACAGAGAGTCTCTCCAGAGCCAAGAGCGACTGCGCGATCTGTGTCAAGCGGGCAACCTACGAGCGATGGTTCTGAGCGGGAAACTGGCCGAGCGAAAAGGCGACCCGGACCAGGCTATAACCCTCTACCAGAACGCCGTCGACATGTACCTGAACGCCGCGCCGGGCGAGAGAGTGATCAACATCCTCGACGAGTTCTCCTCGCCGTGGATGGAACTGGGCATCCTGCACCTGCGACGGAACAACAGACGCAAAGCCATCGAGGCATACATGGTGGGCATCGACCAAGGCGACCCGATGGCGCACAACATGCTCGCGAACCTTGACTTTACCTTTACCGGCGGCGAATACACCATGGACTGGCTGTACAACATGACCAAAGCCGCGGCAACAGGACACCACAGAGCAGCGTACAATCTGGGGGAATACTACGCCAACACGCCCGCGCCGCCCGCCCCGGACTCTTTCGCATCATCATCACCGAACCCGACCTTGCTCTCACGCATCCACCACTTTGTGACCACAGCCCTCTTTCAGCCCTCGATAACAGAAGACCACAGCGCAGACATAACCCACTACGCATCCGCCATCTCCACCCCTCTCTCCCGCTACCTTGCCTCCCTGGCCTGGCTGACCCTGAGCTCCAAACTCCACTATCTACCCGCCCACCTCCACCTCGCACGCCTCCATCTCCGCACGCACATCCTCGACTCTAACAACCTCTGGACCGACCTGTCCACGCCCTCGGCAACCAAAAACCCAGCCTACGATCCCTCCCTCGCGCACGACTCGCTGCTCGCAGTCTTCAAAGCGCATAAAGTCGTCACACAGGCCCGGCAGCAAGCGACGCGCGAGGCCGAGTTCCGGGCCATGGTCGGACCGCTGAAGGATTTGCTCGAGGAGTATGAGGAGGGTTTGGATGAGATGCTCGAGGAGGCGCGGGAGTTGGCTGATGGGGCGGGGCTGGATGTTGATGGCGGGGCAATGTGGGGGGTGCTTTATAAGCATCAGGGGGAGAGGGCGATGGAAGGGTATTGGGACTGATAGAGTCCCCCTCTTGAGCAATTGCAGCCATCATTGATGGAGTGAAAACATGCACACAGCCTGGATCGGCCTTGCTGCACTCAACAAGGACTACTCGAAGTGCATCGACTAGGGAATCAAGCAACGTCTCGATCCAGGCGACTCCCAATAATGCAGGTCTTGTCGAGGTTTATGGTGATCGGAAGAGCCTCTCAAAACCCTGTCTGGCTTAGCATAGACAAACCAAGCCGCTCGTTCCTCCCTACCTCCGAGACTGGCTTTGAGGACTTTGAGGGCCTTGATTCGAGCATTCTAATTCTACAGCACTTTTAGTGATCTACATAGGTCGTGCTGCTAATGCATACAATACAGCTTTCAGCGCTCATATACTGTACAATCGGGTATTATGCCTACCTCTAAGAACTTGTCTTCAGGTTCTTCAGAGCGTTTGGTAGACCAGAAAGCGCTAAGGGGAAAGGCAGTATAACAGAAGAGTCACAAGGGCAATGCTCGTACTGAGCGGTCGATTAGCTTAGCGTGATGGAGAGGAGCATTATCTAAGCGCGATACTACAGTCGTTCCGGTAAAAGCTGCGAATCTGAAGCTCGGACCATGCATCACACATGGATTGGCTTCACACACCAGAATCTGGTGAGAGATGCCAGATGGGGGGTGAATAGCAGTTAATAGCAGAGAATATAGAGCCTCCACCTTATCAAATCCAATTTCGTGTCGCTGGTATAGACTCCTGTAGACGTAAAAAAGGTGTATCAGTTATGTCTAAGAATAGCGGTCGCGCGGCGCCTCCTGCAATACTGGAACAAGTCAAATACCTCATAGAGGTCCATAATATGGATGCAAAGGACATTGCTGAGCATACTGGACTCCATATATCTACGGTATATAGATATCGTAGGAATCTACGACACTTTGGAGAGATATACCCTACGATTACACGAAGAAAAAGAGGTCGAAAAGCTCTTCTGTCGCTAGAGCAAGAGCTCAAGCTCTGTGAGTACCTAAATGGCCGTCCAACAGCATATCTTGACGAAGTGAGCTCCTTTGCAATTGATGAATTCAACGTCGCTGTCGCCCCTCAGACTGTATGGGATATCTTGCAAAGGAGGAAATGGTCAAGGAAGAAAGCGAGTAAGCGAGCTGCTGAGCGTAGTCAAGAGCTTCGTGATTTCTACAAATCAAGAGCTTGTGAGTGGGATGCAGAGCGACTTGTCTTTATAGACGAAAGCGCATCCAACGAACGTACTGGATCTCGTAAATATGGATGGTCACCAAAAGGCATACAATGCGTAGACATTGAGAGTATCATAAGAAGCGAGAGATGGAGCATACTGCCGGCTATGACTATAACTGGCTGGCTTCCGAATCCAATGGTGTATCAAGGTTCTATAACTGCTGAGCTCTTTGTCAACTGGCTTGAAAACAGTGTCTTACAGCAGCTACCTACTGGATCGATCATAATTATGGATAATGCAGCTATCCATAGATCACCAGCTGTACGAGAGCTTATTCGGAGTTTTGGCTGCTATATCGAGTATCTACCGCCATCCTCACCAGATCTCAATCCAATTGAGCTGTCCTTTGGAACCTTGAAAGCATGGATCAAGCGACACATTATCCTTGCAAGCAATTTCAATGACTTTGGATGCTTCCTACTCTTTGCAATTGAGCAAGCTGGTGGACGACATGCAGAAGCTTGATTCCGCAGCTGTGGATATGTACCTACAGAATAGCTCTCTATGTAGAATAGCTATCTACTCTTTCTCCATATCTTGAATTAATGAACCTCCTTCTGTATACGCTTAAGGAATCCCATCTTGTACGACTAGTCTTTCCACATCTGCTGATCAATGTCCTTTATTGTATCAAGATCAAAGGCCTCCTCTTGAATCGAGTATTCAATCTTTTCAAGTACCTCTTCCTGTCCCCTGAACCTTCCAGTTGTAGAGAGCCATTGGAAGAACTCCTGTAATAGATTATCCGCTACTGTATCTGAATTGACTGGCGATGAGGGGAGGCATACTTGAGGTGCTGGAGGTGCTGGAGGTGCTGGAGATGCTAAAGGGGCTGCCGGAGATACCGGAGCTGGCGGATATGGTGGATATTAGGAGGGGTATTGAGGTTGTTGATATAGTGGATGCATTTGATGCATCTGAGGCATGTAGTATGGCGATAACCATGGTATAGGTTGCTGCTGCAGAGGTTGTTCTGATACCTCTTTTCCCTTGCCCTTGCCTTTAGACAATGCTTTTCGAGTTGCAAGGCGATGAATAAGGGTATCTCTTGGAGTTGCAATAGTCGCCTGACTAGTAGTTATGTCTTCGCTCCAGCGAGTTATGTCCTCAGAAAGTAGCTTGCAATGACCTTCTGGAGTGTTCTGACCACCTGGAAACTAGCACCAGCTCTGGATATTCGGACATCCTTGGATTGTACAAGCCCATTGAGTAGTAAGATCTGCAGTATACCTCTGTAGGTCGCGATCTGACTGTAATTGAGAGCTTATTCTCATCTTCTGGCTGTCTGTAGCTGAAGCTCTCTTTGTTCTCGAGTCTGGAAACGTTAGATCAACTATAGAAGGGGTAGTTTGGACCTCTACGAGCTGTATGACAATATTGACTTGGAATCCTTTCCTCTTCTCTTTATGCCACCTTTTGATAGCTGTTGTAAGCATCTCATAATCCTGAGAACACCTTAATGTCCTTGTAAACCGGTTACTTGCAGTACAACGCTCGTAGGTAGCAGTTCCTTGTATCTTGCGATCAGTGAAGACACGCATTGGATGCTCAATAAGCTCTTTATCCAACCATTGGTTGATCCGCAAGAGTGTATTGCTTTCATCTATACAAAGAAAGCTTGAACAAAGAGCAATAACCTCACTCAAACAGCTTGCTTTCCAATGAGAATCATACTCGATTCGAGGTTCTCTCTCCTCGAGCGTAGCTAGTGTGTCACTTGCTGCTGTAGCTAGCTGTGTCTCCCATTGAGATTGAGTACGTAGTGGAGATTGAGTACGTAGTGACGGAGACAGATCTGCAAGCCTCTCTTGTATTTGCTGATCTATAACTTGTGTATCGAGATCATGCTGTCGTTGCCTCTCAATCTCGTCTATCTCTGAGTCCGTATCTTGATCCTCAATGTCTTGTTTAGTAGGTGGAGAAGAAAGGGGAATTGGGGCCGGCCCCAATGCCTCTAGAAACACCTTTGCAGAGGGAATTGGGGGGGTAGATATTGGATTTATAGGAGCCCTTCTGAGCTTGATTTCCAAGGCCTTTGGTGTTACTGCATCTTTGACGATAGCAGTAGTAATCTCATGAATAGCTGGTTGCGACTTCTTAGACTTCTTCGCCTTTGAGGCCTCTACAACAGCTGCAGTACGCTTTCTGGATGGGGGCATAGTTGCGACACCTTTTCTACGTTGACAGGAGTCTATACCAGCGACATGAGATTCAATTTGATAAGGTGGAGGCTCTCTATTCTCTCTACAGACTGCTATTCATCTCCCATCTAGCATCTCTCACCAGATATCTGGTGTGTGAAGCTACTCCGAGTGTGATGCATGGTCCGAGCTTCAGATTCGCAGCTTTTACCGGAACGACTGTATAGAAGGAAGCCAAAAATGTCGATAAAAGCTTCACGACTTGGAAGGGAAAAGAAGCTATGTTAGACAGCTTGGACGTCGATAATCATAAGCATGACTCGGCCATCAACAAAGCCCATCACAAAGGTGTTGCCATAGAATGCTGATGAAAGTGGCCGGCAGTCAGGCGGGAGCCAGAGAAGTCGTTTCTCGCCGCAGTATACCCACTCCTCTCTAATCAAAAGTGATGTAGATGCAGTAGATGGCCAGAAGGTGGTTGTGGCGGCTTCTAGGGATAGTGGATGGAAGCCTAGATTGGATTGTAAACCTCCAGCTACAAACGAAAGTTCGTTGATAAAGCCTTGCACTTTGATTGTAGTTAGAGCTGCTCCTGTCGCTGCATCCCAGAGCCTGACCGTGCAGTCGCTAGATCCAGACGCTACTAGCTTGCCGTCTGGCGAGAAGGCCACTGCGTTGACCCAGTTTGAATGGCCCTCGAGTGTGCTACGCGCTGCCCCTGTCGCTGCATCCCAGAGCCTGATTGTGCGGTCGCCAGATGCAGACGCTACGAGCTTGCCGTCTGGCGAGAAGGCCACTGCGCGGACGATGTTTGAATGACCCTTGAGTGTCTTACGCGCTGCCCCTGTCGCTGCATCCCAGAGCCTGACCGTGCAGTCGCCAGATGCAGACGCTACGAGCTTGCTGTCTGGCGAGAAGGCCACTGCGCGGACGATGTTTGAATGACCCTTGAGTGTCTTACGCGCTGCCCCTGTCGCTGCATCCCAGAGCCTGATTGTGCGGTCGTCAGATGCAGACGCTACGAGCTTGCCGTCTGGCGAGAAGGCCACTGCGTTGACCCAGTTTGAATGGCCCTCGAGTGTGCTACGCGCTACCCCTGTCGCTGCATCCCAGAGCCTGATTGTGCGGTCGTCAGATGCAGACGCTACGAGCTTGCCGTCTGGCGAGAAGGCCACTGCGTTGACCCAGTTTGAATGGCCCTCGAGTGTGCTACGCGCTACCCCTGTCGCTGCATCCCAGAGCCTGATTGTGCGGTCGTTGGATGCAGACGCTACGAGCTTGCTGTCTGGCGAGAAGGCCACTGCGTTGACCCAGTTTGAATGGCCCTCGAGTGTGCTACGCGCTGCCCCTGTCGCTGCATCCCAGAGCCTGATTGTGCGGTCGCCAGATGCAGACGCTACGAGCTTGCCGTCTGGCGAGAAGGCCACTGCGCGGACGATGTTTGAATGACCCTTGAGTGTCTTACGCGCTGCCCCTGTCGCTGCATCCCAGAGCCTGACCGTGCAGTCGCCAGATGCAGACGCTACGAGCTTGCTGTCTGGCGAGAAGGCCACTGCGCGGACGATGTTTGAATGACCCTTGAGTGTCTTACGCGCTGCCCCTGTCGCTGCATCCCAGAGCCTGATTGTGCGGTCGTCAGATGCAGACGCTACGAGCTTGCCGTCTGGCGAGAAGGCCACTGCGTTGACCCAGTTTGAATGGCCCTCGAGTGTGCTACGCGCTACCCCTGTCGCTGCATCCCAGAGCCTGATTGTGCGGTCGTTGGATGCAGACGCTACGAGCTTGCTGTCTGGCGAGAAGGCCACTGCGTTGACCCAGTTTGAATGGCCCTCGAGTGTGCTACGCGCTGCCCCTGTCGCTGCATCCCAGAGCCTGACCGTGCGGTCGCCAGATGCAGACGCTACGAGCTTGCCGTCTGGCGAGAAGGCCACTGCGCGGACGATGTTTGAATGACCCTTGAGTGTCTTACGCGCTGCCCCTGTCGCTGCATCCCAGAGCCTGACCGTGCAGTCGCCAGATGCAGACGCTACGAGCTTGCTGTCTGGCGAGAAGGCCACTGCGTTGACCCAGTTTGAATGGCCCTCGAGTGTGCTACGCGCTGCTCCTGTCGCTGCATCCCAGAGCCTGATTGTGCGGTCGTTGGATGCAGACGCTACGAGCTTGCCGTCTGGCGAGAAGGCCACTGCGCTGACCCAGCTTGAATGCCCTTCGAGTGTCTGTCGACAAGATGACCAATTCTCTTCGACACCCGTGATCAGCTTAATCCACTTCGGATACTCGTCTTCACAAAATGACCTGATGATACTCTTTCCCGGACTAAACACAAGTGCGGACTCGTACACCTGCAGAGGGGTGATCTCGATCCTGTATCTATTCTGTAACATGAAACGTGTTGTTTCCTGAAGTAGAATTGCAACATCACTCTCCTGATAGGGCTGAGTCAGACACTGGTCATGATAAAAAGTCCGAAGTGGCACTCACAGCAAGGCATCTACTCAACTCTACAGCCATAGCTACAGACTCTGACATCTTTCCCATTAGTGACACCACCTCTAGCCAGTGCAACAGGTGGGACTCGAAAAGACTCTTGATATTGCGCATGATGTTCGCATCATCCTTGTATACGGAGAGAACTTGAAGAGCGTGCTCGATCCAGTACAGACAAGAGTAAAGAATTTCGCCGGGTATCTTGTCGACGTGTTTGGCGGCTTCCTCGATCAATGTACCCGGCGCTTGGAGCCTGCATATGTCTCGGCGCAGTATGTTCGACATAAGCGTATGCGACCGCTGAAAGATGCGCCGATGCTCTTTAGTGAGGCCAGACGTTAGCAGTCTTTTGCCACTACCGCTCGTGAAGTAGTCCTTCGCTGACTGGTGAATGAAGTAGATGTAGTCGTCCTTAATGAAGAGGAAAGATCCGCAAAGGCCCACCAATTCTCCTACCGACTGTGGAGCGTTGGCTGTACCATGACTGACGTTGGCTAAGTAGCCTATCTCGGAGATGGTCACTGGGCGGAGGGCCGCAGTTACGAAGCAGAGAATTGCCGTACAATCGAGAACGTCCTCCTTGACCTCATTCCCTTCAATCTGCTGCATCATCCGTTCATAAAGGCCCTCGAGGCTTGCGGGGAATTTGCGTAGAACGCGCATCGTGTGTCTTGTGCCGTTAATCTTTCGAAGCTCCCTGCACACGAGGGCTACCCACAGAAAGGTGCCCTCAGCCTTGTCGATCAAATACGTCCCGACTTCGCGTCGGAGGCCTTCCTGATACCTCTTGTCTCTAGCCAGATCTGCCACCTTAACGGCAATGTACTGGTCGACTGCTTTCTTGACTCTCTGAGCGTTCACTTCCAGACTCGTGTTGGAGCAGTTATCATGGCACTGTAGTCTCTCCTTGATGGAAGGCTCGTTACGGCTGGTTAGTAGCCACTTCACCCTCGATCCTATTCGCATCTCCGACTCGACAATCAGAGACAAAAGTTCCTCCTGCTGCTCGATACACTCGTCTAGCGCGTCTAGTACAATATACGTCGTGAGATCGGTACCGTCTTCAATGATATCAGTAAGAACAGCCCAAAGAGCGTACATAACATTGTGTCCTTGGAACATGCTGTCCTCCGCGTGGTCATATCTCTTCCGTAAGTGCTTGATCAGTGCCGGCCTCTTCTCGAGAAGGAGATAGATCACTCCTCTAAGAGCCGACACTGCCGAGTTGAGTTCCGGTATTGTTTTCTGGAAGAAGAAGAACGCAAGTATCCCTGCTTCCGGACCAGCTTGCAGTCTTCTTTCGACCTCAGTAATGGCGGCGATAGCTATCATTGTTTTACCTTTCCCGGGGTCGCCGTTGATCCAGAGGAGGCGCGAGACGACGGCATCCCACCAGCCACGAAACTCCGGATCTTCGAAAACCCAATCACATAAGCCATTGAGAAGTCGGTCCTTGCCTCCCTCGATCCGACTCTTGTCTTCTCGTGGGTCCGTCCGTCTCAGGGCTGCAAGACAACGGCGGTTTTTCTCCTTTTCATCTACGTACCAATACTCACGTTAGCTAACACACCGATCTCAGGATTTCAATGCACGCTCGAGTTTGAGCAGTGGTAGGAAGACTTCAAACAGGTGACATACTTCTGCTATTGTCGGAACTAGTGATCCCGACATGAACGAACGAGTGGTCTCCGACCGAAACATTTCCTATGTCCTGTTGAATGGCTCGCGGGACTCCAGTGAATGACATTGTGCTTGTCTTGTTCATACGATCAATCTCATCACCTTCACTATCGGGCTCAGGTGTGCGAGCGATTGAGGGGCTTATCAACGGAGCGACGGAGTGTGCAGCATCCTACATGTAGTGGCTGGAGTTGTCTTGTGACCCTCTGAGCTAAGATGAGCCTCCTTGGGGCACGACAATGCAAGCCTCGGCGCTTATGCGACTGACTGGCCCGCCTCGAGCGATAACAAGGCTTCGATGGGCCAATGGCACCATAGAGCTGCACTATCGCCGAGAGGACATTCCCTTCTCCATCTATAGGTCTGAAGATTGGACCCGCTTTTCGTGCATTACAAGATAATGAGTAGCCCTGCGCCAAAAGCCAGCGGTATCTGCACATCGCGACGTCCCAGTCTGCTTACTTGTGGCAGTCGCTGGAGACGTTTTCTCTGAAAATCCTCCCTGCACACCCTCCATTCCTAGGCCGGTGAAGGCAGACAGACATGGATCCCGCAAGCGCTTTCGGTATCGTGGCCAGTGCTGCTCACAGTATCCACGTATTAGTCGGTTTCATCAACAACATCATTGACGCACCCACGGCTGTCCAGCGAGTGAGAGACGAATTGCGGAATGTGCAAGCTGTGCTTCAATCACTTGAAGATGCATTAGTAAGAGCCTCTGAGACAGCGGCCTGGACACAACTCATTGAGAAGTCGAAACTTGCCGCGGCTCTAAAGACCATGGACAGTGCTTGCAAAACATTCCACTCTTCTCTATGCAAGTGGACAAGGAGTTCAATGCCCGGGAATAAGCTTTCAATGCGGGATAGTGTCAACATCGCGTGGCACGACAAGGAATTAGCTCTGCTGGCTACTCAATTGTCCAGCTGTAAGCAAACAATCTTGCTGGCCTTAGGTTCATGTACTCTGTGAGTCAAAAACATTTGTTTTTCCTGGTGCGGGAAGCGAAAACTCATTCCTTCCGGCTATGGTGTTTGAGACTTTACCTCGCAGCCTCCAGCGTATGCCGCATTTCGTCAACAGCCGAGGTCATGCTACTGCAGTCCTCGCTGAAGCTCCGTGATGCTGCTTCGGACGCGATTGCCATCTACTTGTTTGTAGCGTGCTGACGTACGTATCTAGGCAAGCGCAATACGAGACCATGAAGACAACAGATCAGATAAACACCGCGCTGCTAACGCAAGAGGAGAGGTCGACAGGACTGCTCGCCGAGCTCAAAACCCAGCTGACCGGTCTAGTCGTAAGAGAGAAAGACCTCAGACTGGATATGGACCGGTCAGAAGATATCGAGAAGATCACAACGCTCGATGACGAGCTTCGGAATGTTTCTCGCGGTCGCTTGGCCTTGAAACAGTGCGAGAACGTCAGCGAGTATGTTTCGAAGATATCGGTAGCTACACGGACAGGGCAAGACATCGGAGACGTCACCATCGACACTCTGGGGTATGGCGCGGTCGGCATGAGTAACGTCGAGCAATCGTCAGACGTCAAGCAAAAGATCGGAAACGTCAATATAGGAAAACAGGGGACGGGTTTTGTAGGTATGCACAACAACGTCGACCACAGCTCCCGGTCTAGGAATGGAGACGCCAATTGACGGGAGCGATGAATCAACCCACGGCGTGGAGAGAGGAAAAGAAAGGTCTGCAAACCATCGGGACTTGATAAGTTTGATTGTATGAGGAAGTGGTTGTAAAGATACCGGGGCGAGAATAAAAACAAATCTCCATCCTCAACTAAAGGATACCTCATAGAGGCTCGTTGGAACCGCGCCTGGACAAGCCATCCTTCCGTGCCAGGCCGCATCTTGCTGTAAGTGCATGTAGCTGAGGTTGCGACGAAGGTCGAAGACCGGAGAGGGGAAAGGTACGGTGGTAAGGAGGACGCGAGGCAATAATGTTGTTGAGATGCAGGTTGCGAAGGTCTAACGTGACGTTACAAGCGTGTGAGGGCGGCTTCCGCTGTCTCCCCGGCGCGCTATACTGTTCCGGGAAGTTCGGCGGGACACGGAATACGGAGCATGTGTCAGGTGATGCTGCAGCAGTGGCTAGAGCGGTGCGGATCCGAGCTCAGCTATCGATAAGCTATTTCGCCCCTCGGATCTCCAGACTTGAATCATGCGTGAGAACCAAGCATTCGTTCCCTGACGCCCTACAGACATGCAGTAAAGCAATCACCTGTGCCATGTTGACGGAACGACCTGGCCGTGAGTCCCTCATCTCGGCAACACCAACAAAGATCATCCCTTCTTCATAGCACGGCATCATGAGCGCTAACCCGCGAACGTCTCTGCCTCTGGACGGCAAGGGAAACAGCACAGAAGCGATAACATCCGCTTTCGGGTACGATGTTGCGCTATGCGATCGCGTCCTGGCCGCTGCGAGTACGTTCCACATACCAAGCTGGGAGCAAGCATGTAACCGCGGCCACTGATCACCCATGCAGAGCAGAACCGAGACCAGATGCAATTGTTCGTCGATCTCGCAGCATATACTTCGAGATTCATGGGCAGTGCATCCACCGCACCCACAAACGAGGCTCCTTCCAAGAAGCGCAAATTCAGTCCCTCCCAAACAGACTCCAAGGTCGACGGTCCTTCTGACTATGCGGCCTGGGGCGGCTGGAAACATGTATATGCTGCTCCGGATACCAGCTTCAGCGTGCCTCAGAGAAAAAAATGAACCTCGCTCTCAATGTGGATGCGGACAACCCGCAGCGCGGCATAATCAGCATTGCCCACTCTGCGTCGGGCTATGACCTCGCCATACCATTCGCCGAGATAGGTCAGTCTGACCAGAAGCAGCCCCGGTCCGCACGCGCATGCTGACAGCTTCCAGATCAAGCCTTCTGTCTGCCCGTGCCGGAAAAGGCCCGGCGACAGTGGACCTTTGTCATTTTTGCCAAACATGCATACGACAAGCGCAACGGCACTGCGATACCCGATGCAGAGCAGATGGTCTGGACGATGAACGAGACCCCTCCCACCAACATCCTCTCCGCGCCGGGCTTTGAGCCTGTGGAACAAGACACCTACGTCACGAGCTGTCTGAGGTCTCTCGACGCGTGCATGAAGCCTCTGGGGAAAGGGTTCATCATCCCGTCGGAAAAAGAGTTCGCAAGCGCGATACCACAGAGCCATCGCAAGGGCGAGCCGGCATACCACGTGAAAGCACATCGGGGGAGCAAAGACGGTTACCTCTTCTTCGTGTCGTGTGGCATCATCTGGGCATTCAAGAAGCCCCTCGCGTTGTTCGCTTTCGACACTATTGAGTCCATCGCCTACACCTCCGTTCTCCAGCGCACCTTCAACATCGTCATAACCACCATGGCGGACCCAGAGACGGGCAAGCAAGACGAGCACGAGTTCTCCATGCTTGATCAGGCAGACTTTGCTGGAATCGACGGTTACATCAAGCGTCACAATCTCAACGACGCCTCCATGGCTGCCGACCGCCGCGCGAAGAAGCTCAACATCAACGGCAAAGCAAAGGTCGAGGAGGGCGCCGACGAAGAAGCCGGCAATGGTGCCGAGGCCGAGGACGAGGAGACAGAGCTGGAAAAGGCACAAAGAGAGCTTGATGATGCAGAAGACGAGGAGGGGGAGGACTATGATCCTGGCTCGGAAGGAGACAGTGAGGGTGAAGGATCGTCTAGCGATGCAGAGGACGGAGAAGGAGCCGAGCACGGGGAAGGAGAGGAGGAGGAGGAAGAGGAGGAGGAGGAGGAGGAGGGGGAGGAAGAGGGTGCAGAGAACGAGGAATAATTGATGATTGCCGAAATGTCCTGGACAAAGGTGGCATATCAAGGCACACTACATCCGGCCATGACCTTATAAAATCAAGTCAACGATGAAAGATGGTGTCCTACTACTCGTATGTACTGCACTGTAACCATTGCTGTGGAATTTATCTTATCTTGCAATCCACGATCGGCCCGGAGCCTCGGCAGATGATTGGCCGAGATGCGTCATGCGCGTACAAGCAGAACTGACCAGCGCAACAGCCAACCCACATCTTCCTACAGTACAGACAGCCATCACCACGACCACACCGCCAGACCCGGCCGCGCACTCTGTTCCCCTCTCTCAAAGATGGTGTCGCTCCTGCTATCGGTGTTCTTACTGAACGTGGTCACACATGTAGTCAACACTCTCGGCGCGACCGCCATCAACGGACTGGTCAGAGGGCCCCGCTCTCTCTAGCAGTCCCGGGACGATCCACTAACAGAGTCACAGCTATGGATGCTATACAGCAAGCTACCGACCCCGACGGCCAAGGACGCGCAGAGAGCAGCGGTGCTGAAGAAGGAGGTGCTGCGCATCAAGCGCGAGATGAACGCCACGAGCGCCCAGGACGAGTTTTCAAAGTGGGCGAGGCTGCGCAGGAATCACGACAAGGCCACGGCGGAATACGAGAAGAGCGGTATGTACCTGTCACGCGGACGCCTGGCCCGAGGGTTCTGGAGGCGACGAGGAGCGTGTGCTGACGGTGCAAAAGCATGCTCGATTCGAGCAGCCAGGACGAACTCCGATCGCATCGCGAACGCCTTGCGCTGGATCTCGACAAACGGCATGCGATATCTCCTGCAGTTCTGGTTCTCCAAGCAGCCGCTCTTCTGGCTGCCGCAGGGATGGGTTCCGGGTCACGTCGAATGGCTGCTTGCTTTCCCACGCGCGCCCACCGGCAGCATCAGCATCCAGGTGTGGGGAATCGCTTGCGTGAGCACCATTTCAATGCTCAGCGAGGCCATCGGCGCCATCTACACGCTTGTCACATCGAAGCAGACGCAGAGTCGGCCTCGGAAGCAGAAGGAGGAGCCTATGGCTTTCAAGAGCAGTGCGGCCATTGCGGATAGTGCATCTTCTGAAGAGAAGAAAGAGCTGTAGACATGCAAGGCCGTGACCACAGCAACAATCATGCAGCGCGAGACAACGTCACTCCACGCGAAAACAACAACGGGTCTGATGTGCTTGACATTTCCACATGGGAAAGTCTCTCGTCGTTCACACGCAAAGTCCTCGGGCATCGTGTCACGAGTGATCTGGCTCCTGCTTGAGCGAGGGACAGATCGTCTCTGCGGAACCGAGTCAGACGTGCTGCACAGTAATCACAATATCTCCTGTAGACCCAAGACTTCCCGTTCAACCATGCCATCTTGAAAGTCATGTCTGTGCGAAACGCCATGGATGATGACAAGCCCATCGCGTGTCGAAGAACAGTATAATCGTAGCCAGACTCGAGAGCAAACCAAGCCTTCGAGGCGTCCATACCAACAAGAAATACGACGCCCGGGAAAGACATTTCGCCGCTCGAGCCGCAGCTTCAATGATTTCCCTCCAGAAGCTTTGTCTGTCTGTCATTGACGTCGATGCTGGAGTGAAAAACGAATGATCCATGTACACGTCCGCCACGTTTCCTGAATCGACAAGGTTTTGGATTCCCATGCGATACAATCCACCCACTGCCAAGCTTAAGCATTCCTCCCCGCAAAAGTCGACTTGCGCGCGCAATCTCATAGATCCTCGCCCGTCGCACATCGAATCTCATCTTTCCGCCGCCCAGTGTAGCATTGTCACGACACCATGGCTCCGCCATCATCGCAGATCCAACTGTCCCCATCAGAGCTCTCATACATCCACACATCTCTGTCTCAGACCCCGCCGCTCCGTCCGGATGGCCGAGCACCGCGACGATTCCGTCCTCTGGTCGCAGAAACCGACGTCTCACCCTCGACGAATGGCTCGGCGCGCATTTGTTTCGCAGACGGCACGGAAGCAGTCGTGGGCGTCAAGTGCGAAGTCGAGCGCACGCCCAACACCGGATGCGAAACCGGCCTGGGATGGACGGGAGATGTCATGGGAGGTGGTGCGGGAGATGACGCGCGCATGGACACTGGCGAGGTCGACGAGAGCAGGAAGGGGAAGGGACAGGATGCCTGGGTCGAGGTGGCGATTGATATACCTGGATACAGAGACGATGATGCTCCGCCTGTGTTTCTGGGAGCCACGCTGACGGAAGCGTTGGTTTCCGACGGCGCGTTGAAGGACAGGCTGTACATCAACACGAGGTTTCACTGGAGACTGTGCGTCGACGTGAGTCATCCCCGTCTCTTGCATTGATCGACGCGCATGCTGACGAGACACGAAACCACTCAGATCCTCCTCCTCTCACCACCGACATCTCACCCCCTCCCTCTGCTGAGTCTTACCACTCACCTCGCCCTCCTGCGCACCCGCCTACCAGCACTCATCAGCGAAGAAGACGAAGATCCGCTGTTCAACGACGACTGGGACGCCTCGATCCCACTCTATCCTTCGTCCACCTCGAAGACGTCGACGACGACAACCTCCCCGCCACCCATCACCCTGCTCGTGATGAGTGTGGCCTCGAACATCATCTTCGACCCGTCCCGAGAAGAACTAGCAGTAGCAGACTCGGTCTTCGCCGTCTCCGTCGCCGCTGCGGCCTCGTCGTCATCATCGCCTGGCAATCCACGCCAAGCGAAGATCGTAGCGATTCGAGCAATCGACCCTCCGTCGCGCCTCACAAACGCTGGAACTCCGATCCAACAACCTGCACAACAGACAGATGGCGCATCGTCAGGCGCCGTTCTGAGCAAAGCCGAGGCGCTAGAGCGGTCGGGAGATGAAGGCGAAAGCGGCATGGTTGGAGGTTTGTGGCGCGCGCCGAGGGGTGGTGTCAAGAGAGGGGTCTTGGGCAGGATCATCAAGGATATCGTTGGTGAAGGCGGCGTGGGTGTCGACGTTCTCGACGCTTTGGAGAGTGTAGAGGGGTGATGCAGCCATGACCGACATCTTTTGATCTTTCTGTCCAGCCTCCTCTGCTTTGATCACATTTGATCTTCTTCGAATCATGCTCGTGTTGATGTAGTGGACTCGATGTCAAACCAATGAATGATAGAAGTAGGCGATGACCCATGTCAGCAAGTCATCGACTACACATCCGCCTGCTCAGACGGTGACATCGAGAAGCCCTTCATACCTACAGTTCGATGGCCACTCCACACCCGTGAACTCGATAGGGATACCCCAACAATGAACCCCTCGACGGAAAGACAGAACCACACCCTCACGTCATCGAGTCATCGAAAAGTACTCATATCCACTACCCCCCTCTTCGCACTCCAATCAGCGCACTTCCGATCCACAAACTCTATTCTCCATGTTCCAGGCTTTGCATCTCGACCCTCGCACCTCTGTCCACAAGTACTGCTACCAAGGAGCTCATTCTTGGTCAATGAATCCCTGATCAACGGTCGATGAGTATCTGATGGATAGTCTATGAGATTTCTGATGACTGCTTGACGGTTGGAAAATGGCCACTTGTGAGATGGGACGAGGAGGAATTGCTACAATAAGCTACTGCACTACGGAAGAGCTCATATTAGTCATTGCCCAAGCCCAATTCACGTGTATCGAAAAGCGTATTGCAGCGCCCCCCGTTCGATATAAATATATCGTGCTGTCACTCCCCCAGAACTCATTATCATAGTCACAGTTGTCTCCAGTCAACAACAGACAGGGCAAGAGACACTCGATAACCAACAGCCAATCAGCAAAAGTCAACATGCTGCCCATCTTTGTTGTCACGCTCCTTACAGCGTTCGCATTCATCTCGCCATCAGCGTGCCGAGCTGCCTCATCATCCTCATCATCATCCTGGTTTACGTTCTACCCGGCTGTGTCTGAGACTCCCACCCACACCTCAATCAGAATGGACCTGTCTGAGACCTCTGCGCCTGCCTCGACCAAAACGGAGGCGTCCAAGAGCAGCCCCACCCCCGAACCAACGAAGGCACTGGTCGACCCCGAAGTCTTCACCCACCTGAAGGTGAACCACTTCTTATTCAGAGACTTCGAAGTCTTAGGCAAGGACTTCCGCTTCGTCCGCGACAACGCGACCATCTACGACAACCAGACGATGAATACCGGCGATCAGCTCGTGAAGCAGTTGAGGAACTGCAAGACGATCTGGAGGTACAGTTTCGAGATCGACCCCAAGACGGACAAGCTATTCGCGCAGGACAAGGAGCAGTTCAAAGCCTACGAGAAGAAATGGGACTTCAGGGCCACCGGTCGTATCATATGGTGGAGATGGTCCCTGAGGGTGTGGGAGCGGCCGTGTCTTTCGCGTGCGATTTTTATCGCTGGAGGACCGATTCCCCATGCGAAGGAGTCGATGTTCTGTGGTGATGGAAACCCGAAATGGTGCGAGGATTATGATGGTGTCGCGGTTGGGCTTGGTTGACGCGCTCCTGAGCTGCGTGGAGGGTGTGGCTGCTACGGTTCGTGGCTTGTGAAAGGTTCGAAAGGTTTGAAAGGCTTGAAAGGCGTATGTCGTCCAAATGTCAGGTGTGGGTCAAGTGCAGGTCGAGTCACTCGAGTGTATTTTCGATATAACCTTGTTGTGGTCGGTAGCCATCGACTTTTAAAATCAACACCGGGTATCCACCTATTGCCGAAACATGATCCAATGTCGGTTAATGATAGAGACGATAGAGATGATAGAGACGATAGAGATGATAGAGACGATAGAGATAAAATCACCCGTGGAACGGACGACCGGCTGGCCGACCGACCGACCCTGTCCGACCGACCGACCCTGTCCAAACCGGCCGGCCCTGTCCAACCGACCGACCGACCGACCCTGTGACCGACCGACCCTGTCCGACCCTGTCCAACCCACCGACCGACCGGCCGTGTCCAGACCGACCGACCCTGTCCAGAACGACCG